>NC_080097.1:60097600-60697600 GCF_950005125.1 Chionomys nivalis | reverse complement strand
GACTGTCCTGGAACTCACTATACAGACCAGGCTGGCCTCAGATTCACAGAGATCTGCCTGCCTCTGCCTTCCACATGCTGGGATTCAACGTGATTGTTATCACACCTGGCACATATCCCCGTTTTTCCATGTGTTATTGTCTATATTATTATTCCCCAAGGTGACTGTATGAAGATACCATCTTTCTGATTGCTGCAGAATATTGACTTTTGCCAAAGGCTTAGTGAGACAAACTTAAGAACAGTATCATGGGGCTGGAGAGATGGCTCATGAGTTAAAAGCACTGGTTGTTCTTCCAGAGGACCTGGGTTCAATTCCCAGCACCCACATGGCAGTTTACAGCTGTCTGTAACTCTAGTGCTAGGGGATCTGATATCTTCACACCAATTCACATAAAGTTAATTTTTTTAGATTCTTTTTTTTTTTTTTTTTTTTTTTTTTTTGTTTGTTTGTTTGTTTGTTTTTCGAGATAGGGTTTCTCTGTGGTTTTGGAGCCTGTCCTGGAACTAACTCTTGTAGACCAGGCTGGTCTCGAACTCACAGAGATCCGCCTGCCTCTGCCTCCTGAGTGCTGGGATTAAAGGCGTGCGCCACCACCGCCCGGCCACATAAAGTTAATTTTTTTTAAAAAGAGAATGATCCAATCTTTAAAAAAGAAGAAGAAGAGCTGGGCGGTGGTGGCGCACGCCTTTAATCCCAGCACTCGGGAGGCAGAGGCAGGCGGATCTCTGTGAGTTCGAGGCCAGCCTGGTCTACAAGAGCTAGTTCCAGGACAGGCACCAAAAGCTACAAAGAAACCCTGTCTCGAAAAACCAAAAAAAAAAAAAAAAACAAAAAAAGAAGAAGAAGAAGAAGAAGAAGAAGGTGGAGGAGGAGGAGGAGGAGGAGGAGGAGGAGGAGGAGGAGGAGGAGGAGGAGGAGGTAGGGCCCGGGTCTACCCTTGTTCTTGGGGTTCATCTTGAGGATAGTTTCTGGTCAGCCAGCTAAAACATTCTGTTTGATCCTGTGCTCCCTCTGCCCCACCTGGTGATTAGCTGTAGGGCATTGTTGACTCCATCTTTGATGTGATAATTTCCCACCTGCCTGGGTGGAAATCCTTGTGCAGCAAGCAGCGAGGTATATAAGGATTTCCCCAAGGTTAAATAAACGCATTCGGCTAATCTCCTTTCAAATGACCCAGGTCTCTTTGTGTGTTCTTTCAATCTCCAGGCCCTTGCCCGACTGGCGTGAGGTACAGTGGCACGCAAACTGTACCAAGGGGGTAACACAGAATTGGGTGTTACAGAAGAAAAGAAGTGTTGTTCAGTCTCTATTCTGACACTACCTGCAAAAAAAGTAAATCCATGGTCTTTTTCTGTGTGTATATATGTATTTATGTGTGTGTGTGTTGCTAGAGATCAAACCAGGGCCTCACATATGGCAAGTGCACACACTACCAGTGGGCTACAGTCCCAACAGTCACATTTCCATCCATCTCCTGGGCCTTGAAAGCATCAAGAAAAGTTGTGTGACGGTTGCTCCAGCACTGTCTAATCTCCTTTGTGGGAAAAACATATGAAAGTACTTATGTAGAAAGATTTATTTTTATTATTTTTAATTATGTGTATGTGTGTGTGTCTGTGTGTGGGTGGGTGGGTGTGTGCACTTGAGTGCAGGCTACATGGGTCAGAACCCCTGGAACAGATAATTCTGAGGTGCCTGATATGGCTTCTGAGACTCAAACTCAGGTTCTTTGCAAGAGCGGTAGAAGTGTTTTGAAAAGTAAGGGTATGGAAGGGGCTGGAGAAACAACTCAATGGTCAAGAGTGCTGGCTGCTCTTCTGTAGAAGAAGTTTGTTCAGTTCCTAGCATCCTGTCTTGGTATTCTGTTGCTGTGAAGAGACTCCACGACCACAGCAACTCTTATAAAGGAAAACATTCAATTGGGACTGGCTTGCAGTTCCAAGGTTCAGTCCATTACTGTCACGGCAGGAAGTGTGGTAGCAGGCAGGAAGATGTGCTGCTGGAGAGGGAGCTGAGTTCTACATCTAGCAGGAAGTGACAGTGAGCCACTAGGCCTAGCTGGAGCTTTCTGCCCCTTCTCCAACAAGTACCACATTTCCTACTCCAACAAAGCCATACCTCCTAATAGTGCCACTCTCTGTGAACCTATGGGGGGCATTTCCATTCAAACCACCACACATACACACAGGATGGCTGTCATGTTCTGTAACTACAATTCCAAGGGATACTATGCCTTCTTCTGGTTACCATGGGCACTAGACATACATATGGTACACATATATACATAAAGGCAAAAAAGATCACGGAACAATAGTAGAATAGTAGTCTGTGTCTGTGCCTTATTTTGCTCTAACTTTGTGTAGTGTTTTGATTTTTCCGTTACCACAGGCTGGCCTTGAACCCCTTCTCTTATTTGCCACCCCTCCCCCAGTGCATGCTCTGTCACCACACCCAACTCTCGATTGTTTTATTCTGTTTTACTTGGGGCAAGGTAGCAATCTGGAGCATCTAGTTAACGCTTTTTGTTGTTGTTGTTGTTGTTGTTCCCATCCCCTCTTTTTAGTTCAGTCCCATCCTTCATCATTCTTGTTATCAGGTTTTACTTCTTAAACCAGGATCCACCTTCCCTTCTTTCAAAGTACAACTCAGAAACATCTCCAGTATAAAAACCTCCCAGTCACACCTTTAATCCCAGCACTCGGGAGGCAGAGGCAGGCGAATCTCTGTGAGTTCGCTTAGGCCAGCCTGGTTTAAAAGAGCTAGTTCCAGGACAGGCTCTAAAGCTACAGAGAAACCCTGTCTCTAAAAACCAAAATAAATAAATAAAAATTTAAAAAAAAAAAAAACAGTCTTACAGAAGGAAATGGAAGCTTGAAGATAGGCTGTTATACCACTCTCTTATGTTCTTGTCCTTGTCAGCAGGTGTTTGAAACTGTAACCCACTAATGGGTACATTTGTAGCTTTACCATAAAGGACTCTGACTTACACCATCACCCTGAGCTCAAGAGTTCTAAATCAGCCTGGGTTACATAGCAAGGCTCAAAATGGAAGTGGGAGAGGCAAGGAAGGAGGGAGGGAAAGAGAGAGAAAGAAAGAGAGGGGAAAGGAAGGGAAAATGACTCCTTCAAAGGCTGAAATAAATATCAAAAGAAAATAAGCAAAACCAGGTATGGTAATTCAAAACCTGTAATCCCAGTATTTTGAGGGGTAATATTGAAACATTGAGGGCAGCCAGGGCTACCTAGCAGGTACTGTGTCATCCAGAGCTGCATAGCAAGACCCCATCTCAAAAGTGGTGGTAGGCAGGTAAGGCAGAGCTAGCTTTAAAGGTTTAGTATCCTGTATTTGAAATGCTTGGTATTGTTAACATCTAGGAGTCTTTTTTTAAATGTGTAAGTGTTCTGCCATGTATACCTGCAGGCCAGAAGAGGGCATCAGATCCCATTACAGATGGTTGTGAGCTACCATGTAGTTGCAGGGAATTGAACTCAGGACCTGTGGAAGAGCAGCCAGTGCTCTTAATCCCTGGACCATATCACCAGATCCCGGTTTTTGGCATTTAAAGACAGGGTTTCTCGGTGTATTCCTGGCTGTCCTGGAACTTGCTCTGTAAACCAGGCTGGCTTTGAACTCATCCTCCTTCGTCTGTCTCCCAAATGCTGTGAATAAAGACATGTCCTGGCTAGGCATCAAGGGATCTTAATCAGTTTCATTTCCATTGCCAGTTAAGGAATTAACACTCTGAAAATTCAGAAAAATCTCAAATGCAGCAGGTAGGTGTAATGATTGTTCTGTCTCTTTAAGACACAAGCCACACCCACTCCCTCCCCCATCCACTGAGGCAGGCAGGTCTTCAGCTTCCAGCCTGAGTTTGTCCCCCACTTCCTCTCAGAGAGGCAGCTTCTACTTCTCTCCCCACTTTTCCCTTTACCCCACTTCTGTCTCTCTCTTCTCTCTCTTTCTCTCCCCCTTCTCCCTTTTCCTTCCCCTCAATAACCCACCTAATAAATATTCAACTGCACTCTGAATGGGGTGCCTATCCATGTCTCTTGCCCGCCCACCATGTGTCTCCCTGCCTGGGACCAGCCACCGCTCAGGGACTGGCAGCCATCTCTGCCTGGGACTGGCTGCTCTCAGGGCCTGCTGCCTGCCACCACATGGCCCGCTACCACCACTTGGGGACCTACAGCATTTCTGCTGCCTGCTGCCGCCACCGGGGATCCTGCAGCATTTTTAATTTTTCCATTACAGTAGGAGCAGAGAAATCTCAACCATAATAAACAGGAGTAGACAGAATCAGCAGTTGAAGAGGGGCTTTTATTGGAGTGAAGAAACAGATGAGTCAGACACACAGAGGGAAAAGACCCTATGCAAAGGAGAATGGGGGGACTCAGAAAGGCGAAAAATTCAGTGTCTTCTCCAGGTCTGGTTTTGTTTTGTTTTTTAATTCTCTGAAGAATTTTCCTCCCCTAATTTAGGGTTGGTCAGTTTGAAGACAGGATGGATGATTGACCCACAGCTGCTTTGTAAGGTGTCCTTATCTAGCCTTGAATTGATGGAGCCAGTTCATCAGCAGGAGGCCTACGAGCAGGAAAAAAGGTCAGAAGGCCCTTGGGTTTTGGGTGTTTTTGTGTGTGTGTGTATTGGCCTCTTCCCTGCATGTATGTCTGTGAGAGGGTGTCGATCTTGAGGTTACAGACAGCTGTGAGCTACCATGTGGGTGCTGAGAATCGAACCCAAGTCCTCTAGATGAGCAGCCAGTGTCCTTAACCACTGAGCCATCTCTCCAGGTCCAAGGCCCTTGTTTTAAGCTGCCAAGCTTTTGGTTTCTCTGTGTAACAGCCCTGGCTGTCCCTGAACTCACTTTGTACACACCAGGCTGGACTTGAACTAAAGGCGTTAGCCACCATTGCCCAGTTCCGGCCAAGTATTTTTGTGTATGTGGGAGATGGACCCAAAGTCTAAGCGCACTAGGCAAGTACTCCACCACCAGCACTATTACGAGCCCTTAGTACACCTGGTTTTTGACTAAAGTGTCTTCATGATACCAGGTGTGGAATTCTCCTTGATTTTGGAGCACTTCAGAGCTCAGTTTTCAGGACTGGACCAAAGTATACTTAACTCATGAGAATGTATTTTGGACGCTTTTAAAAAGAGGACTCAGAAGCTGGGCGATGGTGGCACAAACCTTTAATCCCAGCACTCAGGAGGCAAAAGCAGGCAGATCTCTGAGTTCAAAGCCGGCCTCGACTACAGAGCGAGTTCCAGGACAAGCTCCAAAACTACACAGAGAAACCCTGTCTCTAAAATAAAAAAATAAATAAAAAACAGGAATCAAATACAGATGTTGGTGGCACATGCCCTTAATCCCCCTGCACTCAGGAGGGAGAGGCAGGTCTACACAGCTAGTTCCAAGACAGTCGGAGGTACACAGAGAAACCTGTCTCGTGAGGTGGGGAGACAGGGTTTGGTGGGGGGGACCAGAGCCTTATATCTCAGCATTCTGGAGGCAGTTCAATGCCAGGTCTACATACTAAGTTCCAAGACAGACAGAGCTACATAGGTTAACTCTCAAAAATAAATAAATAAATAAAAAATTAGCACCAGTACAACTTCCTAACGGTGTCCTCTGAGTTCTATTTCCATGAATGTTCTCACAAATAGCATGCACTTTTCCTTCCCAGCACTCGGCTATAGTATTAGTCATGTCTGTGATCAAGTGTCTTCTCTAGACCCAATGCTCTAACTGATGAACTGGTTTAGCTACCCTTACAACTTCCTAAACCCACTCACTACTTCTTCGGTTTGGTTGGACGAGAAACAAATTTTTCTGGTTCGTTCTATACTAGATCATGTCTTGATCCGAAAACCAGTGTTAAAAACCAGGCAGAGTGCTGCACAAAGAGGTTCGTTGGAGGCTTCTCTTCTGAATTATCCCAAAATTCCAAAGCCTGGATGCACGCGCGGGACAGGTCCTCCTGCCCAAAATGCCCAGCCCGCAGCTGGCCCTGACTTCCGTACGCTGAGCCAAGATGGCGGGGCCCGCGATTGAAAACCACATTCAAGATGTCGGCTTCCGGTTTGCCCCGCAGCGTCGCGCGTGGCCACCGGGGCCACGCCCACTTCCGGTCCCCCTTTGCCACGGCATGGCTGCGTTGGGGTCTTGGCTGTCCAGTGAGTGACTGTGGGGTTGGGGACCCGGGATCCCGGGGGAGGGCTGCCCTCTAACTCCCGGCTCTTGCAGTAGGTGTCCGGAGGTTGCACTGCAGCGCAGCGGCTCGGGCCGGCGGCCAGTGGCGACTTCAGTGAGTGCCGGGCGGGGGCGCGGCGGGACCTGGAAGCCGGCCGAGCCCTCACCCCCTGTGTTTCCCCACCCAGACAGGGACTGGCTGCCAACCCTTCTGGCTATGGGCCCCTCACGGAGCTTCCTGACTGGTCTTTCGCCGGTGAGCCTTGATGTCAGGTTTTTTTCCTTTTCCTCCAGGAGACCACCCCCGGTAGGGATTGGGGGCGTGTCTGGGAAAATATTGAACCTTTTACTTAGGCAAGAGTTTGAAGAAAGGAACTCTAATTTTGTCTGACTATAGAGCTGGGTGTGGCAGCTCACACCTGAAATCTTAGCTTTTGAGGGCTGAGGTAGAGGGATCACTGTGAGGTCAATGAAGTATGTGCCTCTCTGAGTGAGTCCCAGATTATCCGGAACTACAGAGTAAGATCCCGTGTATAAATATATGAATAAATAAATAGTAAGTTGGCTAAGGAAGGGGAGTAGGGGATCATGACTTATAGATATAATTCCAACTTAGGCTGTCCTGGGGCTGGAAGGGTGCGTGGCTCTTAGCTTTTTAGAAGGGGGCATGTGTGGTAAATGCATTTTTAGAATTTGACTCCACATGAACAAGGAATTATTTGGAAAGCTGCTTAAAGGAACGTCGAAGATCTCTACCAGACTGAAGATGGCAGACTCAATCCAGAAGGCTTTTCTCTTTTTACAAAAAAAAAAAAAAAAATGTTATGGGCTGGAAAAGATGCCTCAGAGGCACTGACTGTTCTTCAAGAGGAACTGGGGTTCTATTCCTAACCCCCACATGGTGGCTCACAACTCTTTGTAACTCCAGTTCCAGGAAATCTGGTCTCAATCTCTCTCACTTCCACCTGCACCAGGCACCCACACGGTGCAAGCAAAACACTCATTCACATAAAAATAAAACATTTTTTCTTAAACATAAAACGAGGAAAGAGTAATGACACATGCCTGTAATCAGAAGGCAGAAGCAGAAGGATTGAGAGCTAGGGAACAGCCTTGGCTGTCTAGTGAGACTTTACATCAAAAAAGTGAGCCAGGTGGTGGTGGCACTTGCCTTTAATCCCAACACTCTGGAGGCAGAGGCCAGCCTGGTCTACAGAGAAAGTTCCAGGACAGGCTCCAAAGCTACAGAGAAACCATGTCTCAAAAATTCAAAAAACAAAACAAACAAAAACAGTGAATTAAGCATTGCAGATGACCCTAATGCCATGCTAATCACATGACTAAATGAAATAATAGGAACGTGCCTTGGAACTCATTTTCATGACTGTGTTGTGCCTCACCATTGAAGATGCTAGACGAATTTTACAAAACTAAGCTAGAGTGGTTGTGGACTGGTTTCCTCTTTAGTATTATTTTTGATGGGCAGTGCTGGGACTTGAACCTGGGCCTTCCATGCTAGCCCCCACCCCAGCCCTGGCGGGTATGAACTGGAGAGGGAGCCAGTATTTCCCTGTCATAATAATTCCTGTCACATCATAGTATTTGGAGAAGATGGCCCAGCCACATTTACCACTTCCCTTTTTCTCTCCTCTTTCTGTAGATGGCCGTCCTGCTCCCCCAATGAAAGGCCAACTTCGAAGAAAAGCTCAAAGGGAGAAGCTTGCAGTGAGTAACTGGAACTCCAGCAAGGCCTGCATTGTTTATAATTGGAGGAGGAAAATTTAGATCATCATTTCTCTTTGTTTTCTTTAAGATTGACTTTTTTATGTATGTGTTTTGCCTCTATGGATGTGTGTTCACCACATGTGTGCCTGGTGCCTGTAGAGGTCAGAGGAGGGTGTCAGATCCCCTGAAACGGAAATTACAGATGGTTGGGAGCTGCCATGTGGGTGCTCGGAGTTGAATCTGGGTCCCATGTAAAAGCAGAAAGTACTCTTGACCAATAAGCCATCTCGGTTTTATAATTTGTTCTAGGTAGTGTTTTGCCTGAGCTGCTGTTTGGCGGTACTTGGGAGCAAACCCAGGGCTTCCTGGGTGCTAGACAAGTGTACCACCAGCAGCCGCGTCTCCAGTCCTGACAGCCAATAACTTATTTATTTATTCATTTAGGCACAATATATAGACCAGGCTGGCCTCCAACTCACAAGAGATGGGCCTGCCTTTGCCTCCCTAGTGCTAGGAACAAAGGATGGACCACCCTACCTGCCCAAGCCAATGTTTTAATGGCACTGTGAGAAGGGATGGCTGGAGTAGGGGGCTTGTGGCAGAAACCAATAACAGACATTCCCTTCACATTGTTAGCTCCCTTCTGTCAGGCAAATGCTGGTCTGATGCCAGTCAACAGCATCAATATCCAGCTGAAATCCTTTGACTTCTGGAGAGAAAGGATATCTGCTCAACGGTCCGGTCCGCTTGAGCCCCAGATGTTATTTATTCTTTTCCTGCTGTTTCAGAGACGAGTTGTACTGCTGACACAGGAAATGGATGCTGGATTACAGGCATGGAAGCTCAGGCAGCAGAAGTTGGAGGAAGAAAGGAAGCAGGAACATGGTCTTAAACCCAAGGGGATTTCACTGAGAAGTTCACTTCCACATCAATAAAAAACAGCTCCATTCACACTTTTCCAGACTCTCTGCCTTTCTTTTCTGTCACCAAATGCTTTATCCCATGAGAATGAAGTCATTTTTCCCGCCATTTGTATTGACAGTAAAAGACCTCAGGCACCAAGAGGAACTTTCAAATCACTGCCTGTGAGGCTTGGCCCAGTGCCCTTAGTCCCCGCTCCATTCTGGTTCAGCCAGATCTTGCTCCGGGGCTATTACTTTGCCCCTGCTGTAGAGAACAAACCCAGAGCCCTGTGGAAATTAAGGACACCACCACCCTACCACTTAGCCTTGTTGCTCTGGGATTTTAATCTCTGCCATGCTTACCATGGGGCCAACCCATCTAAAGAGCAGTGGCTGCTCTGTGAAGGAAGAAAAGGGGGCAGTACCAGTTTTCCTGGTTTTACCCATGTCCTCCTCGAGTCACAGCCCATAAACAGCTCATTTGTGTGCAGTTGGCATTCAATAAATATTTTGATGAAAGGGGCTTCCCAGGGGCTGGAGAGATGGCTCATCAGTTAAGAGCACTGACTGCTCTTCCAGAGGACCCAGGTTCGGTTGCCAGCACCCACGTGGCAGCTCACAACTGTCTGTAACTTCCTGACAGCCTTGGCAAAACACCAGTGCACATAGAATAAAAATAAAGAGGAAATTTGCTGTAGATTTTTAAAAAAGACGGGCTTCCCATCTGAGGTCATTTTTTTCTTTTCTTTTCTTTTTTTTTTTTTTTTTTTTTTTTTTTTTTTTTGGTTTTTCGAGACAGGGTTTCTCTGTAGCTTTGGTGCCCGTCCCGGAACCAGCTGTTGTAGACCAGGCTGGCCTCAAACTCCCAGAGATCCGCCTGCCTCTGTCTCCCGAGTGCTGGGATTAAAGGCGTGCGCCACCACTGCCCGGCCATTTTTTTCTTTTTGAGATCGGGTCTGCCTATAACTCCAGCTGGCCTGAAACTGGCCATGGACACCGAGCTGTCTTGCACTCCCAGAGATCCGCCTGCCTCTGGGTTTAAACCGTGTGCCACCATACCTGGCAGAAGTTTCTTTCTCAACCATCAACTAGTGTCCAGATACACGGTCAGGAGGCAGCCACTCTGGAAAGCAGACCTAGGAAGAATTGAACTTGTATCTTTAGTCTTCTGCTGAAGGAGTTCTGTTCTGACTGAATTCCAGAGGTTGGTTGGAGAGGGTTCTGTACCTCCTCACCCCTAACAATACCCACTGTGCACCTCCTGGAAACTGCCAGTGACCTGGCAGCCCTTGATTTCACTGATCTCATATGAGCTCTCCCCCGGATTCTGAAGGCAAGGACTTTTGTTCCCCGCCAGTACTGGATGCTGGGCTTGCATCTTCCCACCATAAACGCGGTCGGTAGTTGTGGATTTCAGGAGCTTCCCACCTGGCCTGATTTCTACCCTCTGCTTTGCTGCTTTCCCTCTACTGCCTTCCCTCCCTTCCTCTCCCCACTACCTCCTTCCTCTCGCTGACCAAACGCAATTCTTGGAGCTTACATTTCGCTGATGGTCGAGTTTTCTGTCTCCCACTCTTTTCCTGCCTCTGTCCCATTGCTTGGTGTTTTTCCAGATCTAATTCTCAACCTCTTATCTATCTGCCTTTCTTACTTACTGCCAGCTTCAGCCTGTCCTCCCCTCCCCTGCATACCTCTCCTTTTGTTCTCCCAGCCCACCAGCACGGAAGCTGTACTCTAAGGAATGGTCTCCAGTGTAAAGACTGAACAAAACTCCAGAATCCTAACTCCCATTTCTTCCTCTTCCAACAATTTTAATCAGACTTCCATTTGGCTTTCCCCGACCTTGAACCCTTTTCCTACCCCTGCAGTTCACAATTAATGGAACAGCTAGATTGCAAGTCATTAATAAAGCAGTGGGCCCCAAAATTTAAAGTAATTGTGATTGTTGTTTGGTAATGGCTTCTGTTAGACAGTGTAAGTTTGGGGCAGAAGGAGGCTGTCCACAGGTCTCAGCACACACACCCCTTGTTAGTAAATGCGCCTTCCTCGCGAGGCATTGAAAACGTCATGTCACCACCTTCCCTAGCCATCAGACCTCCCAACACTTAACACTCTTGAAGTGAGACTTGCTGAATACTACGGGAATCAGGCCACCCAAAAAATGCTTAGGAAGAGAAAGTCTTCCGCATCCGTCCCCTGGGACACCCAGTCTCCTAGTTAGTTGTCAGCTGTGGCCTCAACCCCTGCAGATGGCAGCCTGCACCACAGAAAGACAACTCCCCCACACACACACACACTCCTGCTCTTGGCTGTAATTGGATTCAGGCTGAAACAACCACGTCCCAACCAGGAAAGGAGGGCATTGGGGCGGGGGCGGAGGAGAGGCTTTGGGAGAAGGGAGGGACCAAAGGAGAGAGCAGAGAAGGCTTCCAACTCAGTTCGCCGACTAAGCAGAAGAAAGATCAAAAAACGGAAAAGAGAAGAGCAAACAGGCACTTTCAGGAGCAATCCCCTCACCTCCAAGCCGGCTGCCCTCTAGGAATCCAAATTCCGTGCCTTCCGAAGACAAAGGCGCCCAAAGAGAGCGGCGGCGCGACCCCAGGGCGTGGGCCCCGCCGCGGAGCCCCCCGCACCGCCCGGCGCCCCGACGCCACGGACCATGTCTCCCGCCCCTCGACCCTCCCGCAGCCTCCTGCTCCCTCTGCTCACGCTCGGCACCGCGCTCGCCTCCCTCGGCTGGGCCCAAGGCAGCAACTTTAGCCCCGAAGTAAGTGAGCTCTCCCGCCCTTCCCGGGGTTGCGCCCGCCGGGTAGGCGAGTCCGGGGGTCTCCAAGGGGACAGGAGAATCCCCCCGCTGGCGGCGGGGTGTTACACTCTGCTGCTCCGGTCTTTCTTTTCCCTCCTTATCTGCAAACTTGCAAGTCGATCCAACTTTTTGCCTGCCTCCAGCCAAACCCCTCCGCCGCCGCCGCCTCTTTCCCATTCCTCCCTTCCCTGGAAGAACTTTGCAGCGGGGCCCGGACCTCGCTCTCCCGGGTTCTGTGCACTCTGGCCAGGCAGGAGCTTCACAAACACTGGACTCCGCTCCAACCCCGCGCCGTCCGGGCCGGTGTCATACGCGAGTTGTTCCCCCAGTTTGGCAGCGCTCAGGTGCCCGCGGCTCTGCACGGGCGCATCTGTACCAAGTGGGGCGTCGGGGGGAGGCCGATCGCTACTCGCCTTCCTGGACCGCCCTCGGTGCGGGCCTCGGGCCCTGGCGTCGAGGATCGCGACGGGCAGAACTTCCGCGCACACAAAGCTCTTCTTGTGAGCCGCGGGGCTCAGCCTGGCCACCACCTCCCCGTGTCCTCACCCTAACCGGCGCCGGAGGGGGGGATTCGGGGGGGCTTTTGTTGCTAATTGTTTTTCTGAGTTAATTGCGGAGAGAGTTGGGGGGTTGGAGTTGCTCGGCGAGCGACTTGAGGGCGGGCCTGGGTCGCCCTCAAGCGTCCCGACTTGCTTGGGTGCCCCCACCCCCAACCCTCCCATGACCGTAGCCCACCCCGGTCCTGAAGGAAGCAGCGTGGGAGTAGTCTGAGGAAGTTTTCCCTCCCTCTCTTATTTTGGGGTGAAGGTGGGAGATGAATTTAATCAGCTTCTTATTTTGGGCCATCCAACCCACTCATCCTGGTGAGGACCTGGGTGTGGTAGGGAAGGGCAGGGAAGGGCCCAAAAGGCAGGATATGGTCTGATTTGATTCCCTCTACTCTAGTCCCAGGCCCAGGCCAGATCACACCCTCTGAGGTGATGTCTCGTGGGGGGAGGGGGGGGCACACGGGACACACGTTGCCTGTGTCCCTGAAGAGACCTGGGGCTGAAGGGACAAGTGTGACCCTAGAAGTGGGGCCACACTTGTTCATAGAGACTAGAAAGAGTAAAATCCTCTCTGAGACTGGAGACCAAACCCATTTGTCAGAGAGGAGGTGACTTTCCCAGGCCTGAAGCTCCCATCTTAGCCCCAAAGAGAGCGCCTAACAAAAGGAACCCCTGGAAGACTGCCCACTGCCAACTTCTTTCTCTCCTCCCAAGCTTCCACTAGGTCCCCTAGGGGAGGGGCGGCAGCCCTGGCTCCACTTTAAGTGGGTCATGGTCGTCCCAGAGCCAGAACCACCATTTGCTTCTGGAACACAGTCGGGTGGGAAGCTGAGGGAGGGCGGGGCAGCCCCAGAAGAGGCCAGGATCCAAGGTTTGATGTGGAGCTGGAGAGCCCCCACCCTCTTGGCCTCCTACAGTGGGGAGGTGTTCCTTGACTTTCTCATAGGGAATACCCAGCACTTACTGATCAAGACAATGCCAGTCAACTAGGTTCTGCCATCCAAGATAGTTGTTCCTTCTCCAGGCCAAGCTGGCCTCGGGCAGCTAGGTCGGTCCCTTTCACCAGGCCTCCATAGCTCCACACTACTCCAGAACAGTGTGTCTGGGGCTTCACCCTTCCCCCACTCAGCCGCAGACACCAGAGTCCTCTCCTGTGGTTCCAGGCTCATAGTCTGTGGTTCTTGCTTTGCTCAGAGCCTGGCTCTGTGAGATGGAGAAAGAAACTTGCCCAGTCCGGGAAAGGAAGAAAATGATGGGGACGCTTTCTTTTCTGGCTTTTTGATACTCTTCCGGGGAGTCCTTTTCCTGACAAAGCATCCACTTTTCTCCACAGGGTACAGGGCAGGGTTTATGAGTGTGCTTATTTAGACCTGCCCATCTCCTGAAAGGCCCGGAGGAAAGGGGTTTACCCAGAGCTCCTGACTGTGCTGCTTCTCCTACCAGTTTCTCCATCGTCCTGTAGGAGCATTCCTTCTGTTTGGCTAAAAAACCTCCACTCCTCCTGACTTCCAGCTATGGGGGGAGGGAGCAGGCCACTCCCATCCTCCCCTAAGCCCTGTAGCAGCTGTTACCCTAGCAGGGGTCAGAGTCTACAGGTGAGACTAGGTGCAAAGGGAGCTTCCTGCATACTTGGCACAGGCCACAGCAGGCCTCAGGAGGGCACTGGCTGTGGCATCAGCCAGGACAGGTCAGGGCAAGCCTTCAGATAGGAGGGAACAGCTCTGGATTTACCCACCTTGCTAGGGCCCTCTGACACACAAGGGGTTAAAAGCTCTAGAGTCCTTGGGAAGGGTTTTGATTAACAGGTGATGCTAGGGAAGTTTGGCCAGGCTGATTGGCTGGGGGAAAGGCCGGGTTGTTTACAACTCAGGCCCTAACTCCTTCAGCCTTGAGGGGAATCACTTCCTGGAACTGTGTTGCAATTCCTGCCCCTGTTGGGCTCAGGTCCTAAGTCAGCTGCTCCTGAATCACCCCCAGACCCCACACAAGAGCATTGCTCCACCACCCATGCCTAGCCCTGATGGGGAAGCATCATGTGGAGATAAATCCATCCTAATGACCACGGGAAGGAGATGCAGGACCCAAGGCAGCTGTGCCCTTTTCCCTCCAAATGCCCATTCTAGGCAACTTGAAGCCCCCCTCTGAACTCCTTAAATAAGGTAAAACTGGAGTAGGCCCAGCTCTATCTGGATCATGGCTCCCTACAGAAGAACCCAAGCATCTTCATAGTCCATACACAGCATGGCTTGTTTGACTTTCCAAGGCTAGATCGCTAGGTCATAGAGTATTTATTTGGGGTCCTGGCTGACTAGCTACCACCTCCAAAGAGCTCAGCTTCCCCGTCAGCATCCAGCCTCAACCCTGGCTCCTTTCCTGGACTCCGTCAAAAGATTTCTGCTGAGGGCCCTAGAAGTGTGGCATCTCTGTTGCAGGAATGCCTTCACCCTGTTCAACTCCACCATTCTACCTATCGTGGACATAACTCACTTTCAAATGGGACATGCCATCTTTGCAAGGACTGACAGAGGAGAAAATGCCAGCTCTAAGAAGACATTCTGGAGCGTGGGCATGGCTTAGTAAAATGCTTGCAGCAAGCTTAAGGGCCTGAATTTAAACCCTAGCACCCATGGCAAACACCAGACAAGATGGCACATACTTGTGATCTCAGCCTGAGGGAGGCAGAGGCAGGCAGTTCCCTGAGGCTTGCTGGCCATCTAGCCTGGCCTAATAAGTGAGCCACAGATTCCAGTGAGAGACCCTGCCTAAAAAAACAAGGTGGACAGCTCCCAAGGAATACACCAGAGCTTGACCTTTGACCGCCACATGCATGTAAGCACCAACCAAAAACATCCTAAGACTCTCTCAGTCCACTAATGCTCTCATTTACTAGAGTACTATAACCAGTCAGGGCCAATGGCTCTTCAACCTTATAGCTGTCTGCTCCCCATCACCCTTAGGGACAGGCACACTGGGATCTAGATCAATATAAGTCAGCCGTTAGCCTGAAAGTTCCTGGCAGAACCAGAATGGGAGCCCATCATATTTCTCATTGAGCCAAGGACATCCGCCAGGCACTGTGGAGAGGCAGGTGGGCCCCCTGGACCATGTGGAAAGTTCTCTAAGCCACATCCCTCTCCCTACAGGCCTGGCTGCAGCAGTATGGCTACCTACCTCCAGGGGACCTGCGTACCCACACACAACGCTCCCCCCAGTCACTCTCAGCTGCCATTGCCGCCATGCAAAGGTTCTATGGTTTGCAAGTGACAGGCAAGGCTGATTCGGACACCTTGAAGTAAGTTCCTAATGTCCACTGAACACACTGAATACCAGAAGTGCCGCCACTTGAACCTGCCCCTGTGCCAGTGTCCCAACCCTCTCCCATTGGTATCATTACCTGGCCTTTCTCTACACTGGTATATACAAGGCTTCACCCAACACTGACCTGGGGGCAGAGGCCAGGACCCTGGGTCAACTGTGGCACTCCACTCTCTCCCCTTAAAGACTCACTTGTTTATTTGTTTGCTTGTTTGGTTTGGTTTTTCGAGACAGGGTTTCTCTGTAGCTTTGGAGCCTGTCCCGGAACTCACTCTGTAGGCCAAACTGGTTTTGAACTTGCGGAGATCCTCCTGCCTCTGCCTCCCGAGTGCTGGGATTAAAGGTGTGCGCCACCACCGCCCGGTGCTTTTTTATTGTATGTACTATACTGACCCCAGTGTTTCCTCCCCAGGGCCATGAGGCGCCCTCGCTGTGGTGTGCCAGATAAGTTTGGTACTGAGATCAAGGCCAATGTTCGAAGGAAGCGCTATGCCATTCAGGGCCTCAAATGGCAGCACAACGAGATCACTTTCTGGTGAGTCTGACCACTAGAGATTGTTCTCGCATCCACTACCCTTCCCTCTTAATTGTATAAGGTAGAGGCAGGGGTGGCCTGTACTAATCTCCTCCATTCTTAGGGAGTGGGAAGGAAAAGAGCTCTAACCTTGCAGAGAAGCGCAGCCATCTGGGGGATACACTAGTGCCGACACCCCCAAGACTTTGGCTCTTGGGGCTGAGACATCGAATATGCAATAGCAGGGACAGCAGGTCTGGCAAGGTGGCCGGGCAGTTCAGTCAGGGCTGGGAGAGCACAGGGAACTTTGCCTCATTTATCCTAATGCTTCCCTTCTCTACCCTCATATCTGGGTGTCAGCATCCAGAATTACACCCCCAAGGTGGGCGAGTATGCCACGTTCGAGGCCATTAGGAAGGCCTTCCGAGTATGGGAGAGCGCCACGCCACTGCGCTTCCGTGAAGTGCCCTACGCCTACATCCGAGAGGGTCATGAGAAGCAGGCTGACATCATGATCTTGTTTGCTGAGGGTTTCCACGGTGACAGTACACCCTTTGATGGTGAAGGGGGCTTCCTGGCTCATGCCTATTTCCCAGGCCCCAGTATCGGAGGGGACACCCACTTTGATTCTGCTGAGCCCTGGACTGTCCAAAATGAGGACCTAAATGGTGAGTAAGGGAACCCTGAGTTCCACCCTGGGTAGTGTGTGCTGTCCCTTGTTTATAGAGGGGTCTCCTTCCAGAAGCTAAGCTAGCAGTATGTAGTAGCCAGCCTGGTCTGCATAGTAAGTTCCAGCCAGTCAGGGCTACAGTAGTGAGACCCTGTCTCATAAATCAATAAAATTAAAAAAAATAAGTCTAAGTGCTGGGGCAGGAGGATTGTGAGTTTGAGGCCTGCCTCAATAAACAACAAAGCCAGGCAATGGTGGCACAGGCCTTTAATCTCACCCAGCACTCAGGAAGCAGAGGCAGACAGATCTCTGAGTTCGAGGCCAAGCTGGTCTACAGAGTGAGTTTCAGAACAGCCAAAACTGCACAGAGAAACCCTTTCTCGAAAAACAAAAAACAAACAAACTAAAACTTAAAAAAATAATAATAATAAAGCAGGGCATGGTGGCATACACGCTTTTAATCCCAGCACTCAGGAGGCAGAGGCAGGCGGGTCTCTGTGAGTTCAAGGCCAGCCTGGTCTACAAAGCTAGTTCCGGGACAACCAGCGCTGTTTCACGGAGAAACCCTGCCTCAAAAACAAAAACAACCAACAACAGCTAAGTACTAGCCGCACAAGCCTAGTGTGAAAGCAGGAATTACATTTTAAGCTATTTATGTCTGTGTATTTGGTCTGCTGCCACTACCTTGCCAATCACAGACTTAAAAGTTTCCTTCTCACCCACTTCTCCAGGCAAACGCAATGCCTACCAGCTTTTAGAGGCAACTAAGCTCCATGACGTAGGTTTTCATAGAATTGGAATCCTGCCCCAGGGCGCCCCACCCCGCCCCACCCCACCCCACCCAGAAGAGACAGGAAACTGACCCTCAAGATTTGGTCACTTTAGGTGGAAAACGTGACCGGCAGGCTTATCTGTGAGCCTGAGGTCTCTGGAGGGGAAGCAGGGAGCCTAGGAAGGGACCCAAACTCTCACCATCTCCATCCCTCCAGGGAATGACGTCTTCCTGGTAGCTGTGCATGAGCTGGGCCATGCTCTCGGCCTGGAGCACTCTAACGACCCCTCTGCCATCATGGCGCCCTTTTACCAGTGGATGGACACAGAGAACTTTGTGCTGCCTGACGATGACCGCCGCGGCATCCAGCAACTTTATGGCAAGTTATCCATCTGCTTACCTGCTCCTCTGCCTCTGCTCTTGTCCCTTTTCAGTCTCTGATCTGCATTTTTCCTGCGGCGTACCATGAAGGCTGTACGTACGTATGCACCACCTTTCATCGCCTCTCTTAGCTCCGACTCTTTTAAGTTTTTTTTTTTTAATAAGTACATTGCAAATATATATATGTATGCATGTACCACGTATATGCCTGGTGCCCAGAGAGGCCAGCAGAGGGCATTGGATCTCCTGAAACTGCCGGGTGAGTGGCGGCAACGAAACTTGGGTCCTCGGTAGGAACTGCAAATGCTCCCAATCAGTCAGCCGCGTCTCCAGCTCCACAGCTCCCACTTTCTACCTTTTGAACATACCAAGCTAACCTTCTCCAAAAACCTATTCACACTAAAAAAAATATTTGTTTTTATTAGAGGTGTGTATGTGTCCACAGAGGCCAGAGGCATCCAATTTCCTAGAAGTGGGGTTCTAAAGGTTGTGAGCCCCCTGATAAATCAAACTCTCATCCTCTACAAGAGCAGTATTGCTGTAACCACTGAGCCATCTCTGGGGCACCCCTACTCTCTTCGTGCTTTCTAAGGGTGCTGTCTGTTTATCTGTCTATCATTCTGTCCTCTACCTCAAAATCTGAAGTACCCTATTGTTCTCTTCCTCAGGGAGTAAGTCAGGGTCACCCACCAAGATGCCCCCTCAACCCAGAACTACCTCTCGGCCCTCTGTCCCAGATAAGCCCAGAAACCCCAGCTATGGACCTAACATCTGTGATGGTAACTTTGATACCGTGGCCATGCTCCGAGGAGAAATGTTTGTCTTCAAGGTGAGAGGACCAGAAGAAGGGAAAAAGAGGAAGAAGGAGGAAGAGAAGAAAGGGGGCAGAAGGACTCTCAGCAAGGAAGCTGGGTGGCAATAGTAATCGGAGGAATGAAAGTTAGAAGCACAGGGCTGAAGGCAGTGGGGGCGCTTTGGGGGCTGCAGAAGAACAAGGCATAATGTGATTCCACCTTTACTCGTTTCTAGGAGCGATGGTTCTGGCGGGTGAGGAATAACCAAGTGATGGATGGATACCCAATGCCTATTGGCCAGTTCTGGAGGGGCCTGCCTGCATCCATCAATACTGCCTATGAGAGAAAGGATGGCAAGTTTGTCTTCTTCAAAGGTAACCAGGCATTTCATGGACGGGGGGAGTTGGAGGGTCTCCATGGATGAGCTAATTCTGCGTCATTCCCAAAGACCTCAGAGTCAAGTTGAGTCCAGATTCCTCCCTTCTCTCTTATCCCAGGGGATAAGCATTGGGTGTTTGATGAGGCTTCCCTGGAACCTGGATACCCCAAGCACATTAAGGAGCTAGGCCGAGGACTGCCGACTGACAAGATTGATGCAGCTCTCTTCTGGATGCCCAATGGAAAGACCTACTTCTTCAGGGGAAATAAGTAAGATCTCAAACCCTTCACCCCAAGCCTCTCCACTGCCACCCAAATATCCTAATCCCCAAATTCTGAAGAAAGGTCCACTTTCCCCCCCACAAGGTGTGTTGCCCTGGAACTGGCCGAGTCTTTATGTTGCCTAGCAATAGGCAGTTTTTCTTAGTGCTGCGTGGGTGGGATGTGACCGGGTCACCATTTCAGACCTGGTCATTTGATGCCTCCTGCCCCCAGCACTGTGTCTCCACCCCAGCCACCAGGCACTGTCATTAGGGCCGCTGGTGGCTCCTTACTGCCTGGACCCTCCCTTCCACCTCCTCCTTCCGCCTCTTTCAGTTGCAGGCCCTCATTACTCAAAACTCCTGTCCCCAACCATGTCCATAGCTACCCTTTGTTCCCCGGTACACTCTGTCATGGGTCTGCTAACGTCTGAGGGCATGCCCGGTATCCAGACGCTTCGGTTTCTCTCCCCTCCCCCAGGTACTACCGTTTCAGTGAGGAGTTCAGAGCAGTGGACAGCGAGTATCCTAAAAACATCAAAGTCTGGGAAGGAATCCCTGAGTCTCCCAGAGGGTCATTCATGGGTAGCGATGAAGGTGAGTGGGCAAGGGAGACTGTGTAGAGAAGGAAGGGCACGGGGAGGCGAGGAAGAGCAGAAAGACAGAGTGTCTAGTGGAAAACATTGATGGTGCTTGCATATGTAATACCACCTCGGTCTGGCCACTTTTCCAACCTGGTGCTGTAATCAACTTCGTTCTCCACTTGAGGAAGCAAACGTTGAGGAAGATTGAGAGGTAAGCTTAGCTGCCCATCACACTAACCGTGCTTTCTTCTTTTCTCTCTTTGGGGCCTTTTTGGACTCTGCCCATCCTGGTTCTTGTCATCTTATACCGTCCTCTTGGTGCCCTTCAGTCTTCACCTACTTCTACAAGGGGAACAAATACTGGAAATTTAACAACCAGAAGCTGAAAGTAGAGCCAGGGTACCCCAAGTCAGCTCTGCGGGACTGGATGGGCTGCCCTTCGGGGGGGCGCCCGGATGAGGGGACTGAGGACAAGACAGAGGTGATTATCATCGAGGTGGACGAGGAGGGCAGCGGAGCAGTGAGCGCAGCTGCCGTAGTCCTACCTGTGCTGCTGCTGCTCCTGGTGCTGGCAGTGGGCCTTGCAGTCTTCTTCTTCAGACGCCATGGGACCCCCAAGCGACTGCTTTACTGCCAGCGTTCACTGCTAGACAAGGTCTGACCCCCACCGCTGGCCCACCCGCTTCTACCACGTGAACTTTGCCCCTGAAGGCCAGTGGCAGCAGGTGGTAGCAGGTGGGCTGCTCACACCCATCCTGAGCCCACTCTCCCTCCAGCCTCCCTTCTCAGTCCCTAATTGGCCTCTCCTACCCTCACCCAGCATTGCTTCAGCCATAGGTGGGTCCCCTGAGGGCTGAGCAGGAAGGTGGTCCCTTCCTGCCTCTGGCCCTCAGGGGAAGCCTCACAGCTTGGTGTGTGTCCAATCCTATTTGAATGTTTTCAGGGCTCTGCACTTGAAGGCAAGACCCTCTGACCTCATGGGCAAAGGCCAAATGAGGTCACCCGCTTCTTTTCCATCCCCTAACTGCATACCTTAAATCTCTGAACTCTGACCTCAGGAGGCTCTGGGCATCTGAGCCCTCTAAGTGCCAAGTGTACCCAGTTGGCATCCCTCCCACCACTGACTAAAAGGAACCTGAGAGTGTGTGTTGGAGGTGGAAAGATTGCTCAGCTACTCTAAAGACTTTGGTTTAAAAAAAAAATCGCTCAATGAGGGTCTTGGTGGCTTGAACAACCAAGTTTCTCTCCACGAAGATCTGCCTCTATCCAACCCAACCTGGAGAACGTCCAAGGAGCCTGAGCCATCTAGGACTAAATGGGTTTGAGGAAACTTTTGGCAAAACTGGCCCCTCCGGAATAGCCTTGGATGTCCAGTTCAAGGTCAGAAGAGCTGAAAGCAGGGGGAATGGGCCCGGGTACAGAGCGGTCAAGGGGAGACAGTGGGATCTGGAACATGGGAGAAAGGAGCCTTGCTGGGGCTGGGACCCAAAGACCGCAGTCCGAGGGGACGGGAAATGAGGTGAGGTGGTAGCAGTGTATGCCTGGGAGTCTGGGCAGACTGCAGGGCACACGCATGACACTGTGCTACCCAGGAGCGTGCACATTGTATTGGGTCTCAGAGAGGGCTTTAAGGAAGCCGCACTGGCCTCTTTTTGTCTCCTTGCTTACTGACTGTGGACAGGAAGGATAAGGGCGGCTACAGGAGTGAAGAGCCTATAGTACAGGGACTGGGGACTCCATAGAGACCAGACCAGGCTGGCAGTGGCCTAGCCTTGCTCAGTCTGTCTCACTGCACTAGTGAGGCAAGTGTCTGGGTGTTCCTGATGCAGGCACTCCTCAGCCCATTTTACCTGTATCCTGCCCTTCCTCTTCCCCACCCAGCCAACCCATTTGAAAGTCTCCTTCAGCCACTGAAGGTGGTCAAGGTACTGGGGACTCAGGAGGGAGAGTGACACCCCGTGGAGGGGGTGAGAGGAAAGGAGTGTCTGGGTGGGGTTTGGGACTAGGGAAAACGGGGTGAACGGTGCTGGAAGCCCAGCTAAATTTGTCTTGTTTGGGTTTTTTGTTTTGTTTAATGTATATTTTTATTATAATTATTATATATGAATGCCATTCAAATCGTTCCTTTTTGTTAACAAGGGGCATGGGGAGGGGTGGGGGAGGGGGGCAGAGGCAACTGACCTCAGAAACCTGCAGGGCGGGGCTGGGTCAGTGCCCTCTAAGGACATTTTTGACCTTGTTCAACCTTTCCACGAAGAATAAACTGTGTTTCACATTCTTTGTGTGACTATAGCTTGATGTTAGGGGTGAACTGGATGTGGCCAAGCAGGGCCAGGAAGAGCAGGCATTGAGAAGAGTATTTCCCACGATGTAGGGGCTTAGTCTGTGTCATGAGTATTTATTCTTAGTGGACCTGTGAGATTGAAGGGCTGGAGTTGGGAGCAAGGCATACCCCACTAGAGGTTAGAGGAGTGATCGGCAGAACCCAGCGTCCTTCCCCCAGATCCTTAAAAGTCTACCATTGCGTGTCAAAGCTGCCAGAGATAGGAGGAAGTGGTCAAGCTGAGACTATTTGGAAAATCTTCCTAAATTGCATTATTCTGCCGTGTGACCTGGCCACAGACACTCGAGTTTCCCAGCAGCAAGGGTATTCCCATGATCACATTAGACTGAAGCTCAGTGACAGACCCAAGAAGAGTCTTTAAAATCCAGGCATAGCGATACACACCTGTACTCTCAGCCCTTCTGGAGACAGAGGCAGGCATACTGCTGGGCCAGCCTAGTCTATATCAGTAAGTTCTAGGCCAGCTGGAGCTACACAGTAAGACCCTGCCTAAAAAAGGAAAAAAAAAAAAAAAGAGGAAAAGGTGGTGGTTCCTACAGGCCTGGGACTCTGATGTTGGATTAGGAGATCAGGAAGGTGGGGGGAGGTGGCCCCATCTACTAGGCGTGGTCTACCCCTGGTAGCACAGTGTTTGTCAGCTGCCCAGGAGACCCAGGACCCTCAGGTTGCAAGGGTAGAATAACAAGGCTTTGTTCCACTTTCCATAGAAACTGCTGCCCTAGACAGGGTTCCCAGGCTGCTGACCCTCCCTTCCTCCGAAACCAGCCTGAAGGGAGGGGTCAGCTCAGCTGCTGAGTCAGCTCAGCTGGAGGAGAGCAGCCCCGTTCTCCCGCCTTCCCTTCCTGCCTCAGCCCAGGCTTCACTGGGCTTCTGCCCAGGTCCTCCACAGCCTGCCTTTCAGAGCCTGGCCCCACCTATGCCACCCCTCTAGCCAACTGCTCTGCAGGGTGGCTGGCATGATTACTTTGGCAGATGGGGTACCCAACCTTCCTGCCAGCCAGCAACCCTGACCCCAAGCATGGTCACCTGTGCCTCCCCTGCCAACAGCTGTTTGGCAGGGCCTGTGTGTCTCGGTGAAGTTAGGCAGAACACCCAACATCACCATCACCATAAGGGATTGGAACTGAGAAGGTGACCCTGGGGGAAATCGGGGGCATCTAGGGGTAGTCAAGTCCGTGCATGTGACAAAAAACTCAGAAGATGAGCTCATGGCCCTTTGTGTTTTTGTGGTCCACATATGGAGGCAATTACAGATGTTGTCCAGAGGGAATTCTGCAAAACACAGCTGGAGCCAGTGGAAGAGCCCAGGAGGGGGGGACTGCCAGAGGGAAGAGGAGGGGAGCCCAGGGCTGGAGTGCGGTTTCCCCATCACGAGGAAATTGTTTGGCTAGGATTCTGGAATCACAAGATGCTCTCTGAAGCCAAGGGGAAGAAATGGGAATGCAGAACTGAAGACAAAGGGGGGGTGAGCTGGAAGATTGCTTCTGCACAGACGGGACTGTGGGGCGGAGGCAGAAGGGTCTGGTGCTGATGATACACTTGGACCTGCCCGCTGGACCCCGTGAGATCGCCCAGCGACCTTAGGAGGTGCTTTAGTGGTCATGAGGCCCCACTTGAGTGAGCCACCGTGTCAGGAGGCAGAGGGCCCTCTGGCTCCCAAGGACCTGCAAACGGCACTGGCCTGGCCGATTTCTCTGCTGGGCCTGACCCAGTTTCTATGGTTCCAAGTTCCTTTATTCGAAAGCAGCACTTGTGAGCCGGAGCAGCCAGAAGGAGCCAAGTGGAATATGTGAGGAGGCCTAGGCGGTGCTGGGGACACTGGTCTAGAGTGGGAACAAAGGGCAAGAGGGAGCAGCGATTTGTCCACCTACACACCCCACAACCGGAGGTGGGGGCCTCTCTTTCCATCGCTCCCCTTCTCCAGGGATCCTGCCACCAGCCGATCCAAAGCCTCCTGGACTGCCAGCCAGGCGACCAGATTGGGGAAGACCTTGGAGGAGCCACACCCTCCGAAAGAGAGTATGGGCAGAGGGGCGTTGCCCCCCTCTAGAATCTGGTTAGCCTGCTGGCCCTTCCCTGCCTCTCTCCCGGTGCCTTCCCCGCACAGTCTCATAGACTTCCCAGCATCTTTCCCCTCTTCATCCTCCTTACCCTGGCTGTAGGCTGGAGAACACCAACTGCTGAGGCCTTCACTATACAGAGCAACAGAGACCCAGACAGAGGAACTGAGCCCTGCAGGTCACAGTTCTTTAGTCCAAATTCAAGCCCCATATCAGGGACTAGGGCTGGACTCAGTGGTAGAACATTTGCCTAACAGGAGCAGTACTGAGTTTGGTCCTCGGTACTGCCAAACGAAACTAAAACCCAAACCTCACTGGGCTGTTTGTCTATGCGAGCATATTCTGACTAGGTTTCTTGAGCATCTCTTCCAGTGTGGCCCCATCAGCTGGGTAACTTCACGGGAATGTGTTCTGGGGAACTGTCAGTGTGTCTGTGCTTGCTTGTTGTGCCACGCAGCAGTTGAGTGGAGGCAACCAGAGTGGGGAAGAGGGGGATGGGAGGAGCTCCTCCAGACAGGAAGCCCGTTTGCAGCCGACCGCTTTGCTGCTCAGGGGCAGGAGCTGGTGGTGTTCTGAAGGGAGGAAGGTGCTGCAAAGACTCAGACACTAGAGAGGCTGCCAGCTCTGCAAAGAATGCCACAGCCTTCAGAGGGATGACTGCCACTCCCAGGAACCCCTAGAAAGCTTCAGCCTTAGCTCAGGCTATTGTCCTACCATCCCTGTACACACTTTGGACCCAACTCCAATCTAAATTCATCTCCTTAGGAGACCTAGTCCTGCCCCTAGGACTTCCTGCTTTCTTTCCCCCTCAGTCTTGGGGAGTTGGGGCGATCCAGTGGCAGCCTGCATTGGGGCTAAACAGCTAGGGCCTGGAAGGCAGGCAGGCCTGACTGGACAGAAACCAGCTTCCCAGTGAGCTCACACACATACTTTCCACGCTGGCCCAGTGCCAATGGCTTGGTTCCTTCCAAGCCTGCCTTCCCCAGCCAGGCTCAGCCCGCTCCGTCCTCCCTTGCCACCAGTCCTGGGCCTCCACAGCAGGACCATTAGATACTTCAGACCAGTGGGGCAGCTCACTCTGCATCCATGATGAGGCCAGGTCCCCTACAAACTACCTGTCCTCAGTCATTGAGACATTCATGGCTTAAAAGAGATCAGTTGCGTCTAGCTCACAAAGACCCACTTCTAGATAGGGATGAACAACCCTAATAGGTAGAGGTCTTGCCTTGCCTGAGTTGGATTCTAGTGCCACATAAAATAAGGTATCTTGGCATATATCCATAACCCTAGCATTCTGGAGATGGAAGCAGGAATATCAGAAGTTCCAGCTTGGGTTATATGAGACACTGTCTAAAAACAGTGACCTACACCTGCGTAGAAAATGACAGTAGAGGCCAGGAAGTGGTGGCACATGCCTTTAATCTCTGAGAGGCAGAGGCAAGTGAATGTTTGTGAGTTCAAGGTCAACCTGGTCTACAGAGAAAGTTCCAGGACAGACTCTAAAGCTACACAGAGAAATCGTGTCTCAAAGAGAAAGAAAGAAAGAAAGAAAGAAAGAAAGAAAGAAAGAAAGAAAGAAAGAAAGAAAGAAAGAAAGACAGGAAGGAAGGAAGGAAGGAAGGAAGGAAGGAAGGAAGAAAGGAAGAAAGGAAGAAGAAAGAAAGAAGAAAGAAAGAAAGAAAGAAAGAAAGAAAGAAAGAAAGAAAGAAAGAAAGAAAGAAAGAAGAAAATGAGTGTAGACCATGCAGACAGAAGAGGCAGCACTGTGGATGTCGGAAGGGCATCCTCTGAGTGCCTGAAGTAGCTCACTGACTCAGGGACCAGATGGGCCTCAGTATGGGTCATATCCTGCTACTCACTGGATTTCCCATCTTGGCACTTCCCTAACTCCGGGAAGGATGGGGTCTAGTGCGGAAAGGCCAGGCTGCCCACAAAAGGGGGGGACGACAACAACTGGCTCCTTGCAAGTTAGAGAAAAAGAATAAATGGCAATATGTCTAATATATCACACCAGAAAATAGACCCAATAGCTAACTTTTTTTATGAGCAATGGTGTGAAGGTGTCAGATTGCCTAGGGACTGGATTTACACACCCTTATGACTGCCATGTGGGTGCTGGGAATTGAACCCTGGTCCTCTGGAAGAGCAGTCAGTGCTCATAACCGCCAAGCCATCTCTCCAGCCTGAGCCACTATCTTTAAAGGGCCCCTGTGTGTTTCCCAAATTCCCTCCATAGAGGTACCAAGTCCTTGAGTGTTGTGATGTTTCCTTGCCTTTCTTTCTTTTTAATATTTTTATTTTATGTATATGAATATTTTGCCTGCATGTAAAGATATCACATGTGGGTCTGATTCCCACAGATGCCAGAGGAGGGCATGGGATCTCCCGGAACTGGAGTTACTGGCAGTCGTGAGCCTCTGTGTGGGTTCTGGGAGCTGAATTCAGGTCCTCTGTGAGAACAAGCAGTAACCTTAACCACTGAGCCATCTCTCCAACTCTGATCTTTCCTGGTTCTCTCGATGGGCTCCCCGTTGTTTGTCTTGCTCATTCCTTGATGTTTTTGAGCTTTGCTCATGATGGTACGTACATGTAGCCACATTTCACTTAATTACTGTATCCGATTCCCTTGTACAAATATCTCAGCCTTATAGCGTCATATTTTCACTGGGATGTGGATTCACCAGGCTTGATCACCTTAATGGGGTGGAGCAGTAGCTTGGTCATTTTAGTTTGTATTTCTGTAAATCCTAATGAGGTTAAGCATCTCTTTTGCTCATTCATTCTTTGTTTTGTTCTGTTGAGATAGGTTCTCACTATGAAACCTAAGCTGCCCAATCCTCCTGATCCTCTTGCCTCAGCCTTCTAACTGCTGGGACTACAGGCCTGACTGCTGCATGTGCGCATGCACACACACACAAGCATGACGGGGGTGGGCATGTATACACAGCATACAAGTGGAGATGGCTCTCTCCTTCCACCTTTGCATGGGTTCTGGAGATCAAACTCAAGACGCCAGGCTTGCAGAGCAAATGCTTTTATCTACTGAGCCATCTCATCTGCCCTCTTTATATATTTTTAATGTGAATCCTTCCTCAGTGTTGGGAAAAAAAAAGCAAAACACAAGACCGATGCCTCAGAAGACTTAGAAGACTCATGTACGTGCCCCAGGCTCCAATCACTTTGGTCCTTTTGCAGTCAGAGTCCCCCTTCACTCAGCATCCAGTGGCATGTAGCGGTGGGCCAGAGGACAAGTTCAGTCCCCAAAAACTGTTCTCTGCATCTGTTCAGTGTCTGGTTTTATGCTAGGAGCGTGATTGTCCTGAAGCTATGTCTTAGACACAAGAATGCCTCTGTGAGTATATTCAAACAAGACAAAGGATTCTTATATATTATCTATCTATCCATCCACCTACCAATCTAGACAGGATCTCAAGTGGCCCAGGCTGGCCTCCAGTTCCTTGTGTAGCCAGGGATAACCATGAATTTCTGATTCTACCCTTTTTCTGTTCTCTTGAGACAGAATCTGACCTGCAGCTCATAACATGAGCTCCTGCATCTAAATCAATATATACATGCATAAATAAATGGGGCTGGGTGTAGCTCAGTAGTAGAGCCCTTGCCCAGCATGAGGAAGGGCTTTCTTGGGTTGGGTTCCTAGGATAGAAAAAAGAAATATTACAAAAAGAAATAAATCCGGGTAGAAGCTTATATCCTACTCTGTCTCTCCCAGGATACAGCCCCTCCACCCCACCCTCCCACCCCCGCCTGTCCTTAACCTGGGACAGAGTTAGGCTCTGTTGACCCAGCTCTTGAGGAGATTTCACCGTGGCCTTCAAGTGCCACAGCCAGCCAGTTCTCACCCAGTCTTCGAGGGCCAGCAGAGTTTCCCTTTCCACATTCTTCTAACCTGTATGGCAGACATCGCCAACTGTCCCACTACCCTGTGTTGCCCTGTGCCACAGAAGCCAACCCTCCCCCTACCCACCTTGAACAAAATTGCAAGTTCTACCAGAAGGGAAGCCAGGAAGGGAGCTAGGGGAGCACCCATCCCACTCTGTGGGGCCCGCCCATTTCTACAGCAGAAACCAACTGGGCAGGGTTTGCAGGGTGGTATCGCCCCCTTGTGTTCGACCCTGGGGAAGCCAGAATTTAGTCAGGGTAAAACTGATCGGAGTCAAAGAAACCACCACCCTCCCTCCCACTTTCCATGTTTCCGCTCTAGACACCTGTACTTAAAGGGGTGGAACTATGGGCCAGACGGGGCCCGCAGCTGTTCTTAGCCTCGCAGCCACCGAGACAAAAGGTCAGAATTTCCGTCCGTCGCTGTCCTGTCCTGAGTCCCGGTGCGGGGGTTGATTGGCAGCCCTCACTAACTCAGGAACAGAGTGCAGGGGGTGAGGGCATAGGTCGGCAGGAGGAGGCTCTTCTGCACCCTCCTCAGAGCTGTCACACTACCCCCTCCCCGTGGGCTCCATAGAACCTGATCATTCCACGATGTCTGTGTCTGGGACCCCGGGGTCGGTAGTCCACTTATGACTGTATTCCTGAACCCTCTCTGGCATCTAGCACAACTTGCTTCATAAACCCCCTCCCCCATTGCCCTTGTCTTCTGTGAGGCTAGACAATCCTATCACCCAAGACTCACGGAGTTGTGAAGGCGCACCAAAGACCCCGACAACAGGTGTCCTAACCAACGTAGGCCCTCAGCTTTTCTTTCTTTTTAAAATTTATTTATTATGTATATAGTGTTCTTTGCACCAGACCTCATTTTAGATGGATGTGAGCCATCATGTGGTGGCTGGGAATTGAACTCAGGACCTCCGGAACATCCGTCAGTTCTCTTAACCTCTGAGCCATCTCTCCAACCCAAGCCCTCAGCTTTTCTACTTCATCTTCAATGAGCAAGTAGTCACACAAAGGGTGTATTATCGGATAGATGAAAAGACATCATCCAAGAGATGCCTGTGACCAGCAGCCGCTGACTTGCGGCTGACTGATGCGTTCCTTTATATTTGCTCGCTTTACAAGTATTCCCTGCACACCGTTGCATGCATCACTCATAGTACCAAAGACATAACAGAAAGCAAATGATCTCCTTCTCCAGGGGCAGCTGTTCTTGTGAGTGAAGCGAACAGCAAATGTGATAAATTAGGAAAATATATAATGGACTGGATGGCAACCCCATGAGGGGACATCTGGGATGGGGAAGGGAGACATTGTTTCAAGGCAATTTCAGATGGTGTGGCTAGAGAAGGCTCCACTGAAATCTTGGGCTATCAGCAAACAAGGTTCGTGTTAGTTCTCAGGAAGACCTTGCCAAAAGCCTGAGATGACAGCATGGCTCTCGTGAAGTCCACAGGGAACAAGGTAGTGTGGCTGGGCAGAAGGAGCAAGAAGAGCGGAGGTCAGATGGTACCAGGGCGAGAGAGCATGGTTCCTTGTAGGTCAATGGAAAGAGTTTGGCTTTAGTCTGTTTGGTTGTTTGTCGGTGGTGTTTTGTTTTGTTGGTACAGGGTCTCATGTAGCCAAGGTGGGACTTGAACTCACTTTGTAACTGAGGATGACTTTGAACTATTCCTCCGGCCTCAGACGCCTGAGCGCTGGAATCCTAGGCATGCACCATGATGTCCGGCAAAAACTTAGGCTTATTCTGACGCATGGGAGCCTTTGAAGTCGGGGAAAGGAAGGAAAGGCCATTTTAGCACTACGAATAGTGTTCTGTCAGTAATCCAGTGCAGTCTGCTGGGAGCACAACCACCGCTGCCACAGAATGCTTCCCATAAGCCCAGACACTTAACGCTTTGACATTCAGAAGCTAAAGACTGAGAGCAGTGTTAATGGAAACCTATGCGCCTTAGAGTAACTTTAGGAGGTCTGAGATCCACGATGGCCTTTACTGAAGACTTGGGGGTGGGGGGTGGGGGTAGAGCTCAATAGTTAAGAGCACTGGCTGTTCCTGCGGAGAATCTGGGTTGTTTTCAGCCCTCTCATCTGCCTGTCAACTCCAGCTCCAAGGACCCAGTGTCCTCGCTCTTCTGGCCGTCACAGACACCTGCATGCATGGCATATGCATACATACACTCAGGTACACAATAAGATAAAATAAGAAAGGCTGGAGAGATGGTTCAAAGGTTAAGAGCACTGGCTGCTCCTCCAGAGGTCCTGAGTTCAATTCCCAGCAACCACAGGGTAGTTTATAACCATCTATAAAAAGATATGGTGTCCTCTTCTGACTTGCAGGGATAAATGCAGACAGAACACTGTATACATAATAAAATATAAATAAATAATTTTTTAAAAAGATAAAATAAGTAAATCTTTTGTTATTTTAAAGGCAGAAGTGAAAATTTATAGGAAAGGGAGAATGTTTTGAGCAAGAGGAAAGGCTATGCTTGTCTCTGGAATTGTGTAGAAAATAAGGAAGGTAGTTATGAAACTGAGGAAAATTCAAGTAGATTGTTGAAGGCATCTGTGCCTGGTATCTGTGGTCCTGGCCCAGGTCCTCACATTTGACCATTGTCCCGGTCTTAGCTGGACCCACAGTCTTCTGAAGGCTGGCATCCAGAGGGTTCACCCCTCCTGTGCCAGGCAAGTTTTCTCTGGAAGTGGTGGGAGCTTCTGTTCCTGGACTGAAGACCTGTTGGGCTTCTCGAGTGTCTCAAAGCATGGCAGCTAGCTTTCCTCAAAGGAGCAATCCCAAAGACAGCAACGTGGAAGATCATTGTCACTTGTTCTGTATTACTCTTTGAGTAGACGCTGTCACTTCTGCTAAGTCCTATCAGGAATGAGTGACCGAGTCCAACCCATATTCAAGAAAAAATTAAAACAATAGGTGTTGGAGAGATGGCTCAGTGGTTAGGAGCACTTTCTATTCCTCCAGATGGACCCAAGTTCTGTTCCCAGCACTCATTTTAAGTGGCTCACAATCACCTGTAACTCCAGTTCTATGTCGATTGGAACCTTAGATCTCTATGAGTGCACACACACACACACAGTGCAATAAATAAAGCTTTTAAAAAAAGAAGAAACTGAATAGGGCTTTGAATGTATCTCAGAAGTAGAATGTGGGTATTGCATGCAAGCACCACCCTTACCACCATAAAAAAAAATCTGAACACCACTGTTCTTTGGCATTCTCAGAGAAGAGAAATTATCCCAAGGACATTTGTGGATACAACTTTCTTTTAACAGAGCCCCAGTATGATTCATGGGGAATCCACACAAGTTTTGTTTGAAAAAAGTTAAATGGCTTTATTTTTGCATGCGTGTGGGGGAGGTGCACACAGTGTGTGGGTTTAGGTTAGAGGACAACTGCGGGAGGTGGTCAGTTCTCTGCACCCAGCGTGCGGCTCCCGGGGCTTGAGCTCGGGCTCAGGCTCAGCAGCGGACGCCTTTACCCACTCAGTCATCTCACCAATAAAAGATCACAGACGTTTGAAAGAATTATTTGGCAGAATCCCTGCTGGCTTCATTTGAAAGAAGCAAAAATGATACAAAGTGAGAAGCAAACTTTGGACCACTGAGTTCTAAAACAAAAAAAGGAGACAGAAGACAGAGAATAAAGAATTCACTATTGGAGGCAAGCACTCTGAAAAATTATGCTCAGGTCTTGAAATCTAATATCAACAGCCAAGCTGTCCCTTCCTGGACCTGGAGTGTCTCTGGACTAGTGAATGGGAATAGCCATGGAAGTTTTCCTGTGCTTGCCTTGTTTCTCATTCTGCCTCTAGGTGTTGGGAATGGGTAGGAGCAGAGAGCACAAGGATTTTGTTGTGTTCATAGGTCTTCAGCTCATCACAGTTGGTAACTAACGAGCCATCCATAAGGCACTAATCACGAATCCCACTGTGCCTAGTCTTATTTAAAATAACAAGATTCTGGACTTCAGATTGATTTGATGATAGCTTGAACCTCTGAGTGCCGCTGGAGTGCTATGCTCATCTGTGTACGTGGGACATGGATCTGTGGGGAACTGAGGGTAGACTATGGTAGGCAGCCTTCAGGGTGGACCCAGTAATCTGGATGCTGTGAAAATGACAACATATGGTATTCAGTTAGTTAGTTTCGCTTTTTTAAGACAAGATCTTCCTCTGTAGTCCTGGATAGCCTGGAACTCACTATGTATACTAGAACAGCCGTGAATTAGTACAGATCTGAGATCCACCAGTCTTTGCCTCTGGAGTACTGGGATTAAAGGTGTACACACCACACATGGCCTTCTTAGTAGTTTCTTTTTATTTGTTTGTTTGTTTGTTTTGGTTTTGTATTAGTGTTTTGCTTTTTTTGTAACAATTTCCATTAGCATGATCCCTCTCCTTTCTCTCACCTGTAAATACAAACTGTATTTATGTCCGGTCCAAGCAGGAACTAATGGATACTCTCACTGTCAATTACAGGTGGCCTGTGCACACTTGGTTGGACAGCCAGACCTTAGTACTTTTCTATTGCTGCGATAAAACACTGACCAAAGCAACGTGAGGAGGAAAGGGTTGTTTAGCTTACACATCACCCGGGTCACAGTCTATTGAGGAAAACCAAGGCAGGAACTCAAACAGGGCAGGTACCTGGAGGCAGAAACCATACAGGTAAGATGCTTACTGGCTTGCTCCTCGGGGCTTTCTCAGCCAGCCCTTAAACAACCTAGAACCAAGCCGGGCGATGGTGGCGCACGCCTTCAATCCCAGCACTTGGGAGGCAGAGGCAGGCGGATCTCTGTGAGTTCGAGACCAGCCTGGTCTACAGAGCTAGTTCCAGGACAGGCTCCAAAGCCACAGAGAAACCCTGTCTCGAAAAAAAAAAAAAAAAAACCAACCTAGAACCAACTGCCCAGGGGTGGCACCTCCTACGGTGGGCTAGACCCTCCCACCCAATCACTAATCAAGAAAGTGTCTGCCAGGTCAATCTGATGGAGGCAGTTCCTCAAAGGGATCCCCTCCATCCAGCTCTGTCTAGGATTATGCAGAGCTGACTGAAACCAACCATACCGCCAGGAAAATGTCCCCGAGCTGCATCCCCAGCCTTGGACTGCGACTGCCGAGGTTGATGTCAGGGGCATTGTACCTCACTTTGCTCCCTTGTGTAGTCTTCGTTTTGGAGGAGCCAGCTGCTACAGCATGAGGACACTCAGTCTGTGAGGAAGCTCACACCGAAAGGACTGGGTCTTCCTGCCAGCATCTTGCCTATTTGTCAAGCACAGAAATGAACTCTCTTAGAAATGTAGTTTCCAGCCCCAGTCAAACCTTTAGATGGCTGCAATGAAAAACAAAGACAGGCTGGCTGACTCCAGAGTCCAGTACCATTTCCAGTATGTTACTTTGCGTGTGTGTGCATGTGCACGTGTGTGTGCATGTGTGTGTGCATGTGCACGTGTGTGTGCATGTGTGTGTGCACACGTGTGTGTGTGTGTTACTTTTTTACTGCTACTGTCATAAGACACCATAACCAAGGCAGCTTAGAAAAGAAAGTGTTTCATTTGGCTTTTGATTGGTTTAGAGCCCATGATGGTGGAGCAAAGGAAGAGCTGAGAATGCACATCTTGTTCCATAGCCATGAGGCAGGGAAAGAGACATTGGATATAGCAATGGAATCTGCTAAAGCCTCAAAGCCTACCCCCATTGACATACACCCCTCCAACAAGGCCACATCCGCTAATCCTTCCCAAACAGTTCCAGCAACTGGGGCCCAAATACTCAACAAAGGAGCCTCTGGAAGCTGTTCTCATTCAAACCAATGCAGTGTGTTTCTGTGCCTGGGTGTGTGCTGCATGTGGCCAGATCAGAAGTGTTTGTCCTCTTCCACTTCTCTCCACCTTATTTCTAATGTCTCTGACAGAACTAAAATCCACGACTTTGGTTAGCTGGCTAACCAGTGACCTAGGATCCATCTGTCTCTGCCCCCCAGTCTTGGGGTTATAGGCTTGAACTGCAATGTCCAGCTTTTTCTGTGGGCCCTGGGAACTTGAACTCTGCAGAGCAAGTGTTCTGACCCACTTAGGCAGAGTCCCATGTATGCCAGACTGACTCGAGCTTCTAACAGACACACATCATGTCTGGCTTCTGGGGTGCTGAGGTGAGGAACCTAGGCCTTCATGAGTGCTACTTGAAGCATTTTACTTTCACAACCCCCCCTACTTTTGCTTTTGTTCTGCAGCAGGTTCTTGGACATATGAGTGCAGATCCCCACAGAGGCCAGAATATGGTGCCGGATCCCCTAGAGTTGGGTTTACAGATAAAGCACCTGACGTGGGACTGGAAATCAAATTCAGGTCCTCTGGAAAAAGAGTTGGTGCTCTTAATCACTAATCTATCTTTCCAACCCCTCAGCTCACCTTTTAGTAAACTAGTATTTTTTTATAATTAATTATTATTTATTAATGTTTCTCCTGCATGTACACCTCCATGCCAGAAGAGGGCACCAGATTTCACTACAGATGATTGTGCGCCACCAGGTGGTTGCTGGGAACTGAACTCAGGTCCTCTGGAAGAGCAGCCAGTGGGCTTAATAGATGAGCCATCTCCCCAGTCCCTAATGTTTATATATTAATTGGCTCTCCTAATTGACATCAATTCTAATGTGTTTACTCGGTATACATTGTTCAACCTAAGACTGTTACTTGTCCTATCATTCAGCCTGTATCTCCCTTCCTATTGGCTCGAATCAGATAGTCTTAGTTTATAATACTACCCAAGTAATACTCCCTGAAAGAGAATTATTTTAGAATGTGTCTGTGAACTATGCTACGTACTAGCAATGACCACTGCTGGTCAAGGAAACAGACATTCAAATTAGTCCAGTAGCTTGGGCTCACACACTTTGGTTACAAGATGAGGAGAAATCAAGTTGGTACTGAGCAGGAAGCATCCTCCCTGCTGGGTAGCTTCCATAGTCCCTAAAGGTGCTCTGCACACGGCTGTGGCTAAAGTCATATCTGTGATCTTGGCACTGGGGTGGCAGAGGCAGAAGATGAGGAGTTCAAGGCAAAGCTCAGCTGCATGAGACTCTGCTTCAAAACACTAAGAAGAGGAAGGAGTTGGAGAGATGGCTCAGCCGCTAAGAGGGCTTGCTGCTCTTGCAGAGGGGCAGTACTCAGCACCCACATCTGGCTACTTACAAGAGCTTATCACTCCACCACAGGGGATCTGATGCCCTCTTCTGGTCTCTGCAGGTATTCACACACGGTGGCACAGACCCTCAATACTCACATCTGTAAATAACTATAAATCTTGGGTATAAAAAAAGAAGTGGAGCCGGGCGTGGTGGCGCACGCCTTTAATCCCAGCACTTGGGAGGCAGAGGCAGGCGGATCTCTGTGAGTTCGAGGCCAGCCTGGTCTACAAGAGCTAGTTCCAGGACAGGCTCCAAAACCACAGAGAAACCCTGTCTCGAAAAACCAAAAAAAAAAAAAAAAAAAAAAAAAAAAAAGAAGTGGGAAGTGTATATGGACAGATACGGTTAAACTAAAACACTAAAAGGAGATAGTCAGAGAAGCTGAGGGACCAAGGAAGGAGGTGGTAAAACCAGAGTAGCCAAAGGCTAAGCTACTCAACCAGAGCTGGAACAAGGACAGATAGCTCCTGCTGCACCCAAACTGAAGCAGGGGTTTAGGGCGCATCCTGGATCCTCCTTCCTCCTCCCTGCCCTGGGCTTCCCTCTGATAGTTGAGACTAGACCAAGATTATTCTGAAAGGGAACCTGGGAAATGCACTATGCATAAAGAGGTAGAACAATGAATCTGAAAACGGTGAGTAATTGACAGATTACCTCTTGCCTTATTCACAAAACAGTCTGGGTTTTTTGTTTGTTTGTGGTTGAGACAGGCTCTCATCATGTAGTATTGGCTAGCCTGGAACTCAGTAGGTAGACCAGGCTAGCCTCACACTCACAGAGATCACCTGCCTCTGTCTCCCGAATATGTCTAACGGCTGCACCAAGGTCACCAGCTGTTTAAGATAGAATCTGTTCTAGAAAGTAGTTAGATGTTAAAAATCATCCTTCTAGCTGGACGGTGGTGGTGCATGCTTTTAATCCCACCTCTCAGGAGGCAGAGGCAGGCAGGTTTAAGAGTTCAAGTTCAGCCTAGTCTACAGAGCGAGTTCCAGGATCGCAAAGGCTGTTAAACAGTGAAACCCTGTCTTGAAAAACTAAAGTTTCCGATCAGGAGTCAGAGGCAGGTGGATCTCTGTGAGTTAGAGGCCAGCCTGGTCTACAAGAGCTTGTTCCAGGACAGGCCCCAAAGAGACAGAGAAACCCTGTCTCGAAAAAGAAAGAAGAAAGAAAGAAAGAAAGAAAGAAAGAAAGAAAGAAAGAAAGAAAGAAAGAAAGAAAGAAAGAAAGGAAGGAAGGAAGGAAGGAAGGAAGGAAGGAAGGAAGGAAGGAAGGAAGGAAGAAAGACTATAAAGTTTCTTGAAAAACTAAAAAAATAAACAAATCTTTGTTCTAGCTAGAAATGGTGACATGTCTATAGTCTCATTATTTGGAGATAAAGGCACGAGAATCAGGAGTTCCAGGCCAGCAGAGGATACAAGAGACCCTTCCTAAGACAAAGTTGTTGATCTGAAGACTCTAGAATGTTCCATGTTGTGTTGGACAGCAGGGAGCCTGGTTCAGACAACTTGACTGAGCTCTTGTTGACTGAGTGTAGCTCATGCTAAGAGTATGATTTAGAACAAGTTATTGCAACTATTTCTGACTCAGTTTCCTCAATTATAAAATGAAGATTAAAAATAACACTGACTTCCCAGAGGTGTGGTCACCTGTCATTGCGTAAATATATGTAAAATGCTATGAGCAATGCCTGGTACATGTGAGGAATTCTAGGAGCACTGAAAATATTTGTTGACATTTGTTTTTATTATATATGTGTACTTGTACCCACGTGGTTGCATGTTTGCCACAGCACATGGGTAGATGGAATTCCTTCATGCTTCATATACACCTTGCAAGTAGCCTAAAGATAAATTTAATTAATGTATTTCAGCAATTCTGCAGATGGGATCTCTCACCTGTGCCACTATGTTGGTGCTCAAATAATTTAAAATTGTGGGAGTGTTTTGGATTTGACTTTTCAGATTAGGATGTCCATCTTGGGGAAACTTCTCCATGCCTACGTGTCCTTATCTGTAAAATGGAAGTCACCACCGAATTTACCTACCAGAACTGCTGGCTGGAGGAGCAGACATCTCCCTGTTAAGTACTTACTCTGTGTGTACTAAATTTTTACTTAGGAATAAACCTGAAATGTGGAAACCCCTCCATTTGTTCTTCTTTGTAAATATTACCCACCTGTGCCGCAGGAAACCGGTAACCTTAAGCCCACAAACTTTAATAACATTTCCTGTGACTAAAAAGAATAGCTGCTATAGGATTGGGCACTTCGCTTCCTATGTCTGCCAACGCGCTCAGGGCTCAGTCTGCATTATTTCCGTAAGTGTTCACAAGAACCATAGCAGGGAGCTGCACTGTCATGAACCTCAGTTTTGTAGGACTGCTGAACGGAGGAGTAATTTTCTCACGTTCACGGACCCAGCAAATGATGAAGCCATATTATGTATTTACCATTTGTTGCGATCCTACCGAGTCTCAGCAGGGGAGTAAGACGCACTGTTGGGGAAAAGGTACACAGTCTAGGCCCTAGCCTACAGGAAGTGTCAGCTTCCAAAGCTGAGGCGGGGGCGGGAGTGTTGAATAAACACTGTAAGAGGTAATTATAATAGCGCCTGGTAATTGCTACAGTAAAGGCCAGAAGGGCCACTGGATCTCAGGCGCTGGGTCAAGAAAAGTACTGAGGATTTAAGTGTCCAAAGACACTTAACAGCAGACATCCTTTGACAGAGTGTTACAGGACGCGTCCCGAAAAATAACGCGGGCCGCGGGTGAAGGGCTAACCAGAGAGCGACTGCAAAAGGAACCCGGAAAGGGGCTGAGCGCGGGTGGGCGGGGCCGCGCGGTGACTGGCAGGGGTGGGGCCAGGCTGGCCGCGCCCCTCGTCGCCGGCTGCTGGGCTTCGGCCGGGGTCGACTGGGAACCGTGAGCTGGGCAAAGCCGCCTTCCCGCTCCCGAGGGCCGCGGGGACCGAGCAGCGCGCGGGCTCGGAGACGGACAGTCCACAAAGTTTGGTCCGCGGAGAACGCAGCGTCGAGCCCGGCAGGTGCGGCTGGGCCTGGCCGGGGCGCTCGCGGCCTTGCGGGCGAGCACGGCCGGGCACCGGCGAGGAGCGATCAACTCTGAAGTTGGCAAGAGGTGACGCCCGTGTTCCGCTCCGCCGCGCGTCCAGCCCTGGCATCTCGAGCCCGGGTCGCGCCGGGGCTATGCAGTCCCCGCCAGGCGGCCCCGCGGAGCTCCCTGCCAGGTAGACGAGCGGCGCCCCAGGACCCTGTCGGCACCCCTGCTCGGTCCAGGATGTTGCTGGCCCTCCCCCTTTTCCTCCACCTCCTCCTCCTCGGTAAGAGTCCCCGCCCCAGTGTCACTGCCCGCCGTTCTGCACCCTCCAGGCGACCCCCGCCCCCTGCGTCCGCCGGCCCGTCGAGCCGTGGCCCGTCGGACTTTCCCACACCATCCGTCCCACCCACAGCCGGGGAAGGCGACCTTTCAGCGAGGTCACGCACCTCCTTCCGGCTCCTCTACCTCTCTCTTCCTATAAACTACCCGGAAGTCTCAGCTGGGCCTCCCTCTGGAGTTGCCCAGGTGAAGAAAACTTGTGACTCACTCTGCTGCCTCTCTCTATCTCCCTCTAGGAGGTGCTCTGGCCCGTCCAGACCGGATCACTTTCCCAAGTCCTGGTGAGTAGAGGGAGCGCCTAGTGTTTCCTACTGTTCTGGGACTTAGGAATGAAGATGAACCCCCGAATTCTGAAATAGACTGTAATTTTAGAATGGGAACCATCCATTGTTTTACAAGAGGGGAAATTGAGGCCCAACGCACCTGAGTACACACCTGGTAGTTGTTATGAACCATCTCAATTTTTACGTGTAATTTCCGTGTTTTGTCTCCATAGTTAGAGTAGGGTCTTCCTGAGAGTAGAAACAGTATTTCTTCTGCCTACGGCCCCGTGGCTGGCACAAAGGCTACCTCAACATTACTTACGGTATTGACATTTAACACGAAGTATAAAAAGCAATGGGGAGGGCTGGAGAGATGGCTCAGAGATTAAGAGCACTGACTGCTCTTCCAAAGGTTCTGAGTTCAATTCCCAGCAACCACATGGTGGCTCACAACCATGTGTAATGGGGTCTGGTGCCCTCTTCTGACCTGCAGGGGTACACACAGACAGAATATTGTATACATAATAAATAAATATTAAAAAAAAAAAAAAAGCAATGGGGAGCCGGGCGGTGGCGCACGCCTTTAATCCCAGCACTCGGGAGGCAGAGGCAGGCGGATCTCTGTGAGTTCGAGGCCAGCCTGGTCTACAAGAGCTAGTTCCAGGACAGGCACCAAAAACTTCAGAGAAACCCTGTCTCGAAAAAAAAAAAAAAAAAAAAAAGCAATGGGGGTGACCCACTCCTGTAATTCCCAGCACTCAGAGACAGAGGCAGGAGGATCAGTACAAGGGCAGTCTCAGCCACATAGTGACTTTGAGGATAGCCTAGGCTACATGAAATTTTGTCTTTAAAAAAAAAAAAAAGGGAACGGGCGGTGGTGATGCACACCTTTAATCCCAGAGGCAGAGACAGGTGGATCTCTGTGAGTTCGAGGCCAGCCTGGTCTACAAGAGCTAGTTCAGGAAAGGCTCCAAAGCTACAGAGAAACTGTCTTGAAAAACAAAACAAACAAAAAGAATGGAGAGGAAGAGAGGGATCATTGGGCTGTAACTGATGGGCAAAGCGAGCTCTCTACCTTCCTGAGGCATCCGGAGGGAGGGAGCCTGGGGAGGGCCCAGTGTGAAAGAACTCTACCAGAGTCCCCACCTTCTCCCTCCAGCTTGTGAGACCCCTCCAGCAGTGCTCTTGGAAGTACAGGGCACTTTGCAGAGACCTCTGGGCAGGGACAGCCGCAGCTCCCCTGCCAACTGCACCTGGGTTATCCTGGGCAGCAAGGAACAGACAGTAACTGTCAGGTAAGAAAGAAGACAAATCCCCATCTCTCTCCCCTGCCCCTTCTGTCTCCCTCGGAAAAGATCACTGCTCGATGGTGTTTGCATCCTTGTCAGCAGAAGACCAGATCTGGGTTTGGTCTGCTGCTAAAGCTTGGCTCCTGGGTCAGCCGTGGCCAATTGAAGCTGGACTGTCGTGAGACGTTTAGCTTGGGCACTGGCAATCTCCAAAAGACTCTAGAAATTATTCTGGGCTCAACTAGGCTTGTGATGAGTCCTTTGATCCATAGCATAGCCTACTTGGCCTTTCTCTGGACCGTGTTTCTAGCTCATTGGTGGAACACTTGTATAGGGTGTGCAGGGGTTCAGTCCCTACCAAAACGACCCTTCCCCAGGTCTGCCTTTCTGCATCGCCCTGCTCCATCCGCACTCTGACTTTCCCCTCTGTCCTACCCTCACCTTTCTCCTGTGCTTCTCGTCTCTTCCCTCATCCCTCCTGTTTTCCCTTCTTTCCTCCCCTTGTATCTCTTTTCTTTCCATTTGTTGTTTTTGAGACAGAATCTCACTATGTAGCCTAGGCTATCCCTAATCTTGTGCTACATCTCATCCTTCCAAGATTTGGGGTTTCCTGTGCAGTCACCATGCCCAGTATTTTTTTTTTCTTTTTTCTTTCTTTTTTTCCTTTTTTTTTTTTTTTTTTTGTTGTTGTTCTTGTTTTGTTTATTTGGCTTACAGAACTAGGATACAGCTCAGGGTTTCACACCCTCGAGGTGGGCCCTCTCTCTTTTTTTTTTTTAATATTTATTTATTTATTATGTATACTATATTCTGTCTGTATGTATGTCTGCAGGCCAGAAGAGGACATTAGACCTTATTATAGATGGTTGTGAGCCACCATGTGGTTGCCGGGAATTGAACTCAGGACCTTTGGAAGAGCAGGCGGTGCTCTTAACCACTGAGCCATCTCTCCAGCCCCCATGGGCACTCTATCTCTAAACAACAGTCTCAGCCCCTTACTCCAAATCTACTAACGTTCTAAGTCTCCTCACTGGGGCCCATGTCAACTGGCGGTGTGCCTCAGATCCTGGCAGTGGTGGTGCGTGTCTTTAATCTCCACACTTGGGTGGCAGAGTCAGGCAGATCTCTGAGTTCAAGGCCAGCCTGATCTACAGAGCTAATTCTAGGACAACCAGAGCTACACAGAGAAAAATCGTGTCTTGGGGGAAAAGGAATATATCCAGAAAGGTGCATGAAGAAGAGAACAATCTAAAGAAGGTGCTGCAACCCAGGACGGCCATGGAGTGCTCAGATCTTAACCTCTCAGCTTGTGAAGCTGAGCTGCTGTGGTTAATTGAACTACAGTATGACGTTGTGTCAGCCAGCTGCTGGGCACTGTACTTGGATAGTGCTGTTGCAGCAGCTGGAGAGAGGTCTTGTCTTATTACTTACTACTTTAACAAGCCTGGTCAGTTCCTGAGCGTAGTCAGTTCTTTCAGGAGGTTCTAGGAGGGGTTGGAACTTTTCCTGTTGATTATATTTACTGCCAAGGGCTCGAATGATTTCATTTGGATCTTTGAATCATGGCTAAGCAAGTGTTTGTGCTTCTTGGGCTGCCAGGGTCCTGTCGTCAAGAGGGGAGGGAACTAGCAAAAATCTAAAACCTCTCATGTCTTGCTCTCTTCTCCCTTATAGGTTCCAGAAGCTGCATCTGGCCTGTGGCTCAGAACACTTAGTCCTGCACTCCCCTCTCCAGCCACCAGTGTCGCTGTGCGAGGCTCCTGCTAGCCCTTTGCAGCTTCCAGGGGGCAATGCCACCATCACTTACAGCTATGCTGGAGCCAGAGCACCCATGGGCCAGGGCTTCTTGCTGTCTTATAGTCAAGGTAGGCTAAACGGGAAAGTGCCCTGGGACCATTAGAAGTGGGCATCCCATGCTGGGCGGTGGTGGCGCATGCCTTTAACCCCAGCACTTGGGAAGCAGAAGCAGATGGATCTCTGTGAGTTCGATGCCAGCCTGGTCTACAAGAGCTAGTTCCAGGACAGGCTCCAAAGCTACAGAGAAACCCCGTCTGTAAAACCCAACAAAAAAAAAAAAAAAGAAGAAGTGGGCATCCCAGGGAAGAGGCCAGGATCCCAGGAGTTCTGGTGCTTCCCAGTCTCTTTGATGCCTCTGCAGATTGGCTCCTGTGCCTGCAGGGAGAGTTCCAGTGCTTGAACCACCGCTGTATACCAGCCGCCCAGCGCTGTGATGGGATCGATGCCTGTGGCGATGGCTCTGATGAGGCAGGTTGCAGCTCAGATCCATTCCCTAACCTGAACCCGGCCCCTGCCCCAACTCCACCCTGCAATCTTACCTTGGAGGACTTCTACGGGGTCTTCTCCTCCCCTGGATATTCACACCTGGCCTCAGTCTCCCACCCCCAGTCCTGCCTGTGGCTGCTGGACCCCCACGATGGCAGGAGGCTGGCAGTGCGCTTCACGGCCCTGGACTTGGGTTATGGAGATGCAGTGCATGTATATGATGGTGCCGGGCCCCCCGAGACCTCTCGACTGCTACGCAGTCTCACCCACTTCAGCAATGGCAAGGCTGTCACCGTGGAGACTCTGTCTGGTCAGGCAGTTGTATCCTACCACACAGTTGCTTGGAGCAATGGTCGGGGCTTTAATGCTACCTACCATGTTCGGGGATACTGTTTGCCTTGGGACAGACCCTGTGGCTTGGGCTCAGGCCTGGGGGCCAGCGAAAGTCTAGGTGAGCGCTGCTATAGTGAGGCCCAGCGCTGTGATGGCTCCTGGGACTGTGCCGATGGCACAGATGAGGAGGGTTGCCCTGGCTGCCCACCTGGGCACTTCCCCTGTGGAGCTGCTGGCACCCCCGGTGCCACAGCCTGCTACCTGCCTGCTGACCGCTGCAACTACCAGACGTTCTGTGCCGATGGAGCTGATGAGAGGCGCTGCCGGCACTGCCAGCCGGGCAACTTCCGATGCCGGGACGAGAAGTGTGTGTATGAGACATGGGTGTGTGACGGGCAGCCCGACTGTACTGACGGCAGCGATGAGTGGGACTGCTCCTACGCCCTGCCCCGCAAGGTCATCACAGCAGCTGTGATTGGCAGCTTAGTGTGTGGCCTCTTGCTGGTCATCGCCCTGGGCTGCACCTGCAAACTCTATGCCATTCGCACCCAGGAGTACAGGTCAGTCAGAGTGAGGCTGGCTGTGGCGGAGTGGGGACGGAGGGTGAGTGGGACCCGTGCTGTTCCCGGAGACTGAGCAGGTCCGCCTTGTGGAGTGGTTCCTATGACCAGTTCGTGAGGGTAGTCTCAAGGAAGGAAGGGACATGACTTAGGACAAACCATAGCATAACTCCATCTGGCCTGGCCGGGGTTTGGAGGGAAGAGGCCTTCTAGGCTGAGCACACTGCCCTCCCTGGGAGGACTAGTGACTGAGCGGTCCTCCTTTCTTCCAGCATCTTTGCCCCCCTCTCCCGGATGGAGGCTGAGATCGTGCAGCAGCAAGCACCTCCTTCCTACGGGCAGCTTATTGCCCAGGGAGCCATCCCACCTGTAGAAGACTTCCCCACAGAGAACCCGAATGATGTAAGTAACTCCTCCAAGCCTGGACCTATGATGCCAGCCTTGTACCCTACTGTGACTCCAGCCGTTTGACCCCTCCTGTCCTTGCAGAACTCTGTGCTGGGGAACCTACGTTCTCTGCTCCAGATCTTGCGCCAAGATATTAGTCCAGGAGGTCCTTCAGGAGGCCGCCGTCGCCAGCGGGGCCGCTCAGTGCGTCGTCTGGTTCGCCGTCTCCGGCGTTGGGGCCTGCTTCCTCGAACCAGTACCCCAGCTCGGGCCCCTGAGACCAGATCCCAGGTCACAGCGTCTGCTGCTCCCTCTGAGGCCCTGGACGACAGCACAAGCCAGCCCTGTGAGGCTGGGGCAGTAGGAGGGCAGGATGGGGAACAGGCCCCTCCACTACCCACCAAGGCCCCCATCCCAACCCCAAGCACACTTCCGGCCCCTGCAACCGTCTCTGAGCCCCCAGGACCGCTACCCTCAGTGCCTCTAGAACCCTCACTGTTGTCTGGAGTTGTCCAGGTCCTACGAGGCCGCCTCCTACCCAGCCTGTGGTCCCCAGGACCCACTTGGACCCCAGCTGGACCTCACCCAACAGTCCTGGCCCCAGAGGATGAGGATGATGTATTGTTAATGCCACTGGCTGAGCCAGAGGTCTGGGTAGTTGAGACAGAGGATGAACCACTGCTTGCCTGAGGGGACCTGGCTGCCTTGGGGCTCCAGACACAATGCTATGATCCTTTGGAAGTGTCTCAGCTTCTGCACTCATGTGTCTTACACAGGAAGTTAGGTGTCCCTCAGGTGGGGAGGAAGCCCCCTGAGAGCCTCTTCTGTGTGTGACTAGAAAGAGACTCAATCACTACCCTCTACCCATCCTCCTGTCCAGGTGGCTGTGTTGGGAAAGCTTCCCGGAGGATCGTAGGCTTGGACACTCCATCCTTTCCACCTCCCCACCCAAAAGTGGCCTTAATACCAGACTGCAGTTGCCTAGAGATCTTCTAGCCCCCAAGGGGAGGATGTGGCCAGGGTGATGGGTTTGCCAGCCTCCATCTTTGTGGTGCCTGGCCCACTTAGAGAACACAAGTGCTTTTGTCCACTCGCTGCATCATTGCCCAGGAAATCAAGGAAAAAATAAAAATAAAAAAATCATAAATTTCAGCCTTGGTAAATTAGCCATGAGCTCCATCCTGCCTCTGCCCATCTCTCCCTCGCACTTGCTCCTCCTCCAGAGGCTGTGGATCATCCTTCTACCTTTGCCCTCTTCTATTTGTTTTTCAACGGCCTGCCTTTCGTTTCCGTGCTACTTAGGAGGCAGCGTGATTCAAGACCGGTGAGGACTAACCGTCTCCACCTTCAGCCTCTGGCCCAGCCCTACACTGACCGCTGTGAGGCTCGGCAGTAAGCCTGACCTCACTGCAGGCCAGAAGCTGGAGCCAGCTGAGCGCGGAAGTCAAGAAAGGGTCCATTTATGGGATACTCTAACACAGAGCACAGCAGCGGTCTGTTCCCTGACAAAACCCAGGAGCCATTTGTGCTCCAGCCAGGCAGGGGGTCTTCCTGGAGGAGGGTCCAAGATGAGTTCTCAACCATGCTGCCAGCAGTAAGCTAAATTCTAAGCAGGACAAACAAATTAAACATGGAGGCTAGACCCAGCCTCCACGGAGCCCAAGCTGTTGGGGACAGTAGATGAGGGGATAAGAGGGTGGGTGTTGGAGCCCTGCCTCTGGTAAGCAAGCTGCCCCAGAGTTTCCCCTCTTAGGACCCTCAACAACTGGGATCAGGGATGCCCTAAACTTTGACCTCATCCTCAGCAGAGATAGCTGTCATCTGTTCTGCGGCAGCCACCTCAGACCCTGCTGACTGATACCTTAATTCCTTGGCCTCCTTCAAATCCTTCCTGGGTATTCGCAATGCAAAACTGGACGGAGATTAAGGTGAGGGTGATCACTTAGGATGCACCCACACATTGACTAGAACCCATGAAAGCAGAGTCCATGCGGGAGGCCTGTAGATCAGGTACCTGGAAGAAGTGTACCCTGTTCCGGTACAAGCAGGAACTGACCTTGTGCAGACAATATAGGAAGATAGGAAATAGATCCAGTCACTAAGTTCTCTTTTTAATAATTTTTTATGTATATGAGTGCCCTATTGACTTTATACAAGAAGGCATCAGATCCCACTATAGATAGTTGTGAACACCATATATATGGCTGCTGGGAATTAAACTCAGGACTTCTGAAAGAGCAGCCAATGTTCCTGACCACTGAGCCATCTCTCCAGCAGACACACACCCCACCTTTTTTTTTTCTTTAAAAAAAAAAAAAGACTATCTCAGACCCACCAAGAGCTGGAATCACAGGCAAGTAATCATACCAGGTATATAGAGTACTGGGGATTGAAGCCTGGGCTTCATACCTGCTAGGTCTGATTGGTGGTTAATCTGTGTTACTGTTACTGTAGCAAACAACAGAGACAACCAATTTACAAAAAAAAGGTAAGAGTGTGCACACATATAACCTTAGCTCATGCAAAGGAGGCAAAGGCAGAATCATCACGCGTTCAGGTTGGAGAGATGGCTCAGTGGTTAAGAACACTGGCTGCTCTTCCAGAGGACCTAGGTTCAATTCCCAGCACCCACATGGCAGTTCACAACTGTCTATGACTCCAGATCTGACACCTTTATACAGATATATATGTAGGCAAAACACCAATGCACATGAAAAAAAAAAAAAAGAAACATCATGCTTTCAACGCCAGTGTAAGCTAATGCAACAAGACCTCACCCAGTTATTTTGTCTTGCAGTAGCCTGGAGAGTTTGCTCTATGATGCTTCCTAATGAGAGGAGCACCACGTCATGGCCGAAACTCAAGGCATAGAAAAGTCACTCACCAATGTGAACTGTAGGGCCAAGGAGGAGACCAGGGAGCCACATCTCCCTTGGAGGCTGTCCTAGTTAGGGTTCCTATTGCTGTGATGAAACACCATGACCAAAAGCAAGTTAAGAAGGACAGGACAGGGTTTATTCAGTTTACACTTCCACATCACCGTTCATCACTGAAAGAAATCAGGAAGCCAGGCAGCAGTGGCACATGCAGCAGCCATGGGGTGGGCTGAGGGGGAGTGCTGCTTACTAACTTGCTTTTCATGGTTTGATCAACCTACTTTCTTTTTTTTTTTTCTTAAACTTTTAATATTTATTTATTATGTATACAATATTCTGTCTGTGTGTATACCTGCAGGCCAGAAGAGGGCAGCAGACTCCATTACAAATGGTTGTGAGCCACCATATGGTTGCTGGGAATTGAACTCAGGACCTTTGGAAGGGCAGGCAATGCTCTTAACCTCTGAGCCATCTCTCCAGCCCCCCTGCTTTTTTTTTTTTTTTTTTTTTTTTTTTTTTTGGTTTTTTCGAGACAGGGTTTCTCTGTGGTTTTGGAGCCTGTCCTGGAACTAGCTCTGTAGACCAGGCTGGTCTCGAACTCACAGAGATCCGCCTGCCTCTGCCTCCCGAGTGCTGGGATTAAAGGCGTGCGCCACCATCGCCCGGCCCTACTTTCTTATAGAACCCAGAACCACCGGTCCAGGGATGGCACCACCCATAATAGGCTGGGCCCTCCCCCATCAATCACTAAGAAAATGTTCTATGCTAGGTGTCGATGGCAACACCTGTAATCCTAGCATTCAGGAGGCAGATGCAGGCAGGAGTTCTAGGCCAACCTGGTCTACAGAGTGAGCTCCAGAACAGCCAATGCTACACAAACCCCGTCTCAACATCCCCCCCCTCAAAAAAAAAAAAAGAAAAGAAAAGGAAAATGTCCTACAGCTGGACCTCCAAGACTGGTTTGAGGAGGCGGCAGAGTCCCAGTGGGACACTCACCAGGTATGCAACTTTTGACTCCCCGTTACGGAGTACCAGAAAAATGAATGCGAGCACCCAAGTGTGTCTGTGGTAAGTAAAGCTTGCGTCTTTAGGAGGTCTTCTGAATTTAATGTTGAGATAGGGTCTCACCGGCTAGGCCCAACTCCATGATCCTGCCTCAGCCTCCAAAGCAGTGTTTTCCAACCTGTGGGTCATGACCCCCTTGAGTTGAATGACCTTTCAGAGGCGTTGCCTAAGAGCATTAGAAAACACAAAATACATTACTATTCACAACTACCAAAATTACTGTTATGAAGTAGCAATGAAAATAATTTGGGGGGCTGGAGAGATGGCTCAGAGGTTAAGAGCACTGGCTGGCCGGGCAGTGGTGGCGCACGCCTTTAATCCCAGCACTCGGGAGGCAGAGGCAGGCGGATCTCTGGGAGTTCGAGGTCAGCCTGGTCTACAAGAGCTAGTTCCAGGACAGGCTTCAAAGCTACAGAGAAACCCTGTCTCAAAAAACCAAAAAAAAAAAAAAAGCACTGGCTGCTCTTCCAGAGGTCCTGAGTTCAATTCCCAGCAACCACATGGTGGCTCACAGCCATCTGTAGTGGGATCCCATGCCTTCTGCTGTGCAAGCAGACATGCAGGCAGAGCACTCATACACATAAAATAAACCTTAAAAATTAAAAAACTAATCTTATGGCAGGGGTAAGCACAGCATGGGGAGCCGTACTGCAGCGCCAGCAGCAGCATAGGAAGGCCAAGAGCCACTGTCCTGGCCGTACAGGCACAGCGCTGCCCAGTGACTTTAAAACCAGAGCTGGAGAAGCAGCTCAATGGTGTCAGGCTTATCTCACAGTTAAGACATCCTAGGGTTGATTCCCAGAACTGCAATATATATATATATATATATATGATAAGCTGAGCTGGTGAGATGGCTGAGCGGGTAGAGGTGCTTACTACCAAGCCTGACAACCGGAGTTCAATCCCCAGAATGCACAATGGAAGGAGAGAGCAGCTCCCAAGTTGTCCTCTGATCTCTACATGAATGCAGCTGTATATGTATATCCATAGACATACACAAAAAGTGAAGAAAAGAAAAACATCCAGGCATGGTGGCACCTGTGTCTAACCCTGACAGGAGGCATGCGCGCGCGCGCACACACACACACACACACACATACACACACGGTGGGGGTGGGGGGTGGAGAGGTTGTTCAGAGGTTAAAAGCACCAGAGGACCTGAGTTTGACACCCTCTTCTGGGCCTCTGCAGTCGCCTAAGTACATGTGGTGCACACACTCTGGAATGTAAGACTTTCCAAAGGGCTGCAGATCCCTGGCTCAGAAACCCATGGCTACCAAGGTCAGGACTCCAAGTGTGCCTCCATCACAGAATATACTTCGTAGACGAAAGTTGTGGATAAAATAATTGTCACGTCAGTTTCAGTTGTCAAAATGATACACCTGGAGCCGGGCAGTGGTGGTGGCTCACGCCTTTAATCCCTCTGGAGGCAGAGGCAGGTGAATCCCTGTGAGTTTGAGGTCAGCCTGGTTCACAGAGCGAGTTCCAGGACAGGCTCCAAAGCTACACAGAGAAACCCTGTCTCAAAAAAACCAAAACAAACTAACAAAAATGATACACCTGGAAAGAGGAACCCTAACCTGAGGGATTGCCTGACATTTTGGTCTGTGGCCACATCTGTGGGGTCCGAGCCCACTATAGGCAGTGCTTTCCTGGGCAGGGGCGCCGGACTATATAAGAAAGTTAGCTGAGCAGTCCAGTAAGCAGCTTTCCTCCATGAATTCTGTCCAAGCTCCTGGCTGTGTTCCTGCCTTGGCTTCCCCTGATGATGCCCTGTAACCTGTTAGCCAAATAAACTCTTTCCTCCCTGGGTTGTTTTGGGGTTCTATCACAGCAACAGCGAAGCAAGCTAGAACAAGAAGTTGATTGGGTGCTCTACAGAGTTAAGTGCGCACTGTGGTAGCTCCCTCAGATCCTGCCCTGGGGCTGATCTCCAGATTAGTGGCACTATAGTATTCTCAGGATTGCTCCTCGCTTCTTCCAAGGAAAACTTCACTGAGAATGCCAAAATATATCGCCAATAAAAGAAGGTTGCAAGGAGGCATTGGAGAGATGACTAGTGGCCAAGAGCACTGACTGCCCTTTCAGAGGACCCAGGTTCAATTCCCAGCACCCACATGGCAGCTCATAAGTGCCTGTAACTCCAGTTCCGGGGAATCCAACACGTCACACAGACATACATGCAGCCAAGACATGAGTGCACATGAAATAAAAATAAATTATTTTAAAAGGCTGCAGATATTACAGAGAAGGCAAGCAGCTTTATGTAGAATTGGGGGTGGGAGTTGTCTTGTCATTGAGAAGATAGGATGGGAAACCTAGTGACACTTGTCTGAGTGCTTTGGGGACAGGCCATTCACCAAACCACTCTAAACCTTTGTCATGAAAAGGAAGACAGTTAACAGAAGAGCACTTGGCAAAATAGGGCGAAGCAAGGAGGTGATTGGGTGCTTAAGGGGATGCAGAACCCGAATGGGAGGAAGAGTCAAGGAGTTGCCTTGTTCCCATAGATGCTGGCTGTCCTCCAGTCTGCTTTGTTTCCACTTCTGCTGTTGGCTAACACTGGCTGCACAGACCTAGCAGAGAGAAGGTGAAGGCAAACCGAAGCTGCACAAAGAGCTTCGTCGGAGCTCTCCTCTGCCTGAGGACTTCCGTAGCTCTTACTCCAGAAGAGGCAGAGTGGAGGAGGCAGACAGAAAGAGGGTGCCATGCCCCAGCTTCCTCCTCTATCAAGTTAGCCTTTAGTCAGTCTGGCACCCTCTTTTTCGCCACTAAGCACCCACCCTTAAGCTGGACAGCGAGATGGGGGCTGGAAACAACAGACAATGTGTATAGTGTTGGACCCTGAAGCAAAAGTCCTCTGGCTCCCAGGGTCCCTGCCCCCTGCCACTCTCAGCTCCGTTACCCACAGCCCCCTTCCTCCACGCCGCCCTCTGAAATCTGCTCTTCTGCCCCTATGGCTGCTCTGTTCTGCTTTAACCAGGCTGTGCCTGTGCGCTGAGTCTGCTCCCAGAGGGAAGCGACACAAAGAAAACGGAGGGGGACAGAAGGAGGGAATCCCGCTTACATCACTCCTCATTAGCATATGTGACCTCATCAGGAGGCGGGACAATTTCCCCAGGTGTCTGGGGAGGGAGGGGAAGGGGGGCGGTATTTAAAGGGAAGAGCTGACTGTGCTGCTGAGTGAGGGACCGGTGCAGGGAGCCGCGGGGCTGCACTCGCACAAGGTCTGATGCACACGGACCTTGACACCAACATGGACACGGACACAGAAACCACAGCACTTTGTTCTTCCAGCAGCCGCCAGGCCTCCCCATCAGGGACACCCACACCAGGTGAGGGCTAATCGGAGTAGAACGTGGCTGAAGCGATGGGTGCGGGAGCTGAAGCTTTGTGGGAAGGTCAGTGCCAAGGTTCATTGAGAAGGGAAGACTCAATGCAGCCAAGGAGCCCCCTGCACTTTTGAGATCTGGACGGCCAAGGGGGAGGGGGAAAGCTGCCCAGGTGCCCCTCCCCCAACACGCCCAGGGCTTTGCTAGAGAAACTAGTACTTGGCCCCTAGGTTAACCTCATCCTTGATGAAGCAGAGCCGGCCAGGAGGGAAGGGGAAAGGAAAGGAGCAGCCCGCAAACCTAGGAATCACCAGTGGCGGGGGCTTCCCTGGGGACCTGTTGTAAGGGTTTCTTCTAGCTCCATCTTTGGCTGCCTGCCAAATATTGATCCTGTGCTATTTATAGCCTCGCTGCATCCCCCTTTGTTGTGTCTGTTGTTGTTCCGCTAGTTACCCCAACCCTTGGGTTGCCATCCTCCTCACGGGCACACTCTCTCCACCTCTACCTCCTCACAAACACAATATTCTCTCCCACTCACTGGGACAGGCAAAAATCCAGGAGGATTCTCCCTCACACACAAACATGCGCTGGGGATGCCCATCTACCTGCGGGGACAGAGGAAACAGCACACTCTCCTTCTCCAGCACCCAGCCCCTCCAACAAGGCCCCTGGAAAGTTTCTGATTCTGCCCACACCTGCCAGCAGCTCCGTTTGAGGACTGCGGTGCAGGAAGCAATAGGAGGGAGGGCCCAGCCGTGGAAGGATGGATTGCTTTGCAGTTCCACCTGGTCCAGAGGCCTAGCCAGGGTGTGCCTACTCCAGGGCATGGTGTGAGTGGTGTGTAACCCTGTGCACAGAGCCTTCCCCACGCGGCATACCTTTTGAACAGGCTGTGGTCGGAATCTACAAGGGGAAACCATCATGCCAGCTCCCTGAGAGTTCCTCACTTTGGGTTTTCTAGGTAATTTTGGCACAAGAGACTGGAGTAATGACTCTCAGTTCTTCTGGGATCCTGGTCTTTATCTGAAGAAGCAAATAAACTTTTCTGTTCCTCTCTAGCAGCAGACACTACACTTTTGAAACAGAAGCCAGAGAAACTCTTGGCAGAGCTGGACCGAGGTGGGCCACCTCCTGTCCCTGGGGCCCCCAGACGAAGAGGAAGTATGCCTGTACCCTACAAACACCAGCTGCGGCGGGGACAAGCTGTCGATGAACTTGACTGGCCACCTCAGGCCTCCTCCTCTGGCTCCTCTGAGTCCTTGGGCTCGGGGGACACAGCCCCCGCCCCAAAGGATGGTGTCTTTAAGGTCATGCTCGTGGGGGAGAGTGGCGTGGGCAAGAGCACCCTAGCAGGCACTTTTGGAGGTCTCCAGGGAGACAGTGCTCACGAGATGGAGAACTCAGGTATTTGGGGGCACCTCGAAGGGCTGAAAGTGTTTTTGGTTTGAACAGACCCCGGAGGGGATTCCCTGCTGTTGGGAGCTACGGTGTTCCTGGTTACCATGCCTCACAGGTTTCGTTCCTGGTTACCATGCCTCACAGGTTTCGTTCCTTCTTTCCCAACAGAGGACACTTACGAGAGACGAATCACGGTGGACAAAGAAGAAGTAACTTTAATTGTTTACGACATCTGGGAGCAGGTGAGGCTGCAGGGACTGGGGAAGGGCATTACCTATCCCAGCTCCAACATGGATGACTGTATATCTTAGCACTGGCCTGTCTCCTGGAGCAAATGCCCACCCTGGGATGCTTATCACAGCTCGTGGTTGTGACACCTACCTTTACAATCTGAATTTGACAAACTCTTCAGTGTCCAGTCAGGGTAAACACCCAGAAACTGACCCATTCGTAAATAGAGCAGCCTGGAAGTCTGATACGACAGGAAGAAGGGCTCCGCGGAATCAGTAAAGGGAGGAGAATGGGGGGCTTCTGAGTGCTTGAACGTGTTTCTGTGGAGAAAGAAAAGGCGAGGTTCTGCCGCTTTTAAAACTTTTAGCTCCTTAGTTTGGGGAACAAGGTCTCACAGTGTAGCCCACACTGGCCTGGAAGGCACAACTCCTCCTCCTGCCTCAGCCTGCTGGGTGACGGATTATAGGTTTGTAACATGCTAGGAATCAAACTCAGGCCTTTGTGCACACTAGGCCAGCACTGTACCAGTGTGCTACACCTCAAGCCTTTACATATTCTTCTACTCTGAGATCCCATTTCCCCAGTTCTCCCACGTGGGACTCACATTCACTAATTTCTCCATCCTCCCCAAGGCCCCTGGGTATCAAAATTCTGCCATTTAACTAGCTCCCAGTACTAGGCAAGTGGCTTCCCTCACATTCGGATTCCTCTTTGCTGAGATGCAGGTGCCAGTCTCTATGCCTCCAGCTCTAGCATCTCATGGCTCTCTGCTCATCTGCAGGGGGATGCAGGAGGGTGGCTGCAGGACCACTGCCTTCAGACGGGGGATGCCTTTCTCATCGTCTTCTCAGTCACAGATCGACGAAGCTTCTCCAAAGTTCCTGAAACCCTTCTTCGTCTCCGGGCCGGAAGGCCCCACCACGACCTACCCATCATCCTTGTTGGAAACAAGAGTGACCTGGCCCGCTCCCGGGAAGTGTCACTGGAGGGTGTGTATCCTGGACCCGTTCCATACTTAAAATCTCAAGAGATGATTCTCCAGGTCATCCTTCCCCAGGAGGCCTTTTACCCGCACTGGTGCACAAGTTCTTGCATTTAGTCCTTGAGTCAGGGAAGAGGCCCACTACCCAGCTCCTGGGGTCCTTCACTAGCCTTCATTGCTCCAAACACCTTGCTCACCCTTTGGCGCCTCTGTCATTGGATCCCAACCCAGTTCTCAGTTGGAATTTGGCGGTCCCACCCCCATCTCCCGCCCCACCTGTGCAGGCTCACCCTAGCCTCGGGCAAAGCTGCCCGTAGGGCGGCGGGCGTCTGAGCTGTTTCCTTCCTGCAGAGGGTCGCCATCTGGCCGGGACGCTGAGCTGCAAGCACATCGAGACCTCGGCCGCACTGCATCACAACACTCGTGAGCTTTTCGAGGGCGCTGTGCGCCAGATCAGGCTGCGGCGGGGCCGGGGCCATGCCGGGGGTCAGAGACCCGAGCCTGGCAGCCCCGACGGCCCCGCGCCGCCCACGCGCCGCGAGAGCCTCACCAAGAAGGCTAAGCGCTTCCTCGCAAACCTGGTGCCACGCAACGCCAAGTTCCTCAAGCAACGCTCCAGGTCGTGTCACGACCTTTCCGTGCTCTGAGCCACGGTCGCCATGGCCACTGCGGTCGCCATGGTCACCATGCCCTCCGCTCGCCCCCTCACCCTTACTCCTGTCCGTCTAGGAAACCAAATATTCCCAGGATGCCCTGGTGTGAGCGGGAGGCGGGGCCGGGTGGCTGGTCTGTCCACCGCCTCCACCGCCCGGTCTGAACTGCCTAGCACCCACAGCGCCTCAAGACCTGCAAGTCAGGGAAGAAATTCGTGCTGCAAGGTATTTTTTATTATTATTATTAATTCGCAGGAGGCCACCTCTCCTGGCAAGAGACTCCAAAAACAAGAACTGGAAAAGTGCTTTGTAGCACTTTTACCAAGGAGCTGACCTCTTACTCTGAACATGCCTTACCTTTAAGCAAACTTTAAAGGTAAAAACCCAGAGATGACTCTTCCAGAGATAACTGAAAATGTTCTCTTATCCGCCACCCAGATCTACTTTGCCGTTAAGAAGCTGTTAAAGGAAAGAGCCTGGAAGTTATTCTTGAGATTGGACTCTGATTTACTATTCTACTATGGCACGTCCCCTCCCTTTCAGGTTATTGAAGTTAAGGTACAGGCAGACTCTTTGCCTTTAGATGCCCCAAAGTAGAGTTGAGTGCTGGCAATCCCTTTGGCCAGGGCCTAGGAGGCACCGGCGAGGGACCCTTCTTTCCAATAAAATTCTTTTCTATTGCACTGTGTTGATCTTGGCTTTCTGTTCTGGTGGTTCCCAGAGAAGGAGATATGAGGGGGAAGCTTCAGTTACAGGCAGTAAAACTGGGAGGACTGGACATCTTTAAGAAAGGTCTGGAGTAGACTTGGTCCTGGGGCAGGCCCTCAACACTGTGACAACAGGCCTGGAGAGAAACACCTTATTAAAAGATAACCAGAGCCCCACGCTCCAGCTCTGGGTTCCAACTCTATCCTACCCCATCCTACAGGGAGCTACCAGAGTCACCCAGCTTTGACTTGGGTTGGTTCAGGGTATAGACAGGGTCCCCCAGGGATGCCCATTAGCTGGGGCATGCTAGGGTGGGCTTGTGCCTTCCCTGGCAGGGCCCTACAGCTCCAGCTGTCACCTGTAAAGCCCGTGTGAGAACTGAAGCTGTCACTGCCTCCCCTGGGGACACCCACGCCTGCTGCTGCCTGAGCCATGAGTTTGAACAAAGAGAGCAGAGGCAGCAGCTCTCCTCACCTCTAGACATTTAGTTCAGCTACTTGAATGCTGGCAAGCCAGGCCTCCAACCCACCCCAGGCAGCATCCTAGAACCTGGTAGAAAGAGGTGAGGAGCCCTTCTTAAGTCCTTGTAGTTAGGGAACAGAGCAGCCCAGCAAAGGATGAGATGAGAATACGAATAATGAAGTTATCCTAGGAACAGATTTAACTTTGTTAATTCTTTAAAGACCTTCTAAGGTGTGGCTGTCTGTTTACAGTGAAGGGAACAGTTTCAGCAGCTTGCCTGCAATTGCCCTGCAAACATTAGGGCGCGGTCTCTACCTGTTAGCTGCTTTGATTCTAGCTTTAAATCTGCAGTTCAACAGCAGAGACGACACGGGGACGCAATGGGCAGAGCCATGGGATGGCCGTGGTGAAAGTCAGGGGTATCGCCTGGCTATAGCAATGGTGCAGCGAGAAGACCTGGAACTCTGGAGACCGTAAATAGAGGAAGTTCAGATTTTAAACTGCAGGCAAACACACGGGGCCAATAAGGGACCAGATGGTTGTGCATTTGGGTTGAAACCTCAGGGACATGAAGAGGAGGGTAAGAGATGAGCATGGAAAGATTTGGAGCCCAACCACAAAGGACCTTAAATGTCAGCAAAGGAGTTTGTGCTTAACTTCAGGAAGTGAGTCCCTGAAGGTCTCTGCATGTGTAGCATGTTAGCCATGGTCCTTGGAGAATACGAGGCTGGGAGAGTTGTGCACGGACGGGGATAGCAGTGAACGGTAAGAACCGTGGAACTGACTTCAGGGGCTAGAAACAGTGATCCACATGGAGGTGATGCTGGGCCACGTCAGGGCCAGAAACAGGGATACACATGGAGGTGATGCTGGGCCATGTCAGGGCTAGAAACAGTGATCCACATGGAGGTGATGCTGGGCCATGTCAGGGCCAGAAACAGGGATACACATGGAGGTGATGCTGGGCCACGTTAGGGCTAGAAACAGGGATACACATGGAGGTGATGCTGGGCCACACTAGGACTAGAAACAGTGATTCACATGGAGGTGATACTGGGCCACGTCAGGGCTAGAAACAGTGATCCACATGGAGGTGATGCTGGGCCACGCTAGGGCTAGAAACGGATACACATGGAGGTGATGCTGGGCCACGCTGGGGCTAGAAACAGTGATCCACATGGAGGTGATGCTGGGCCACGCTGGGGCTAGAAACGGATACACATGGAGGTGATGCTGGGCCACGCTGGGGCTAGAAACAGTGATCCACATGGAGGTGATGCTGGGCCACGCTAGGCGGTGTCAGTAGAAATCACAACTAGCATGGGCTGGAAGGTCCAACATTATGGTACTTAGTCCAGCACTCAGGAGACCGAACAGGAGGATCATGAGTTTAAGTCAAGCCTGATCTACACAAAGCCAAGGGTTGCCTAGTATCCCAATCCTCCTGCCTCTACCTCCAAGTATATCAATCACAGGTGTCAACTACCATGCCTGGCTTTATTAGGTACTGTGGATTGAACCTGAGGCTTCATGCATGCTAGGAAAACATTCTCTCATCTGCATCCCCAGCCTTGGTTTACTTTTTAATTGGTTCCTTTTTAATTGGAACTGGAGAAACGGCTCAGTAGTTAAGAGCACCAGCTGCTCTTCCAAAGGACCCAGGTTTGATTCCCAACACCCACATGGCAGCTCACAGCTGTCTGTAGCTCCTGTTTCAGGGATTGGACACCCTTGTCTGATCTCTGTGGGGAGCAGGCATGCAAGTGGTACAAAGGCAAAACACTCAGGCACATAAAATAATAAACTAATAAAATTTATTATTTTTTTTATCTGTCTGCTGGGGTATAAGCAAACCATGGCATGCATGTGGAGAACAGCTCATATAGCTGGTTTTCTCCTTCTACCATAAGGGTCCTGGGGACGACTGGGCCTGTCAGGCTGTGGCAAGTGCCTTTACCCACGGAGCCATCTCAGCAGACCCTAGTTTTGCTTTGAGACAGGGTCTCTCACTGCAGCCCAGGATGCTCTGTACTTCCAGGAATCCTCTTGTCTCAGCCTCCTGTAACAGCAAGTACGAACCACCACATCTAGTTTTGAATTTTTTTAAAAAAAAAATATTTTATTCTTATTTTCTGTGAAAGGGTGTTTTGCCCAAATGTATGTCAGTGCATCGTGTGCATGTAATGCCTGTGGAGGCCACAAGAGGGCACTAGATGCCCTGGAACTGGAGTTTAGACAGTTATGAGCCACCATGTGAGTGCTAAGGACAGCACCAAGGTTCTCTGGAAGGGCAGTCAGTGCTCTTAACTGCTGAGCCCTCTCACCAGACCAACCCCTGGCTTTGGATTTTCAACCATAGGGTTTATTGCTTGTTCAAAGACCAAATAAGGGTGGACCAAAACCAGGCATGAACTGCATGCCTGTGGTCCCTGGACTTGAAAGGTATTCCTCTCTCAACAAACAAACAGATAATAATAATAATTTAACATAAACTGTCTGGATGAGTGTGGCGGGACATGCATTTAGTCCCAGCACTCAGGAGGTAGAGGCAGGCAGATCTCAGTTCAAGGCCAGCCTGGTCTACAGAGCAAGTTCCAGGACAGCCAGGGCTACATAGAGAGACCTTCTCTAAAACAAAAAAAGGAAAGAAAAGAAAGAAAGAAAGAAAGAAAGAAAGAAAGAAAGAAAGAAAGAAAGAAAGAAAGAAAGAAAGGAAGGAAGGAAGGAAGGAAGGAAGGAAGAGATAAATAACTTATTAAATAATATAAAAATAAAGTGAACTGTGAATGTTACAGAGAAAAGAGGACCATGAGGAGTCCTGAGTAGATGAGAAGGCAGAGAAGCTGTTGCCCACATGTGGTAGAGGGACTAGGATTGGGCACACAGGAAGAGCATCGCTAGTCAGATGTCAGCAAAGGATAAGGAACAACAAAGGCCTGGTACTTTCATGAGAGAGATGCTTCAAGCATGAATATTGCATACTGAAGGCGATGGCAGGACCTCCCCCAGGAGGAGAGCCACATAGTACAAACCTCCCTCCCTCCAACTCAGCCGGTCCCATCAGCCAGACCCATCTGTGTGTTCCCTCCAGACGCCTACGGGAAAGAGCTCAGAACAGATAGAAGCTAAAGCCAGGCTCCCACCAGACTTGGGAGAGGTAAGGTCTTCTCTGAGAGCCCAGCCATCATCCTGTTGCCCAAGGCAAAGTAGAGTTGTTGGCCTGGGCTGACACAAGCTGTCAGCAACTGGTCTTGGGGCCCATTTGCCTGTGGCCAAGTTAGATGCCCACAGAGCTCTCAACCAGGGTAGTCAGGTCTTGAAGTCCATGCTTGCTTCCCATTCCCTACCATTCCTGTAGCTCTGTCCATAAGGCTTCCTCAATGTCCTTGTATGCTTTCCCTTGAGGGGCCAAAGAAAGAGGACAATTCTTTGGTCAAGGAAGGTGTCTTTTCATTTCAGACTTTTGCTACAGTTGCGACTTGAGGCTCTGATTCTTCAAACCCCTTCTAGGGACTAGAAGAGGGGTTCTCCTTTCTGGAAGGATGCCAGCATTGTAGGGGAGAAGTCCTCTGGGAATCCCAGGAAGCCCACACATCTTCTTTGTCAATCTAGCAGTTTCAATCCACACCAGTCTTCAGTATGTTTTTCTGGGAATTTAATATTTCAACCACAAGTGTTTGAAGACATTTTGTTCCCCTCAAGTAGTAAGCATATGCAATATGCCATGCACTGTGCTGGGAAGACAGACACGTGCACGACACTATCTCAGAGCCTCAAGGAGCTTTCAGGTAAAGCTGGAAACGTGGGCACGGTGGTGGCCATGCTATAAACAGGTCAAAAACAGCAGCCACTAGACCACACTTGTAATAGTGGGCTGTGCTTTGTGCTCTAGGTATTCTAGAATTAGGAACTAGACCTAAAAGGATATTCAGGATGTGGGTCTACAGAGTGAGTTCCATGACAGCTAGGGCTGTATAGTGTCTCAAACACACACAGACACACACAGTACAGACTAACAAGAGAAAAACATTCGTTGTAAAATATACAAGTGCCAGGCGTGGTAGCCCATACCTTTAATGCCAGCACTCGGGAGGCAGAAGCAGACGGATCTCTGAGTTCAGAGTCAGCCTGGTCTACAGAATGAGTTTCAGGACAGCCAGGGCTGTTACACAGAGAAACCCTGTCTGGATAAAAACAAAACAAAAACAAAAGAACATAAGAAAGCACATAGAGGAGCTCCCTTCATCCCTGTGCAGAAGGCAATAAGATCTGGGTAGGTGGTCGTGCCAGGTTGTCCAGAATTCTAAGAAACAGGCAGGGGCATCTTCCTTCCCGGTATTTTTTTTTTTTTTTTTTTTTTGGTTTTTCAAGACAGGGTTTCTCTGTAGCTTTGGAGCCTGTCCTGGAACTAGCTCTTGTAGACCAGGCTGGCCTCGAACTCCCAGAGATCCACCTGCCTCTGCCTCCCGAGTGCTAGGATTAAAGGCGTGCGCCACCACCGCCCGGCTCTTCCCGGTATTTTTGTCCTGGCCCACTGATAGATTGCCCAAGGTCTTTCCTTTCCACATATTTGTTTTTTTCTTTTGAACATAGGGTCTGAGACATGCTAGGCAAGCACTCTGCTACTAACCTGGATGTCCCTGTTTGTTATGAAGAAAAATATTAAACAATAAAGTTTATTTTTATTACATTTATTTATTTATTTGGGTGGTTTGTTTTTTGTTTGTTTGTTTTTTGAGACAGGGTTTCTCTGTAGCTTTGGAGCCTGTCTTGGAACTAGCTCTTGTAGCTGGCCTCGAACTCACAGAGAGCCGCCTGCCTCTGCCTCCCTAGTGTTGGGATTAAAGGTGTGTGCCACCACCGCCCGGATACTCTTATTACATTTATTTACATGTGTGTGGGGGTTGTGGGTGGGGCTGTGTGTATGCATGCACACATACATGCCATGGCACACCTGTGGAGGTCAGAGGATAACTTGTGGGAATCTGTTCTCTCTTTCTACCATGTGGTTCCCTAGGATAGAACTCAGTCCTCAGGCTTGGTAGCAAACACCTACTTGCTGGACCATCTGGTTGCCCTATATGTCTCGTTTTAATTTCTAAAGTTTTATTTCTAAGTTTTCAAAATTTAGACCGGGTCTAACTAACACTTACCTTGTAGCCCAGGCAAACTTTGACTTTGCAAAAATTCTGTCTCATCCTCCAATCCCTGGGATTATGGTTTATACCATCAGCCTGACTTCACCCATTTGAATACAAATGTCAGGTAGCCATAGCTTGCTGGCTTTGTTAAAACTCAAGCTTTAAATATGAATTCAGAGCCGGGCGGTGGTGGCGCACGCCTTTAATCCCAGCACTCGGGAGGCAGAGGCAGGCGGATCTCTGTGAGTTCGAGACCAGCCTGGTCTACAAGAGCTAGTTCCAGGACAGGCTCCAAAACCACAGAGAAACTCTGTCTCGAAAAACAAAAAACAAAAAAAAAATATGAACTCAGTTCAGCCTTGCAGGCTTCTCAGTTAGCACTCAGGATATTGCCTTCTTTACGCTTCTCAACTTCATCTATACCACTGTGAGTATAACATGAAGAAGGGAAGGGGCCTATTGGAAGGGTAGCGATGAGCAATAAATACAAGCGCAGTGGGGAGGGTGGCGTCGAAAGGAATGAGGCAGAGACAGGTGGATATGTGGGATTTGCTGGCCAGCCAGACTTATTAGTAAGCTCCAGGCCAGTGAGCAGCCCTGCTCAAAGGTCAAGATGGGAGGCACTGAAGAAACAACAGCTGTGCTGTGGTTGACCTTTGGCCTGCACATATGGACACACACACACTCTCACGCACATGCGCACACACATGCACACACATTCACACGCACGCATATGTACACATAGAGACTCACACAGATGCACACATGCATGCACAGATGCACACACGCACACATTCACATGCACAGACACACACACATGCACAGACACACAGAGAATCACACGTACACACACACAGACGCACACAGATGCACACACACATGCACAGACGCACATGTACACACACACGTGCGCACACACATGGCTGGGGATATAACTCAGCTGGTACAGCACTTGCCTAGCTGCTGTGGGACAATGGTCTTTTATCCTGTCACTTGTATTATTTTTAATAAAAAGCTGATTGGCCAATAGCCAGGCAGGAAGTAAAGGAGGGGCAACAAGAGCTCTGGGAAGAAGGTTCTGCAGTCTGCAGTCATGACCCAGCCTCAGAGGAAGCAATATGTTACTGCCTCGCTGAAAAGGGTACCAAGCCACATGGCTAACTCAGACAAGAATTATGAGCTAGGAGAGATGGCTCAGTGGTTAAGAGCATTGCCTGCTCTTCCAAAGGTCCTGAGTTCAATTCCCAGCAACCACATGGTGGCTCACAACCATCTGTAAAGAGATCTGGCGCCCTCTTCTGGCCTTCAGGCATATATGCAGACAGAATATTGTATACATAATAAATAAATAAATATTTTAAAAAAAAAGAAAAGAATTATGAGCTAATGTGAGTTATAAAAATTAGATAATAAGAAGCCTGAGCTAATGGGCCAATCAGTTCATAACTAATGTAGACCTCTGTGTGATTCTTTGGGACTTAATGGCTGCAGGACCAAGTGGGACAGAAAACCTTGGTCAACACCTACCATGCACTGACCCTGGGTTTCACAGAAGCACTAGGAGGGTAAAAAGAAAAAAAAGAAAAGAAAACAAGTAAAAGAGCAGAGATCTTAGCTGGGCGGTGGTGGCACACGCCTTTAATCCCAGTGTTTGTGTGGGGGGTGTGTGTGTGTGTGTGTGTGTGTGTGTGTCAGCAAGGCAGTCACATCTTGCTTGCTCTGTGTCTGGATCATGACTGCAGACTGCAGAATCCTCTTCCCAGAATTCTCTTCTTCTCATTGCCTCGCCTCTAATTCCTGCATGGTCGCCCCACCTATACTTCCTGCCTGAGCCAATCAGCATTTTATTAAACAAGTACAAGAAACAAATGTTTGCAGGATAAAATCACTGTCCCACAGCAATTTGTAGAAGGAGGCCACTTGTTTGTCCCAGCCGCCCAGAACCGAAATAACCACACAGAAACTGTATTAATTAAATTACTGCTTGGCCCATTAGCGCTAGCTTCTTACTGCATATCACCACGAGGCCATGGCCTACCAGCAAAGTTTCAGCACGTCTATCTATCTCCAGCGGCTCCACGACGTCTCCTTGACTCCACCCTTCTTTCTCCCAGCATTCAGTCCAGTCCTCCCTGCCTACCTAAGTTCTGCCCTATCAACAGGCCAAGGCAGTTTCATTATTCATTAATGGTAATCACAGCACACAGAGGGGACTCCCACATCATCCCAGCACTCGGGAAGCAGAGGCAGGCAGATCTCTGTGAGTTCGAGGCCAGCCTGATCTCCAGAGCTAGTTCCAAGACAGCCAGGGCTGTTACACAGAGAAACTCTAATTCTAAAAACCAAAACAAATAGAAAAAATTTGCCAGGGTAGGACCAGGCTCTGGGAACTTACAGGCAGCGCTGTATGTTTGTGGAAGGTGCGCAGGCTCCTAGAAAAGGACGGTAATAGTACTCTAGACTTCTTCCTTCATGGTCAACCAAAGCAGACACGAGATATGAGGTGGGCTTTACCTTGAGTTTTCAAAGCCTTCCTTGTGATCTGCCTGTACAGAGTTTCAGGCATAGAATGGTCAGGTTAGTGGGATTTGTTTTTTTATCAATTAGTCTGGCTGTACACATACAGAACTTGAGATTGTAACCGAAACTCATTAATTTCATATTCCCCATCCACCCTTCTCTCCTTGTAAATTTTGAGTATTCTCTTTTTTGTTTTGTATTGTTTTGTTGAGACAGGGTTTCTCTGTGAAACAGTCCTGGAACTCACTCTATAGACCAGGCTGGCCTCGAACTCACAGAGATCCGCCTGCCTTTGCCTCCCAAGTGCTGGGATTAAAGGCGTGCGCCACCACCACCCAGATATTTTGCGTATTTTATGAAGGGAGAATGATGTTCAGTGGGCAGTCAACTGAGCGAGCATCCAGAGGAGGGGACGACGACCGTACCAGACTAGCACATTCTCAACGCTGTGTACTGAGCGTCTCTCTTTATCCTCAGAACAAACACATCGATGAAATAGGCATGACCACATTTCCCTTTAATCTGAGATAAATGAAAGGTTTGAGCTTAGTCAGCTACTGGCGACAGAAGAGGACCCTGAAACATGCAGTTCTGGGTGCCTGCGAATGACCCTGCAGGCGGCGTTTTTCTGCAGGGCTATCATAGGCTAACTGTCTTCACTGTGAGGCTGAAGAGGAAGCTAAACTCCAGCATCCTCTACCTAAACACTGAGCCTTCTGAATGCTCAAGCACTGACTGGGAAGTATACTTTCTAGAACGCTGGCACACATTTGACGAGTGTCTGATTTCCAAGGTCATGGTTTCGCCTTCCTAAGCCAACGCTGACTGGATCCTTTCCAGTCTTCAGGCGGCCTCGTCCATCTACCCATTGCTCTAAAAACAACAGTGCCTAATGGCTCTGCGGTGACCTCAGCCGACTGCCCAGGACTCCCGATCATCTGGAACAGGCAACAGAACACCCAGCTTTAAAAGTGGTTTTGAAGCTGGTGGTGAAGTAAGCCTTTAATCCCAGCACTCAGGAGGCAGAGGCAGGTGGATCTCTATGAGTTCAAGGCCACCCTGGGCTACAGAGCAAGTTTCAGGACAGCTAGAGTAACACAGAGAAACCCTGTCTCGAAAAAAAAATAAAAAATAAAACAGGAAAAAAAAGTCGCAAAAGCAAGCCAGCTCTGGATGCTGCAAACAAGGAGAAAGGAAGACCGGAGCTAGAAGATTCAGACACACAACTCAGACCAAATTCCTTCCTGTATCCAGCTCATCCAGCAAGTGCCTTCACCTGGTTGCCATGGAAATATCAGTCTCTGGTGGATGGCAAGCAGCACTTTAGAAGTATCACAAGCTACCATGGTAACACCAAAAACAGTAGCGATGTATCCTCTCTCCTGGAGGAAAAGGAATGGCTGAAGCTTCTGGGGGAAACAAAGCTAGAAGGGAGTTTTTGGAAAGCCTGCCTCTAACTTTGAGAGGGAATCAGTCCAACAGACATATCCATATCCTGTGCACGTAGCAGAAGACATAATGAAAAAGATGTGTACATCTTAAGCAGACTATAATTATTGAAGAATAATTTGCAGAGAACTGTAAATGCTCACACCTGTAATCCCAAAACTCAGGGGCCGAGGCAGGACTCCTGCTGAATGTTTGAGGCCAGCCTGGGCTGCCATAAAACTGTACCTCAAAAATTCAAAATGGTCCAGTGAGGCGGTCCCCTTGGTAATATCCCTGACAACCAGAGTTTGATGCCCAGTGCCAACATAGTAGTGGAAAGAAAGAACTGACTCCCACAAGTTGTGCTTCTGACCCCCACACGTGTTACCCCATCTTCCAGCACACACACACACACACACACACACACACATACACACAGACAATTATTGGCTGGCAGCTTAGCCCTGTGTTCAGTGGGAGACCATATCTCTATGGAATAAGGCATAGAGTGATAGAACAGGATCCTGGGCCATTCTCTAGTCTCTACACACGTGCACAGGCATGCATAGCCACTTGAACGCATGCACGCACATGCATGCACACACACACACAAACCACAGAAAAGTGCTTATGAGGGGAGCTATAGGTAGTTAATATTTGCTGGGGAAAAGAGAGACATTTTCCTCAGTGGTGTAGCTAAGGTGAGGTACCCGTGCTTCTGTAAATAACCCCTCACCCATCCATAACATAACACTCATTAAACTCATCAGCTCATAAACAAAACAACAAAACTCACCAGCAACTAACCACAGAATGAGGCCCAGGATAGGACAACACTGGGAAGCCATAGTAACTCCAGTTAGGAGTTGTGTTCGTGCAGGACTGGATTTTGATCAGCAGAGGGTGGAGCTTAGTGCGCGAATGCCCATTTATCACGTGCTGAGGTCCTGGATTAATCCACGGCACAGGGCGGGGGAGGAGCTGGGCATTGGTTCAGTAGATAAATGCCTCTGCTGCCATCCCTGAAGATCTGAATTTGAAGTCTGTGGAAGGAGAGAACTGACTCCCCAAGCTCCCCCCCCCGTGCATGCACACACACACACATGCACGCACGCACGCACGCACACACATGCACTCACACACAAAGTCAACCAAGAGCAGTAGACGTAGATAAATGTGACACTGGCCCCGTGGCCACAAGGCTTCTCGAACTCAAGAGATCCACCTGCCTCTGACTCCCTAGTGCTGGGATTAAAGGCGTGCGGCACGAATTACTGGCTAGTTAGAGGATCTTAAACCAGACCGATTGGAATCAAATCTGCCAACAGATTGTGGGGCAAATCGCTGTCTGGTTGTCTCTCTATATCTCTTGCTGGTGAAGTTTTTATTAAATCCACAGAACATTTTAAAGTTAATCTATTCACACCTGTTTCCTTGTTTACACTGTAGAAAAGACAATTTTCCTCAGCCAGTTGTGAAGATTAAGTGAATAAGCACAGTGGTTAGAATTATTCTCTTAGCAGTGCAAGATGGTGCGCACCTTTAATCCCAACAATACTTGGGAAACAGGCAAGTGAATCTCTGTAGTTTGAGGCTAGCCTACTATTCATAGCAAATTCTAGGACAGCCAGGACTGCATAGTGAGACTCTGACTCAAAACAAACAGACAGAAAATACAGCAAGCCAGACGGAGCGGCAAACAGCTGTAAACTCAGCATTTGGGAAGCCAACACTTGTCAATTGCAGCAAGCTGGGAGCCAGCCTGGGCTACACAGTGAATTCTATGCAGGCTTTGGACTACAGTGTGAGGCTCTGTCTATACATGCACATGCTCACACACACAAACACACAGCAGAAGCCCAGCCTAGGGAACCATCCCTGTAATCTCAGAACTCAAGAGGCTGAAAAGATGACTCAGCAGTTAAGAGCACTGGCTGTTCTGGCATAGGACCTGAGTTTGGTGCCCAGCACCCACATGGTGTCTCATAACCATCTTTTTTTGTTTGTTTTTTTTGTTTTGTTTTGTTTTTGTTTTTCGAGACAGGGTTTCTCTGTGGCTTTGGAGCCTGTCCTGGAACTAGCTCTGTAGACCAGGCTGGTCTCGAACTCACAGAGATCCGCCTGCCTCTGCCTCCCAAGTGCTGGGATTAAAGGCGTGCGCCACCATCGCCCGGCTCTCATAACCATCTTTAACTCCAGTTCCAGAGGATCCCTTCTTCTGGCTTCCTCAGGCACCAGGTTCACACATGGTACACAGACATACATGTAGGCAAAGTACCCATACATATAAAATGAAAAACTTTTAAAGAGGCTGGCGTAGGACTGCTATGAGTTTGAGGGCAGTCAAGCTACACAGCAAAATTTTGTCTCAAACAAAAGAACATAGTTTTTAAAGATTTGTCGTGCGTGTGTGTGTGTGTGTGTGTGTGTGTGCTACATGTGTGTGGGGTACCCTAGGAAGTCAGAAAAGGGCATCAGATCCCTTGGAGTTGGAGTTACAAGCAGTTGTGAGCTATGCACCATGGTGCTAGGTAGGCATCAAAGTCAGGTCCCTGGAAGAACAGGAAGTTCTCTTCCGTGCTGAGCCAGCTCTCCAGCCCCGGCACACAGCATACATGTGTAGTGGCTGCCTTAGAGGAGATGTGAACATAGACTATGAGACTGCCCTGGTTAGTCTGGCCAGCCACTTCACACGCCCAGGAAGAGGAAAGTTCAACTGAAGAATTATCTGGATCAGACTGGCCTCTAGTTATGTCTTTGAAGCATTTTCTCAATTGCTAGTTTAGGTAGGAGGGCCCAGCCTGCTGTAGGTCATGCCATCCTTAGATAAATAGGCCTGGCCTGTATAAGAGACGAAGCTGAGCAAACCAGGGAAGCAAACCAGAAAGCCGTGCCTCTGTGGTTTCTGTTTCAAGCGCCTGCCTTATCTCCCCTCAATGGTGGATGACGTCATTGAAGAAATAAAACCCTTCCTCCCCAAGTTGCTTGCGGATAGTGTTTAATCAAAACAATAGTAAGCCAACTTACAACAGCCCAAAGTCAAGTGAGAAGCCTATTTAGAACTGAGAATTCATGGGGAAAAAAATTCTCACCCTGCTGGGAAAGGATCTGGGTCACAGTCCCACCCACCCTTACTCAGGTGGGAGAGCTGGAGGGAGGTTTCTTCCATCTTAGCCTGGACAGAAACTGCTCATTGCCTGCCTCCCCTACTCTAACCACCCCTATGGAGGGATGAGTAACAGCACTGATTCACACGCCATGACACCAGCTGTTCCCGACTAGACATCGCCACCTTATATGGGGTAAAAGTACAGCAAGAGTCGTCCTGAAGCTTTCCTTACACCCTTCTCGTCTTTCTCTCCGCAAGAAGCGCTGAGATGGAGTAATAACAGGATGAAGTAGACGACCCAGTGTTCAGAAAGGACAACTAGCTGGAGATGGGGACATTAGGGAAGTCAAACAGAAATGGGGCAGGAAACATGCCCTGTGAGTCTAATACTTCAGAAGAGTCTAAGTCAGCCTTGGCTCAGGTTCATGGCCCCAGGATGACTAACAGAAAATGGTCCCTGGCACCACTCAAGACACATTAGCTTCCAAATCAATAACTCTAGGGGACTGGGCCATAGCCAGCAGCTCCTACCCCAAAATAGCGTTCTTTTGTTCCCTTCCCATAGGGTAAAGTAGAATATGACTGAGCAGGGGAGGGGGCGGGGAGAAGAATAGCCACAGGTGAGATTGCCGACCAAGAGTCAGGAGCTAACCAAGTCCAGTCAGAGCTAACCTATGTCAGCAGCCAGCTCCTGGTACTTCGTGATTTAGCGCAGAAAGCAATTCCAGAGGCTAACCTCTCCACATAAGCATCACCCCACCCAGAAGCCTGAGAACTGACAAATTAAAAGCTAACGGCAATTATCCATATTTTTAGCATGATAAAGTCTTAGCATTCTGTTGCCATAGAGATCAGTAAAGAATGGAGGAACCCCACAGAGCCCTGCCCCTGAATTCAGGTCCTCTCCTTTAGGTTGGCTCCTAACCCTGCCATGCAAAGCAGAAAGAGGAGGATGCCCCTCTCTTGAGCAGACCTAGTCCTGGAACACTCAATGCTCTGGGCTTTACTGGCTTCCAAATCTGTTATCCCAGGTAGCGCTACACGAAAAGCAAGGGTTGGGGTTAAGTTCCAATTCTCCATCTACAATTAGGTTAGTAGGCAGCTGTAGGGGCTGGAGAGATAGGTAAGAGATCAAGGGTACATACTGTTCTTCCAGAGGACACACCTACACCCCACAAACTTTTTACAAAGAGGAAACAGTTGTAGACATCAATTAAGTATGGGAGCCCTGCTGTACAATGCCCAAGCCTTTTTGGATACTGAGCTGGGATTCTCACTACAGGTCAAAAGTAGGGCCTAAAGGCAATCTGGGTAAGGAGCCTAAACTGAGGGACGTCTCTGGCTCGCAGAGCACCACACTGCCACCTGGTGGAAAGACAAGATTTGTCCTTAGGCCCCGAGGAAGAGACTGGGAAGTGTCAAAGTGTGCAAAGACGGTTAAAATAATGGAGGGAACCAGGAGGTTGAGAATGTAAACCCAGATGCCAATGGGAAACTCCACGTGGGTGTGAAACCTTTGTCCACTCTTCTTCCTAAGGACTAAGCACAACGAAGAGGGTGAAATGGTATTACCAAAGCTTTTTTTTTTTTTTTTTTTGGTTTTTCGAGACAGGGTTTCTCTATGGTTTTGGAGCCTGTCCTGGAACTAGCTCTTGTAGACCAGGCTGGTCTCGAACTCACAGAGATCCGCCTGCCTCTGCCTCCCGAGTGCTGGGATTAAAGGTGTGCGCCACCACCGCCCGGTTTACCAAAGCTTTTAACACCCTAACCATCAAGATTTTAGCGCAGAAGTTAACATCAGATAGGTATCCCAACTAAGACCACACCCAGGTGGACAAGAGCCATCGCAAGGGGAGCCAGTCGGCCTGTTGTGGAAATCTCGCCATGTTTGTATGCATGGATGTGGACCCCTGGTTTAACATACAGTGGGAAGAGCTCACAGAGAAGAAGGGATGGCTTTAGCTGCTAGGATTGAGGCCACCGGAGAGACACAGCAGGTAATGGAGAATGGCAGCCCCACTCAGCCCTCCGACTCTGGGTCAAATGTCGGGCTGATGAAGAAGGGCAAGTGTGCACAGGAAGGAAGACAGATCCCACCTTTCACTAAACTCCTCAGATCCCCCTAGGCACCAATTGCTTGGCAGAAGAGGAAGCCCAGCCTACAGCAGGCTTCTGGATGGATACACAGGTCCATGGTGTCAAAGCACAACCCCGTGTTCCAATATCTTTTCCATTCAGAAGTCCTACAGGCTTTTCTTGATAGCCTATAGGATAAAGGCTAGTTTCCTTAGTTACTGATCATGATCTTAGCAACAGGGGGAAATGAAGAAACGGCTGGGATGTCGTCATCTTTGGAGACGATACGCGGGGACAGACATGTGTAGTGGAGGTGTAGACCCCATTCTCCTCATCCAGACACTGTGTTAAGCAGAGTTCATTCCCAGAGGTGCATGGCTCTTGGTGTCTAAAAGTGGCCCCATGGGACTGGAGAGATGGCTCGGCAGTTAAGACTATATAGACTGCTCTTCCAGAGGATCAGTGTTCGATTCCTAGCACCCCCGTGGCAGCTCAACCCTTTGCAACTCCAGTCCCAGGAGATCTGGCCTCTGTGGGTACTGGGCACACGTGGCACTCAGACAGACATGCAGCCAAAACATCACAGACACAAAATTAAAATAAATAAATCTAAATACTAAATAAATGAAAGAGGTCCCCATTCTTCAGATGGCCTTGCCCTCAGAATGGCTTGGTCCTCAAAATGGAAGGAAAGGCAGTAGGAAAGTCCATAAAAAGGAGCTGTGAAACCCAATGGGACCTTAGGAGGAGGGGTGCCGTCCAGGCGCTGAGAAGCCCAATGGGACCTTAGGAAGTGGGGTGCCGTCTGGGCGCTGTGAAACCCAATTGGACCTTAGGAGGAGGGGTGCCGTCTGGGCGCTGTGAAACCCAAGGGGACCTTAGGAAGTGGGGTGCCGTCCAAGCGCTGAGAAGCCCAAGGGAACCTTAGGAGGTGGGGTGCTGTCCCTGATTGCTGCTTACATGCAGTAAGAAAACTGCTGGATGGGAGCTGAGACAGAGACCATGAGAATGAGAATAACTGGAATAAATGATCCAATCCTGAGGCCCCTGTGTCTGCGCTGTGTATAGGCTGGAGAGCTGGGAGCACTGGGAAGGAACTGCCTGAGTGATGATGTTCAGAGCTGATCAAAGCTAAAACAGAGAGGTAGAGTGAGCACACAGCATCCTTTCTGTCTAGGCCCAACCCTTCTCTCCCTCTCCCAGTTCTAGTAAATCTGCCAGTTAGAGCCACATGGGTAAGCCAGGTGAAGAGACACACACCATTAATCCCAGCACTCAGGAGGCAGAAGCAGGAGGTCTCTGTGGTCATATTTTCTTTGGACCACCAGCTCACAACGATAGAGAAACATTATTAATTCTGAAAGCTTGGCCTTACCTTAGGCTTGTTCCCAACTAGCTCTTAAAACTTAAATTAATCCATTTATATTCATCTATGTCATACCATGTGGTGTTACCTTTCTCCATCCTGTACCTCGTTTCTTCTTCCATCTCTTGTTGGCTATTAAAGCCTTTTCCCCAGAGTCCTCCACCCCCACTCCACCCCTGGAGAGCCCACCTATCCTCTCTCCTGCCTAGCTATTAACCATTCAGCTCTTTATTACACCAATGACAGCAACCCATCTTCACAGTGTGCAAACAGGACATGACGGATCTCCGTGTGTTCGAGGTCATCCTGGTCTATACAGAGTTCCAGGACAGCCAGGGATGCACCGAAAGACCCTGTAAAGAAAGGATCCACTGGGGTCAGCGCCCAGGGGAACTGCTCCACTCAGATATAAACGACAGCAGTGGCAGGAGCTTAGTCCCAGGTCTCCATCTACAACCCCCCCCCCATGTTCCTCACCTGGCGGGAACGCTCTACCTTCCGCCAGTTTGGCCACAAGCTACAAATATCTACCTGCTGACACCAGATCTGGTCCCTGGTCCCCATCAGAAAAGTGATGTCTGTGCCATCATCCACCCTCTTAGTCATTTGGCCAACTGTCACAGGTCGACCAGCAAGTTCAATTGTTGCAGGGCTCCTTGGCACACTCAGGATCAGGAACCATCTCCCTGGCCACACAGATTCTCCAAGCCCATTTAACTTTCCTCAGCCCCAATATCCTCAGCACAACTGCTCACCCAAGCAAATCCTTGCTATGGCACAAACTTTCTGTTCCCAGGAAATGTAGCCTCAATTTTCCATTGCTCCATAATGGTTCCCTGAACAGGACCTGTCTAACTGTTGCACGAATAATAAAAACCCAGAGACAGATACTGGGGTTCAACCTGAACATCAGAAAAGCAAAGCAGACACACTACCAGAGAGTTTTACCTCTATGAAATCTTCAGACTGAAAGAGAGTGAGTTTGTGTCTCATCCTGCCTTATACTCTTCTCTAGTGCTGGGATTAAAGGCGTGCACCACCACCGCCCAGCCTCTATGGCTAATTTAGTGTGGCTGCTGGGGTTAAATGTGTGTGCCATCACTGCCTGGCCTGTATGGCTGACCAGTGTGGCTGTTTTGCATTCTGATCTTCAGGCAAGCTTTATTTATTAAAATACAAAGGAAATATCACTACATCTAACCAATACGGTGACAATCACTTTCCATTCCTCCAGCTCCACTGAGACCCTAAACAATGAAAAAAGACTATCGACCTGCAAGAAATCTAGTCTGCTGGGTTGTTTTCAAAGTAAGTATACAGGGATTGGAGAGGTGACTCAGAAATTAAGAGAGTATTACTTTTCCAGGTGACCCAACCAATTTTCATCACTATTTGTAACTCCACAGGCAGAGTATCTGATGCCTCTGGCCTCCTAGGGCACACACACACACATATATGTCATTTATTCACACAGACACGCACGCACGCACGCGCACGCACACACACACACGCGCGTGATGAAAAGTCAGATCTTTGGGGCCTGGGGAGGTGGCTCAAAGAGTAAGGTTCTTGCAGAGGAACAGAGCTCAGTCCCCTGGTACCCATACAGTGGCTCACTACTGTCTCTAACTCTAGTTCCAGGGATCTGTCTTGATGTTCTCTTCCGACCTCTCAGAGCATCTGGGAAACTGACATACATACAAGCAAAAACCCTCACACGCATAAAATAAATCTGACAAAATAAAATGAAATCTTTTGGGGATGTGGAGGCATGAGCCTTTAATCCAAACACCTGGGAGGCAGATTCAAGCGGATCTCTGTGAGTGAAAGACCAGCCTGGTCTACAGAAGGCCAGCCTGGTCTACAGAAGGCCAGCCTGGTCTACAGAGGGAGCTCCAAGCCAGTCAAGGCTACAGAGTGAGACTATGTCTCAAAAATTAAAACTACAAGCTGGGTGGTGGTGGTGCACACCTTTAATCCCAGTACTCGGGAGGCAGAGGCAGGCTGATCTCTCTGAGTTTGAGGCCAGCCTGGTTTGCAGAACGAGTTCCAGGACAGGTTCCAAAGCTACACAGAGAAACCCTGTCTTGAAAAAACAAACATTAATTAATTAATAGGAGGAAGACACGTGGGGCCTATGGGTAGAGTGCTTGCCTTGAATGCACAATGCACAAAGCCTTGGGTTCAATCTCAGCACTGACATACATAAACGAGAAACAAATTGAAAGCCAAAAAGATCCCCAGGCTTTTAATTTATCTCTAAGGACAATTAAGTTTCAGTACTCAATCAAGTATCAGGAATCTCCCAACTCAAGGTCTCAGACTCAAGGGTGCCAGACCTCAGCTACTACTCGAGCTCAGACAGCACCCGCCCCGACGTGCACACATGTGCTCTCCGATCAAGCGGCTACAGAGAGCTTTTCCTCATTAGTCTGTCACAGCAACAGCAACAGCAACCTAGTGTGTACTGGGACTCCTGCTGATATGTCAAGGTTGCTGACCTAAGAGGCAAAACCAGAAGCCTTTCCACATCCAGGTCACACAGAGAGTTAAACGTACTTGCCACTCTGGAGCAATTAGCCCAACAGACGGCCTTGTTTACTCTGGTATTACCTGTTCCCAGGCTGGCATGTAGTACTGGCGGTTCCAGGTTGGGTGGGATATATGGCTTACCTACCGGATGCTTCTGAGGTGAGCAAGTCTTACAATATCACACAGCCTACCTTGTCTCCCAACCCTTAGACTTGTAAACAGCTGTAGGGATGTACGCTCCCTAGATTAAATCCAGAAAGTAGATCTGGTAGCTGGCAGCCTGTGAACAGAAATGAAAACAGTTCTGCTATGGTGCTGGGGAAAGATGAAAGGTGTCCAGCACTGATCTGTCTCTCTCGTCTCATCTATCATGTTTTTCTAATACAAAGGTCCTGCAGGATGAAGGGACTGCTTCAATGTGTATGTCTGAGTGGATACCAGCTGTGTGCGGTCCCCACAGAGATCAGAAGAGAGCACTGAATTCCTACAGGCAGTTGTGAGCCATCTAACATGGGTACTGGGAATTGAACTCAGGTCCTCTGGAAGAATATCAAGCTGTCTTAACCACTGAGCCATCTCTTGAGCCCCACAATACACCAATCCTATAAAAACGTGTCTTTAAAAAACCACCCCTAAAGTAGGGTGTGGTGGTGGCGCACACCTTTAATCCCAGCTCTTGGGAGGCAGAGGCAGGCGGATCTCTGTGAGTTCGGGACCAGCCTGGTTGCCTAAGTTAGGGTTTCTATTGCTGTGAAGAGAGACCATGGCCACAGTAACTCTTAGAAGAATATTTAATTGGGGTGGCTTACATTTTCAGAGATTTAGTCAATTATTTTCATGGAGCAACATGGTGGCATACTGCTGCGGGATAATCCTTCTGTATGTTGTGAATATGGACTCTTCTCATTGGTCAATAAAGAAGCTACTTTGGCCTATAGCAAGGCAGAATAAGGTCAGGTGGGAAAGCCAAACAGAGATCCAGGGAGAAAGAAGGGCGGGGTTGAAAGAGGCAAGTCAGCCACTGGAGAAGGAAGATGCTGGAAAGCAGGTAAAGCCACAAAGCCACATGGCAAAAAGTAGATTAATAGAAATGGGTTAATTTGAGTTGCAAGAGCTAGTTAGTAATAAGCCTGAAGTATAGACCAAATATTTTGTAATAAATATAAGCTTTTGTGTGATTATTTGGGACCAGGCTCAGTCAGAACAAAAGAAAAACTCTACCTCCATTTACAGCATGCGGGCAGACATGGTGCTGGAGAAGTAGCTGAGAGTCCTACATCTTGACTCAAGAATGTGGCTTAAGTGTATATGAGACCTCAAAGCCCATCTTCAGAGTGACACACTTCCTCAAACGAGGCCACACCCACTCCAATCTCCTAATGGTGCCACTCCCTTTGGGGACCATTTTCTTTCAATTGGTCTCTATAGAGAGTTCAGATTTCGTCTCAAAAAGGGTGGAGGGCTAAAGAGATGACTCAGAGGTTAAGAGCACCCACCTCGGCCCGGCAGTGGTGGCGCACACCTTTAATCCCAGCACTTGGAAGGCAGAGGTAGGTGGATCTCTGTGAGTTCGAGGCCAGCCTGTTCTGCAGAGGGAGTTCCAGGACAACCAGGACTATTTCACAGAGAAACCCTGTCTTAAAAAAACAAAAAGGAAAAAAAGAGCGCCCACCTTATGTTCTAGTTGCTTCTCCAGAGTCACAGCTGTCCCCTCCCCATTTTTTTGACCACACTGGCTGTTTGTCTCCTCAGTAGTGGAGCTCCCCGAGCCATTCCTTGCAAGTCCCTCGAGACGCACGAGTGCTTGGTAAGGTTCGTGGTGCACTGTGACTTTGTGGTAGCCTTGGCTCCCAGCTGCCAGGGTATCTCCCCATTGGGTTTAATGCGATTACAGTACTGCCTTGCAACTGATGCTGCTGGGGGTCAGCAGTGGAGAGTTGTTTGCAAGCTCTGGCCTTTGCCGCTCATCCTGAGAAGAGGGCCAAGGATGTTTCACCACCACTAACCCACTGAGCAGAGAACAAGGATAGGCAAGGAAAAAAGTCAGCGCTCTCAACTACCTAACAAGTTCCCAACTGCCTCACAGAAGAAAACAGCCCCCAAAGGAAGATATCAGAACCGTAAACTTTGATGTTAGCCATCTGCTGTGGAATATTATTGAAGATGTGTCACACTTGTTTATGCTGTGGCACATTTATTTAATGATGCAAAGATGTGTTGTATTCTTTTGTTGCAGATAACTCTGCGAAGCCGTGTTGCTGTGCCCGTTTAAAACACCTGACTGATCTACTGAAGAGCTGAACAGCCAATAGCTAGGCAGAAGAGAGAAACAGGCGGGGCTGCCAGGCAGAGAGAACAAGAAGAACAAGAAGAGGGAGGGGGAAGGAGAAGGAGAGGAAGACTCTGGAGGCTAGTCACCCAGCTAGACAGCCAGACTTGGAGAAAGAAATAAGGAGGAAAGGAAGGAAAAAGGAAAGGAAGGAATGTAGAATATAGAAAAGTTAAAGCCCAGAGACAAAAGATAGAATAAGTTAAGAAAAGAAACAAGCCAAGATAAGGCCAGGCATTCATAAGTAAGAATAAGTCCCTATGTATCTGTGTATTTACTTGGGAGCTGAGTGGCAGGTCCCAAAAATAGCAAAGAGGGGGAAAAAAGACATCTACAGCCATCAGCTACCAATATCCACTCCACTGACATTCTTTCCCAGGAGAGGGAAACACCGGCAGTAGGTCTGGGGTAAAGTGACTTTCTGTTTTCACCAGGTTACTGACAAAGCACACATTGCCACGACCACACATTGTGTTTCCCCCCAAGTCCTCTCCCATTCTAAACGCACGGTCCTTCGGCATGTAGGTGCCTGGCAGGACTTGCTGAGATGGTGCTTTGCTTACTGTTTGTAAAAAATAGTCAGCTGCCCAGCACTCGGGAGGCAGAGGCAGGCGGATCTCTGGGAGTTCAAGGCCAGCCTGGTCTACAAGAGCTAGTTCCAGGACAGGCACCAAAGCTACAGAGAAACCCTGTCTCGAAAAACAAAAACAAAAACAAAACAAAAAAAAAAAGTCAGCTGGGAGGTGGTGGTGTATGCCTTTAATGCCAGAATTTGCAAGGCAGAGGCAGTCAGATCTCTGAGTTGGAGGCCAGCCGGCTCTACAGAGTGATGAGATTCTGGAAAGCCAGGACTATAGAACACAGTGAAACCCTGTCTCCAAAAAAAAAAAATGGGGGGGGGGGAGTCACTGGACATAATATATAACAGGGAAAAGATAAGCACTGCAGCTCAGATGGAAGAGTATTCTGGCAATCTCCAGTCAGAAGTACTGCAGGTCACAGTAAGTGTAGAACTTACAGCCCTGCTCTGGGGAAAGATTTCCCCAGTGTGACAGCCCTGCTCCAGCAGGGAGCAGGGGAGGGCTTTCCTGGTGAAGCTCTAACAGTTCTGCTCCGGTGGAGGAGTGTAACAACTCGGTGTTGCTAGGGAAAAGTTTTCCCACCAAGAAAGTGTTACAGCTTTGCTCTGCTCTGCCCAGGCTGGGTCTCTGATCTGGTCCTTGCCCAAATCTCATTCAAGAGATTTACTGGGAGGGAAGAATCCAGGAGGGTGTCTGCCTCTGCAGAGGTGGGAAAGGCAGCAGCAAACTGAACAGGTACGGGGCTTATAGAGGGCTTCTTAGGGATGGAGTTTTTCCAGGGAGGAGATTTTTTTTTTAGCGTAGAAATTGGTCAGATTTCAGATTGGCGAGATCTCATGTTCAGGGATTGGTTGGTTTTCTGCTCAGGCGGACAGCAAGAGACCTGGGCCTGTCCTGGGCTCTTGGAAACCTCAGACCCACCCCCAGTGAGTTCCAAACAGCTCCATTCCCCAGTGACTAAGCACATGGTGGCCATTCTCATTCAAATTCAAACCAGCACATCGTTAAATGATGCACCAATGTAAAAGTCAAAACAGACACAGAAAGCAGATCGGTGATTGCCACAGTATGGGAGCGAGTAGGGAAAGGCTGGGAGAAAAGGAGTTTAAAGGCCATAAGTAAACCTTCTAAAGAAATTGTTTCACGGGTCTTTATGTGTATTAAAACCCATCAAACTGTAGACTTTGACAGGCGTGGTGATGCACACTTTTAATTCCAGCTGGCAGTTCTCCGTGAATCTGAATTAAGTCTGGTCTACATAATGAGCTTTGGGCCAACCAGGGCTACGTAGCGATACTCTGCCTTTAAATAAATAAACAGGAATTTAAAATAAATTATCAACTTTAATGTAGAAAGTTTTAATGTATGTCAACTACATATAGCTCAAAGACACTGGGTGGGGGAGTGGCACACGCCTTTAATCCCAGCACTCAGGAGGCAGAAGCAGGAGGATCTCTGTGAGTTCAAGACCAGCCTGGTCTACAGAGTGAGTTCCAGGACAACCAGGGCTACACAGTAAAACTGTCTCCAAAAAAAATTTTTTTTTAAGATTTATTTATTTATTATGTATACAACATTCTGCCTTCATGTATGCCTGCACACCAGAAGAGGGTGACAGATCTCATTGCAGATGGTTGTGATCCAACATGTGGTTGCTGGGAATTGAACTCAGGACCTCTGGAAGAGCAGCCAGTGCTCCTATCCTCTGAGCCATCTCTCCAGCCCCAAAATTTTTTAATTAAATAAAAAATGGACGGACAGGGCTGGAAAGATGGCTCAGAGGTTGAGAGCACTGACTGCTCTTCCAGAGGTCCTGAGTTCAATTCCCAGCAGCCACATAGTGGCTCACAACCATCTGTAATGGGGTCTGGTGCCCTCTTCTGGCCTGCAGGGATACACACAGACAGAATATTGTATACATAATAAATAAATAAATCTTTAAAAAAAATGGACGGACAGATAGATATAGATTGTTTGTGTGTATGTGAGTGTTTGCCTTCATGTGTGTCTGTGCACTGTGCATCAGGTGTGAGCCATGGCCTCAGAGTGGTGTTGGGATCAAACCCAGGTCCTCTGGAATAGGAGCCAGGCTTTTTTGTTTGTTTGTTTGTTTGTTTGTTTGTTTGAGACAGGGTCTCTCTGCTTAGCTCTGCTGAGATTCAAGGGGCATGCCACTAGCTCAGCCATTGCTCCAGCTCATTAAAAGTAATCTTTAAAAAAATTCAAGATTTCATCAGTTACACATCAAGTTCAATGTCATGAAATTCTGTCAACAACAACAACAAAACAAAAACCAGGGGTGACCGTGTGGTATCTCAGTGAGTAGGAATGCTTTCTTAGACTGACAGTGGTGGCGCACACCTTTGATCCCAGCACTCAGGAGGCAGGATAGGCGGATCTCTGTGAGTTAGAAGCCAACCTAGTCTACAAAGTCAATTCCAGGTCAGCCAAAGACACACAGAGAAACCCTGTCTGGGGTGTGTGTGTGGGGTGCTTTCTTCATAAGCACGAGGAACTGAGTTTAAATCTCCAGCACCCACATAAATTGGCTGACGTGACTACACTTTCCTGTAACTCTGTCGTTGGAGGAATGGAGACAGGCAGATCCTGAGACCCCATAGCCTAGCTGAAGCAGGGGTTTCCGGCTTTTGAAGAGACCCTGTCTTAAAGCAGCTAGGACACCCTGCTTAGTGCAAACAGCACACACAACACATACAGAACAAGTTATCTCTCTCTAAATAAAATGCTTGTGACGTCAAGAGCTGGTCTTCTCTAGCCAGCGTGGTGACTCCTGCCTATTATCCCAGCATTCTGGAGGCCGAGGCAGGATGGCCAAGAGTTGAAAGCCAGTCTGGGCTACAGCATAAGAGTATCTTAACACATGCACAAAGTGTTCAATCGAAGAAGCTAAAGACTGACTGGGGGCTGGAGACACAGCTCAGTCAGCAGAGTTTGTCCAGAGAGCAGGCAGAAAGCTTAGGTTCCATCTCGAATACTGAGCAGACTTGGACACCATGTCCCACGCAATCAAACACTCAACAGGGAGAGGCAGGAGAATTCATAAGTTCAAGTCATGGGCAGCTACATAGCAAGGTCAAAGCTAGAACTTGGGCTACAAGAAGCCTTATCTGTAATTAACTAAAGGAGATATGCGACTCCATGTGTTTATAGTATGCTTGAGACTCTGAGCAATCCTCCCAAAAAAATGTCTCACCGAAGCTGACAATCCTACATACGTGTCGTTTTCATTCATTCCTAGCAATGTAAGCACAGACATAGATAGTCATGCACCACGTCATTTCTGTCAACCAGTGAGCCCAGCTTATGTTGTTTAGTGAAATAGCTATCGTAGATAAATACACTATGATGTTCCAATGAGTAGGAACTCCTTTGCTGCTAGTTCGAAAAAACTGGCATGCCAGACATGGTGGAACACGTCTTTTTCAGGTAGATCTCTGAGTTCAAGGCCAGCCTTGTCTACACAGTGAGTTACAGGACAACCAAAACTACACAGGAAAACCTCATCTTGGAAAAAAAAAATCAGAAAACTCATTAAATTTTTTTGGTTTTGTTTTGGGGAGACAGTATCTTACTATGTTGCCCAGGTTGGAGTATAGTGACCGTTCACAGGCACAGCCCTACTACTGATCAGAGAGGACAATTTGAACCCGTCTTAGTTACTTTTCTATTGCCACGATAAAACACTCTGACCAAGGCAACTTACAGAAGAGCTTATTGGGGCTTACGGTTTCAGCAGGTTCGTCCATGGCCATCATGGTGAGGAGCATGGTAGTAGACAGGCAGGCATGGGATTAGAGCAGTAGCTAAGAGCTTACTTCCTGATCCACAAATAGGAAGCAGAGTTAGCTGGGAATGGCGCTGGTTTTGAAACCTCAAGGCCCACCCTCAATGACACCACTCTCCAATGAGGCCACACCTACTAATCCTTTCAAATAGTTCCACCAACTGGGGACTATTCAAATATGAGCCTGTGGAGGCCAGTCTTCAAACTACCCCTGACCCACTCTGCTGCTGGTCCCTCCTTAGGCAATGCTAGTGGTCCTTCTCTCCCAGGAAGTTACCACCAAACTGATGCTGGAACTTGTGGTCAGTAGCAGAGTGCATTGTAGCCCTGAACTCCAGGATTCATTCAATCCTCCTCCCTCAGCCTCACCCTGCCTGAATCTGATAATCTCATTGAGTTTAGTTGGGTTTTTCTAGAACTCCTAAAAGCAGTAACGGTCCAAATATTATACATCTTAAGGTGGTAATTGTCAAGAGCTCTCAGCGCTTGACCCTAACTTATGGGTCAAGATCCGTTAATTATGTGTATGGGTGTTCTGGCTGCATGTGTGTGCCTGTTGCCTATGAAGCTCAGAAGAGGTACGGGAACAGGAGTTATGGAAGGTTGTGAATATCATGTGGATGTTGGAAATTGAACCCAGGTCCTCTGAAAAAGCAGCTAGTATCTTTAACTGATGAGTTATCTCTCCAGCCTTTCAAGGGGCATTAAATCGCATCAAAGCACTGCAGGCTATTCTTCCACCCCTGCTCCAAATACCACACTAACCACCCGCCATAGCAATGCCTGGACTCTGACAAATGAGGACCACATTGCTGAAGGGACGAAGGAATGCTTAAAAACCAATCTACCACTTCAGGAAGAACTTACCAATGTCGGCATTTGAGGGATGGTGGAACCTGGGCCAAGTCACTGACCTGGGCCAGACACGTCTAAGGTGCTTTGGCAGGTATCTTTTGGTAGATGCTTTGGTGGTGGTTCTGGCAGGTGCTCACCACTCACCCCTTGGCTAAGTGACTTGCAGAAGTAAGGGAAACAGATGGAGGAAAGACTCACTCATTCCCCAATACAGATGCTGATGGTACCTCATTCAACAGCTTGGGCACTTGAAGAGGATAGAATCTGTTTTCTTGGAGATGGTTTTGTAGCGTCCCACATCTCCATCCTGGGTGGGCAGCTACCCAACCCTCCAGACTGCCCCTCCTGACCTCACTACATGGGACTTGAATATTGCCACAGGTTCCTAGGCTATACTGCTGTCTGAACCAGCACCCCATACTGCCCCCTACTGCAAGCGTAAACTGAGGTCATTCCTCGGTGACACGGATGCTGCACTAAGTATTCTCTATGAACTGATGGTGCCAACCCTCACTCCAAAACTCCTGGGGATTTCAGTGCCCAATCATGCACTACCTCCAAGTCACTGCTGTTAGAGCCAAAGTTAATTCCCCTCTGTGAAATGGACTAGAGATGGCCGGAGTCCATCCAAGGCAGGCAGAAGCTTTACACATACCACGCTCCCCCAGAGTGGCAAATGTCATTTAGAAAAAGCGGTGCAAGGGAGAAAGATGCCACACGCAGAGCTCGGGTGGAGGTTTTTTTATTGGGTGAAAGTTAACGGAAAAGCGGAGAGGGGAGGGGGAGACCAGCCTCTGGGGACAGGAGTGACAGAAGAGCAAAGAGAGACAGAAAGGATGGGAGGCAGGCAGGGCCCTTTTAAAAGGGACCGTAGTGAATGTGCACAGGTAGCGCTCTTATTGGCTACAGCTAAGGACAAAGACTCCAAGGGCAGGCCAGTGCAGATGCCTGAATACTAACAGCGAAGGCTGTATCTCTTTCCTAGAGAAGAGACTGATGGGCCTAATGGACCAGTCAGAAAGCCTACACCCAGAAGCCCCAGGGGAGGGGTGTGTGGAGGTGTGGGGGCAGGGGACGCGCGGACACAGACCCGACTCAGGACCTCACAGGTTACCACCAAATACTGTGTGCTCTACCAGCTCTCACTCAGCTTCTTAGGTCCTTTGGATCCTAGGTAAGGCAGGAGCGCAGACCTGGCATGCCCAGATTTAAGGGAAGCGGAGGAAAACAGGCAGAAAGTAGCAGAGGCCATAACTTCACTTTATTTGTGTTTCCTCCTTACACAGAGCCATCCAAACAACAACAGAATAAGGCAAAGGCTGGAAATGTGCTCAGTGCACGTTCTCGGGGCTGCTCCACAAACCTTGCTTCCCCAGAGCCCTGCTCTGAAGGCTGAGTTCCTGTCCATGCTGCTTCACACCCTGCACTACTAATCCTTCCTGCCCGAGCCAGAGGCCTTTGAGGTCCGTGCTTTGTGTCCCGTTCTTTTTTTTTTCCTTTTGAGAAACAGGGTCTCACTATGCCGCCCTAGTTGGCCTGAAACTCGCTAGGCAGACCAGGCTAGCCTTGAATGCAGAGATCACCTGCCTCTGCCTCCAGAGTGCTGGGATCAGAGGTGTGCACCAGCATGCTTAGTCCTGGAATGCCTACCCCTCGCCCACCGTGACATAAGGTAGGAAAGCAGACTGAAGCGGTCCTCTCTGACGGGCGGGCAGGGGGCTCACAGGTGAACCGTACAGCAGATGTCCTGCACCTCTGTGCTGTGGGGACGGAACTCAAAGCGCTTCCACGGCTCTGACACCGCACACAGGGCTAGAGACCGATGGTATAGGAGCGGCCCGTGGGGTTGTGAATAGAAGAACAGACCGGTGCTGTCACCGCCCACTCGTACCACACCTTCTTAGAATTGCTGCATCGCCAGAAACGCACGCAGATGCTCTGCCCTTCACGCACCGTGATGGGCTGCTGTAACAGGAAAGACAGGGAGGGTTAGGGGGATGCTTGGTAATAAAAATAAATTAGGATAGGCAAAGATTAGATGACAAATGTGGGGTACAAACCTATAACCGCCAGCCTGGTCTACAAGAGCTAGTTCCAGGACAGGCACCAAAGCTACAGAGAAACCCTGTCTCGAAAAAAAAACCAAAAAAAAAAAAAAACCTATAACCCTAGCGCTCAAGAGGCTGAGGCAGAAGGATCAGGAATTCAAAGCCAACTTGGGCCATAAAATTTCAAATCCTATCTCAAAACCAAACAACAAAAGATAAACACAGCAAAATATTTTGACCTTCACAACTTACCTGCTGTGTTAAAATATGGAACATTTAGCGACAACGGGTGATTCTATGAGCATGGACAGGACGCCATGAAAACAACTAAGAGGAGGCCTGGAAAACGATCTGACAGTAGGAATGTTCCCAGAAACCTAGGTCAGTTAGCAGGGCGGCGAGATGAGCAAAGACCCTCACCGGCAAAGTTGAGAGGAATAAACGCTAGAGACGACAGCTGGGAGACAGGAAAATCCACTAAACCAACCCTTAAAACATCATTCCAGATTTTCACCTGAGGGCAGCGGGAAGGCACTGAAGGGGTTAAATAGTGAGGCAAATGCAAATTACAGTTGTAAAAAGTGATTCCTGTCCCAGGTAAAGACTGGGCAGGAGTGGTCAGAGATGCCAGGAGTCCAGGTAAGTCACTTAGGTAACCCCAACCAAGATGTACCAACTTCTCAGAGCAAGTGACAGAGCAGAGCATGGGTTACAGCCAACTAGCCGAGGGGCAGGCATTCTCCCTTAGCCTACAGCCGGAGAGGTGATTCCTACCTTAATGGGGAAGAGGATGGGGAACCATGAGAACATCCCAGGAGAGTGGGTCTCTGGACGGATACCTGTGGAGACGAAACAACGGAATCCTCGAGGCTCCACTTTCCCTCCCACCTACGATCTTCTGTGATCACGAAAGAAAGAATTAAAGATCTCCACTCCCCGACTCTGGGCCCCTGCTAAATTAGTGTGCTGGACCCGAAGGAGTATTCTGGAGCAGCCCCAAGAAGTAAGACTGAACAAATGCCACCCATGCCGTGATGCCCTCTGATACTGTCCCAGTCACTCACTCAGACTGATGTCCCGATAAAGCACCGTCTCAAAATAGCCTGCAAAGCCATGCAGCACCGTGTTCACCTCCACGGGAAACTCCAGGGTACAGTAGCGGTTGTTGTCAATCATAGGATCTGATAGGAAAGATGTGGGGGGATGACAAGGAACCAGAAACCCTAGACGACTTGGTGAACGTAGAGTAAGATCTAGCCCCAGAGGACTAATGCACAGACTTGGATAACAAGGGAGGAAGCAGGACAGCTCACACCCTTCCCAGTCAGGATGGCCATGCAAGAACCTACCTCGGTTGGGATGGCTGAAGGTGAAACAGGGCTGTGGTGCAGACAGCTGATGGAAGTTGTGCAGACGAACCACGTAAGGCATCTCAAACTGTGCCTGCACAGAGTAAGAACCACATAAGGCATCTCAAACTGTGCCTGCACAGAGTAAGAACCACGTAAAGCATCTCAAACTGTGCCTGCACAGAGTAAGAACCACGTAAAGCATCTCAAACTGTGCCTGCAGAGTAAGAGAACAAGAACCAGAGGACACCGACAGGAGGTACCAACTTCCCCAGAGTGAGCTCAAACCCCAGGATCAAAGAAACAGACAAAATCACTGCTTCTCTTCAACCACCTCCTTCAGTCCCAATTTCTTCCACTTCTTCATCTGCTCCACAGAAGAAAATAGAGAAGACTAAAGAATATTTCCACCTTCCAGAAAAGCAGCTCTTTACCTCAGGGTCACGGTCCTTTTCCCGACAGGCTCGGACCTCATTGTACAACTTAGAGGAAGAAATGGGAGCCAGGAAGGAGGTGTATTCTCCAGGGATGCTCACACCATCATCTGCAGAGCAACAGGGTCAAATCAGTTTCCAGATGGAGGGAAATAGCATGTTTGCACTGACTGAAGGCTCCAACAATAAAACAAGCCAAGTCAAGGCTGCTATGGGCATGGCAGGAAGACAGGTTGATGTGCCATAGGGATTCCACTCTTAGACTAATTTAGAGCCACAGAGTAAACACAAAGAAATGTGTCATAGAGTCATGCACTACTTAGTAACAACAAATTCTGCGATGACTGCTAAATTACTATGGAAAAACAACAGTCCTTACACAAACTAAGGTGACTATGTCCTGATGACATAATCCTATGGGACCACGTCATGTACATAGCCCACCGCTGACGGATATCTGTAATCTGATGGTTTTGAAATTTTGTGGGGATCATAACACCCCATGAAAGTTCGCAATGAACATTAAGCTCAAATACCACCCTATGGTAGAGGTTGTACCCTGAGCCTCATTTCAGGTAAATGCTCTAAGGCTAGATCCTAGTGCATACACATTATGATAACTCAAGGAGTCCACAGACCGCAGGTAAAGAATCTCTAGTTCCCCCCATTTTTAGCTCTCTGAAGCTTTGATAGTGGATATCATTTTCTAATCTAGCAAGCAGCAGTTTGCGGCCATATAATTTGATCTGATTCCCCAGGCTGCTTCCCAGACCAGCCAACTGCCTCCAACCCGACCTGGACAAACCTTTCAGGAAGTGCTGTGCTCCATCCAGACACTCAGGGGACAGCTCGTTGTCGGCAAAGGAGCCCAGAAGCTCGCTGACAATGATGTCCGCTTTCTCTGGAGCCACCCATTCCCGCATGTCTGAAGAGACAACCGTCACCTGGCTCCCCCATTCTTCAAACTGCCAGTTCTCCAGCCTGAAACAGGTGATAAAACAGGAAGCATTGGAGCTGGACACTGGGACCCAGGACAAGCTGCCCAGCAAGCAGGCTGCTACTCACGTCACCACAGCATTGGGGTTTTTCTCCACGGCATACAGCCTTATCCGCCGGTCAGCCTGCTTGGCTGCCCGGAGAGATGCATTCACCAGAGGACCCCGGCCTGCACCTAGCACCATCAGTACTCTAAGGAAAGAGAGAGTCAAGCAAACTGAGCAGATGGAGATACAGGCCCAGAGTTCCCCGGGAACATAAGAAAAGCACTCACTGGACATTGGTCTCCTTTTCTTCTTCTGGTACTCGATCTAGCAAACATTTATAGATAGCCTGGGGGGAGGGAGGGGACAGAAAAGCTCACAGCTATGATCCCTTCTTCACTGATCTTACCCTGTGCCCTGCCACCCTGAAGCCAACACTATACCTGCTGATACTGAGAGTATTTGATGGGGTCCTTTTCAAATACTTCGTATGTCTGAGATTCCAGGTTATCCATCAGTGGCTGATAAATGAGAAGAGAGAACAAATGGCCAAAATATCAAAAAAAAATCTCCCATTGCTTCCTAAATTTTAAGTAGGATCCTGGATCACCTACTCTCAAGAGATAGCTCTTGCTATTATTATTATGGCTTTGAGAGATTATTTTTTCAGTTGAAAAGTATTTGTGTATGGGTCTTCTGCCTGTATGTATGCCTGTATACCACATGCAGGCAGTGCTTGAAGAAAGGGCACCCGAATCTGGGACTGGAGTCATAGCTGTGAGCCACCAGGGGAGTGCTGGGAATCAAACCAGGTCCTCCGGAAGAGAAGCCAGTACTCTTAACTGCTGAATAACCTCTCTGGTCCCTTTTCTCATCAAACCTACCTGAAGTGGGGACTGCAGGTAGTCTTCATAGCCTTTGGCAAAGAGTTCATAAGCATTGGGTGGAGGACGATTTTGGCTTAAGTATTCCAAGTACTGGAGGTAGGAGCAGAACTCCTTCTCTGCGTGGTGGTTGGTGCCCGTGATGATAAACTGCACCTCCAACTGTGAGGAAGTCAGAGCGTTAGGCCTAGTTCACAAACCATGATCCTTAGACATTATGGCTTATGATCAGAAGCCCTAACATAAAATAAGATCCACACCCCAGTTCTCCAGCGACATTCCTGGTGCCAAAAAAGGTGGAACTTTGATAAATCTATGAAGTCCTCATATGCCAAAAAAGCATCATCCTGACTCAAAGAACCACAAGTGAGGGGGGTCCCTGCAGGGACATGGCAGGCAGGAACACAATCCCCAAAGAGGTAAGAATGAAAACTCAGTTCAGCCTGACTTAGGCTGCATCAAACTTTGGGAGTCTGACGCCAGGTGGTTCATTGCCAGCATATTTAAACACAGTAGAATTTGAGAAAATGTTTGCTGGGATAATACAATCCCTGGTGCACAAGGAGGAATAATTACATCAAAACTCAACTCAAAGTATCTGTCGTTTCTTCCAAGAAGACGGGTTCTAGAGATAGGCTACCTGTACTAGCTTAAGGGCCTAAGGAAGGATCTGGCCTGGTCTTGGTCATACAGAGAGTGCAGAGGTCATTTGGGCTGTTAGCCACATCTGGGAGCTTGGGGAAATCCCTGGCTACACAGATAATGTAAGGGTCGTTTGACTACTAGTCACCGCTAGTCCTGGCTGTAGAAGTTTGATATGGTCTGGCCCAGCATTAACATAGATCTCCAAGCTATTGATCACTTATATTCCAAGCTTTCTGAATGGGAAACAGGTTGTATGTCCTTCACTCTGAAAGGACAATCCTGCATGCTTAACATTACGGGTTTCTCTGGTGATCTGCGAGTACAATGAGCTTCACACTCCCTACACACCAAGGACCTTTAACTTCTTACTTGTTTGCCTGTTTATTTGAGACAAACAGGGCCTGGCTGGCCTGGAAGGCCAGGCTGACTGAAAACTCAGAGATTTGCTTGCCTCTGCCTCCAGTGCTGGGATGAACGCTGTATAAGTCACCACACCCAGCCTCTTACTTTAAATACTTGCATAACACATTTCTTCTGAAGTTTGGTTCCTTCTCCAGAAATCACAAAGAGAACAATCACCCTGTCCCTCTTCCAGAGGGAAAAAAAGACAAATACAAGTGAGTGATCAGGCGATACCATTGGGCTACCCACCTTGAGGAGCCGGAAGATCAGCCTCTGCTGCATCTTAGAAAGAACAGGAAACCCCTTCTTGTTGGTCAGGAAGATGCTGGTGGGGAGAATGGCTGCTTTGATGGGCTCTCCAAGCCAACGGTCGATGACATGATTAGACGGGAGGTCAGCCCCAATCTCAAGAGCTACACAAAGGAAGAAAAAGGCCTATCACCTGGGGTTCGGCAGGGAATCCAGCCTTACACAAAAGAAGGGTTCGGCAGGGAACCCTGTCTTACTGGGTACAAGTTTTTCCTTCTGTTGAAAACTGGTGGTTGAGCCCAAGGAAAGTAGCCAAAATGTCCAGTACACACACAGAACTCACTCCCTTTTTTTAGACAGTTCTCACTGTATAGTCTTAGATGGCCTCAAACTCACAGAGACCCATCTCCTATGTTCAGGGATTAAAGGTGCATGAAAATAGGCCAGGCGGTGGGAGGCAGAGGCAGGAGGATCTCTCTGAATTCGAAGCCAGCCTGGTCTACAAAAGCTAGTTCCAGGACAGTCAGGGCTACACAGAGAAACCCTGTCTCAAAAACTGACACCCCCCCTCAAAAAAAGGTGCATGAAAATAGAATGGCCAGTTCTGGCTCTGTTCTCAGAGCAGGTCTCAAGTAGCCCAGTATCACACTGAACTCCTGTGAACTTCTGACCCTCTTGTCTCCATCTCCTGAGTGTTAGAACTACAAGCACGTGCCTTTACATCTGGTTTTGTGTGTCCTATGGATCTTACTTAGGGCTTCATGTATATAAGCAAGCAAGTGCCCTACCAACTGACTTACACCCCCAACCTCACGAGACTGTTGATCTTTGTTTTTTTATTTTTACGTATGTCACAAGCGTATATGTATGTACACATACCATGTGTGTGCAGGTACCGTGGAGGCCAGAAGAGGGCATCAGGTCCTCTGGAGCTAGGGTTAATATGCAGTTGTGAGCCATCCAGTGTGGGCTCTGGGATTTGAACTCTGGTCCTCAAAATAGAGCAGTAAGCACTCTGAACCACTGAACCATCGCTCCAATCCTGAGACTGTTGGCTTTTGGTTTGGGGGTTTTTTTTGAGACAGGGTTTCTCTGTGTAACAGCCCTAGCTATCCTGGAACTAGCTCTGTAAACCAGGCTGGCCTTGAACTCAAAGAGATCCACCTGCCTGGGATGAAAAGCAGTAAGCCACCCCCAGCCTGCTGATCCTTACTCCTAGGAGGTTACTCCTAGCCCAGGACCCTTGTGGACTTACCTACTGCAATTCTCTTGCTATAGTCACACAGAGTCCGGAAGTTATGCCACCTGCCCAGAATCAGAAACAAAAATAGTGTCAAATGCGTGACTCACAGCTCAAGGAGCTCGTCCTCCAGTCCCCCATAGTCCTTCCCAACCCCATGCAGGATGAGCAGGAAGAGACGACACACCACATCCACGTCTTCTCTTCTCCACTGTACTCCTCCGTATGTGAAGTTGGGACATTCTCAATGACATCATCTCTCAGGTCCTCTGGAGCCACCAAGGGCACCCTCATCCAGAACTGCATACGAACAGGTACCATTAGTTAGAACACTGTTTTCAACTAATTGGGTCCAGAAAGCTTCCTCAAAAGACCTTGATCCAGATCACAATCTCTTCATATGCTTTTTTAAATTTAATTACATCTGTGTTTAATATTTTTCACATGTCCTTAAGCAGACGCCTAACTTATCTTTTATTTTAACTAGAAACAATCAAGTATTTTCTATGACTTACTTTTGTTTTACAGTGTAAGACTCACTCAGAACCACTCGCCCCACAGATTCTGTTCTGAAACTCTCTACACCACTTTGAGGCTGGAGGTGGGGTGGGACGTGGAAGGTGGGCAGTACTGACATTTCAATTCAGCCAAACGCACTGGGACATAACTAGCAAAAGTACGACTCACAGCTGACTATCACAGCACACACAAGAAACCATACCATGGAAGAATGGTGGCCGGTGTGGATATGGTTGGTCAGAACTCTGGCCAGGTTCGTGTTATCTTCCTGCTTCAGGGGCAACAGGAAAGCTGGAAGACCCAAATATGCCCCAAAATTCAGCTCCTGTAACATGGCCTGGAACACAGGGAACAAGAAAACCATTGAGAGCTAGGAACCAAATACTTTTGAGGTAGGGAGGAGTTAAAACTGGATCCAACATTGTGGCCCAGGCTGTTCTGGAATTCACTATTCTAAGTCAGTCTGACCTTGAATTGGAGGCAATCTTCCTCACTCAGCCGCCAGTCCTGAAACTAGTTCTGTAGACCAGGCTGACCTCAAACTCAGAAGAGATCTGCCTGCCTCTGCCTCCCAAATGCTGGGATTAAAATAGTGCACCATCCCCACTCAGTGATTTTTGTATTTTTGAGACAGGGTCTGTCTACATAGTCCTGGCTATCCTAGAACTATATAGAGCAGGCTAGCCTTGAACTCAAACTTTTTCATTTTTTTGAATCAGAGCCTTACGCTTACTTCGGCAGCACATATACTAAAACTGGAATGAAACAAGGTCTTAGAACGTAGCCCTGACTGGCCTGGAACTCTATGTAGACCAAGCTAGCGTCCAACTCAGAGATCTGCCTATCTCTGTTGAGTTACAGATGTGACCACTACAGCCAGCATTTAACGGTACTCTGATTCACCGGGTTCTAGGGAGTGGCAGTTACTCTAACCCAGTCTGATGGCAGAACTAATTTCTTTTTTTTTCTCCTTTTCTTTTCCTAGCTTGGAGCTCTCAATCCTCCTTCATTATCTCCCCAATGTGGAACAATCTTCCAAATGCTGAGATTACAGGCAAGTGCCACAATACCTACATCAGACCTAATCTTCAAAAGGACCCCAGAGAGAAATCAAATTGCCTTACCGCCTCTGAGTTCCTTCGGATCTTCTCTACTTTCGAGTCGGGATGGATCCACGGAGAAAGCTTTCCCACAATTAGCGTATTCCAATCTGCACATCCCCACCCAAGAAAAGACAAAGACTCACTGAGGTCTGGCATTTTCTTGCTCAATTTCTAGTTCTCAGCAGGAAGGAACGAGTAGAGGGGAAACCAAGCCTTTTCTCTCAGATAAAGATTGGGGACTGCAGCTTTTACTAAGTAAACACGGAGAAACCAAGAGTTACCTATGTCACAGGACTAACCAATATAACCAAGTCAGAAAAGGAGGAAAATGAAGGCCTATAAAGCAGAAGCCATTGCTGCCTCTAATAATGATTAAGGGCACATGGCATGGTCCCTACCCCTTCCCGACAGCAGCAGGTCTGATCGCGTCTGGGGGCCAGGCCGGTTCTTAGCAGGCTCCTGAATGAACTCCCTCTTGAAACGCGGGTGGAAGACAGGCATGCAGAGGAAATCAAACCTACAACCGCGAGAGACTCAGAATTATGTAAAGTGAGGACCCGGAGATCCAACCAACCGGGTTTAAACTGTCTTGATTTTTGCACAGTTCTATAAAGTCATCAATCACCCCGCGGGCTACTAAGTTCAGCCCAGCCTGGGGCACACACTTTTCACTACACTGTATGTTCATTTCTTCCCAAACACAGTCGTGAGAAAGATGAATGAGAAAAGATGGACAACCAAGTCAAGTAGCATTCTTTCTTCCCTGATAACACTGGCTTTCCAGGACTGTGGAATCCAGATTTGTTTCAGTAGTGCCCATGCCTCCCCAGCCAGATCAACCTCTTCTCTCGCTTGCCCCTTGATACTTCCCTCTACTCTCAATCTTGGCCTCCAAGGCCCTAGATGGGCTGACTTGCGTCCCTTTTTTAATTTACCCATTAAGTCCCCTGACTTTTGAACTCGGTGACCACACGCCTCCCCGAGTTTCATCCTCTCGTTCTCGGGGCCGAAGTCTTCCCCACTCAAGGAGTAATGGTGTCTCAAGCCCTCATCCCCAGCGGGGGACTAGTCTGCCCTCCTTGGTCCCCAAATTTGGATCCCGTATTCCTCTGGCGGAGGCCCAGCCCTCACCCCTGCTTGGCCACAGCACCCAGTGTATCAGCTATTTCGGGGACGCAATTCAGGTCCCTGCCGCTGGACACGCGGCTGCCACCGGCACCTCCGACTGCCATCGCCGCCATCTTTTCCCTCGCGCGGCCCACGCCGGGATTCCTTGATACTAAGGACCAATCACAGAGCTGAGAAGAGTCCCCGGGAGGCGGGACAAGTCGCCCTAACAACCAGAGCGTCTTCACAGCTTCAGAGCGGAGGCGGAGGGGACCCTGAGGCCGCTCCCGCCAATCCACAGGCCGCACGGTGACGTAGCTGTGGCTCCCTGGTTCTACCAATGACAACCTCGCACTGGTGACGTCCTGCAATCTCCCAGAATGCCCTGTCGGTCTGAAGCGCTCCAGAGAGACTACAGGTCCCATGCAACCCTGCAGCATAAGCCTGAAGGATCATCATTGGGCAAAGACAGAGTGTCTGCGGGCCAGTGGCGCAATGGATAACGCGTCTGACTACGGATCAGAAGATTCCAGGTTCGACTCCTGGCTGGCTCGTTGGGACTGGTACTCCTTTATTTTTGCATCCCTTGCAAATAGATCATATTGTTCCTAAACAACGAGTTTAGACGTATTTTTCTTTCCTTGTCTCTCAACCACTTTATTTCCTTCACTCTGCTCACGCTGTCAATTTCAGGTTTTAACGTGCTTGGGTGTTGCAGCCAAAGCATGCTGGCGTTTCTCGCTCGTCTTTTCAAAGCGGCTTATATAATTAAGTGAATCTGAGCATGAACATTTCAGTGAATGGACTATTAAAATGAGCTTTGTCTCATTACTATGCTACACTTAAAAATAGACCGTAGTAACTTAGCCACTAATTCCTAGTGATTCTGTCTCAAACACGGATGTAAATAAACATCTTCGCGTGCGCACTCCCCTTAGAGAAAAAGAATTCAATGGAGGTTACGATGCCCAAGAATCATGAAACTGTTTCGCATTTCCTCCAGTCCACAGCTGGAAAAGAAGGAAATGACAGAGGAAGGAAAGACCTAGGGAAGGAAATAGGAAACACATACCTGAAGGCAAGAAGCCCACAAATGTTGAGGGCCCTCGAGGCCAATCTGGTGGAGGCATTTTCTCAGCTGAAGTTCCCTCTGCCTTGTGTCAGCTTGACAAAAACAAACAAACAAACAAAAAAGAAACACACAAAAAACAAAAAACTAACCAGGACAAGGAGGCGTTGACAGAATTCAGGGACTCACTGAGTAGCAAGGAACCGAGGAGTAGGGGTGGAGGGGAGGGGGTGCGGGATAGGGATGACACACCCAGCGGTTTGTCCTTGCAGTGGGAGCATTCAGGGAGAATCAGATCTGGGGTTCGGGTGTGTAGAATTGGTCATCAGGAGGATGCTGTGTAATAGAGAGGTGCATGAACAACGATCTGGACCAGACAATATTTGGAAGTTTCCAGACGAGAAGGCTTGACTAGTGAGATCATCGTGGATTCTGGGAGACAGTGCCCTTGGCAACACAGGAAGGATGCGGATTGGATGTGCTCTAAGGAGCCCTGGGTAATGGAAGTCTCACTCCCCCGCACCTCTAAGGATGGTCAGGAACCAGAGAACCAAGAAAATGGACCATGAAAGGCCAGGATGTTTTTGTATAACTACACTACCAGCTGCACACCATATGACCGCCACACCACACCACCACACACACCACACCACACCACAGCACACCACACCACAGCACACCACAGCACAGCACACCACACCACACACACCACACCACACCACAGCACACCACACAGCACAGCACACCACACCACACCACAGCACACCACACTGCCACACCACAGCACACCACACTGCCACACCACACCACAGCACACCACACCACATAGCACACCACACCACACCACACCACACTACACCGCCACACCACACCACACCGCCACACCATACCACACACCACACCACACCACACCGCCACACCATACCACACTGCCACAGCACACCACACCACACAGCACAGCACAGCACACCACACCACACCACAGCACACCACACTGCCACACCACAGCACACCACACTGCCACACCACACCACAGCACACCACACCACATAGCACACCACACCACACCACACCACACTACACCGCCACACCACACCACACCGCCACACCATACCACACACCACACCACACCGCCACACCATACCACACTGCCACAGCACAGCACACCACAGCACACACACCACACCACACCACAGCACACCACACCACACTGCCACACCACAGCACAGCACCACACCACAGCACACCACAGCACCACACCACAGCACAGCACACAGGCACACTGTAAGATGCCCCTTCTATTGGAACTTGTCTTGTGTTGTTCTCATGATCAGTCTGGGAAAGAAAATCAGAGATAGGAGACTCAGAGACTCCCTCCTTCCCTCCCTGGCTCTTCCCTCTTTCTTCTCTCCCTCTCCATCCCTCCTTCCCTCCATTCCTCCTTCCCTTCTTTCTCCCCTCTTGGGTTTTTGGAAAAGGGTTTTCCTCTGTAGCTGAGGCTGACTTTGAATTCACCGTGTAACCCAGGCTGGCCTCAAACTTCCAGCAAGGACCCTGCCTCGTGCCATTTCCATCCCATAATAATAGCGGTGAACTCTTTCAGCATGTGCTGAGTGTCAGCATTGCCGGGAGAAGCGTTCCACTGTCTCCCACCGGGTGCACTTGTGTACCTACAGCCCCTGCTCTCTGGGAAACTGCGTCTGGAAGATCTGGAAGATCTCTTGAAACCAGCCCCCACACACACACTTACTCACTCATACACACACTCATACACACTCTCTCTCACACACACACACTCATACACACACTTACTCACTCATACACACTCATACACACTCACACACTCATAACACTCTCTCACACACACACTCATACACACTCACACACTCATAACACTCTCTCACACACTCATACACACACTCACACACTCATACACACTCTCACACACACTCATACACACTCACACACTCATAACACTCTCACACACACACTCACACACTCATAACACTCTCTCTTACACACACTCATACACACATTCACAAAAACATACTCACTCATACACACACTCTCACACACTCATACATACACACTCATACATACACATTCTCTCACACACATACACACTCTCACACACACTCACACCCACAAACACACTCTCAGACACACTCACACATACAAACACACACTCTCTCACACACAATCACTCACACACAAAACACTCTCACACACTCATACACACAAACACACACTCATCCACACACTCTCTCACACATACACACAAAAACTCTCTCTCTCTCACACACACACACACAAAAGGTATGACCTCTTTTTTTCTTTTCCACCTATGACACTGTCCCCACTATACTTTCTGGAAGGACCTCACTCCGTGTGTCCCTGCCCACACCCCGAGTACAGAGCTCCAGTTCCTCCCTATGGGGACCAGATCTGTAGAATTTATGTGCAATTCCTCGCTGCAGATCTTTCCTCCATAGGTGGATGTCTGTGGGAAGAGAGTGCGCTGCCCACAGCCCAGGACATAAAGCCCCTGCTAAGGAGGGCTCCTTTCTCTGCCTCAGCTGTGCCCAGCAAACTACATCCACAGAAGGCCTGGGAAGTATTTGTTTTGGAGAAGCTAAGGGTCTAGTTGTGGACCATCTCTGTCGTTTCTGGGGTCTCACTCCTGATAGCAAGGTAGTGGTTGCTCCACTGACTGTTAAAAATCCATAGGTGAAGCCGGGTGGTGGTGGCGCACGCCTTTAATCCCAGCACTCGGGAGGCAGAGGCAGGTGGATCTCTGTGAGTTCGAGGCCACCCTGGTCCACAAGAGCTAGTTCCAGGACAAGTTCCATAGCCATGGAGAAGCCCTATCTTGAGAAACAAACCAAAAACCTGACTTTGTCGCCTCTTGGATATGATGCTGAGAGCTCCTGGGAACTCTGTCCCCAGCCCTGCTCTTTCCTACAACTTTTTCCTGTGTCCCTGGGGAGGGAAGCAGAGCATGTGACTGCGGGTTTGTGCCTAGCAAGAGGGAAGGACTGAAAGAAATGAGAGCTTAGGTCAGCTCGGTGGCTCCGTGGGTAAAGCCCTCGCCGCACAAGCCTGGTGACCCAGAGCCTTAACAAAGAGGAAGAAAAGAACTGACTCTCAGGGGCTGGAGAGATGGCTCAGCGGTTAAGAGCACTGACTGCTCTTCCAAAGGTCCTAAGTTCAATTCCCAGCAACCACATGGTGGCTCATAACCATCTGTAGTGAGATCTGGTGCCCTCTGATGGCCAAAGCTTGCTTGCAGATCTCAGCTGTATAACAGGACTTGGGTGGGTGGAGGTGGGCACTGGCTTTGCTGGGATGAAGACAGGCATGAAAGAAGAGGCCAAATAGGAGAACAGGGAAGAGGAAAGGCTCAGTCTGCAGTCATTACCCAGACTCAGAGGAAGCAAGATGAGAATGCCTCACCGATAAAAGGTACCAAGCCATGTGTCTAACACAGACAAGAATTATGGTTTTATGGTTTTAAGATGTAAGTTAATAAGAATCCATCTGTCTTGTCTTTGTTCTTTGTTAAAATTGACTTTGGTCAGCCGGGCAGTGGTGGTGCACATCATTAATTCCAGCACTGGGGAAGAGGGTGCAGAGGCAGGTAGATCTCTGAGTTAGAGGCTGAGGCCGCCCTGGTCTATAGTTTCAGTGCAGCCAGGGCTACACAGAGAAACTCTGTCTTGAAAAACCCCAAATAGAAAATAAATAAATATAAACGAGCAAAAAATAAATTAATTAATAGAGTTACCTTTCCAGTAGACAATAATGACAACAGATCAGAGCATTAGAGACCTTTGGGAATGGAAGGGAAAGAGGAGTGAAGAAAAAGGGAAGAGGTGCCCACTCCCAGATAGCACCCACTCCCTGCTGCCAGTATTCTGTCTTCAGGCTCAGTTTTATTTGACCGAGTTTACTGTGTTTGTTTAAATGCCACCTGCCGAACTTAACTGCGCTGCTCTTTCCATTGTCACTGGCTGTCACCTCTGCGCCAGCTCCCCCGCACTTTCCAACACCTCCAGAATGGCCTGCTTGACCCCCCCACTGCTCCAAATTGCTTCTTTACAATTTCTGGCTGTGAAAGTGGCAGAGTTACTGAGGCAAAATAATCTGTGCCAATTTGCATTTCCTTCCTTGTCATCTCTATTATACAGTATTAATCTGCCAAGACAAATAGGAAGCAGGGGCTGTTCTAAACATAGAAAAAGAAAGCGACTCAATTTATGTATGAAGCAGAAACACAGCCAGTACCAAAAACTGTCAAAAGCAGCACCCAAAAAGGCTCTAGGCCAGCTTTATCTCATGGATATAAAACTCCTGAGATATTTAGAATGATTAAAATCAATATATTGCTGTAGTGATTATATAACACAACCAAATAGTGCTTATCCCAAAAACTAATACAAAATTTGGTATTAGGATATATAGATATATGAGATACATAAATATACATAATTATGTATATCTCTTATTGTTTTTGAGAACAGGCACTGGCAAGGGACTCAGGAGGCTAAGGCAGGGGAATTGCCTTGAGTTTAAGGCCATCCTGGGCTACAGTATGAGACCCTATCACCCTGTATCTCTCTCTCTCTCTCTCTCTCTCTCTCTCTCTCTTTCTCTCTCTCTCTCTCTCACACACACACACACACACACACACACACGTATATAATATGTGATGCCAAGGACCAGGGCTGTAGCTCAGTTGGTAGAGAGTCCTAACATGGGCAAAGGCTCAGCCTCTGCTCCCAGCACAACATAAACAGGGCACGGTGGTGTGTACAGCAATCTCAGTACTCAAGAGGCTGAAGCAGGAGGATCAGAAGTTCAAGGTCATTCTCCGCCAGCAAAGCAAATTTGAGAGCAGCCTGGGATACATGACATACTGTCTCAAAAAATAAAAACACCCCCTGAATATTAACCTTCATCAGGCGATGAAAGAAGACAGAGACAGAGACCAACATTGGAGCACTGGACTGAAGTCTCATGATCCAAAGGAGGAGCAGAAGGAGAGTGAGCACGAGCAAGGAACTCAGGACTGCGAGGGGTGCACCCACACACTGAGGCAATGGGGATGTTCTATCGGGAACTCACCAAGGCCAGCTGGCCGGGGACTGAAAAAGCATGGGACAAAACCGGTCTCGCTGAATATAATGGACAATGAGGACTACTGAGAACTGAAGAACAATGGCAATGGGTTCTTGATCCTATTGCACGTAATGGCTTTGTGGGAGCCCAGGTAGTTTGGATGCTCACCTTAATAGACCTGGATGGAGGTGGGTGGTCCTTGGACCTCCCACAGGGCAGAGAAACCTGCTTCCTCTTTGGGCTGAGGAGGAAGGAAGACTTGATTGGGGGAGGGGGAGGGAATGGGAGGTGGTGGCGGGGAAGAGGCAGAAATCTTTAATAATTAAATAAATTAATTAAAAAAATACTATTGAAAAAAAAATAAAAAAATAAAATAAAATAAAAACACCATGTTCTGTATGTTCACCTGTATGTCAGCACACGTGTGCCTATGACCTACGTGCACGTGTATGTGCCTATGACCTACATGCACGTGTATGTGGAGATGAGAGGCTGATGTTGGGTGTCAATCACTGACCACTTTTCTGAGTGAGGTTGCTGAAACTTTGCTGGTAGGCCATGACCTCGTGGTGATATACAGATTACTAGAAATGGGTTAAACTAAGATGTAAGAGTTAGCCAGAGCTAATGGGCCAAGCAATGATTTAATTGATACAGTTTCTGTGTGATTATTTTGGGTCTAAGCTAACTGGGTGGCTGGGAACCAAACAAGCAACCTCCTTTCTACAGGGCTACACAGAGAAACCCTGTCTCAAGAAAAGAAAATAAAAAGGAAAGAAAACAAAAAAGACACACCATCTGGGATCCCTTTAAGTTCAGCACTCACAAAGCATAGGCATGTATATCTCTGTAAGTTCCAAGACTGGCTAGCCCACATAGCAGTTTCCAGGGCAGCCAGGGTCTAATAATGAGCACGCGTGTATATACACACACATACACACACACGAGTTACAAGGCAGTCTCCATCTCTGCCCTCTAGGGTCTCCTGACTTCACTCTCACCCTTCTCTGCCCAGCGCCAGACCAGTCAACAACAGTCTGTTTGGCTCAGCCTCTGGCTTTGTAACCAGCAGAACCACAAACACAGATGACTTCAGTCCAGCAAAGGACACTGAAGTCATTAATGTCTTCTCCTCATGAAGCATCATTGTCTTCCAGCCTACCCGTCTCACAGGGGAACTTCCTATTGCAGGACTGTGGGATAATGAGGTTTGCTTCTGAAAGTTCAAGACAACAAGCAGACCATTCCCAAAGCCCAGCAGATACACCTGCTGGAGTGAGAGAAGGAGCAACATATTCATGGCATCGTGTGATAAGACAGGCCAGATGTGGGATCTGAGCAGCACCCAGAGTAGGGCCACCCAGATCATAGTATAAACACTGGATCAAAGCCCCTAACTACAGTGATCACCAAGAGCTGGGATAAGATTGCCAAGTTTGGGATAACTGACTATCAATTACTACGATGGTCTGGCAGGTACCGTGTGATATACCTGATGGCTGCTGTGGCCACTACCAAGAGGCATTTGACTGTCTATCAGAGAAGTAGCCTTTAACATTCAGGGAGTCAGAGTCCCCACTGAAATGCCAGCATCCATGTGTGGCTATTTTTAAAAACAAACACAATAAATCAATTGGTTTTGGAGAACTGTAATTTATGACATCAACTGCCCAGATCCAGTCGAAGGTAATTTCACCTTCAAATGTCATTGATCCAATGGAACCAGTAATTCAGCTCTTTAAGACACCTATGTGGGGCTGGATAGATGGCTCAGCAGTTAAGAACACTCGTTGCTCTCCCAGAGAACCCTGGCTCAACTCCCAGCACCTAGTTGGCAGCTCACACCTGTCTGTAACTCTAGTTCCAGGGCATCCAACACCCTCACACCGACACACATGCACTACGCAGGTGAATGAAGGAATTCATTGCCTTCCATCTGGTCCACAGCATCTCGCAGCTGTGGATTCTAACGGTAGGTTCAGCTTTTGGGGCAAACTAAAGACTTTCTGCTCAATACGGAGCAGCCTGCGGATTCAATCACAAGAGAAGCTCACTTGCGAACCCTTCTTCCAACTGTGACTGGTCCAGATAAACATCTGTAAACACCAAAAGAACATTTCCCTGTACAGCACAGCTGAAGAGCTGAAGCCAAGGAATCCAAAGTAGTGCCCCGCCCTGGGGGCCGTTGGGATTTTCTCTCCACCCTGCCTCACTTCTGCCTGGCCGTGGGTGGGCCAGCACCCTCGGACGCCTGCCTTCCTTTCTACTCCCCATTGCAGCTTTCCTAGAAGTCTAAGGTGACTGAAATTCTCACCAAAGCCACATCCTGGTGACAGCGCATTGCTCAACAGTGTTTATTCCCAATAATGTTGAAAAACTATCTATCGGTCTACAGCACATTTTACAGTAAAATATTTTGAATATGGCCAATAAAACGCAAATTGTCGGGGGCTGGAGAGATGGGTGGCTGAGTGGTTAAGAACTTGTATGCCGCGTGGTGCTGGCACTCGGGAGGCAGAGGCAAACTGATCTCTGTGAGTTCGAGGCCAGCCTGGTCTGCAGAGCAAATTCCAGAACAGGCACCAAAGCTATATAAAGAAACACTGTCAGCCGGGCGGTGGTGGCGCACGCCTTTAATCCCAGCACTTGGGAGGCAGAGGCAGGCAGATCTCTGTGAGTTCGAGACCAGCCTGGTCTACAAGAGGTAGTTCCAGGACAGGCTCCAAAACCACAGAGAAACCCTGTCTCGAAAAACCAAAAAAAAAAAAAAAAAAAGAAACACTGTCTTGAAAAACCAAAAAAGAAAAAAAAAGATATATTATCTTAGTTACTGTCCTCTTGCTGAGAAGAGACAAGGAAACTCTTTTAAAAGAAAGCATTTAGTTGGGGGCCGGCTTACGGTTTAGAAGGCTTCGTCCACTATCAGTATGGTGGGAGCATGGTGGGAGCACAGAGGCGCACGCATGGCCATAGAGCAGCAGCTGAGAGACGCTGTGCCTGGTGTGAGCTTTTGAAAACCTCCAATCCACCCATCCACCCCCCCACCCCCCACCCCCACCCCCCCGCAGTGACACTCTTTCTCCAAGGTCACACCTTCCAGCCCTTTTAATCCCTCTCAAATGGCTCCACTCCCTGGTAAGTATTCAAATAACTGAGCCTACTGGGGGGGGGGGACACATCCTTATCCAAATCACCCCACGTATATATCTTCTATAATTTGCTTCTAGAAAGATAGCCCCAGTGGTCTTCACACACGAGAACAAAAGGTTGACCAAGAGAAATGCTTAGTGCCGCTTTACTAACCTATTTGCATGTTTTATCTACATGTTCATCTGCACACCAGAAGAGGGACTACAGTCAGATGGCTGTGAGCCACCACGTGGGTGCTGGGAGTTGAACTCAGGACTTCTGGAAGAGCAACAGTGCTCCTAACCACTAAGCCAACTCTCCAGGCCCTCATTAAAGGCTTTTTTAAAACCACAAAGCTGTTAGAGAACAGAGACTGGCGATGGTTAAGTCAATCACCCATGCAGTGACGTCTCAGGTAGCCATTAAAGTCAATGTTGCCAGAGAAAATTGAATAATGCAGGGAAGTGCTCATAATAGTGCCATTACGTGACACAGATTACAAACCGTACGTGCAGAATGACCTCAGCTGTGTGGGGAAAATAATGTTACCCGATTTTTCAATGGTGAGCGTGTCTGTATTACATTGACAACATTTCTAAAGGTATGTATGAACACAGGCCTGGCTCCTGGCCGTTCTGCCTTGCTCACCCCGTTCCTCTGTGGGCGTCTGTGGCTGTCTGACCTCAGCCGTTAAGAACACGATCATCCCCCAGATATTTATTGAGCTTTACCATGTCAGAAATTTCACAAATTTGCCCGTCCTCTAGATATAATTGTGGAGGTCAGAATTGTTAATGTCCATCTCACAGGTAAGAAAACAGAGACACGTGAACCCTGAGTGAAGCGGTACTTAGCTCTGGAAGAGCCCGATGGGAAAGAGTCAAGCATCTGATTCAAAAGCCAGTCCTTTTTTTTTTTTTTTTTTACAGCGGCATTTGTCAAAATGTGGTCCAAGAAGCCAGGCAGAGGTGGTACACACCTATAATCCCAGCCTAGGGAGGCAGAGGCAGATCTCTGTGACTTTGAGGCCAGCCTGGTCTAGAGTGAGTTCCAGGATAGCCAGGGCTACCCAGAGAAACCCTATCTTGGAAAATATTAATAATAGTAATAATAATATTTTCAGTACATCCGCAGCACTTTGACATCCTAGGTGCTGTGGACCAAGAGCTTCCGGGAGGTGCTGGCACGTGCGCTTTGCTCTGTCTCCCCAGGAGTGCGTCCGGCGTTGGGCGCTGGGCCTTTGAATAGTCTCCACGCCCTGCTGTCTCTGACCCCAGCGCTCACCACTTATGGGTCTTCTTGGTTCTCTTATTGACAGTTAGGCTTCACAAGAGGTCTCGTGACAACCATGATGCCAAAATGACAACCATTTCTCTAGGTAGCAATGAGGAAGAAGGTACAATGGGCTTTTTAAAAAGGAAGTAGTAAGAGGCTGGAGGGTGGAGGGTGGTAGAGTGGTTAGCAGCGCTTGTTCCTCTTGCAGAGGACCCAGGTTCTATACCCACACGCTGCTGTCTGTAGCTGTTTCCCAGGGTGGGGTTGGGGTGTCTGATGCCCTCTATCAGCCTCCTCCAGCACTGCATGCACATGGTGCACAGACACCTGCAGGCAAAATATCCATATGTATAAAATAAAAATAAATACATATAAACGAGAAATGAATTAATAAGCAAATTTTGGTTATTTTGTTTTTTAAGTCAGCCTCTTGCTATGTAGTCCTGGCTGGCCTGAAACTGACTATGTAGCACAGGCTGGCCTTTAACTCACAATGATCCTCCTGCTTCTGTCTCCCAAATGCTGGAACTACAGGTATGAACCTCTATATCCAGCCTACAAACATCTTTAAATGTTCTCAGTTTGTTGTTGGTGGTGGTGGTGGAGATGGTGGTGGTAGCAGAGGTGGTGGTGGTGGAGGTGGAGGTGGTGGTGGTGGTGGAGGTGGAGGTGGTGGAGGTGGATTGATTGTCTACTGATAGAGTGTGCAAGATGGGGATAGTGGCTCATGTCTGTAGTCCCAGGATTTAGTAGGTTGAGGCAGGAGGATTACTACAAGTTCAAGGCTACCTTAGACTACACAGAGAGACATTGTCTTGAGCAAAAACAAAAATAAAAAGTATATGGAACCTAATAAAGTTTCAAAGCCTTAGGCTTGTTATTTGCTTGCTAGGTTTATTTAGTTTGTCTTCTGTGTGTGAGTGTTTTGTCTCATTATGTATGTGCACTGTCCTCCGAAGGTCAGAAAAGGGCATCAGATCCTTGGGAACTGGAGTTACAGACAGTAAGCTGCCATGTGGGTGCTGGGAACTGAACCACGATCTTTTGCAAGAGTCACAAGTGCCCTTAACTGCTGAGCCATGTCTCCAGCCTCTTGAAGCCTTGCTTAATGGAAAGAGATCACAACCAAGGCTTGTTCTGGCCCCGGTGTAACCACAGCTACATTCCCAGTGACCCTAGCTTGGTATCCCTTTCAAACTTAGGGTCAAATGAAAACCAGAACCCTGTGTGTGATGATGAAATTTAGAACCTTGATTTGGCTAACCTGTAATACAAAAATGTACAGAGTTAGCTATGCACAAGTACGGCCTGCTTCCTTTTCCCCCTCCTTTATTTTTCTTGTGTATTAAATTTATTCTATGATAACTTTATACATGTGTACACTATACCTACATCATACTCAACCCTCATCTTCCCTCCTGGCGTAACTTCAAACTCACGATCCTCCTGCCTCAGCCTCCCAAACGCTAGGATTACAATTTGAGCCACCAGCCTGGCTATTGAAGTCCTTTCGGTCCTAGCTGCCTTACTCACCCCAGAGCTAGTCTGCGTGATTTCCAAGCAAACTCTGAGCTGCAGAGCCCTTAGAGTGGGAACTGTGCAGCCACACCCGTCCCAGAAATGCTCCTGATCCTTTGATAATAGCTTGAGATAACCTAGCAAGGTTGAGGTTCCTTTGGTCCTAATCCACTAAGAAAACGCCTCTCCTTCAGACTCAAACTGTGGCGATCTAGTTGGTCTTCCTGGTGCTAGGCCACACTTTTGCTGCTAAGGCCCCAAATAAATTGAATTTTGTGCAATTCTATATCTCTCACGCAATGTATAAGGAAACCTACTTGTTTCCTAAAAGCCCGCTGAGGTCCCTCAGGATTGATGATACAGTGTCTTCCTGGGTGAGAGGCAGTCCGGGTTAGTGGACCCCCCCCCACCCCCCAGAGATCCCGCTCACCGTTGAAGATAACCAGGCTGACCTCTAGGGGGCGATGTTTTCCTACCTTTGGTGACTGGAATCCTGCAGGTGGAAGCATCAAATTCAACCTTCCTTGAGAACACGTTATTTTACGTGTTTTCTTACCTGTGTGATCTTACTCCACTGTCTGGAGGTGATTTCCTTCCCTTGACAGGCAGGAGGCGAGTAAAGGGATCTCAGACCACCGGAGAGTGGAGGGGAAACAGCACATGCTTCCTGAGCACTGTGAGGAGACGGTGGCTATGAGACCTTAGCTGTCTGCTTGCCTGCCAGGTCCCTTTTCACTAGCCCGCGACAGCACCACAGGGCAAAGCGTGGAAGAGCTGAGAGGAAACAAAGCCGTGCTTCCTTCGGGAGCAGGCACGCCTTTTGTTCCTCTGATTTTCTGGAAGGATTTTGTTTTGTTTTTCCTACAAAACTGAATTCATGTCCGGCGCGGCTGCGTACACCCTTAATCCCGGTACTTGGGGGGCAGGAAGATCTCAGTGAGTCTACAGAGCGAATTCCAGGCCAGTTAGAGCTACATTGTGAGACCCTATCTCAAACACAGACACAATCCCCTCCCCGAATAACCATATTCATACGCTCAGTAATAATTTTTCCATAAAATAAATGAACACATTAATGCATAATACCTCCAAAGAGCAAAAGGCAGGGGCTAGGGAGACGGCTCAGGCACTAAGAGCACTTGCTGTACAACCATGTGAGTTCAAATTTGCAGCACCCAAATCAAAGAGCTGGAGAAATGACTCGGCGGCTAAAATCCTGGACAGCTTTTCCAAAGGACCGGAGTTCGGTTCCTAGCACCACATCCGGTTCCTCACTATCACCTATGACTCCAGTACCATGCCCTCTTTTAACCTCCGTGGGTACCAGGCACACAGTTTTATATAAGCATACGTGTAAACAAAACACTCATACCTACAAAATAAATATTTTTAAAAATGTATGTGTGTGAGTGTGAATAAGTGTATACCATGTGTATTTGTGTGAGTGTGAATAAGTATATACCATGTGTATTCGTGTGCTCATGGAGGCCAGAAGAGGACATCGGATCCCCTGCAGCTGGGCCGACAGGCAGCTGTGCCTTCTCAGCTTGAGTGCTGGGAGTCTGCCAGAGCAAGCACACTGAAGCATTTCTCGGGCACGCCCATTTTTCTTTTAAGTTTTCATCCTTATTATTTCAAATACCAAAATCTAGTTTGATTTAGGATACCATCTAATTAAATTGGAAAGCTTCATGCTGTCAGAATGGCAGGAAGAACTAGTGTGGGATTTGGAAACTGATTTCCAGATGCTACTAACTACCAAGAGAAATTGTGTTTGGGCTTTTTTTTTTTTTTAAGATTTACTTTTTAAAAAAAAAATTATATGTATGTGCTCTTGTGTGAGTGTCTGCAGATGCCCTAAGAGATCAGAAAAGAGTCTAGACTCTCTGCGAGTAAGAGTTAGGGAAACAAAAAAACAAAACAAAACAAAAAAGAGTTAGGGAAACACAGTCATCTGGAAGAGGGTGCCCATCTTCCAAGCCCCAACAAAGTGCTTCTCCCCCCTCTTTTTTTTTGAGACAAGGATGGAACTCACAACCATCCACCAGCTTCTGCCTCCAAAAGTTGGCATTAAAGGTGTTTACCACCATGGTAGGCTCAAGAAAATGATTTCCTACACTAGAGAAATCCAGCAGGGCATGGAGGTGCACACCTTTAGTCCTACAGGGAGGTAAAAGGTGGATATCTGGAGCTCGAAGCCAGCCTGGTCTACAAGGTGAGTTCCAGGTCAGTCAGAGGTGCATAGTGAGATTCTGTCTCAAAAACAAGAGCAGAAGTTAAGATTGCCAAAAGTCAAGATCAGCCTGACCACATGAGACTTACCTCAAAAAAACAGAAAAGAAGAAAAAAGAACTCAAGGAAGGGAGGGAGGGAGGAAGGGAGGAAGGGGGGGAGAGAAGAAAGAAAGGAAGGAAGGAAGGAAGAAAGAAAGAAAGAAAGAAAGAAAGAAAGAAAGAAAGAAAGAAAGAAAGAAAGAAATGCTAGAGAGATGGCTCAGGAATTAGGAACACTTGCTGCGCCAGGCAGTGGTGGCGCACACCTAGAAAGAAAGAAAGAAAGAAAGAAAGAAAGAAAGAAAGAAAGAAAGAAAGAAAGAAAGAAAGAAAGAAAGAAAGAAAGAAATGCTAGAGAGATGGCTCAGGAATTAGGAGCACTTGCTGCGCCAGGCAGTGGTGGCGCACACCTTTAATCCCAGCACTCAGGAGGCAGAGGCAGGTGTGTGACGGCATAAATGAATGCAGACAGATTATAAAAATATATACAGCTTTAATAAGGGAATAGACTTACAGGACCTCAGGTTCTCGCGGAGAACAGGAAAAGCAGAGAAAAAGGGCTGCTGGGATCACGCCCAGCAGATTTATCCGTAAACATTAGCCCGAGGCGAACACGCCCCCAATGGGTGGGGCTATATCCCTACAGCAGGTGGATCTCTGTGAGTTCGAGACCAGCCTGGTCTACAAGAGCTAGTTCCAGGATAGGCTCCAAGACTACAGAGAAACCCTGTCTCAACAAACAAACAAACAAACAAAAAAGCACTTGCTGCTCTTCCAGAGGACCCAGGTTCTGTTCCAGCACTCACAGGACAGCTCACATCAGGTCCAGGGGATCTGACGCCCTCTCCTGGCCTCCACACGCACTAGCCACAGATGTGGCACACAGATAGACGTGCATACCAGCAAACTAAAGACAAGCCTCTGCCCTCCTCCAAAGAACAACGCCCCCAAAAAAGCTGTTTGCAGCTTGCTTAGCATGCGCAAGACTCTTGAGTTCACTCCCTAGTAGAGAGGGGAGGGAGGAAGGAGAGAAGGAAAGTTAACCAACAACTCCACACCTATAATTCCAGCACATAGCAGAGGCAGGAGGATAAACTGAAGGTTGGCCTGGGCCACATAGCAATACTTTTTTTTTTTTTTTTTTTTTTTTTTTTTTTTGGTTTTATGAGACAGGGTTTCTCTGTGGTTTTGGAGCCTGTCCTGGAACTAGCTCTTGTAGACCAGGCTGGTCTCGAACTCACAGAGATCCACCTACCTCTGCCTCCCAAGTGCTGGGATTAAAGGCGTGCGCCACCACCGCCCGGCATAGCAATACTTTATTACATTAAGTAAATACATGAACAAATGGGAGGAGAGGAATTACATGCACACCACTCCAATTCTAGGAGCCTGAGGCAGGAGGACCATGAATTTGAGACCACTCTTGACCACATTACACTATTTTAAAAAAGAAAAAGAAGCCGGGCGGTGGTGGCGCACGCCTTTAATCCCAGCACTCGGGAGGCAGAGGCAGGCGGATCTCTGTGAGTTCGAGACCAGCCTGGTCTACAAGAGCTAGTTCCAGGACAGGTTCCAAAACCACAGAGAAACCCTGTCTCGAAAAACCAAAAAAAAAAAAAAAAAAAATCCATGAAACCTAATATCCAAGTGTAAGACATTAGATTGTACTGGATCTGAGATCAGGAAGAGAAGTTTGAGAAATTTGATGACCTGGATAATAGTCGTTATGGAATTATTAACTTTTCTGAATAATAATTTTATCATACAGAGGAACGCCCTAATTTTTAGTAGTTGCCTCCTGAAATCTGTAACTTCCTGTAAAATGGGTCAGGAAATATGCATTTATATCTGAATCTTTAAGAGAAGGGGGAAGAAATGAGGACTGGAGAGATGCTGCAGTGGCCAGAAACAACAGATGCTCTTCCAGAGGACCTGAGTTCAGTTCCCGGCAACCACGTGGTGGCTCACAGTTCCAGGGGATCCAACAGACTCATCTGGCCTCGCCTGCACCAGGCGTGTACACGATACACATACAAACATGTTACATGCAGGCAAAACACCCACGTACGTAACAAGAATAATTGTTTTTTGGTTGGTTTTTTTTTTTTTTTTTTTTTTTTTGGTTTTGTTTGTTTTGTTTTATTTTTTGAGATAGGGTTTCTTTGTATAGCGTTAGCTGTCTTGGCACTAGTTCTATGGACCAGACTGGCCTCGAACTTACAGAGCTCCTCCTGATTAAAAGCATGTGCCACCACCACCTGGCCAAGAATAGGTTTTTTGGTTGGTTTTTTTTTAATAATTAACTTTGCTGGGCGGTGGTGGCGCACGCCTTTAATCCCAGCACTTGGGAGGCAGAGGCAGGCGAATCTCTGTGCGTTCGAGACCAGCCTGGTCTACAAGAACTAGTTCCAGGACAGGCTCCAAAACCACAGAGAAACCCTGTCTCGAAAAAGCAAAAATAAATAAATAAATAAATAAATAAATAATTAACTTGCCGGGCGATGGTGGCGCACGCCTTTAATCCCAGCACTCGGGAGGCAGAGGCAGGCGGATCTCTGTGAGTTCGAGACCAGCCTGGTCTACAGAGCTAGTTCCAGGACAGGCTCCAAAGCCACAGAGAAACCCTGTCTTGAAAAACCAAAAAAAAAAAAAAAATAATTAACTTTATTTTATGTGCATTGGTGTGAAGGTGTCAGATCCCCTGGATCTAGAGTTACAGGCAGTTGTAAGCTGTCATGTGGGTGCTGGTAACTGAACCCAGGTCCTTTGGAAGAGCAGCCAGTGCTCTTAACCACTTCGCCATCTCTCCAGCCCCCAAGAATAAGTTTTAAACAAAAAGGGAAAGGGGAAAGAAAAGGGAGACAGAAGAAAGAGCAAATCGTTATCAATATCAAATGTAGATTTAAAATATATTGGTATTTATCCTATTTTTTTTCAATTTTTCTATAGATGAAACTTTAAATAGTTTTGAAGGGAATTGCTTCACGTAGATCAGCATTTACATACATAGTGACTGGCACCATTTACGGAAAGGTTTTTGGGTTTTTATGATTTATTATGTATACAGTGTTCTATCTGCATGTACACCTGCATGTCAGAAGGTATCAAATCTCATTATAGGTGGTTGTAAGCCACCATGTAGGTGCTGGGAATTGAACTCAGAACCTCTGGAAGTAATAGGCAGTGCTTTTAACCTCTGAGGTATCTCTCCAGCCCCTATAGAAAGTTTTAAAGTACAATACCTTAGTTCTACCAGGCCAATTCTGATGGTCATTGACCTCAGCAGAAGGCTCCAGTTGCTTGCTCTGGACCACAGTTGGGTAGCTTCTGAGTGAAGCCTTCTGCCCCTGCCCTGCTTCCCCCCTGACAGCAGCCAGACCCCCGCCTGGCCTCAGCTAGGACTGTAGAATTTTGTAGTCAAGTTTCTATCCCACTCTTTGCTTTTGCAAAGACCAAGACCTTGTGCCACAGGAGCATAAGTGGCTGGGTCTAAGGTGAGCCGGATGCCTGGCTGTTGTGGAACATTTGTTTAACTAGGCAAAGATGCGCTGCATTTGTTCCTTGATGTATTTAACTATGTAAAGATGTGTTGCATTTGCGTTAAATAAAATTAGCTTGGGCTCAGAGAGGCGGGGTTAGCAACTAGTTGACAGGAAGTAGCAGGAAGCAGTGTGTGCAAAGGAAGAGGCTTCTGGGGACACCAGCAGAGCGAGAAAGTTAGCCAGCTGCTGTTCTGTCTGAGCTCTCTTGAATTTGCACCGAAGCCTTTGAATCTCGAATTTTATTAGAGCAGTAGATTTTTAGTTAGAACTACCTTTAGCGGCAACAGAGCCATTGTCTGGGGGAAGAGAATCCCCCCCAGGCTACGGCTGCCTGACACTGGGGCAAAGGTAAAGCAGCACCTGGCTGCTTCACTGTGATTGTCCCACCAGCAGCCACAGTGACAAAATAGCTTCCAGTCTTCCTGAGCACCTAGCACTCCTCTGGGGAGCGCAGACGGGCCCAGGCATCCACTTCCTCTCTGCTGGGTGGAGCCTCTAGGTCATGAGGACAGGCTGGCACGTCCATAGCTACTGAGAAACCATGTCTTGGAAAAAAAAAAAGTCAAAGCCTACCCCTGTGACACACTTCCTCCAAAGCCACACCTCCTAACCCTTCTAATTCTATCAAAGAGTTCACTCTCTGGTGACTAAGCATTCACATATATCAGCCTATGGGGCCTTTCTTACTCAAACCACCACACACACACACACACACACACGTCAAGGTTCTTTTTCCATCTTTGCCAAGGAAAATGACTGATATCCTGAGATGCAACATTACTACTTTATTCAGGAAATAATATTACACAGGGCTGGTGCAAACAGATACGCATAAAATTATATAAATCTGATATCTACATTTCCCAGAAAAGAACCAGTCATTGTAGACAAGGAAACCAGGAGGGTGTCATAATGATTGCAGTGTTTTGGCAAGTGTCCCCATATTCCCTAATAGAGGTAGTCTGTTGAACAGGAAAAGAGGGTGGCCATGTAGAATCCATGCTTCCTGGCTCTGCCTACTCAACTCAGTGGTTAGGTCTTGCTAAACTCCTGGAGGGCCCAACGCTTGTTTTCGGTTGCCTGTTTGAGCTGAGTGTATTCCTTCACCAGGTTCTCAAAGTCTTCTCCAAGGACCTCATAGGTTTTCAGGACCAGTCTCGATTTCTCCATGTCCTGCTCTTGTAGGCGAATGGCTCCCTCCAAACGGTCCCTAAGAGCGCCAGCAGAGAAAGTTCAGTAGAAGTTGTGAGTCCTCAGAAACCAGACCCAAGCAAATCTGAGGAGGCTGGGGCCAGGCCACGAACAGCGGTGCCCAGCTGTTGGGACTCTTACCTAATCAGACGATGCACTTCCACCTTCTCAGCACTGTAAGTGTCAGACAAAACCTTCACCTCCTCCATCCTGACAGAGGGGAGAAAGGAATGTTATATGGAAGATCCCAAATTAAAGAGTTTAGGGGCCACAAGGTGGCTCAGGGGATAAAAAGTGCTTGGTGTGCTAGCCTACCGATCTGAGTTCAATCCCTGGAACCCACATAAAGGTGGAAGACGAGAACTGGATCCACAAAGTTGCCCTCTGACCTCTACATGACCCGTGGTGCATACACACATCCACCCCAACACACACACATAAACACACACTCTCTCTCTCTCTTTCTCTCTCTCTCACACACACACACTCACTAACACATGCCTTTTAAAATACAGTAAAGAGTGGCCAAGAAGCTGGGGGTTGGAAAGGTGGTTTAGTGGCTACGAGTATCTTTTGCAGAAGACCTTGGTTCAATTCCCTGCACCCACAAGGCAGCTCACAACTGTCTGTAACTCCAGTTCCAGGGAATCTGACACCCTCTTCTGACTTCTGTGGCCACCAGAGGTCATTCAAACAATCCTATTTGTCATAAATATAACAAAAGAAAAATAAATTGAAACAGAATTTTTAAAAAGGAACATCTAACTCTGTTGTGGTGGTGCACGCCTTTAACCCCAGCACTCAATAGGCAGAGGCAGGTTGATCTCTTGAGTTCAAACTCAGCCTGGCCTACGTAGTGAGTTGCAGTTAGCCAGGACTACATAGTGAGACACTATCAAAAAAAAAAAAAAAGTAGCTAGCCATCGTTATAGAAAGGAGGTACACAAAGCACTATGAGTCTGAGTCCCCAAGCAAGTAACCTCAGAGTACAGCACCTATTTCAGAAGGCCGTAAATAAACAATTCTAAGTGCTGAAAACTTTCGGGTAACACAAAGGCTAGTTATAGTGCCGTGTGGCACTTCCGGCGACCCACGGGTACTAGGCAGGGAGAGATGAGGAAGCAGGGTGGAGGAGTGGCGGATGAGACAGAATCCCTCTGACCAGAGGGCTCACAGCTCACCTCATTTTAAGGATCATAGCGCTGCACTTGACTTCGAGGTACTGGGCATTGATGCGGTCTAGCTCAGACTGCGTCTTCAGCCGGTGCTCCTGAAGAAGCCTCTGGAGCAAGGTGAGGCAGCGGAGGAGCGTCTGGGAGTAGGCAGCTCTCTTCTTCTCCAGCAGCACCAGCTGCTCCTTCTGCTGGCTCCTGGCCTCCAGGCACTGCTGCTTCTCTCCTACTAGGACCTCTGGCAGTTTCCACACCTTTGCCGCTTTCAGTGTCTCTCCATCAGTATCTGGGCAGAGACAGGAGGATAGCTACTGCCCTTGAGGGCATTCGTCAGCCTGGCAGTGGTGGCTCACGCCTTTAATCTCAGTACTCAGGAGGCAGAGGCAAGCGGATTTCTGTGAGTTTAAGGCCAGCCTGGTCTACGAAGTGAATGCCAGGACATCCAGGACAGCACAGAGAAACCCTTTCTTGAAAAACAAAAACAACAAAAAAGACCTGTTTCAAACCCACATGAAACAGAAACGCAGGCTATAAAGAGCCTGAAGGCCACACAACAGGGGAGGCGGCTCTCACCTGAACTGGGGTCGTGGTAGCACAGCAGAGTAAAGCACTTCCTCTTGAGCTGCTCCTCCACCTCCAGCCGGAGCCGATCTCTCATCCACACAAAGTCCTGAAGAGAGCACACAGACCTCTCCAGCAGGTGCAAGGGCACAGATGGTCTCACAACCAAAGAAATGGCAGCATTGGGGGATGGAGGCCAGAGACTACATAAGACCTTGTCTCAAAAACATAAATCCTAACACTAAGCAAACAAATCACACTATATCCACACAATGGAACCCTACCAGTGGTTGTTCTTTCATACTGGGGATGGAGCCCAGGACCCTGCGCATGCTCGGCGAGGACTCCACTGCTGAGCTACCTCCCCATCTCTGGGAATGACTCAAGCCTAGACAATGTTCAGAGTGCTACTGGAGGTATCTTTTTATTTATCTCTGCTGTTATTCTCTGGTTTGTTTGGGTTTTGTTTGTTTGCTTGTTTGTTTTTGATTCTTTGAGATAGGATCTCTCTACATAGCCCTGACTGTCCTGGAACTCACTGTGTAAGACCAGGCTGGACTCAAACTCACAGAGATCCACCTGCCTCTGTTTCCCGAGTGTGGGACTAATGGCTTGAGCCACCACATCTGGCTTTGTTGTTTGTTTTCTGGGATAGACACGTTACATAGACTTAAGCTGGCTTTGAACTCATAACCCTCTGCTTCAGTCTCAAGTACTAGGTTTTTTTTTTTTTTTTTGGTTTTTCGAGACAGGGTTTCTCTGTGGTTTTGGAGCCTGTCCTGGAACTAGCTCTGTAGACCAGGCTGGTCTCGAACTCACAGAGATCCGCCTGCCTCTGCCTCCCAAGTGCTGGGATTAAAGGCGTGCGCCACCACCGCCCGGCCTCAAGTACTAGGTTTATAAGCATGAGCCTCTACTCATTTTTGTTTCTGAGACAGGGTCTTACTGTATTGCATGTCTCTGGTTGGCCTGGAACTAGCTATATAGAACAGGTTGGACTCGAACTCAGACATCCACTTGCATCTGCCTCCTGAGTGTTAGGATTTCTTAAAGATTTACTGATATGTTTATGTCTGTGGGGGGGGGAATGTGCGTGTTTGAGTGTAGGTTCCCATGGAGTCCAGAAGTCGGTGTCGTTAGAACCCCTGGAGCTGGAGTTACAACCAGTTATGATCTGCCCCAGGTTGGTCCTTGGAACTGAACATCAGGTCCTCTCCAAGAGCAATATGTACTCACGCACTGAGCCCCTCCCCAGCCTCAGTCTCTACTCTTGAATGTCCTCTATTAATTTGGGTCCTTTTGCTTTAAAGGCAGCCTTGTGTAGCCCAGTCTGGCCTACAGAGTGATACCCTGTCTTGAAACACAAAGGGGATGGGGCCAGGAGGGGTAGAGCAGGCCTTTATTTGCAGCACTCACTTAGGAGGCAGAGGAGCTGGATCTCTGTGGGTTCAAGGTCAGCCTAATCCACATCCAGCCACAACTACACAGTTAAACCTTGTCTCCCAAAAATGTTTTCAAAAGTGGGGAAACTGAGCCGGGCGGTGGTGGCGCACGCCTTTAATCCCAGCACTTGGGAGGCAGAGGCAGGTGGATCTCTGTGAGTTCGAGACCAGCCTGGTCTACAAGAGCTAGTTCCAGGACAGGCTCCAAAACCACAGAGAAACCCTGTCTCGAAAAAAAAAAAAAAAAAAAAAGAGTGGGGAGACTGTAGAGGTGGCTCAGTGGTGAACACCGCCTGCCCTTCCAGAGGACCCAGGTTTGCTTCCCAGCTTGCAACAGCCGTAACTCCAGCTCCAAGGTATTGTGGGATAGTTGATCACACTGTGAACCCCGAGATCGCATCATTTAAATAAAATCAACCATAGGTCAAAAGGCGGAGCAAACAATCAGTTGACTGGAAGTAACCTCATAGAGAGTGAGGGCAAGTCAGGAGGTCTGGGAGAGAGAGACACAGGAAGCAGAGGGGAGGGACCATGAGAGGGGAAGGTCGGCAGGCTGCTTCCTCTGCCTCTTTGAGGTAGCAGGTTTTCATCCAGCAACTGATAGAGACTTAGTCAAAAAAACAACATTTGGCTCCCAACATGGAGGCAGCAGAGGCAGCAGCAGGACACAAGGCTCACCGGGGCCTCGGCCTCAGGAGCGAGGTGGCAGCAGGTTCAGGTCAGCCAGGGTGCTGTAGGGACCTCAGACATGTGGTGCTCAGACGTACATGCAGACAATGCATTCGTATCTATCTTAAAATAAGAGAGCGAGCAAGGAGAGTAGAATATCAGCACGGGTTGTTTATATGAACACTGCATTCCACTCTTCCAGTCTCTGGCTGAGGGGCAGAGAAAAAGACAATGGGGACTTTGTGTTGAGAAGTATCTCACGAGGATGCACACGCTGTGTGGCTGTGCTGACTCTGAGGCCTGGAACACCAAGACTGACAGAAACACTACCAGGGCTGGGCAAATGGGGACATCTGAAACTGTCTGTCCTGGTCTCAGATGTGGGCTCTGTGAAGGAACACCACCAGCTAAACCCAAGAGGGCAGTCATGAACCCAGCACCTCCATCATAACATAAACACTCTAGTTTCAAAGAAAAACAAAATTTCTAGATGTAGCATTTCGGATATTCCGTTCTTGGGTGTGACGTTTTTCTTGAGTCTGACCAGATATATATGTAGTTTTTAGAAAAATAGTGAAGCTTAATAAGAAAAGTTAGAGGCTGGAGAGATGGCTCAGCAGTTAAGAGCACTGGCTGCTCTTCCAAAGGACCTGGGTTCAAGTCCCGGCACCCACATGGTGACTCACTGTAATCCAGGTCCAGGGCATCGGATGCTCTCTGCTGACCTCTGTGTGCACTCCACATATATGCTGCGCAGATATACAATTAGGCAAAATACCCATAAACATAGAACAAGAATAGTAAAAGAAAAAAAGGAAAAGAAATGTTTAGCTGGGGCTGTAGCTCAGTTGGCAGAGCGAGGCCTTGGGTCTGACTCCCAGGACCTCATAACTCAAGCATGGCAGTGCAACCTGCAGCCCAGAACGTGGGAGGCATAACACCAGGGATCCAGAGCTCAAGGCCAATCTGAGGAAAGTACATGAGATCCTGTAGAAAGAGATGGAGAGACAGAGAGACAACAGATACGAGAACTGCTTCCAACCTGGGAGGGTGGCATGAGCTCCAGGAGGTCGGCCTTCTCGAACCCTAGCAGCGGGGGCATCTCGGTCTCCTGGCCGGGACCTGAAAGCTGTGCCAGCTCGGTTACAAGCAGCCGCTGTTCAAGGGTCTCATGAAACTGAGAATATAAAAAAAACAGACTATAAAACCGACAACCGGAGCCAGGCGGTGGTGGTGCACACCTTTAATCCCAGCACTCGGGGAGGCAGAGGCAGGAGGATCTCTGTGTTTTTTTTGTTTTTTTTTTTTGTTTGTTTTTCGAGACAGGGTTTCTCTGTGGCTTTGGAGCCTGTCCTGGAACTAGCTCTGTAGACCAGGCTGGTCTCGAACTCACAGAGATCCGCCTGCCTCTGCCTCCCAAGTGCTGGGATTAAAGGCATGCGCCACCATCGCCCAGCATCTCTGTGAGTTCTTTTACAAAATAAGTTCCAGGACAGCCAGAGCTACACAGAGAAACCCTGTCTCAAAAAAACAAAACAACAGAAAACAAACTTTTGATTTAGCTGGGCAGTGGTGGTACATGTTTTAATCCCAACACTAAGAAGGCAGGTCTATCTATGCAAGTTTGAGGCCAGCCTGGTCGACAGAGTGAATTCCAGGACAGTCAGGGCTACACAGAAACCCTGTCTCAAAACAAAAACAAAAACAAATCCCCCCCCGAAAAAAAAACACTTTTGACTTGGCCTTTAATTTCATACATAGGAGACAGAGGCAGACAGATCTCTATGAGGTTGAGGATAGCCTGGTCTACATGGCCAGTTCCAGGTCAGCCAGGGCTACAAAGGGTTACGTCCTGTCTCAAAAGAACAAAAGGAGCCTCTTCTCACACTTTCTCCAAGTCCTCAAGTGAGTCCGCACTTTAACTGAAGACTAGGGTTCCATCCCCCCACCCCCCACACACACACCCCGGGCGGGCCATTCTTTCTTTCCTCCTTTCCTCTCTTCCTACAGGGTCTCTGTGTTACCCAGACTGGCCTCACATTTCTGCACTGAGCTCTTTCCAGAGCCTCCCACGGCTGCGTTCTGATCACCGTAACCACCACCACCCCAGTTCTCTGGCCTCACCTTTTTGTCTTCCGATGTCAGATTTTTGTCCTGTGCCTTCACATAATAGTCCACGAGCAGTTCTTGGATGATTCTCTGTAAAATCTCGTACCTCAGCCACGCCATCTTACGCAGCCTAACTTCAGTCCATGCCTCAAAATGAAACAAAACCCCTGTCTGAGACTCTTCTCTCTCAAGGACTTTATCTTCCTCCTGCCATCCCTTCTCCTGGGGGCCTTACCTGAGCCTGCTCTTTCGCCAGCGTGAGGCTTAAACCACTTTCGTCCATGTGCTGCGAGAGACTCAGCAATAGCTTGCTGAAATTCGGGTTTTGGATCAGGTCCTCTTCAGTCAGGGCACAGGGAGGAAACTGCTTGACACATACTTAAAAAATGACAGACAAAGCAACATTGGGCATCACTTCTTTTTTTTTTTTTTAAATATTTATTTATTTATTATGTATACAATATTCTGACTGTGTATATGTCTGCAGGCCAGAAGAGGGCACCAGACCTCATTACAGATGGTTGTGAGCCACCATGTGGTTGCCAGGAATTGAACTCAGGACCTTTGGAAGAGCAGGCAATGCTCTTAACCACTGAGCCATCTCTCTAGCCCGGGCATCACTTCTGAAACAAACAAAATGACAACCCTGGCTCTGAGTAGGAAAATCCTCTAGATAGAATGCAATTTAAAGGGGAAAATGAAGCCAGGGGCAGTGACACACACCTGTAGTCCCTGCTATCAGGAGACTGGGGAGGAGCAGCCTTTAAAGCCAAGACACTGAAGTCTGCCTGACAACACAGGGAGACAATGTCAAAAACAAACAGCAGCCATTTAGATGGCTCAGCTGCTCAGGGCACTTGTCACCAAGCCTGGCCACCTGAGTCCAGCCCCAGAAACCACATGATGAAGGAGCGAACCCACTCCTGAAACATGTCTTCTGATCGCCCACTTCAGCCCTCACACAAACAAACAAACAAATAAAACAGCGAATATTTGGATGTGGTGGCACACACTTGGAATCTCAGCATCAGGGAGATCAAGGCAGGAGGAGGAGAACTAGGAGTTCGAGGCCAACTTGGGCTACATGACTTCCAGGGGAGCCTGTGTTATACTGCGAGACCCTGTCTCAAAATACAAATCACAAATAAACCAGAAATGATACTTAAAAGTATTTAAAGTATTTACTTTATATAAGGATATTGATCAAAGGAAAATGAGTATCTAATAAAGTAAGGTCGCCAGGGCTTGCACATGTTAACCACAGGCTCAACCACCAGCTACAGCCCCAGTTCCAACGTTAGAGTTTTAGTGAATGGAAATGCAAGGAGTAGAGGGTAGAGTGTGTGCTTGCTGAGGACTTGGTTTGCTTCCCAGGTCCAAGAGGAGGGAGCGGGGAGGAGAAGAGAGAGAGAGAGGGAGAGAGGGAGAGAGAGGGGGAGAGAGGGGGAGAGAGGGGGAGAGAGAGAGACCTTTTAGTATGAACCACCAGTAACCAAAACAGCTCATTAATATGAAGTTACTAGAATCCTTTTTTTTTTCCCAAGGTTTTCTATGTAGCCCCAGGCTGGCTTTAAATTTGTGATCCTCCTGCCTCACCCACCTAAATGCTGGGATTACAGGCATGCAACATCAAGCCAGGCCAGAATCATTAGAGTTCTTTTTTTTTTTTTTAAATTTATTTATTATGTATACAATATTCTGTTTACAGGCCAGAAGAGGGCACCAGACCTCATTACAGATGGTTGTGAGCCACCATGTGGTTGCTGGGATTCGAACTCAGGACCTTTGGAAGAACAGACAATGCTCTTAACCACTGAGCCATCTCTCCAGCCCTCATTAGAGTTCTTGAGGAAGAGAGGGAAAGAGACGTGACAAATTCCAACTGTGGAAGAGACCTCAGTTAGTCACATAAGCAAAGCTGACGAAAGGCGGAAGAAAGCTGCTGACCACTAGAACTCTAGCAGAGCTGAGTAACCCGCCTGGGCACAGCACAGACACGAGAGAGAAGCCACAAGGGGGCAGCGTCTTCCAGTTACCCCGTCTGCTCAAGGCCCCTTCTTTTCCACCGCTCTCCCAGGGCTTTTACCATTACCTACCAAACACCAAGATGTTTATTCTTTGGACTATTATATCCAAAGTCATTTTAGAGACTAAAAAAGCTTTTATTTTCATTATCAGACATAAAATTAGGTGTGGCAGGTGCACACTTACAATCTGCAAACTATGAGGTGTAGCCTGGGCTACAGGAGAAACATGAAAACACAAGCAGGGAAGAAGCCTTTAATGGACAGGCCAGCCACTGTTACCTTGGCAACAGACTACCAATACAGCATAGCGCGCAGCATCTATTGCAGAAGCAGATACTGAATCACCTGATTCTCAAATGAAGTCCTCCTAAATCTCCTGAATTTCACTTTCCTCGGAAATGGGGTGAGCCCTTTTCATCACAGAAGCAAAGACCTAGACAAGACCCCTGGAAAAGTCACCAAGCCTTTTGCGGAGAGCTACCCTTACCTTGCTGCAGTATTTCCACCCCTTCTCCAGGTGAGCAGAAATCTCCAGATGCCATCTGAATGTCTTGATATTATCCTGTATGGAACCAAATGGAAGAAACTGCCAGACGAGCAAACCCCTGGCTGCTCCAGGCGGCGCTGCCTCAGGCAGCCTCACAAGCCCAGCTGGTCTCAATCTCTGGGCCAGGGAGGCAAGCCTTGAACTTCTGATCCTCCTCAACTGCTTCTGCCACCCAAGTGCACCACCCCATCTTGCTCAGAGAAGGGCTGTATCGGACATCACGGATCCCAAACTCTTCAGCGTTTCATAGACAAAGTGCCAGAACACCTTACATTCCAAGAACAAAATGTCTCCCAAGCTGTCCAAAAGATGACTCATTCTAAAGAAACCCCGGCCGCCACCCAATCCACTAAGGTCTAATGGAAGGCAGCCCCTACCACTACGATTGTGCCTACAAACTGTGGTACTCATGTTCCAGGGAGACTGGGGAATGGGAGGGGGGCCCAAGTCTGCCTTTTCCCCAGTGACAGTTCAGTTGCAGGAGCATCTCTCTGATTTTCTAGTGCTTCTCTGACTGTGTTCCCTCATGGAAGAGCTGTTGGCCAGGGCAGGAGTGACAGACAGGTGAACAACAGCTTTTCCCATGACGCTAGGAAGTGTACCTAGGGAAACGACACCATTGTGGACTGTAGACGGCACAGTAGTAGGTAAGGGGACACAGCTATGGGTGTTTTGCCAGAACCTAGGGTAACTCGAAAAAGAGCGTCATCACCAGAGGGCAGTGAGAAAATGAACAGGAACACAAACACTGCCCACACATTCATTCCCGGGTTTTTTTGTGGGTTTTTGTTTTTTGTTTTTTGTTTTTTTTTTTTCTCCACCCTCTCCTCCAAACGCTGACTCTGAAGCTTATTAGAGCTTAATGTTTCAGGCCCACAGAATATTGGTTTATTCGCTCCTTTTATAGAGTCACATGAAAGCAAGTAGCCGTTTGTTTTGTAACGCGGACGCTAGGCCTTAGTTTGTGGCTCTGTCACCTGATGTTTCTCTGTGAGTCTAAGGGAAACACTTTTCAGGTGCCAACCCTCTTCCGCCTGCAAAACCGCGATAACGATTAAACATTAAGAATAAATAACAATCGACTTGTCAACAAAAGCTATTTAGTTAAGTTCAGTTTTACCAATTCAGTTTATTGTTGAGCTACTCCTGCAAATAAAGTTTTGCCGGCCAGTTTCAACCGGCCCGGGGTCCTCAGCGGAGCCGCCCCGCTTTCAGTGGCCATAAGACGTGACCTCAGGCTGCACCCCACCCTGAGCAGGCACCCGGGGTCCCACGCCCGGGGGTGCCCAGATGCCTGCCCTCCAGCCGTCCTGCACGCAGCACTGGACGCAGATCGATTTCCCAGGTGTTCTCACAAGAGGTGACCCTTACAAGGCCCGAGATAATCAAGATGCAGAACGCGCTCGCCGGCGCCGACCTACCGTCTGGGCCGCCAAGGAGTCCTAAGGGCGAGCGCGGCGTGGCTGCGAGCTCGCGGACGTCTAGGGCAAACCTGCACACCCCGCCGACGGGGCGCCGAGGCCGGGGGCTGCCCGGGGTGGCAGCCGGGGGCTGCTGGGAGTGGACGCTCCCGCCAGCGGGGACCGGACGGGTCTGAAATTGGCCGGGCGGTGGGGCGGGGCGGGGCTGCGCTGGGCGGGAACGGAGACCCCGCCCCGGGAGCGCGCCCCGGGAGCGCGCGCTCGACTCAACCGCCGGGGAGTCGGAGGTTTGCCCGTTTAATGGAAGGGAGGGCTAAGGATGGGTACAGTTAGAGGGAGCGGCCCAGCCCGGAAGCTCAGGCCTGCTTCTGGGGTCCTCGAACAAATCGCACCTTTACCGGCTTCCTCTCGAATGTGTTGTCGTTTTAGATTTATTTAGTTTGGTTTTTCAAGACAGGGTTTCCTCTGTGTAGCCCTGGCCGACTCTCTTTATAGACCAAGCTGGCTGGAACCTAAGAGATCCGCCTGCCTCTACCTCCCTAGTGTCGAAATGAAAGTCTCACGCTACCGCATCCCGGCAGGTTTATGAATTTATGTGTGGGTGCGCGCATGCGCCACAAATGTGCAGTGTCCACGGGGACCAGAAGATGGAGTCAGAGCTCTTTGAGCCGATGTTACAGGCGCTTGTGAGCTGCCTGATGCCGGTCCTGGGACTTGAACTCAGACCCTCTGCAAAAGCGGTCAGTGCTCTTTAACCACTGAGCCATCTCCTGGCTATTGAATTTCTTTTTTTCTTTTGTTTGTTGGTTGGTTGGTTGACTGGTGGTTGGTTGGTTTTTCGAGACAGGGTTTCTCTGTAGCTTTGGATCCTGCCCAGAAACTAGTTCTTGTAGATCAGGCTGGCCTCGAACTCACAAAGATCCGCCTGTCTCTGCCTCCAATCTGAATGGAGGTTTTATATGAAGTAAACTGCTTCAAAGTTATTAGGTCTCTTCCTAAAGCTTTATTTATTTTGCTGTTATTTGTGTGTGTAGGTGTTTTGCCTCTGTGTATGTATACCACTTGTATGCTTGATGTTCTGGGATCCCCTGGAAATGGTTAGAGGCACGCTGTAGATGCTGAGAATCAAACCCAGGTTTTCTAGAAGAGCAATGGTTGAGCTAGCCCAATTATTAGCTCTCTTGCATGAGAGAACAAATTGATGGGGTGGGGCAAAGTGTTCCAGGAGATGGAACTTCTTCCTTCAGAACAAGCTAGGGCTGATCAGAGTGGCGCCCACCTTAAGCCCAGCACTTGGGAAACAGAGGCAGGTGAATCTCTCAGTCTGAGGACACCTGGTCTACATAGAAAGTTCCATCCAGGACTCCATTGAGAGATCCTGTTTAGAAAAGAAAAGAAACAAATAGAGACTTCCACTCGTGTACACAGAGAGGAATGAACCGGTGCGGAAAGATTTTTATGCCCTTGCTCAGAGCACCCATGTTTTGTGTTTAATGCTGGAGTGCTGTCATTTTCCAAGGCTTTTAAAAATTGTTCATGCTTCCTCAGTTCTGCAATGCAGCCTCATTAAATACCAGGCCCACACACACACATGCTCAGAACAAAACAACAAGCAGGCTTTGGAGATTTTCAAATGGCCAGGGATCTACTGAAATTTCATCTTCAAGTTGTTCTTAAATGCTGGACTACAAGGTTTTGGCGAAAGGGCTCTAAGGCATACAAGGCCCTGAGAGGTGAAGGTACAGAAGGCTGCCCTCCAGAAGGGTGGAGAAGATAGTGGTGGAGGCCTGGCATTGGACAGACCTCCACAGGCAATTATCCCTTTCCTCTTTGTCCCTTTCAAGCCAGGAGACCTGGGGCTACAGTCTCCTTCCTGTCAAAAGGGGGCAATAACATCTTTCTAGTTACTCCAATCTCTTAGCATTGATGTAATGATCAAATGAGATAATGACTCAGAAAGTGCCTGGGAAAGACTATGAAAGTGAGGTGTTTTATTAAGTGCTTTGGGAGACACAAAGATAAATGTGACCTAATTCCTACCCTGAGGAAAGTCACTGTCTATGGAGAAGATACACATGCGAAGGAAATAATCCAAGGCAGGAAATAGGTGTCGAAAGGGCAGTTTAGATTATAAATACCAGAGAAACTTCAAGAGGGGACAGACAGTTTTCTGCAGAAAGAGATAGGAAAGGCTGCGAAAGCAATCTTATGTTCAGTGCACCTGAAAGGAGAGAAAAAAATTGACAACATTTAGGACAAATGAAAGAGTCCAGCAAATTGAGGCAGAGACAAAGGCTATGGAAGTGCCAGGAACTAGGCCATCTGAAACTGTGTGCGGAAGGGTTCCTAGATGAGCTCTCTTTGAGACGAGTCAGCCCCCTAGGCTCTAGAAGGCTGGGAAGATTAGAGCGGCATCCTAGCAGACAGGAACTCAACAAAGGTGATACAGACTTGAATCCCAGCACTTGAGAAGTAGAGACGAGTGATCCTCTGTAAGTTCAAGGCCAGCGTGGTCTACAGACTGAGTTCCAGGATAGTAAAGGCTACATAGAGAGACCCCGCCTCAACAAAACAAACAAAAACGGAAATTCAACAAAGAATTGCAAAAGAACGTTCAAATCAAACCACCTTAAGCAAGAACCCCACCTCTGCCCCATGTCCTGCCAACCTCCTTTCCCATGTGTATGTATTTTTAAAGAACACAGCCTCATTGAGGCATTTTGGCATAAAATATTTAAAGAGTTTGGCTGTCACTGTGCACTGTCAGGAACCAGCTACTGAACATCACTGAGCAGCACTGCAGCCCACACCACCATTCCCAACATTCAGGAGGCTGAAGCAGGAAGGATCCCAAACTCGAGGACAGTCTGGGCAACTCAGTGAGATCATGTCTCAAAAGCAAACAAAAGAGGGTTTGGGGGGGCTGGAGAGATGGCTCAGTGGTTAAGAGCATTGCCTGCTCTTCCAAAGGTCCTGAGTTCAATTCCCAGCAACCACATGGTGGCTCACAACCATCTGTAATAAGGTCTGGTGCCCTCTTCTGGCCTGCAGGAATACATGTAGACAAAATATTGTATACATAATAAATAAATAAATATTTAAAAAAAAAAAAAAAAAGAGGGTTTGGGGACATTGTCAAGTGATGGAGAACTAGCTACTTGATTTTATTTTTTTTTAATTTTTTTTTTTTTTTGTTTTTTGTTTTTTTGGTTTTTCGAGACAGGGTTTCTCTGTTGTTTTGGAGCCTGTCCTGGAACTAGCTCTTGTAGACCAGGCTGGTCTCGAACTCACAGAGATCCGCCTGCCTCTGCCTCCCAAGTGCTGGGATTAAAGGCGTGCGCCACCACCACCCGGCCGAACTAGCTACTTGAAAGTGTAGCATCTTGGACTCAATCGCCATTATTCTGAATAGATTCATGCATATTCACATACATACAAACATATGTGATTGTTTTGTTGTTTTTGTTTTGTTTTATTTTGAGACAGGCCTTAAGCCTTATAGCTGCCTTGAACTTCTGATCCTCCTGCATTCACATTTGATTATTTATCCAAACAAATAATCAAATTTAAAAATAAAAATATAATAAAAATAGTGGGCAGAGAGGTAAATACCTTAAATCCCAGTATTGGGGAGGCAGAGGCAAGTAGATTTCTGTGAGTTCAAGTCCAGCCTGGCATACAGAATGAGTTCCAGAACAGTCAGGACTGTGTAGAGAGACCCTGCCAACAAACCAACAAGCAGGGCTAGAGAGGCGGCTCAGCAAGAATACTTGCTGCCCTCTCCAAACGCCTAAGTTTTGTTCTGAGCACCCACTTTGGGCCACTTACAACCTCCTGGAGCTCTGGGACTCCAGTTCAGGAGACCCACCACCTCCTCTGTCCTCTGTAAGCACCCACACACATGTGTACATGCACACAGACACATACATGCATATAAATTAAAAATACTATAGGCTGAGCCAGGCAGCGGCAGCACACTTACTCCCAGCACTCAGGAGGCAGAGATAGGCGGATCTCTGTGAGTTCGAGGTCAGTCTGGTCTACAAAGCAAGTCCCAGGATAGTTAGAGCTACACAGAGAAACCCTGTCAAACAAAAAACAACAAAAAAAACAAACATACAAACAAAAAAAAACTATAGGCTGCAGACACCTTTAATCCCAGCCCTTGGGAGGCAAAGACAGGCAGATCCTATGAGCTGAGGTCAGAGTAGTCTACAAAGTGAATTTTTCTAGAATCTTATGTAAGTGGAATAAATTAAATGTGTTATTTTGGGGGTCTTCTGCTCACCACAATTATTTTGACAGGTCACACATCTTGCTGTGTGACCCTGGCTACTGAGATCAAAGGTGTGCACCACCAAGAACAGCCCGATTGTTTCTGAAGGTAACATGAAATCTCTAAAAGCTTAGTTTGTTTGGGTTTACTTATAAACCCCCAAACACCTTTCCCCCAAAACACCTATCTCCACAAGCGGTAGCGTAGTGGGATATAGCATAGCGGGATGATGTAGTGGGCCTTACTGGTTGACAGAATGAATTTTGAGCACTCCTTCAGAACTTGCTTTATTGGTCCATACAGTGTTGGGCCTTTATAGGCTGCTATTTTCCCTGTGCTATTGGCCTCATATATATATATATAATTATATATATAATTTATTTAACTTTTTATCTTATGTTCATTGGTGTGAAGGTATCAGATCACCTGGAACTAGACCATGTGGGTGCTGGTACTCGAACCCATGTCCTCTGGAAGAGCAGCCAATGCTCTTAACCACTGAGCCATCTCTCCAGCCCTTGGTCTCACCTTTTGCTCGCCACACTCCACATGCAAAGCACAACCATTCATTTCTTAACTGCTCTTTAATGAGGAAGCCAAGAATGTGCCCCAATACATCTCAGCTAGATGCCTGCTAGGTGTGTGTGGGGTGCAAGACAAAAACTAGGCAGAACATCTATCCTCAGTTAATGTTCTCAAGACATTGCTGTTAACCCAGGCTTCTGAAAACCTTTGTGTTGACAATTGTTTCTGTCCCACTCAGTCCCAAAGAAACACACAGAGGTCTACATTAATTATAAACTGTTTGGCCTATTAGCTCAGGCTTCTTATTAACTCTTACAACTTACATTATCCCATAATTCTTATCTGTGTTAGCCACGTTGCTTGGTTCTTTTTATCAGTGAGGCATTCTCATCTTGCTTCCTCTGTGTCTGGGTGACGACTGCAGACTGAACCTTTCCTCTTTCCAGAATTCTCCTCTTCTGGTGGCCCCGCTTATACGTTCTGCCTGGCTGCTGGGCAATCAACATTTTATAAAATTAATAAGTGACAAATCTTTACAAATTACAAGACCTCTGTGCACGTATTTGGTGATACGTGTAAATGGGAATCTGAAGACAGTCTGCTGAACCTTTTAGACTTGGATAGTCCTTTGGTACACTGTTTAACATTGCAGAAAAGAGTGGAAATTTACAGGATTCTTGCAGGCATTCTGCCTCCCATACTAGCCAGGGAACAAAATGGTTCACTAAAGAAAGAGTCCCAGCCAATATTTAGTATCACTAATAGAATACAGGCAGATCTCTGTGAGTTTGAGGCCAGCCTGGTCTACAAAGCTAGTTCTAGGACAGCCAAGGCTAAACAGAAAAACCCACAAAGACTGACCAGACTCAGTGGCTCCCAATGAACAAAAATCAACAACAAAACCAGGAACAACAAATGATAGCAATAAAATCTTCAGAATCAGTCTGCTTTTAAACCACTTGCTCAGAAAAAGTTCTGAACATCAGAAGTACCGCTCAGAGAGTCTGGATGTGTCACGGACTGAGGAGCAAGTTTCAGGGAACTGTTTTCAAGGCATTCACTGGAAATGAGGGTATTCAGAGTGACAAAGATTCATGATTAAGCTAGGAAATGTCATGGCCATTGTAAGTGCACGGTTTGAGAAGAAAACAAGAAGATAAAAGAAAATATGTAATCAACCTATGACATGAATTTCAAGACAGATGTTTATAATGTACCGTTTTAGCCACAGCTTAGCACTTCTGAGGGAATTTTAAGCCCTGCCCCTTATAGCCTCAAGGGCTTGCTCACTGTTCACTAAAACTAAGCAGATCACAGCGCACCCACCTTCACCCTGAGACACTATGGAAAGCTCGAATATAAACGAGCCCTGATAGAAATTTTAGATCTCAAAGAAAAGCAAAGAATTTTGGCTCAAAAATAGGACAAATTGAAGCAATTTTTGCTTAAGGACGATGAGATTGTGCAGGGGAATTTTTCGAGAGGGGAATTTTTCGAGAGAGGAAGGCTTCTTAAAAGCCAGGGATGAAGCAGACTGTACACAGATCCCGCTGTAACCGTGTGCACACTGTTGTGACTTGATTGAAAGCTTGTGCTATGTCGATGACAGCATTCCCCTGGGGGCTGGAGAGATGCCTCATCAGTTAAGAGCACTTGTGACTGCTCCAGAGAACCCTGATCAATTCCCAGCACCCACATGGTGGCTCAGACTCTGTAACTCCAGTGCCAGGGGATCCAGCACTTTCTTCTGGCCTCCATGGGCACTGCATCTACGTGATGTGCAGAAATACATGCAGACAAAACACCCATACACATTAGATAGACAAATAGATAGATGATAGAGAGATGGGTGATAGATGGTGGATATAGTTAGATGATAGATAGAAGACAAGATAGATGATAGATAGATAGATGGATAGATAGATAGAGTTAGATGATAGAAGACAGAAGATAGATAATAGATGATAGATAGATAGATAGATGATAGATAGATAGATGATAGATAGATAGATAGATAGATAGATAGATATAGTTAGATAATAGAAGACAGAAGATAGATGACAGATAGATGATAGATGGATAGATGATAGATATAGTTAGGTGCTAGAAGACAGCTAAAGATAGATAATAGATGATAGAAGATAGATTAGATAGATGATAGATGATTGATAGATAGATGATAGATATAGAGAGAGATGATAGAAGATAGATAATAGATATAAATAGATGATACTTAGATGGTAAGCTAAGTTGCTTATGAAGAGGTTAGTCTATACTAACCGGGAGACATGGGCCATTCCAAGGACACTTGAGGTTTCATGTTTGGGAAGAACTTACATGGTGACCTTGAAACACCTCCTGAGAGTAAAGTCTTATGATAGAAAAAGCGAAAGCAAGAGGAAGCTAGCAATTGAGTGTACTTTCCATATTCTATTTACCAGTGAGAAATTTGGTTCAGCTCATTTACAATATCCACCCGTGATAGCTAAGGCAGTTACAGCATTCAAGTTCACTGTGATTGACCCATGTGACTGTGACTTAGGCATAAATTCTAAGTGTCGTGGTACAGGCGTGGGCCGCGGGTACATGCGTGGGCTGCGGGTACACGTGTGGACTGTGGGTACAGGCGTGGGCCAGCATGTTCCCTAGTACATATCCTTTCCTGTATTTTTATTTCATATATATACAGACTTTAAAAATTTTTTTTTATTTATTTTTATTTTAAGTGCATTGATGTTTTGCCACGAGTGTTGAGTCTCCTGGAACTGGAGTTACAGACAGTTGAGAGCTGCCATGTGGGTGCTAGGAATTGAATGGGTCCTTTGGAAGGGCAGTCAGTGTTTTTAACCACTGAGTCATCTTTACAGCCCCCAGAGGGCCTGAGTTCTGTTCTCAGCACTCATGCTGGGCAACTCACAATTGCCTGTAACTTCAGCGCCAGGGGTTCGAAGACCTCCAGCTTCTGTGGGTGTCAGTGCTCACATGTCTGTACACACACAATTTCAAATAATAAAACTGGAGGGCAGGGGTGACACACACCTTTAATCCCAACACTCGGGAGGCAGAGACTGGTGGATCTCTGTGAGTTTAAGGAGGGGACAGCCAGGGAGCAGTTACACAGAGAAACCCTATCTCAAAAAGACAAGAGTAAAAAACAAAACAAATAATAATAAAACTTAAGAAAAAAGTTTGAGGGGCTGGAGAGATGGCTCAGTGGTTAAGAGCACTGACTGCTCTTCCAGAGGTCATGAGTTCAATTCCCAGCAACCACATAGTGGCTCATAACCATCTGTAATGAAATCTAGTGCCCTCTTCTGGCATGTGGGCATACATGGAGGCAGAATGTTGTATACATAATAAATAAATAAATCTAAAAAAAAAAAAAAAAGTTTGAGGGCTGGAGAGATGGCTCAGTGGTTAAGAGCATTGCCTGCTCTTCCAAAGGTCCTGAGTTCAATTCGTGGCAACCACATGATGGCTCACAACCATCTGTAATGAGGTCTGGTGCCCTCTTCCGGCCTGCAGACATACACACAGAATATTGTATACATAATAAATAAATAAATAAATAAATATTTTTTAAAAAAAAAAAAAGTTTGAGAGGCAGAATGAGAACATACTGGCCCAATGGCGCCTTCCTGAAATCTTAGCTACTTAAAAAACTGAGATACAAGCTTCATAAATTGAAGGTCTGCTTGGCAATTTATTTATTGAGATCCCGTTTCAAAATAAAAAGTTAAAAAGAAAGGCCTGGTTTAGGGTGAATGTGGTGACGCCATTAATCCCAGCACTCAGGAGGCAGAGGCAGTGAGTTCTACAGAGTGAGTTCCAGGACAGCCAGGGCTACACAGAGAAACTGTCTCAAAGGGGAAAAAGAAAAGGAAGGAAGGAAGGAAGGAAGGAAGGAAGGAAGGAAGGAAGGAAGGAAGGAAGGAAGGAAGGAAAGAGAAGAAAGGTCTGGTGATATAGTTCAGTGGTAGAGTGTGTCTCTAGCATGTATAATGCCCTAGGTTGGATTCCTACGAACACACACACACACACACACACACACACACATGAGGGAGAGAGGTATGTTTAGGATGCATTGGCTTTGAGCTAGATTCCAGAACCACTGCCTTCTAACACACACCCAGATAGTCTGGCTGTGTAACTCAGTAGAGTTTGTACTAGTATGCACAAGGTCTTGGGTTCAATCCCCGGCATTAATAAAAACAATTAAACTCTCTATACACAGACTCTGCGCTTGGCAACAGGATTTATTCTGTGGGCTGGCACCTCCTGATCTGCAGTCAAGCCGTATAGCCTCGCTCATCAGCACGCTGTACCCTGGGCTATTAGGTCTTTTATTCATACCAATCAATTACTTTACACTCTCCTTGACAAATTGCTTATAATCTCAAGTCGTTTTATGTATTTGTCTCCCTGGCTAGACTGTTCCCCTTCAAGGGCAGGAACCCTCCAGCAGTGCATTTCCTTTGTTTTGTTCAAAGTACAGTTAGTTCTAATTAACAATGTAACATACACAGACCAAAACAGAGTTTTTCTGTTTGTTGGTTGGTTGGTTGATTCTTCGAGACAGGGTTTTTCTGTAGCTTTGGAGCCTGTTCTGGAACTAGCTCTTGTAGACCAGGTTGGCCTCGAACTTACAGAGATCTGCCTGTCTCTGCCTCCCGAGTGCTGGGATTAAAGGTGTGCACCACCACTGCCCAGCTCCAAAACAGAGTTTTAATTTCTGTTGCTTGTGTCCCTTGGTTTCCCAAAATTGTCATAACAAAGTGTTTTTCTCACAATAAGTAAGCCTGGGTCATTTACCTATGGTGGTGCCACTATGGTAAGTGGTGATGGGAAGAAGTGAGAGGCCCCTATTCACCTTCAGAGGTCATAAAACATGACCCTGAACTGAATGAGTCATATCACCAAGGCATATCACTATTTTTGCTTCTGGTGTGGATGATGGATGTGTGTGTTTGGATATGTGTATGGTGTATGTTATGTGCATGTGATATGTGTATATGTATGTGTGTATGGTGTATGTATGTGATGTGTATATGTGCGCATGTGTGATGTGTGTGAGACACATGTACGTGAGTATGTTCCATATACACACAGGGACAGTCCAGGTCACAGAGCGTCTTCTGTTACTCTGTCTTATCCATTGCAGACAGGGTCTTGCAGCAGCAGCAACTGCTCGGTGTTGGCTGATTGGCCAGCGATCCTCAGAGATGCAGTAGGCGCTGTCTCCGCCACGCTTGGGTTGCAGTGGCACAGCCATGCCAACCACTTCAGCAGATGCCAGGGACTGGAACTCAAATCCTCACGCTTGCCCAGAGCACGCGCTCTCACCCACTGCGCCATCTCCCCAGCCCGTCTATGCCTTTATTCTAGAAGGAAGGAGACTATTCTCCAAAACCATGCCCTGTTTGGCTCTCACCCACTGTGCCATCTCCCCAGCCCGTCTGCCTTCATTCTAGAAGGAAGGAGACTATTCTCTAAAACCATGCCCTGTTTGGCTCTCACCCACTAAAACTAATCAGCTTCCTCCTGATCGACTCCTGTCGCACAACCAGCACATCCTTTCCGAGTCAAGGGGAAGGCAAAATAATATTCCATACACAGTAAAAAGAATTTTCTGGACTAGCAAAATGGCTCAGTGGGTAAAGGCACTTGACCTGATGACCCTAATTCAATCACTGGACCCCCCATCCCATGGTGAAAGAGAGAATCAACTCCAGAGGGTAGGCCTCTGACCTCCACACACAGGTGGTGGCAGGTATGTGCCCCTCCCCCATAAAAAATAATTATTTTAAAAACTATAATTATGGGCTGGAGAGGTGGCTCAGCAATTAAGAGCACTGGCTGCTCTTCCAGAGGTCCTGAGTTCAATTCCCAGCAACCACATGGTGGCTCACAACCATCAGTAATGAGATCTGGTGCCCTCTTCTGGCATGCTGGCGTACATGCAGGAGGAACATTGTATACATATAAATAAATAAATCTTTTTAAAAATTACAATTATAAAAATAAAATAAAAATAGAACCAGGCAAGGCAGAGCACACTTTCAATCCTGATAAACAGAGACAGGCAGATCTCTAGGAATTTGAGGCCAGTGTGGTCTACATTATGAGTTCCAGCACAACCAAGACTACACAGTGAGATCTCATGTCTTAGTTAGGTTTCTATTGCTGCAATGAAAAGCCATGACCAAAAAGCAAGCTGAGGAGGAAAGGGTTTATTTGGCTTACACTTCCACATCACTGTCTGTCACTGAAGGAAGTCAGGACAGGAACTCAAACAGGGCAGGATCCTGGAGGCAGGAGCTGATGCAGAAACCATGGAGGGGTGCTGCTTATTAGCTTGTTTCTCGTGGTTTCCTCAACCCACCTTCCTATAGAACCAGGACCACCAGCCCAGGGATGGCACCATCCACCAGAGGTTGGGCCCTCCCCACATCACTAAATGAGAAAATGCCTTACAGCTGGACCTCATGGAGGCATTTCCTCAACTGAGGCTCCTTCCTGCTGATGGTTCTGGCTTGGGTCAAGTTGACACACAAAACCAGTCAGGACACCTTGTCTCAAAAAGAAAAAAAAAATCAAGAGGGACTGGAGAGCGGCAGTTTATGCAGAGAGAAGATTTGGATTTGGTCTAAGCATGGTTATGTAATGGTTTCCTCCAAGATTAAACCATTCCATCCCGTAGGAAGCTCCTAAAGCCAAGGAAGGTAAACAACTCCAAAGAACTTCAGGAAGTACCTGAAACCAACCATATTCACTAGCCTCCTCCCTGCCAGAGTAAATGATAAAAGCTGAGTCTTCCCTCAGATGAAAGGAGGCTGAACTGCAGACAGATTTCAGACAATCTGAGCTGCAAAGAAGACTCTGAGACCAGTCCACTGCCAGGAAGAGGCAGAACCGAGCTGAGCCAAGCTTCCTGGAAGAGGTGCAGACCAGAGTCACTTGGAAAGGACGTCTTCTAACCTACTGAGCTGCCCGTAGGCTGTGCTGTGTGTTCCAGGTTTCCCAGCTTTTGTGAGCATGCTGGGGTGGGCCTTGGTGATGCAGCTGTCTTCAGTCATTTCTGTGGCTCCACCCACATTCCATTAAGTAAGCCTAGTAGAGCTCCTGGTTGACCAAGTTGGACTTTGGTGTTATCGGTACATGGGTCTGTCGTGGGTTTTCTGTCTGGGCTGAAGAGCTGTGTGTTGCATCTCCCCAGGAAAAGTTTTGTCACACAGCGAGCACCTACATGACAGCTTGTAACCCTCTGTGACTCCAACTCCAGGAGATCGGATACCATCTTCTGGTTTCCATGGACACTGCACATACATGGTGCTCAGACATACATACAGATAAGACTCTTGTATATAAATTTTTAAATTTAAAAACATAATACATTTTTAAAAAATTAAAGAATTCACCGGGCAGTGGTGGTGCATGCCTTTAATCCCAGCACTCAGGAGGCAGAGGCAGGCAGATCTTTGTGAGTTCGAGGCCAGCCTGGTCTATAAGAGCTAGTTCCGGGACGGGCTCCAAAGCTACTGAGAAATCTTGTCTCTAGAAACCAAAGTAAAATAAAAGAATCTGCCAAGATGAATGTGCACACACGTTTGTAATCCCAGCACTTGAGTAACTAAATCAGAGATTGCTACGGCTTCTAGGTCAGTCTGGGTTAGTGGGAGAAAACCTGAGCTATACCGTTAGACCAGTCTACTTGTGACAGTCACGAGCAGCTAATTGTTATTTCACTTTAGAAACGAGGCCTGAAACCCACAGAGTTGGCTCGGCAATCAGGAGTATTTGTTGATCTTTCAGAGGACCCAGGTTCAATTCCCAGCACCCACATGGTGGCTCATAACTATCTGTGACTCCAGTTCCTGGGAATCTGATGCCTCTTCTGACCTCTGCCGGCATCAGGCATGCATGAGGTGCATACATATAAAATCAATAAAAATTTTAAACATAGAAAGAAACAAATTCTCTCTATGTAGTCCCGGCTGGTCTCAATTTCAATACATCCCAGCCTCTCTTCTGAGTGCTGGATTACGGGCGTGCCCAGCCTAGCAATCTGCTGTTATTTTCAAGACCAAGAGTTACTCCTTTATAGCCCAGACTGACAGTGAATATACTGGGATCCCTTTGTGACTGGCATGGCTGAGACCCAATCAGCAAAGTCAGAGGGGACAGACAGGACACAAAGGACCGAGGTTGAAGATAAACGCCTATGGAGCCTCATCACAAGGCCATTGGGCTAGCTGAGTGAGGTCAGCCTCAGGTATGCATGCTTCAAAAACACAGTGGATTAAATGTTTTCCAGTCCTAGAGAGGCAATGGCTCAGGAGATCAGGATGCTTAAGTCCCCTACAGAGGACCTGAGTTCAGTTCCCAGCACCTACATCAGGTGGCTCACAACTCCAGCTCCTGGGAATCTGACACTGTCTTTTGGCCTTTTTTTTTTTTTTTTTTTTTTTTTTTTTTTTTTTGGTTTTTCGAGACAGGGTTTCTCTGTGGTTTTGGAGCCTGTCCTGGAACTAGCTCTTGTAGACCAGGCTGGTCTCGAACTCACAGAGATCCGCCTGCCTCTGCCTCCCAAGTGCTGGGATTAAAGGCGTGCGCCACCACCGCCCGGCCTTTTGGCCTTTTTTTGTGCACACACACACATTTAAGACAAGGTCTAGGAGTGGCTCAGCAGTTAAGGGTGCTAGCTCCTTTTCAGGGGGACCCAAGTTGGATTCTCAGCACCTGCATAGCAGCTCACAAAAGTCTGTGACCCCAGTGCCAGGGGACCTGAGCACTTCCTCTTCTCCCGATATCTGAGCACCAGGTATATGTGGTGGTGCACTTACCTACACACAGGCAAAACACATACAGTTACAAAAAAAAAAAAAAAGAAAAGAAAAAAAGAAATTAAAGACTCTCAAAAACTTTTTTTTTTTTTTTTTTTTTGGTTTTTCGAGACAGGGTTTCTCTGTGGCTTTGGAGCCTGTCCTGGAACTAGCTCTGTAGACCAGGCTAGCCTCAAACTCACAGAGATCCACCTGCCTCTGCCTCCCGAGTGCTGGGATTAAAGGCGTGCGCCACCACTGCCCGGCTCTCAAAAACTTTTTGAGTTTTTTTGTTTTTGTTTTTGTTTTTCGAGACAGGGTTTCTCTGTGGTTTTGGAGCCTGTCCTGGAACTAGCTCTTGTAGACCAGGCTGGTCTCGAACTCACAGAGATCCGCCTGCCTCTGCCTCCCGAGTGCTGGGATTAAAGGCGTGCGCCACCACCGCCCGGCCAACTTTTTGAGTTTTAAACAAAATGTTTTGGCTAACCTTTATTTTCCCATCTTTTACATTCCTGTAGTGGCATTTCATTTGTATTTTAGTAAATAAAGCTTGCCTGAGGATCAGAAAAGTAAAACAGCCACATAGGCCAGCCTTACAGGCCAGGCAACAATGACACACACCTTTAATCCCAGAACTAGAGAGGATATAAAATGGGAGACAGCTCTCAGGCTCAGTCTCATTCTGACATTCCAGGAGGCAGGATTGCCATTTTGGACTGAGGAGTCTGGTTGTTTTGCTTTTCTGATCTTCAGGTTTAACCCCAATTTCTGTCTGAGTTTTATTAATTGTGCCTCACATTCTGGTCCTTGTGCTTTCTTACTTTGTTTTGTTTTGTTGTTTTTGTTTGGTTTGGCATAGCTCCGGCTGCCCTGTCTGTAACTTGCTCGGTAGACCGGGCTGACCTCGAATTCAGAGACCCATTTGCCTCCGCTCCTAAGTGTTGGGCCATCACACCCAGCTGCTCTCTTTTTGCTTAAAAGATACAATCTGAAAAACTGCACGCAGCAGGCTCATGCACCGGCAAACAACTCACTATCTCTTGAAGGGTCCTGGTTATAAGTGCAGTGCAATCTTTCCAATCTCCTGGCTCCAAGAGCTCCAGGAGGCAGCAGTCAAGACTATAAAAGAGAAAGAAAACCACTGAAACTCGCGTCGCCCCCATGCCCAACTCCACCCATTAGTAATGGGGTGTGCACTAGGCAAACGCTGTCCCACCGAGCTACAACCTAGCCATCGGCCTTGAGCCCAGGTTGACCTCAAACTTTGGATCCTCCTGTCTCAGCCCCACCCCCATGCTAGAGCTATGGTACATGCTATTATGCTAGAAGCCAACATTTTTACTTATTTTTATTCTTTTGAGTGTTTTCCCTACATGTGTCTCTGCACCACATTCATGCCTGGTATCTGAGGTCAGAAGAAGGCATTGGAGCCACTGGAACCAGGGTTACAAAGATTGTAAGCTACGATGTGGGCACTGGGAACAACCTGGGTCCTGTGTAAGAGCAGCAAGCACTATTACTGCTGAGCCATCTCTCCAGACCCCTGAACTTTTGGCTCTCCTGTATCTACTTCCTGAATGCTGCAACTACAGACACCAGCCCATGGGTCCAGTCCCACCCTACTCTTATTTTTGCCGACATTTTTATTCCAAGTACCTATGCTCCAGCTCCAGCTGAGACCAGATAACTCGTGAGAGTCAGCTCTCTCCTTCCACCATGTGGGTTCTGGGCATTGAACTCAGGCCACCAGGCTTGGCAGCCAAGTGCCTTTAGCTACTGAACCACCTCGCTGGTCCCCCGGGTTTATCTTTGTTGGGTTGTGACCAGAGCTGTCCAGAGCAAAGAGCTCAGATCAATTGTCAAAGCACAACCCTTATCTTGCAACTTTCTTCTCACAGGGACCCTAACTTAGCGTTCTTCCCCTTTCTCCATTGCAGTACTGGTATGTTAGGAACTAGAGCGTCCAAGTTAGCCAAGTGAGGGCTGCTACTGCTGTATCCATGACACCGTCTTACCAATCACCAGCAATCTCAAACAGTAAAGATAAATATTGAGGGGCAATCTGGGCATCCTATGCTGACACACGGTAGCTGGTTGCCCCCCTGCTGCAGCCTCTCCCCCTGGGCGCCTCAGGCAGTGTTAGCGCAGACCTAGAGGGGAAGGAGGCCATGGGTGGGAACGGAGGGAAGCCAAGAGGCTGTGTCCAGCCCCACAAGCTGGCCTCTTTCCCCAGCCTAGAGGGAAAAGGTTCCACTTGCCCGGGACCTTGTAGTTACTCATTCAATAATAGTTCAGAAGTCTCAGCTGAACAACAAACAATTCAAATTTCAGGATGTTTTTCTGAAAATACATTTCCTCCAGCTGGTACCCAACTGTATTTATCTGTTCTCTTCCTCACTTTGAGACCCTATCCTTGCAATTCTCAGAAAACATACAAAAATAAAAATAAATGTAGAAGTCAGACCAATGTACCAAAACTATAAGGAGTTCCATTATGTTTTTTCTTGTTTTCCTTTTTGTTTTGTTTCAAGACAGAGTTTCTCTGTGTAACAGCAGTCTTGGAACTTGCTTTGTAGACCAGGCTGGCCTTGAACTAGAAATCTACCTGACTCTGCCTCCCTCCCAGTGCTGGGATGAAAGCTGTGTGCCACCACCACCCGGCTCCCTTATATCTTCAAGGGATATTGATAAATGAACTTACAACAAATACCAAAGTAAGAAACAAACACAATACTAAATATCCATACCAACTGTTATTTATTGCTAGGATTTAAACTTTATTTAAGTGTTGGAGAAGCAGGAAAAGACACCCACGGAGGCAGGGAGCAGTCTGATCACTTACAAAGTGCCACAAGGTTGGTAAATGCTGGGTGCTAATAACTGGAGTACTCTTGACAAAAAGGCGGAAACACTGAGTGCTCAGTGCAATGCAAAGAACAGCACACTCAGACAGCTATAGAAACACTCAAAGGGGACCGAGCTCTCGAAAACAAATGAACCGAACTTTCAGCCAACAAGCGAACTTACTTTAACACATTGGCCTTGGGTGAACTAGAGCTTCAGTTAATTGGACTAGAACCAAGTCAAACCATCTTGTTCTCTCCAGCTTCCCCAAAGCCTCGAGCTGTAGGGCTGTAGCAGATCCAATGCACGATCCCTTTAAGAGGTGGGCCTCAAATGATAAACTACTGCTAGGGAACTAAGTGTAAAAGTCACCTGAGAAAAAAAGGGGTTGCAGAGGGGGCTGCACACATGGATACAAATGTATCCACATGTGCTGGGCTAGGGCTAGAGGGCTCAGTGCACTTAAACCGCAGTGGGGCTAGCCTGAAGCTTCCTGGACATCCCACCCAGAAAGTATCACACACAGAGACCTGCTCATTATGTCTAGCAACTGAGAAAAACAGCAACCAAGGACAGGCCCTACTCAGCCTCCCCAGGTCCCTGAGAAACAGGCAACACAGGCAGCAGGCCCCCCAGAGCTGGTCCCCATCCCAGCAGACAGACGGGGAGCTCTCTAGTCTTTAGGGAGACAGCCGAGAAATGACTCATCATAGAGTCCAAGGCTTCCAGCCCTTCCTGCACACAAAGACTGGACACTGTGGGAAAGGCCTGGCTGACCCCTTTCCGTTGGGTACAACAGACTGGGGGTGGTTTCTGTGATGCCCCCTCGTGTGATCCAGCCAGCGCTGGAACGTTGCTCGACTTCTACAGAAACATATACTGGAAATATACACCAGAACCTGATGTTCAGAAAGTACTGACACCGCCCATGTGTCCTGGGGCAATCGCGGCAGCACAGGCGGCACACGACGAAGGCCAGTCCACCCTCCTGGCCATCAGAAGGCTCCTCCACAGCCTATTTGGAATGTTAGGATCTTTGGGTCTCTGGCCTTTGGGGCCTCCCCAGAGACCTCTTCACAAGGATTGCAGAGTGCATTCCTCGCCTCGGCTGGCCAGGGCATTTCTCCACAGTGGTGATGGCAGCAGCAGAAACTACAGCTCAGATATAGTTGGTAGGGGGCTGTCGGGCATTGAGTCGCTGCATGTGGCAGCCATGGCAGAGCAAATGTCCATCGAGAGGGAAACAGCAGCAACCTTCCTCGTCACTCAGCTGCATGCGGCAGTCCTAAGGAAGAAGACCATTAGTTCACAACAGCCCAGGCTTCCCCCCACACTGAGGCCATCTTGGGAGTCTATCCTGCTCAATGTCAGACTAGCCAATGACTGGGAGATGGTGGCCAGGCAGGGAGGGTGGAAGCAAAAACCCAAGAAGCCCTCTCTGCCTGGACACCAGGGGTCGCTGTTGTTGCAGAGATAATGGCACAAGCCCCACCTCCAGCAGTTAGTTCACTCTGGGGAAGCCACATTCAAAACCACATCAACAACCAGGACCAGGAAGAGTAGCTACTAGAGGACAAGAGAGATTGGACACAGGTCACAACAGTGTCCTCCATCACTTCCACAGATGCCCAGTTCCCCTCCCAAACCCCAACTTCCCTCCATCAGCCCTGAACACCCATACTGACCTCACAGTGGTAGCACTCAAAGTGATAATCACGGTCCATCGAGATCACCCTCACAATGTCCTCACAGCCCTGAAACACGTAGAGCCCCACGGGGGTGAGTGCAGCATAGTGTCCCCGAAGTCACCGTCCCATCCACAGAAACCCTCCCGCTCCAACAGGCAGATCCTACAAAGGCCTCTCTGCAGTTAAATACAATCCCATGTAGCTTTGAGATGTTTTAGCAGCTCCTACCAGAATGCACCCCTAACCACAGCACTGCTCCAGGACAGGAGCCTCCATGCGTTCGGCTCTCCCTCTATATAGGGGCAGGGCCTTCCCTACTCCTCATGTGTGTAGAGAAACAGGGAAACGGGGAGGAGTGGGGAAAGACATGGCTGGGCACAAGTCAGTCTAAGAAACAGGCCTTTGGCTTTTCTCCTAGGCATACCTCCTCCACACACAGCTTAAAGAATCTCTAACCCCATTTTTACCAGCTGAAGGATAATTTCAGTCCCTGTATCTGGTGACCTTGAGAGCCTTGTTCTCTGGACAGGGACAGAAGATATGGAGCCCGGGCCCAGCAAGACTATCGGACATGCCTGGGTCCGGAAGTTTAGGTCAGGGTGGTGACCCCAAGAGCAGAGTCACACGGGAATCTTCCGGAATGTACATTCCTCAGAAGTACCACTTCCCAAGGGAGGCTAGGCTGCATGTCCCCATCTCTTCCCAAGAGGCAGCAGTACTGGCTGCCCTGTGGAACTCAGACACACTGACCTCCGAGGGGAGAATGGGTTGTCCACAGGCTGCACATTTTGGGGCATAATTTCTGAAAGAGAGAATCATGATCAGCTGAGGCTGAGGGATCCCTGGGCCCAGGACCACATCTTACCGCCCCCCCGAGGGCAGACTCACTTGTGGTAGTCAGTGACGCAGTACACCTGGTTGGAGAAGTCCACTGTGAAGGGGACGCCATCCAGGCACTTGTTACAAACGATGCATCGGAAGCAGCCTGGGTGATAGGATTTCCCCATGGCCTGTAGGATCTGGCTCGCAGGGTGGGAGGAGGATCAGTCTCCGTTCTGTCTTGGGCTTCAGCTACCCATTATGTTCCAACCCCCTCCTGTCCTCCTAGAAGAATGCTACATAATTTGAGGGGACCAAGGAGTCTTAAAATAAAGGCAGAAAAAAAAATCCTAACAAAGGTCTCAGAAACTTCCAGGCCTGTGGATTTCTGTTATTTCTTGGAGACAGGGCCAAATGTATCTTAGACTGGCCTTAAAAACTGTAACCGAGGATGACCTTGAACTCCAGACCCTCTTGCCTCACTTTCATAAAATTGAAATAACAGGCATGCGTGTACCACCATGTCTGGGATGTACAGTGCTTAGGAAAGAGGAACCCAAGGCTGTTCACGTAAGGCATTCGCTCAACCAGCACAACTGCCACCTCTGGCCACACCTAACTTTTTATTACAACTTGCCAGAATTTTTATTTATTTTTTTTCTAACCCTTCCCAGGTATCTACTAGATGGCCATAGGTAGGAATCACCAATCTAGCCAGGCAGTGGCAACACACTTCCTTAATCCCAGCACTTGGGAGATAGAGGCAGTGGGATCTCTGTGAGTTCAAGGCCAGCCTGGTCTACAGAGTGAGTTCCAGGACAGGCTCCAAAGCTACACAGAGAAACCCTGTCTCGAAAAACAAAACAAAAATCCAGGGTTTCGAGCCGGGCGGTGGTGGCGCACGCCTTTAATCCCAGCACTCGGGGGGCAGAGGCAGGCGGATCTCTGTGAGTTCGAGACCAGCCTGGTCTACAAGAGCTAGTTCCAGGACAGGCTCCAAAACCACAGAGAAACCCTGTCTCGAAAAACCAAAAAAAAAAAAAAAAATCCAGGGTTTCTCTGTATAACAGCCTTGGCTGTCTTGGAACTCACTCTGTAGATCAAGTTGGCCTCGAACTCACAGAGCTCCACCTGCCCTCCAGCCAGTAGCTGGAGGGCAGGTTGTGTCTGTACAGTTGGGGGCGGTGTGGGGGAGGGTGGGGGTGGGAGTTGGGGGAGAGACAGATCACAGGCCCAGCAGGGTGACACCAGGGTTACAAATTTGCTCTCATGGGCAGAGGGGTAGCAACGCAAGACAGGACTGGGGACGAACGGTGAGAACATGGATCACTAGTGATAGGGTCCCTCAGCCGCCTTCTCTCATGCTTACGAAGCCACTTCTCCCCTCATGGCCAGGTCTCAGCTGAGGTGCCTTTCTTACCTTCTCTAAAATCAAGTGGCCGCAGACACAGCACTTCTCAGCTGCCTCCTGAAACCCTGAAAACTGGAGAAGGGACAAAAGGTGTCACCAAGATGAAAAACAATGGAACCCAACCCAACGGGTGGGCCACCACCCAAGACTGTCCCAGAGTCAGGCAGAGCGACACTCCTGGCTCACCAGATAATCTTCTTCACAGTAGACAGAGCCGTTGACGCTGTAGAAAGCCTTGCAGCGCAAAGTCCGTCCTAGGAACAGCAGAGAAGCCTAGGTTTGGGGGCCCTCAGGCAGAGCTTTTCTGCCTCTGGTCCCTGCTCCCCAGTGCTGCAGAAGACAGCTTTCCCTTCTAACTGTCTAGTCTTCCTTCCCAGACAAAAACACCATGTGCATGTGGAGACTGAGGCAGGAGGATCAAGAGTTTAAGGTCAGCTTGGCCAAAGAGGAAAAAAAAAACCATACAGTACAATTCTAATTGACTGTGGTCTCATTGTAGCCCCAACAACTTTTCCCTTTTTTCTTTTTTAAAGATTTTTATTTATTATGTATACAGTGTTCTGTCTGCATATACTCTCCAGAAGAGGACACCAGATCTCATTACAGATGGTTGTGAGCTACCATGTAGTTGCTGGGAATTGAACTCAGGACCTCAGAAAGAACAGTCAGTGCTCTTAACCTCTGAGCCATCTCTCCAGTCCCCCGAACAACTTTTCTATTCCCTGCTCCTCTAGCTCCTGCTTTCCCACACCTCCTCAGGGCCCAGTACACAGGGAGCCACTTGAGAGCCCAGCCAAGGTCAGGCAGGCTGGTGCGCTCAGACCAGGTTGATTTATTTGCCTGAGCACCCTTCCCAGACCTCGCTCTCTGGGACCTCTAACCTAGGTTCCTTTGTTCCCATCAGTATCTGGCTCTCACATCTGTCTAGCTCCTTCCTGCCACTTGCTGCCCTATGGCGGTCAGGACATCTGGGAGTTATGGCTTTGTATGGGAGCTCAGAGGAATGCAGGCATCTCCGGGGTCAGAGGCAGGTGGATCACTTCCCTTCAGACCACCATCCACAGAGCTACCCCCATACGGTCTAAGTGGTCACAGATAAGCAAGGTGTGTGGGGGTGGGGGAGGGTTCCGTCGGCTAGAAAAGCTCACTTAAATGACTTGGGAGAAGAAAGAAGAGGACATACCCGGAAGAGGCCCAATGAAAAAGACAGCCAGAACAGCCCAGAGAGATGCAGGCAGAAGCTGGGGGAGGAAGAGAAAAGCTGAGCGCTGGAGTCAGACGGCAGAGATAGGAGATTACAGGGTTAGCCAAAGAATCAGAATGGGTAAGCAGTGGAGAAGGGATAATGAGAGGTGAGGGAGGGTGTGGTGGGGGGAGCACCCCCACAGAGGGCCTCCTGAGCTAACAGCATCGGCAGACATTCCTGGAGTGTGATGTCATCAGCTTGGCATGGCCTGGTGGCCTCCACTCTAGTGAGGTGGCTGAACTCTGACCAGCCAAGAGAAAACCCTCCCCCCCCACCAGCTACCCATTCCCCCAGCCCACACCCGCCCTTCCCACATTCCAGTCTTTCACCGTCGCCCCAGGCAACTCTGCTGCCCAAGACCAAACCTCACCGAGGAGAGGTGGGGCGGGAGCCCAAGGCTGGGCCAGCAGGGAGGCACAAGAAAAAGGGAGGTTTAGAGAAGAGAGGAGGCTAGAAGACAAGAGAACTCCAAAAAGCAGACCCAGCTCAGGGAGGGAAGTCAGGTAGCACTCAGACAGGCATGCAGGAGCTAGGGCAGCTGCGTACCCTGACAGGTGTTCCTTTCCATGAAAGGGTCCAGCGGGGGGTGGGGCGGGGGTAGGGGGTGGGGGTGAGGGGGTGAGGGGGTTGCAGCAGGTGCACTCACCACAGGAGCAGCAGACAAAGCACTGGGTGTGGTAGAGGCTGTCCAGGGCCTGGCAGGCGTTGCTCTGCCCGTAGATGCCTTTGTTGCACTTGATGCAGGTGCCTGCGAGGGAAGAGCTGGTCAGTGGCTCGCCCCCAATTCCTCAGCACGGATCTAGGCACCCCAAGCTTGCTCAAATGCGCTTGACTGACTTGCCAAAGGACACAGCTCCCTTAGCGTTTGAGAAGAGAGGGTGATCAGAAACGGGACGCAAGCTCGACTTGTAGAATGCTTGCCTCCCGTGTTAAAGCTCAGGTTCCACCCCTGGCACCAAGGAAATGGCTATGATAGTTCACAGTGCAACCCAGCAGTCAGGAGGCAGAGGCGAGAGGGACCGGGAGCTCGAGGTTACTTAGGCTACACAACAGTTGAAACCTATGTTGAAGCCACGAGACCTGTTTGAGGACGAAAAAGAAAGAAAGGAAAAAATAGGCAGATCTTCTTAATTAGTGGAAATTCTCTGAACACTTTTTTTGCGCTTAGCACAGAACCTAATCCTAAAAAAAAATTGTTCAAGATGCTTTGTTTTTTTGGGACAAGTGCGCGAGAAGCGGCGGGCGATGGAGATGCCAGCACACGGGTTCAGCGGCACCTGGAGAAACTTCCAAGCAATCCAGGCCCACGAGGTAAAAACTTCAGTTTTTACCACCCATAAAACTCGATCTGGCCCAGCAGAGGGTCTTTTGTGCCGGTGGGCCATGTGAACAATCCTCTAGGGAAATCAATAAAAACACAGTTGAGGCTTCAGGGGCCAGGAATGTATAGGATGGGGCGGGGGAGTGTGGCAAACAGTATCACGGCCTTCCTGACACGTGAATCAGGGCTTAGCTGCTCTTCCCCGGGACTCTCCACTAACATGCATACACCTGGCTCTGGAACCAGCCTTTCCTGGGTGTGTTCTTCCTTCCCTCCACTCCCCAATTCCAGGCCCATGACTGAGGGCTAAGACCTGTCTTTGGGGAGCAGATCCCAACGGGCCTGCCCCACCTTTCCCCCTCGGCACACTGCCACACTCCCTGCCTGTCGGGGCCCATCCCAGTCTTTGCCCAGGGGGTTTGGGAGCTGGTGCGGCAGCTGCAGCAACTGATGGGCCCGGGCCTGTCCTGTTCCCACCCTCTGGCAGCTGGGCAGTGTTGAAGCCAAGAGGGCCCCTAACTAGAGACAACAGTAAAAGAAGGCCAGTCTACTGCAGGGGTTCTGTCAGCAGCAACCTGGCCTCATCTCAGTTCAAAAGGTGTTCGTTCTCCTTTCTCATGACCAGAGGAATGGCCAGTCTACTGTAGGGGTTCTGTCAGCAGCAACCTGGCCTCATCTCTGAGTTCAAAAGGTGTTCGTTCTCCTTTCTCATGACCAGAGGAATTTGCCCAAGAATGCCATGCCGGGGGGTCCCGTCAGAGCCAGGACACTGTGGAAAGAGGAAGCTGCTCGGGCACGTTTGCATCACCTCCGCTCACAGACCATCCACACCTAGCGTCTTCCTGCCATTTTACCGTGCTTTCTGTGGCTTTCTTTGGGCTCTGAGGGTTTAGCCAATGAGACTTCTTTTCCAACTCTCTCGTGGGTCTCCAAAGGAAATTGTTAAATGGACATCGCCACTGTTTACCTTGAGCAAAGTGATTTAGATCATCTGCTCTGCCCCCCTTTCCCGAGTAAGTCAAAAAGTGTGTGTGTGAGCGCGCGCGGCAGCGCGCTGAGTTCTCAAGCCCTTCCAGCCTACCTCGGTACTACCTTTGAACTTCTTCACAATTCTCCTTCTCTCTGTTCGTATTTCTAACCATGGGGAGGGGGGTGTGGAACAGAGGGTCCCTGGAAAACCTGAGAGCCCCAGAGTCAGGAGTGAGTTTCCTCCCGAATCAAATCAGAACTGCATCATATAATTCAGTAAGGTCTGTGGAGTTTGATAAGACCTCACCGCCTAGCTTTAACAACCGATCACTACTTCTTGAAAGGAATAGTGGAGAGAGGCTGTGGCCAGGTTTCCTCAACAGGAGCAGGGATGTAGAGTTACTTCTTCCTGAATGATGGTCAAGATTAGGGGGTACTCAAAGTCAGGTAATGCTTGGTAGTCACGCAAAGCAGGTATCTATCCAGGGGTAATGGTCTCCAAGCGGTCATTGATTTTGCAAGACTTCCGGAGGCTGGGGAAAACAGGCTGATAGGTACTCGCTGTAATACCGACATAAAAGTATTCCTAACATTGGCCTATTTTAAAAGGCCCCCGGCACACACCTCCACCACCAGGACTAGGGCGGACGGGACAGGGGACAAGACTTGAGTGCCCGCTTTCCATTCTAGGGAGTTCAGGCCTCCCACCCAGATTCCATTTCCCCGACAGCAGCCACGACTACGCCGGAGCTAGCAAACGTCCCCCAACGCGAGCCCAAGCTCCCCACCCCTCCGCCTGGCGGGCGCCGCCCACGACACCTGGAGCGCCAGGGCAGGAGTCGGCACGCACGCGGCCGCCCGCCCCGCCCCCCGCGCATTCCCTAAATTCCTACGGGCGGAGCACGGAGCGGGTGGGGGCGCGGCACGCCAGAGCTTGCAGGAGCTCAGCCGCGAGGGGGGCGCGGGAGGATGCTCTCCGGGCCCCGCAGCGCCTCCTCCTTACAAGGCCTCCTACTGCGACAAGCCTAGGTGCTCCGACGCTTGGGGAAAAAAAAAAAGAGACTCCCAAGAAAATCAGAATTGAATTTGTCAGGGATCAGTAGCCCGGTCCCATTAAAAACCTGGCAGGAACGAGCAAGTGTTCTAGGGTCGGCCCTCTTCCATCCCTCTGGCCTCTTTTCTAGTCGGGGGTCTCCGCCTGAAACCCCCGGCCACTGGCAATTTGGACCGTCGGGGTGTTGGGAAACCGCATGTGTTATCGGGTCTCTCGGGTCCCTAGCCTCATCTCTCCAACTCACCAAAGTAATCTTCTCTGGCCTCTGGCTCACGCATCCGGGCTCGGGAGGCCTCTGGAACGAAGGGACCAGGGGACTCCTCCAGACCCGACGGCTCAATCCCCGAGAGTTCCCCACGGGCACCGGCTTCTCGCCCACCGTGGGTAGCCACCGTCAACCGCAGCAATGCTGTTAGTTCATCCTGGTAACGGGCCCCCGCGGCGCAGTCCCCGTAGCCCGTAACTGAGTGCCGTCCGGGTTGTGCCCCACGTCTCTCCAAGGGCCCCGCTGTTCCCACCACGGCTCCGGCTAGTGCTCCGGGACTGCCCAGGGCTGGGGGGTACGAGTGGCGGCTCTCCTGGCAGCCGAACCCCACGGGCCGATGAGCGCACAGTCGGTCGAGGGCGGCATGGAGCTCCGGGTAGGCGGACGGAACCCCTCCAGAGGAGTAGCCCGCCGGGGCAGTAGTCAGGGGGAGGCCGAACAGGCACGGCCCCGCGGGCAGCGGGCTCCCGTGGCGCTGGTCGTAGCCCATGCTGATGCCGCTGGTCCGGTTGCTGCACGGCCGGCTACCTCCGGCTCCGCCGGGCCCCGCCCCGTCCAGCAGCAGGCTGCCCCGGGGACTCGACGGCTTGCTCGCGTCGCTGGCCGAGCTACTGGCGAAGCTGGAGCGAGGGCTGAGGGCCGGGGCCGTGGTCTCCAGCCGAAAATCAGGAGGCAACGACGGAGGTAGCGGCAAGGCTCGAGTGGGCGGCGGCCCCCCAGGAAAGGACCCTTCGAAGCGCTGCGCCTCAAAGGAGCCGCGTGCGTTCCGCTCGGCGTCCAGGGACCCTGGCTCCCTGGCCGGCTCCAAAGGCTCATCCCCGGGCCCCCCATTAGCTCCTCGGTGTCCTGATTTCCTAGGTCCCCCCAACCCACTCAGGCGCCCCTTGCCTGCTCCGGCGGTCCCATCAGACCCAGACCGGCTCGCTTCGCCCTTTCTGCGGCCGAACTTGGCGCTGCCGGAGTCCGAGAGTCTCAACTTTTCTAACAGGCGACTGGCTTTCTCCCCTAACCGCTCCATGCCCTCGGATCTGGGGCCTGCAGCCCCTTCCCCGCCCGGCACGCTGCAGCGTTAAGGCCCAAGGCCGGGCTTGGGTTCCCCGGGTCTCGGATTCCCGGGGTGCAAGAGACGCACGAGGGCTCAGCGGGCGGCCCAGGTGCCGGGCTCCCGCGATCCCGAAGCATGCCCCGGCGAGAGGGTCCGCTCGCGGCTGGCAGGGCCCACGGCAGGCAGCAGCCGTCCTCTAGTCCACGCGTCTGCTCGTGCCACCGCCCGCCCGCCGGCCGGCCCGCCCCCCTGGCTCTCACTCGCCCCGACCCAACTTCTCCAAACTTTTGTCTGCCTAGCCGGATCTACTTTCAGGGAAGGGCGGAGCGCGGTGTGCACCCGGGGTTGGAGTGTCCGCGCAAGGATTTCTGCATCACAGGAAGGACACTGCCTCCGAGGTGGAGGGCCGCCGGCAGGACGTGAAAAGTCAAGGGGCAGACTGGGCAGCTGCGACCATAAGATTCAAGAGTTAGAACAGGAAAGAGTTTAGGGGATGAGTGAAAGGGAACTCTTTGTTTACAGTTGGAATGTGCGGAGGGGCACTGTGAAATGTATCCATCACTGATGGGAAGAAGGGGCTTGTTCTACACAGACATCGCGACGTGAGGACTGAGGGGGAGATGGAGTGAGATGGCACAGGATAGGGAGCTAACCATAACAGGAAGATGAGAGGAGGCTATAAAGGAGGCTCAGAGACCTGCGTGTAAAGATAGCTCTGAGAGGATATGAATCACAGGCACGAATGTGGGAGCTGCAGGGACCGACGGATTCTTACAACAGGAAAAGGACAAGTTGGTCCTGAGAGCCTGAATGACACAGATAAACTACAATAAAAAGAACTTTCTGGACCCACGGTTCTTTGATGGTGCAGTGGGAGGATACAAGATTTATGTGCTCATGTGAAAAGGTGCAGAGAAAATGATTGGGGCTGATCCCTGCCTCAAGAGGGACAGAGAAAGATTTAGTGTGTGCTAACAGCACGGAGGAAAAGGTTTAGGACTAATGCACTCTTAAGGGAGACCAGAGAGAGAGAGAGAGAGAGAGAGAGAGAGAGAGAGAGAGAGAGAGATAAACTGGGAGAGACACCCCTGGTGTTGGGAAGTTAAACTTTTGGTAAATATTTTAGGTAGCTAGAGATCAAAAGTATGATTTTCAGGCAAGCATACACTAACTCTGATCCTCCCCCATGGCTTGGCCACAAGAGGTTGGTGGGGAAATGTATTAACATAGGGGGAATAGAAGATTTAAGTGATCAGGGTGGAAAGGAGAAAGAGGAGATAATGACCAGTAAGAATAAGGACAGAGAGCTGGAGAGATGGCTCAGCCGTTAAAAGCACTGGTTCACTTCCCAGCACCCACGTGGCAGCTCACAGCTGTCTGGCACTCCAGTTCCAGGGAATACAACAGTCTCACACACATTCATGCAGGCAAAAACACCAATGCACATAAAATAAAAATAAATATCTGCCAAGCATGATGGTGCACACTTTTTTTTTTTTTTTTTGGTTTTTCGAGACAGGGTTTCTCTGTAGCTTTGGAGCCTGTCCTGGAACTAGCTCTTGTAGACCAGGCTGGCCTCGAACTCACAGAGATCCGCCTGCGATGGTGCACACTTTTAATCCCAGTACTTGGGAGGCAGAGGCAGGTGGATCTCTGTGAGTTTGAGGCCAGTCTGGTCTACAAAGATTGTTCCAGGATAGCCAGGGCTGTTAAACAGAGAAACCCTGTCTTGGAAAAAATAAAATAAAAAAGACGCACTTGATTAAAACTGAACACCAGGCAGTTGATTTTTACCCAAAATAGTGTATGGGAGGGTAAAAGATAGGAAGTAGTGAAAAAATTCCCTTTCTTTGCTTTTTTTCTTATAAGAAAAACATTTGAAGTTGTTTTTTGTTTGTTTTATTTTGTTTCATTTTTCTCCTTTTTTTTTTTTTTTTTTTGGTTTTTTGAGACAGGGTTTCTCTGTGGTTTTGGAGTCTGTCCTGGAACTAGCTCTTGTAGACCAGGCTGGTCTCGAACTCACAGAGATCCGCCTGTCTCTGCCTCCCGAGTGCTGGGATTAAAGGCGTGCACCACCACCGCCCGGCATTTTTCTCCTTTTGAGACAGGGTTTCTCTGTGTACCTCTGGCTGCCCTGGAGGTCATTCTCAAACTTGGAGATCTACCCGCCTCTGCCTCCCAAGTGCTGGAATTAAAGGTATACACTACACCCAGCTTCCTTTTGTATTTGGTACTATGAAGATTACACACACACAAATCAATCATATTATTTTCATCTAAATATTTTGGACATCTTATATAATTTCAGTGACCATAGGAATATATTTACAACACTTAGAAGTCTGAATCAGGAGAATGACTAGGTTGAGGTTGGTCATTCTGGATTATGTAGTGATTTCTAGGACAGCCTAGGCTACCTCTCTCTCTCTCTCTCTCTCTCTCTCTCTCTCTCTCTCTCTCTCTCTCTCTCTCTCTGTCTCTCCTCTCCACACACACACACACACACACACACACACACACACACACACAAATAAGGCCAGGAAGGAGGCAGAGGCAAGAGGATCTCTGTGAGTTCAAGGTCTACCAGACTTACACAGCCAGTTCTAGACCAGCTAGGGCTACGCGGTGCCTCAAAACCACATCAAACAACATAGAAAGCGGGAAGGTGGTTTCTTTGTAAAAGCTGCATTTTCTCCCACAGCTCATTTCCCAGAGAGTCAGCCTGTCCCTGGTCAAGCCTACAGCTTTTCTCTCATCTTGAAAATTTCCTCCCAGGCTGGAAACATTAGGAATGAGGTAACGTATCAGTTTGCAACCTGTTATGAGCAACCTCTTAAAACCAAGATAAGGGCGCCGGGCGTAGTGGCGCACGCCTTTAATCCCAGCACTCGGGAGGCAGAGGCAGGCGGATCTCTGTGAGTTCGAGACCAGCCTGGTCTACAGAGCTAGTTCCAGGACAGGCTCCAAAGCCACAGAGAAACCCTGGCTCGAAAAACCAAAAAAAAAAAAAAAAAAAAATTAAAACCAAGATAAGGGCCGGGCGATGGTGGCGCACGCCTTTAATCCCAGCACTCGGGAGGCAGAGGCAGGCGGATCTCTGTGAGTTCGAGACCAGCCTGGTCCACAGAGCTAGTTCCAGGACAGGCTCCAAAGCCACAGAGAAACCCTGTCTCGAAAAACCAAAAAAAAAAAAAAGAAAAGAAAAAGAAAAAAAAAAAAAAACAAGATAAGGGTCCTACCCCACCCCCCTCCAGACAGAATGAGGATTTGGGTTCCTCCAGGTGTCTCTGAGCTGTATGCACACCTCTAATGTTTACAAGTTTTGGCCTTTGGGAATGCAGTTGAAAGTAATTTATTGTTATTTAATTGGTTTTGTTTTTTAACTATTTTTATTTTATGTGCATTGGTGGTTTTTCTGCATGTATGTCTGTGTGAAGGAGACACTGAGCCATCACTAAGCCATCTCTCCAGCTTGTTTATTTTTTTGAGAGTCTCTCTATGCTATCCTGAAATGATATGTAGATCAGGCTGCCTCAACCCACCGAGGTTCTCCTGTCTCTGCCTTCCAAGTGCTGATTAAAGTCACCCCTGGTGAAAGAGGAAATTTATTTATTTATATAAATATTTATCTATTTTATGTATATGAGTGCACTATCTGCATGTATGCCTTTATGCCAGGAAAGGCATCAGATCCCACTATAGGTGATTGCGAGCCACCACGTGGTTGCTGGGAACTCAGGACCTCTGCAAGAACAACCAGTGCTCTTAATCCCTGAGCCATCTCTTTAGCCCCCAAAGAGCGAGTCTTAGGAAAAGTTTTGAAGCTCCTAAAAAGACCCACTCAAAGGTAATAGTGGGGACAGCCGAGACAAACAGCTGTTCACGGGGATAACAGGAAGCAGAAACTAGTAAAAGGGCAGTGAGGTGCCCTGGTGGGGCGTGGCCCAGTAGTGCTCATGACCTCAGGAGGTCACCCTGTGGTCCAAACTGGTGCTGGAGCGCCACAAGCCCTCTTCTACTTTTCATTATCAATTTTTGGTGTGTGTGTGTGTGTGCGCGCGCGCACACACACGCGCGTGCGTGCGATCTTGTTTTGGTGCTCAGGTGAAGGACATCAACAGCTCTCTTGCTATCAGGAAGGTCTTCCGGTTCTCCGGCTTAGCAGCAGAGCCAGTAAGTCATCCACAGGGCCCTTTGTTTCTGATACAGGATTTGGTTGTTGCAAGCTGTCTTTAAATACTAAATCCTCCTGCCTCTGCCACCTGAGTGCTAGGATTACAAGCATGTGCCACCAGGCCTGACTTCTTTAAGCCTTCTCCAACTCCCAAACTACATATACAGATGGCTTATTAACCCAAATTAAAAACTCAAATAACGCCAGGCGGTGGTGGCGCACGCCTTTAATCCCAGCACTAGGGAGGCAGAGGCAGGCGGATCTCTGGGAGTTCGAGGCCAGCCTGGTCTACAAGAGCTAGTTCCAGGACAGGCACCAAAGCTACAGAGAAACCCTGTCTCAAAAAACCAAAACAAAACAAAACAAAAAAACCTCAAATAACTAGCCAGGTGGACCCTGTGTCAAGAGGGTCATAAGTTCAAGACCTGCCCAAGCCATGTAATGAGACCTCATCTCAAAATAAAAAGTAAAGAGAGAAGCCGGGTGGTGGTGGTGCATGCCTTTAATCCCAGCACTCGGGTGGCAGAGGGAAGTGAATCCCTGTGAGTTTGAGGCCAGCCTGGTCTATAAAAAAAAGTAAAGAGAGTGCTGAGGGTATAACTCACTTTGTACTTGGTCCGAAAGTCAACCTCCAGTACCACAAAAACAAGCCAATGACAATCACCCCACATTCATGCTAATGCCTCTACTTGGCAGCCTCAAAAGTACCCAATATTTTTGTTAACCCGGGGCCTCTCCTGGCCGCCTGCAATCACTCTCAAAACTCCTGCTGAACAAGAGCCTTAAACTGCTTGGCTGCCTAACGTAGAAACCTAAGTTTGACCCTATTCTCTCACTCCGCACCGCACCTCTCCCTCTAACTATTATTTTACTTAATGTGTATATCTGCACACCTTGTGCATGCCTGGTGCCCAAGGAGGCCAGAAGACATCGGATCCTTTGAAACTGGAGGGACAGGCAGTTGTGAGTTACCATGTGGATGCTGGAAAATGAACCTGGGTTGTTTGGAAAAGCAGCCGGTGCCAACTATTGAGCCATCTCTTCCTTCTCGACCTCAAACCTGACCCCGTCCTGTAAGTCACGTCGTATGGACTCTGCTTCCTAAACATGTCAGTTGTGGCCGCCACCACCTTTACAGCTAGGCTACCGTCAAGGCTTGCTTCCTCCAGCCACGCGCTACCCTGAGGCCATGTGATTCTTACACATAGAAATGATCGTCTCACTTCCTGACTTTAAAATTTTCTAGCCAGGCCGGGCGGTGGTGGCGCACGCCTTTAATCCCAGCACTCGGGAGGCAGAGACAGGTGGATCTTTGTGAGTTCGAGGCCAGCCTGGTCTACAAGAGCTAGTTCCAGGACAGGCTCCTTAGCTACAGAGAAACCCTGTTTCGAAAAACAAACAAACAAACAAAACTTTCCAGCCAGGGCTGGGGACATAGCTTGTTTGGGGAAGTATTTGCGTAGCGTGCAGGAGGCTCAGGGAGTTCTCACTGCTCCCTCAGCTCCTGTCTGTAGATGGCATAAGCTCTCCAGACTCTTGGCTCAGCATTGTGCCCTCCTCAAACCTGAAGTAGAAGGAACCATTGCCTGCGCTCACTCCTGCTCTGGACTTTTGTACTGATCTGTTTAGCTTGTTCTCCTGGCCTTTGCCCCTGCCCTGTCCTAGTTAATGCCTCCCCTCTTTCAGGTCTTTAAACATCACTGTCTGAGAGGCCATCCTCAACTGCTAAAGTACGTTAGCCACCCAGCTGTACACCACTAGCGTCCTCCGCCCTCCTCTGTGAGCACCCTTATCAGAGGTTTTCACCTGCTATCCTGTTGCCTTGCTTCCTCACTGTACAATGAAACCTAATGATCTGAACCCAGCAACTTTGTGTCCTTGGCCCTAACACAGTATATGACACCTAGTAAGGAACCAGCTTGTGGCTTTTGCTCTTTGGAGACAGGGTCTCATATAGCCCATGATGGCCTCAAATTGACTATATAACTGAGGAAAACCTTGGTCTCCTGATACCATTCCCTTTATCTCCCCAGGGTCCATCTCTGGTTGGTTGGTTTTTGTTTGGTTTTGTTTTGTTTTTCCCTGAGACAGGGTGTCCTCAAACTTGTGACCCTCCTGCCTCAGCCTCCCTCTTGCTGGAATTATAAGCATAGACGATCTCAATCAGTTTTAGTATTTGCTGCACGACAAAATGAGTTTAAAGCCATTTTACTTCTTAATCCATCTGTAATGCATGTGCGTACACCTTCCTCAAAATACAGCTTGGCCGCCAAGACTGAGAAATAGCTACAAAACAGCGTGTGCTTGATCACAAGAATGGAAGAGAAGCTGTCAGTGAGACATGGGAGTGGCTTTTTGCTTGTTTCCTTGTGTTGTTCTTGTTTTTGTTGAGAGAGGGTCTCACTGTCACTGCATAGACCAGGCTGGCCTGGAACTCACAGAGACCTGCCTGCCTCTGCCTCCTGAGTGCTGGCATTACAAAAGCATGTGCCACCATGCCTGGCTTGTTTTAGTTTGCTTGTTTTGCTTTTTGAGACAGGGTTTCTCTGGGTAGCCTTGGCTGTGCTGGAACTAGCTCTGTAGAGAAGGCTGACCTTGAGCTCACAGAGATCCCCCTGCCTCTGCCTCTTGCATGCTGGATTAGAGGCGTGCAGTACCACTGCTTGGCTTGGGCTTGTTTGTTTTTTTTTTTTCTTTTTTAGAGACAGGGTTTCACTCTGAAGCCCAGGCTAGCCAGGAACTCACTATTATAGCCCAAGCTGGCCTTGGACTCACAGCGGTCCTCCAGTTTCAGCTTCCTAAATGCTGGGATTCTAAATATAAGTCACTATGCCCAGCAACAAGAGAAATGTTTAAATTTTAATTTTATCACATGTAATATTGGAATAATAAAATTTTCTCACATAATCCAACAAATAATAACTATCATTTAAAAAATTCGAACAATAACTAGCACATCTAGACCCTAATTCCAAATAGCAGTAAACCCATATTCCCTTGCTCAGAAGAGAAAGCCCATGACTGAAACCTCCCACCAGGGGGCAGTATTACCCTGGCTGGTCTGTTCTGCTTCCAGGTCAGCACAGGATCCGCAGTGTTTCTCCTGAGCTGTAGGTACAATAAAGGGGGCGGAGGGGGGGGGTGAAAGGGGAGCAAACAAAATCAGAGATCGGGACATGTATCAAGGCCTCGCGTTTCTTTGGCCCATTCCCCTTTCCCATCCCAGGCTCCTCTGAGGCACTGTTTATACTTAAGGAAAAAGCATTTCCGGGTTTGCCATTGGTGCAGAGGGGCGGGGCCTCTCCCCTGCCTTCCACATGAATTCTGCTGTCTCACTAGAGTCTCTGGCTTCCACTTCGAGTAGACACTATGAGAAGCAGGAGGCACCTCATTTTTCTGAGCCAGAATGGTGTGTGGAGAGTGGCAGGAGCCAGAGGCACCCTTGTTAGAGACTGTATTCATCCTTTTCCACCTTGATTTCAATGAATGAGTTCAAATCAGGACAGGAGGTCTTGTGAGGCTGTTCAAAGGATGGAGAGACAGGCCCTTTCTCGTTGCCTCCGCCTCCTTCCTCTTCTTGGAAGTTGGGATTGTAAAGTTCGGGTGGAAGGAGCTGGGCTTCCACAGAAGGCAGTCTGTCTGAGGGAGGCCCATAAACACGGTTGGCTTTGGTGCCATGCTTCGAGTTGGCATCCAGATGGTAGCAGAGCTCTGTGAGGCGCTGGGCCCTGAAGCGGGGAGAGCGGGCCACCCACACACCTGGCTCACTGAGACTGTCCTCCTCATCGGACATCAGCTCTTCTGTCACAGCCTTCCACAGCTGTTGGTCCTCGGGGCCGAAATGCCTCATGATGCTGGATCGGTTGGCAAAAAGCTACGGTAAGACCCAGAGCAGAGATTAGGAGGACAAACAGACTGTGGGTTCGTAAAAAGAGTTTAGGTTGGGAGAAGGGACATGTAAAATCTGTGTCTAAATGTACCCAGTCCTCAAGTCAGATCTCTGTGCTAGCTCACCCTCCATCTGTCTGTCTGTCTACCCTCCAGTCTGTCAACCGTATTCTCAGCTTCTCTGGCATACTCTTCACATTACAGTTTATTCGTATCTAGGCTAGAGTTTTAAATCTCAAAAGGAAGGCCTAGAAACCTACCCGGTATCGGCGACTTCGAAGTTTCTTCTCCTCTTTTTCCTTTAGGCCTTTGAAAGGGTTGAGAGAGTTGCGGTACTCTCGCCTTTTAGTAAGGAAGTAGGCCACACAGGCTCCTGGGGGAATGAGACAACAAGAAGCAGGACCTTCAGCCAGGCAGAGATGGCAAATGCCTTTAATTCCAATACTTGGGAGGCAGAGGCAGGCAGATCTCTGTGAGTTCAAGGCCAGCCTGGTCTGGAAAGTGAATTCCAGGACAGGCTCCAAAGCTAGAGAAACACTGTCTCAAAAAACCAAAAAAAAAAAGAAAAGAAAAGAAAAGAAAAGAAGGAGGAGGAAGGAAGAAGAGGAGGAGGTTGAAGAAGAGGAGGAGGAGGAAGAGGAGAAGGAGGAAAAGGAGAAGCAGCAGCAGCAGCAGGGGTCCTAGCCCCCACACTGCTCCCAAGTGGAAGGTTAGAATCACCATTTGGCAGGCCGGGCTTTTAATCCCCTTGGATTCAGTGCCCTTTGCCCACCTTCATCTCCAAAACTAACTCCTGGGGCTGGAGAGATGGCTCAGAGGTTAAGAGCATTGCCTGCTCTTCCAAAGGTCCTGAGTTCAATTCCCAGCAACCACATGGTGGCTCACAACCATCTGTAATGGGGTCTGGTGCCCTCTTCTGGTCTACAGGCATACACACAGATAGAATATTGTATACATAATAAATATAAATAAATAAATATTTTTTTTAAAAAAAGAAAACAAAACTAACTCCTCCCAAATATCCCTCACCGCAAAGAGATGACTCCAACTGCCTCTGCGCATCAAGTCTACTGCTCTCCTGCCAACGAATCCCTATAGCTGCCGCAGGGACAGGTGACAGAGAGGAAGCAAAGCAGAAAACTCAGAGCATAGTGTTTATTTTCGAGATTTAATTTTATGTGTATGGGTGTTTTTGCCTGCATGTGTATCTGTGTACCACATGTGTACAGCGCCCTCGCAAGCCAGAAAGGGGATCAGATCCCCCTGGAACTGGAGTTACAGACTGCTGTGAGCTGCCATGTGGGTGCTGGGAATTGAACCCATGTCCTCTGAAAGAGCAGTGAGTGTTCAACCACTAAGCCATCTCTCCCAGGACATAGTACTCAGGGACATCCTGATGACCCTGGGCCATCCCTGGAAGCACCAATCAGCTCCCACAAGTTGTCCTCTGAGTTATACATGCGCACTATGGAGGATGATTACACACGGGCATTTGTATGCACATACAATACACAGACGAAATACATACATGTAATACATTTTGTTTTGCTTTGGTTTTTTTTTGTTTTGTTTTTTAAGTCAGGGTTTCTCTGTAACTGTCCTGGGTGTCCTGGAACTCGTTCTGTAGACCAGGGGATTAAAGGTGTGTGCCACCACTGCCTGGCATTGTAATATGTTTTTTGTTTTTTTTTTTCGAGACAGGGTTTCTCCGTAGCTTTTGGTTCCTGTCCTGGAACTAGCTCTTGTAGACCAGGCTGGCCTCGAACTCACAGAGATCCGCCTGCCTCTGCCTCCCAAGTGCTGGGATTAAAGGCGTGCGCCACCACCACTCGGCTGTAATATGTTTTCTTTTTTTTTTTATTTTTAATTTGTTTTTAATGACTTATTTAACTTTATTTTATGTGCATTGGTGTGAAGGTGTCAGATCTCATGGAACTGCATTTTCAGACAGTTGTGAGCTGCTATGTGGGTGCTGGGAATTGAACCCAGGTCCTCTGGAAGAGCAGTCAGTGCTCTTAACCGCTGAGCCATCTCTCCAGCCCCCTGTAATATGTTTTCTTAAAGGAGTGGGGCTGGAGAGATGGCTCAGCAGTTAAGAGAACTGGCTTGTCCTCCAGAAGACTGGATTTGATTTCCCAGCATCCACGCAACAGGTCACAGCCATCTGTCCTTTCGGTTCCTGGGCATCCAGTGCCTCCTGACCTCAGCAGGCTCGTGCACACAGAGATATGCATGCACACACTCAGATGTGCAAACACATGCAGCATAAAACAAAGAAATATAAATTTAAACAACAACAACAAAGTCAGCACACCTTTAATCCCAGTACTTAGGAGGTGGGTCTCTGTGAGTTCAAAGCCAGCCTGGTCCACATAAACAGTTCTAGGACAGCAGGTGACAGAGTGAGACCCTGGTCTAAGAATAATAATAATAATGATAATAATAGCCTGAGTCCTGACCTCATATTCATTCAGTCCCTATGGAAGCACAATGTGTAAGAGAACTCTAGTCCTTTTAGTATTATCAGTCCAAACTGAGTAGGGGAAGAAGGCAATTTGAAGTAATCCTTAATAAATTCTAGATGAAAACATTAACAATAAGGTTTTTAAATGCACAAGCACTATTTTCTTCTCCTTCCTTCCTTCCTTCCTTCCTTCCTTCCTTCCTTCCTTCCTTCCTTCCTTCCTTCATTTTTTCATAGCTCAAGCTGTGCTAGAACTCTGTATATAGCCTAGATTGGCCTTGAACTTGAAGTGGTCCCCTTGTCTCAGTCTCCAACCCTGGGATCACAGGTGTGAGGCACCATAATTAGCTGCCATGTGCTATATTAATACCATCTCAACCATTCCCATGCCTCCTCCCTCCCAGAAAGAGCCGGGGAGTAGAAGGGGCAAGCAGAGAGCATGCGCAGAGGGAAGGCGGGGCCCCTACCTTTCAGCTCCTTATCTGTGTAATTGTGGGGACTGGTCATCAGTTCCTGCTTCAGCTTTTCCAAAAGGAATTTCACTACTGAAATATTCCAAGAGGACTTAATGCTGTCACAGAGGAGGAAAAAAAATAATAATAATAAGGCAGACAACTTTTGAGGAGCCAGAGGAACCGGACACACCTGGACTGAATGAGCTTTGTTGCGAACTCCTTGGTCTGACAGAAGCCAGCAGCCACCCCCAAGCCCACTTCCCTCTCAGCACAGCACCCGGTGAGCTGTTTGTCCTCGAGAGCCCGTACCTTTCAGATCCATTGAATCTCTTGTCATTGGTGATGTGGTTATGCACATTGTGGACCAGTTTCTAGGGGAGGGAGAAAGAATCAGGTCAGGAGTAGACAGGAAAACTTTCCTGTGGTCCCCGTATGTGGGTTCTTCTCTGTCCCAACCACACTATTTCTAGTTCCTAGGCACCATTGTTTTTTGGGTTTATTTGTTTGTTTGTTTTGGAACTCACTTTGTAGACCAGGCTGGCCTCGAACTCACAGAGATCTGCCTGCCTCTGCCTCCCAAATGATAAGATTAAAGGCATGCCACCACCACCCGGCTTCTAGGCACTTGTCTTGGTTAGGTTTTTATTGCTGTGGAGAGACACCAGGATCATGGCGACTTTGAATTGTGGTGGCTCCCTACAGTTTCAGAGGTTTAGTTCATTATCATCATAGCATGGAGCTTGGCAGACATGATTTTGGTGACATCTTGATCAGAAGGCAACAGGAAGTCAACTAGGAAACCTCAAAGCCGGCCCAACAATGATGCACTTCCTCCAACACGGCCACACCCACTCCAACAAAGCCACACCTCCCAGTAGTGACACTCCCCGTGAGATTGTGGGAGCCGAACACCTTCAAACGGCCACAGCACTATTGTTTAATATGTCCTTTCTTGACCAAAGAGCTATCTAAGGCTGTATAATTTTAGCTTTTCTTTTTAACCAAAGTGTCACATACCCCACGCTGACTTCAAATTTCCTGTGTGGTCCTAAACTCCTGCTCTTTGTGCCTTTGTTACCTGAATGCTGGGATTATAGATGTGCCACCACATCCCTATAATCTGTGTTTCTTTGAATATAAGTGTATTCTGAAATTACCTATTAAACCCAGTAGTCATGTGTGTTGGCACATGCCTTTTTTTTTTTTTTAAGATTTATTTATTTATTTTTTGATTTTTCGAGACAGGGTTTCTCCGAAGCTTTTTGGTTCCTGTCCTGGAACTAGCTCTTGTAGACCAGGCTGGCCTCAAACTCACAGAGATCCGCCTGCCTCTGCTGGGATTAAAGGCGTGCGCCACCAGCGCCCGGCAAGATTTATTTATTATGTATAGTGTTCTGTCTGCATGTATGCCTGTGGGCCAGAAGAGGGCATCAGATCTCATTCCAGATGGTTGTGAGGCACCATGTGGTTTCTGGGAGAACCATTGGAGGAGCAGTTAGTGCTCTTAACCACCGAGCCATTTCTCCTAACCTCAGTATCCAGAAGGCAGAGGCAGGTGACTATCTGAGTTTGAGGTCAACCTGGTCCTCAGGGCAAGTTTCAGGACAGTCTGGAAAGACAATTAAAAATTCTTACAAGTCTGGGAAGTGCACACATGAGTCTTGACAACAACAGAAATGGAAACTGGAAAGCGCCCTGGACACAGCCAGCACTTCCCTGGACACGGCCAGCACTTCCCTGGACACAGCCAGTACTTCCGTTCCTTCCTTCCATGGCACCAAGCAGCTGTTTTCCTCATACACATCTATTCCCTTGCTTTCAAAAAATGTATGGCTTGACTTAATTGCACATGTTTGTGTGTATGTGCCTGAGTATACGTATGTGCATTACATGTATGCAGGAGCCCACAGAGGTCAGAAGAGAGAAAAGATCTCCTGGATCTATTGTTATAGATGGTTGTGAGTCATGTGGGTATTAGGAATCCAACCCACACCCTCCGTAACCCTGAGCTGTCTCCCAGCCGTCTGTCTCCTTCCTGAGCCAGTTATTCTAATTGGACATTTGGGGGAGAGCAGGATCTGATTATGTAGCCCTGGTTGGCTTGGAACTCTCTATGTAGTCTTGGCTAGGCCCAAACTCATAGACATCCACTTGCCTCTGCTTCCCTCGCACTACCACAGTGAGCCTATGGCATATTTTTTTTTTTTTTTTTTTTTTTATTTTTTATTTTCGAGACAGGGTTTCTCTGTGGTTTTGGAGCCTGTCCTGGAACTAGCTCTTGTAGACCAGGCTGGTCTCGAACTCACAGAGATTCACCTGCCTCTGCCTCCCGAGTGCTGGGATTAAAGGCGTGCGCCACCACCGCCCGGCTGTTTTGCTTTTTTGAGATAGGATCTCTCTACATATATATCCCTGGCTGTCCTGGAATTCACTATGTACGGTCTCAAACTCACAGAGATCCACCTGCCTCTGCCTCCTGAGTGCTGGGATTAAAGACGTGCCTGACCCTCAAATGAACATTTTTAGTTTTATGGGAGGTTGGAGAAATGGCTCAGTGGTTAAGAGCACTGACTGGTCTTCCAGAGGTCCTGAGTTCAATTCCCAGCAACCACATGGTGGCTCACAACCATCTGTAATGAGATCTGGCGCCCTCCTCTGGTGTGTGGGCATACATGGAGGCAGAATGTTGTATACATAATCAATAAATAAAAAAAAATAAATTAATCTTGAAAAAAGGGGTGGGGGTCGCCGGGCGGTGGTGGCGCACACCTTTAATCCCAGCACTCGGGAGGCAGAGGCAGGTGAATCCCTGTGAGTTCAAGGCCAGCCTGGTCTACAAGAGCTAGTTCCAGAACAGCTAGGACTGTTACACAGGAAAACCATCTCGAAAAAGCAAAAAAAAGGGGGGGTGGGGGCCGGGCGGTGGTGGCGCACGCCCTTAATCCCAGCACTCGGGAGGCAGAGGCAGGCGGATCTCTGTGAGAGAATCGAAACACTAGCTGAGGACCTGGATTCCCCAGCACCCACAAGTCCAGACCTGGGGATCCGGCTCTTTCTTTTGTTTTTTTGTGGGCACCAGGCTCACATACGGTGCACATACATATATGAAGGCAAAATACTTTACCACATAAAAACAAATAAATCTTGCCAGGTGGTGGTAGAGCACACCTTTAATCCCAGCACTTGGGAGGCAGAGGCAGTCGGATCTCTGAGAGGCCAGCCTGGTCTACAAAGCGAGTTCCAGAAAAGCTAGGACTGTTTCACAGATAGACTCTGTCTTGAAAAATCAAAGGAAAAAATAAAAGAAAGAAATCTTTAAAAAACTGAAGTCCAGCCGGGCGGTGGTGGTGCACGCCTTTAATCCCAGCACTGGGGAGGCAGAGGCAGTCGGATCTCTATGAGTTCGAGACCAGCCTGGTCTACAAGAGCCAGTTCCAGGACAGGCTCCAAAACCACAGAGAAACCCTGTCTCGAAAAAGCAAAAAAAACAAAAAAACAAAAAACAACCAACCCCCCCCCAAAAAAAAAACACCAAAAAACAAAAACTGATGTCCAATGCTGGAGAGATGGCTCAGTGGTTAAGAGCACTGCCTGCTCTTCCAGAGGTCCTGAGTTCAATTCCCAAGCAACCACATGGTGGCTCACAACCATCTGTAATGAGGTCTGGTGCCTTCTTCTGGCCTGCAGACATACACAAAGACAGAATATTGTATACATAATAAATAAATAAATAAATAAATAAATAAATATTTTTATTTTTATTTATTTATTTTTTTTGGTTTTTATTTTTTTCGAGGCAGGGTTTCTCTGTAGCTTTGGAGCCTGTCCTGGAACTAGCTCTGTAGACCAGGCTGGTCTCGAACTCACAGAGATCCGCCTGCCTCTGCCTCCCGAGTGCTGGGATTAAAGGCGTGCGCCACCATCGCCCGGCTAATAAATATTTTTAAAGAAACAAATACTGAAGTCCAAATGTAAGCAGTCACAAAGGAATAGGTGAACAATTTCATAGAAAGTGAGACATGTGACTTCTCAAAGAAAGAAGAGGAGTTACCTGTCTTTTAAGACAAGGAGGTTGGAAGAGATCAGGTGATAAAAAAAATCCAACCAGGCTTGAAGTACAAAGGGAAAGTACTCTAGACAGTAGAAACAGTAGGTGTTAGGACTGTAAAGGCTGCTGGCTCATCTGTCTCCTGAGTGAGCTAAAAATAGTCTTCCCCTAGGGTGGCTGGCATCCGCACCATTCCAAAGAGTCAAGGATACTGGTCTGGTCCCTGGGGTCCACAGGGTCCCTTGCAGCACATACAAATAAATCTTTTTGTTTGTTTGTTTGTTTTTTGAGACAGGATTTCTCTGTAGCTTTGGAGCCTGTCCTGGAACTAGCTCTTGTAGACCAGGCTGGTCTCGAACTCACAGAGATCCGCCTGCCTCTGCCTCCCAAGTGCTGGGATTAAAGGCGTGCACCACCACCGCCCCGGCTCTTTCCTTTTTTGAATGCATTAAGAAGGGCTGGAGATAGGCTCAGTAGTTAAAATCCCTTGCCGCTCTTCCAGAGGACCCAGGTTCAGTCCCTATACTCACAACAGCATATACCTCTGGCTCCAGGGAATATACCACCTTCCGGCCTCTGACGATTCCTGCACACATGTGGTATACACTCACATACATACAGATACAATTGAAAAACATTAAGAATCTATATTAAGATCCAGTTTTGACAGGTGGCAGTGGCGCACACCTTTAATTCCAGCACTAGGGAGGCAGAGGCAGGCGGATCTCTGAGTTTGAGGCCAGCCTGGTGTACAGAGCAAGTTACAGGTCAACTAGGGCTAATGTAATGAGCTCCTACCTCTTATTAATTGATTAATATTTAACAAACTCTAACTGCTACTAAATAAATAAGTAAATAAACTCAGAGTGTGGTGAATAGAGTGGTGTATATGTTTATAATTCCAACACTTGTGAGTTCAAGGCCAGTCTCAGCGGTGTGTAGTGACTTTGAGGCAACTCTGAGTGTCACAAGATCCTGTTTCAAACAAACAAAACAAAGCCCCCAAGCCCCACAAAGCTCTTGCACTCACAGTTGATCCAAGACGCAGAAGAGGTCTCCCAGCCTCTACACTATTGGCATGTTGAGCTGAAAGGTACATTGTGGAACATGCCATAGAGTACCTGGTGTCTACCCATTGGATATAAGCATTCTCCCTCTGCCTACCGACCGGCGATAACAGTCTAAAAAGTGGCTACTGGTTATACCTGTCCCTGGAGGGCAGCTCCTTCGAACTGAGAACCACTCCCCCACCAGTTAGTTCTTCATGGGCCTCTCAGCCTCTCCAACAAGATGGCAGGTAGTCTTCCTAGCAAGTCCCTTCTTCCTCCAAGAGCTTTGTGGCTGGGCAGACGGCACTAAGTTTGGTGGCTCAGTGCCTCTGTGGGGCTTGACACTGCTTCAGGACAAGCTAGCTTTCCCAGAGAAGATGTCCCTCATCACTTACCCTGCACACTGGCTAAAATGTGACCCTTTAGTGGTCAGTCTGCTCAATCCTTTAAGATCTTCCCATCAGGACTACGAGAATACTAGAGAGATAATTCTCTTCTCTTTAAAGGGGAGACACCATTCTATCTAGACAAGCCTAAAAGACGAGGCAATGGAAAAGGCTCTGCCCATGCTCAAGGTTATGGAATAATGTCTCTTTTAATCCTCCCCATTCCAGTAGGATTTAGGACACTATTCATTCTATTTGGAGGCTTAAAGTCAACCCACTCTTTCAAATTCAAGAAAAAATGATTGAAACTGAGCTCACTTACGGAGAGCACCAGATCACGCTTACGCCTGGAATTTTTCTGCCCAGTCCCACGGATCCTGCATGGGGAGCCGATAAATCCCATAGAACGGCTCAGTTCCCCAGTGCTGCCCAGGCCCGACTCTTCCAGGGCGTTGTCCAGTGATGCTGAACCGAGCATGTCCTCGGGACGGGTTCCTGGGAGCTTGGCTCCATTTTCTGGTCCTGTCTCTGAGGATGCCCTCTGGATAGCCAGCTGTGTGGCTGGTGAAAGTTGTTTGGCATAAGCAGGGACCAACACTCGTTGTATAGCACCCTCAGAGGCTACATAATCGTCCGCCATCTAAGAACAAGAAGAACAGTCTATTAACAGCCAGGCAGAGGGGGACCTGCTTAACCACCATTCTCGGCCAAGAGTAGTGCACAAAGCAGAGGAGGAGGCCAGGTCAGCTGTCTGTCATGTCGACGGCTTATTTCCCTGGAGTCTATGAGAACACCAGGCAAGTCGGCAAATCATTCCTTTCCCCATGTTGGGCGTTTTGCCTGCGTGTATGTCTGTGCACCACATACATCCAGTGCGTGTGGAGGCCAGAAGAGGATGTTGGATTCCTGGAACTGGAGTTACAGACAGCTGTGAATCGCCATGTGGGTGCTAAGGACTTGAACCTGGGTTCTCTGGAAGGGCAGCCAGTGCTCTTGGCTCCTGAATCATTTCTCCAGCCCTGGGCTGATTGTTCTCATGTGAACAGGCCCTGTACTGTTGGGTTGTTATCACAAAACAGCTTCCGTGAACAAGGCATGCTTTGACCTTCTCTGTGAACAGTTACTTATGGCATATTCTTTTTTTTTTTAAAGATTTGTTTATTATGTATACAGTGTCCTGTCTGCATGTTTGTTTACACACCAGAAGAGGGTATTAGATCTCATTATAGATGGCAGTGAGCCACCATGTGGTTGCTGGGAATTGAACTCAGGACCTCTGGAAGAGCAGTCAATGCTCTTAACCACTGAGCCATCTCTCCAGCCCCTAATGGCATATTCTTTTTTTTTTTTTTTTTTTGGTTTTTTCGAGACAGGGTTTCTCTGTGGCTTTGGAGCCTGTCCTGGAACTAGCTCTTGTAGACCAGGCTTGTCTCGAACTCACAGAGATCCGCCTGCCTCTGCCTCCCGAGTGCTGGGATTAAAGGCGTGTGCCACCACTGCCCGGCTTGGCATATTCTTGAGTATAAGAAATGTATCTTGGGGAGCTGGAGAGATGGCTCAGCGGTTAAGAGCACTGACTGCTCTTCCAGAGGACCCGGGTTCAATTCCCAGCACCCACATGGCAGCTCACAACTGTCTGAAAATGCAGTTCCACAAGATCTGATTCTTTCACATTAATCCTTCACATCAATGCACATAAAATGAAGTTAAATAAATCGTTAAAAAATTATTAAAAAAAATGTATCTTGGGGGGCAATTGGTGGCGCATGCCTTTACCTTAATCCCAGCACTCAGGCTGCAGAGGCAGGTGGATCTCTGAGTAGTACAGGGCCAGTCTGGGCTACAGAGCAATTCCAGGAGAGCCAGGGCCATCAGAAAACAAAACAAACAACAAAAGAAATTTATCTAGCTAAGCGCTCTGTCTGAAAGTACGGGGAGGGGGACAGGAACAAGAAAACTGAACAGTAACTACAATAAAAAGGGGGAATGAGAGAAAAGATGAGAGCAAAGCAGGGAACCCCAAAGTGAAGAACCCCTAGAGGGGATGTCACACACACAACAGACACCTCCCCTACCCTCTAGCTCCACGGAGGGGCTGGTCTGGACCAGGCCACACCCCACAGTCTCAGCCTTAACATCCTGCTGAAGCCTGTGGGCTGAAGGACACAGAGGGCAAGGAAAAGGGGGGCGGGAGCAGACGGGGAGAAGGAGAGGAGCAGGGATTTTTGCAGCCAAGAAAACAAAACAGTGAGAGTGGGGGAACCACACACGTACAGAAAGACGCGGAGGAGGCAGCTGAGATTTACAGACCCGTGAGCTGCTCTCCCTACTGTGAAATCTAAAAGCTAATTCCATCCTGTCAGCTTGGAAGCCTTCCCTGCCTGAAAGCATCCCCAGTGCAGAGCACTGCCTGGCCTGGGTGTCCTCCTGTTTCCTGTCTCAGGCCCAGGCCAGGCAGGCAGAGTGAGGAACAGTGACCAGGACTACAAAGCGAAGCCTTTAGAAGAGCGACAGCCAATTGCTATGATAGGCTAGTGTCTAGGGGAGAGGTCTGGATGCTCGTTCCTCAGAGTCAGCAGATGGGCTGGGACTTCCCACCCTCTCGTTCTCCCTGTGTGTTTGGATCTTTACTCTTTACTGGGTATTGTTACTGTGTTGGGGCCAAAAGGGAAGAGAGAGGGCAGACAGGGAGTAGGGAGAGCTGAAGACTCCCCTCCAGCTGTTGACTGTAGTGCATCTGTAATTCCCTATCTCTGTGATCTCTGCCATCCTTCGGTCTCCTCCACTTCCCTGAGTGTCTTTCTGCAGTTCTTCTATGTAGTCAGGCTTTCCTTCTTCAGATGGCCCCTGAGCACTGAAAAACTGAAACAGTGCTGTGTATTTCTGTCTTTTTTTGCCCAGAATATGCTCAATTTCCATCCTCCTCTACTCTCTGCCCCAACCTTCTTCTTCTTATTATTATTTTTTGAGACAGGGTTTCTCTGTATCTTTGAAGCCTGCCCTAATACTAGCTCTTGTAGACTCTTGTAGCCCAAGCTGGCCTCGAACTCTCAAAGATCCACCTGCCTCTGCCTCCCAAGTGCTGGGATTAAAGGCGTGCGCCACCACCGCCCGGCTGCCCCAACCTTCTTAAAAGACATATTTTTACTATTTTTAATTATGTGTATGTGTGTGGATATGAACATGTAAGCGCAGGTCTCAGGAGGCCAGAGGCATTGGATCCCCTTGGAGCTGACTCTTATGAGCCACCTGATAAGGAAGCTGGGAACTGAAAACTCAGGTCCTTTGGAGAAGCAGTGGAAAAGCGTTCGTAACCACTGAGCCATCATTCCAGACTCCCCTCAGCTAATTGTTATTTTGTTTTATTTTTCTTTTCGGGGGGAACAGTATCTCTACATTTAGTTAGGCAGGACTGGAACTCACCATGGCCCAGGCTGGCCATGGACTCATGACGACCATCCTGTCATTGCCACACCCCACCTCCATGTCCCTACGGGTCCTCTGTTCCTTCTGTTTCTGTTTGTTTGTTTTTTGAGGCAGGGTCCCATGGTCCTGGTTGACCTGACTCACCATGTACATCCTGATGGTCTTCAGTTCACAGAAATTCATCTGCCTCTGCCTCCTGGATGCTGGTATTAAAAGCAAGCGATTAAGCCGGTGGTGGTGGAGGTGGTGGTGGTGGTGGCACACACCTTTGATCCCAGCACTTAGGAGGAGGCAGAGGCAGGTGGATATCTGAGTTTCAAGGCCAGTCTGGTCTACAGAACTAGGACAGCTGGGAGCACACAGAGAAACTCTGTCTCAAAAAATAAAAACAACAAACAAACAAAAAAGTAAGGGATTAGAGGGGGCTAGAGAGATGGCTCAGTGGTTAGGACCTGGGTTTGCTCTCAACACCCACACTGAGGGGCTAGTTAACGTTCTGTGACTCTAGCTCCGGGAGATCTGCCGCCCTCTCCTGGCCTCCCCCTGTGCCTGCACTCACGTCCACACTGCCCCCATACATGTGTAATTAAAAATTAAAAAACTGAGTCTTGAGAAGCAATTAAAGGTGTGTGCCACCACCTCAGTATTCTGCCTACCTTTTGCTCTGTCTTTCCCCAGATAAAATTCTCTTGGAAGCAAGCATGCTGGCTTCCACCTGTCATGCCAGCACTTGGGAGGCATTGTTCCAAATCTGAGAAGAGCAGGGACTACAGTGAGTTCTAGGCCAGCTTGAGCTAGAGAGTGAGATCCTGTCGGTCACTGTCAGCAGCAGCATCATCAAATAAACAGTACCTCCTCTTCCCACATAGATCTACCTTTCTTTTTTCTATTTTTATTTTGCTTTACTTTTATTTTATTTATTTTGTTTTTCAAGACAGGATTTTCCTGGCTGTCCTGGGACTCGCATTGTAGACCAGGGTGGCCTACAACTCACAGAGATCTACTTGCCTCTGCCTCCAGAGTGCTGGGATTAAAGGTGTGCGCCACCACTGCTAGGCTTAGATCTACCTTTCTTTTATGCTCCTTCCTTACTTTTTTCTCCTTCTTCAAACCCCACAGTTCCACTTCTTCCCTTTACCTGCCTTTAGTATCCTTATTCCCCCACCCCGCAGCGCGCTCCACCCTTGCCCCTCTTCCTCTTCGCACTTCATCTCTCTTCTGAAGCCCTTCTTGGCAAAATGAAGGCCTTGATAAAACATGAACAAGCCGTCTGTGCATGGCAGGCATTCTCGCCAGGAAAGGCGGAGCTGGTGGAGCAGCCGAGACTGCTGTGGAAAAGATGCCGTGATGGAGCTCTTGAGAAGGTGGGAAGCACCACGTCACTTCCTGCACCAAAAAAACGGCCTCCTGCCAAAAGGCTCAGGGTGGAAACAAGAGTTCAGGCTATGATATTCCTGAAAGTGAGGGAACTTGGTGGGCGCTCTTCTGTCTTATCACGGATACAGGTGAAAGAATGGGCTAAAGAGTCAAAGAGAGGAGGGCATACGATTCATTATCCCCACTGGCAGATCAACCACACAGGGGTGAAGGGGTACTTACGGGGTTGAGCAGAGGGGCTCCCTCTACCGCAGCCAGAGCACATCCCGGGAGCCGCAGATCTCTCTGGGGGGCTGTGAAGAAGCCCAAAGGCCCCTGCCCCACGGTGGAGGCAGCCCCCAGCTGCCGCAGCTCCTCGATCACCACCTGCACACCACTGCCCACGCTGTCACACTCCTCCTCCATGGCAGAGAGTGTCTTGCAGGCTTCCCCCGGACTCCCCTTGAGCAATCCAGGCTCCTCGGGTGGTGGGCTGCGGGCCCGGCTCTCCCCATCTTCATCGGCGGTGCACACTTTCCCCTGCCGTAGCTCACCCACTTCTTCCTGGAGCTGTTTTAACAACTCGTTGTTGGAGCGAGCAAGACCCAGGGCCGCCTCAGCCAGACCCACTGCCTTGTCCACCCGCTGGTAGATAATATGCAGGAGCTGTTCAGTGCTCTGAACCGCCAGGCCATGTCCTGTCACTGTGATAGGGGTGCTGGCAGGAGGATTCCCACCCTGAGAACCCGAGCTGCCCTGGCTAGTCTCACTCTTACAGGCACAGCAGCAGCATCTGGCTTCATTGCCACTGGGTGGGGTGAAGAGAATGGTGGCGCTGAAGGACATAGCTGACGGATGCAGGTTACTAACTGGGTGCACTTGGCTGGACAGCTTTACCAGGGTTCCGGATAACCGGGTACACCGCCGGACAGTCTCACAAGCGTTCCAGATAACCGGGTACACCACCAGACGGCCTCACAAGCGTTCCAGATAACCGGGTGCACACTGCCGGATGGCCTCACAAGCGTTCCAGATAACCGGGTGCACACTGCCGGACAGCCTCACAAGCGTTCCAGAGATCTGGCCTTCACCAGGTAAGCAATGGCCTCGAGATTCACTTTCCCTTCTCATGGAAGGTAGTCAGCAGGGCTGAGGCTCCAGACTCTGGGATCTGTGGAAGCTAGTGGATGAAGACACTCAAAGTCCATGGTTGCTCCTCCTCAGCCTTCTGATGGCGGGGCTCGTGCTTCCCAACCAGTCTTCACTGAAAGAGAAGCAGAGCAAAGACTCTGATGAGTACAGGTTCAGAGAATTCGAGGCATTCTTGCACCCAAGCAAGGACCTCTCCAACCACACCCACCCCCTCCCACCTCCCTCATCCCCCACTACAACCCAGGTGACAGAAAAGGGAGGACACCTGGAAAGAAGAAAAGACCACGGAAGAAAATGAAGACCTGTTTCCTCCTTTCCTCTCCGATTCCTCTGACTCCTCTACTAGCAGTATGGCGCCCTGGTGCTAAAGGGTGAACTGTGTCTCCACGGGCCACACTAAGCTTTCACGACAAGAGTCTCCTCCTTTTTGTTTTTTTTTTTTTTAAAGATTTATTTATTTATTATGCAAACAGTATTCTGCATGTATGCTGCAGGCCAGAAGAGGGCGCCAGATCTCATTACAGATGGGTTGTGAGCCACCATGTGGTTGCTGGGAATTGAACTCAGGACCTTTGGAAGAGCAAGCAGTGCTCTTAACCACTGAGCCATCTCTCCAGCCCCCCTTTTTGTTTGTTTTTGTTTCTTTGGTTTTGTTTTTAGTTTTTCTTTTAAACTTGGTTTTGATTTTGGGGTCGGGGAGGGCAGGTTCGAGGGGACAGAGATAAGTGAGCTCCGAGTGCATGATGTGAAACCCACAAAGAATCAATAGGAGTTCAAACAAATTCATCTTGGGCATGGTGAAAAGATGTCCTCGATCCCAGTCAGTATTCAGGAGGTAGAGGTAGGTGGGTCTCCGTGAGTTCAAGGCCAGCCTCGGCTATGTAGCTAGTTCCAGGACAACTAAGGATATATATTGAAACTCTGTCTCAAGAACAACCCCCAGAACAAGCAAATTAGAGTTAGGGTTGATGTCAGTGGTAGGAACAATAACTATAATATTACCAAGCTGCTATTTGTCAGTATTCATAGATCTCTGTAGGTATTTTTATATGAGCAATCTTTTTTAAACTTTTAAAATTATTTATTTGTGTGTACATGTGTGTATTGAGGCTGGTAGCCTTCCTTGGGAGGCAGGAGAGGACAGTGGGAGCATGAGCTGAAGCTGCAGTTAGTTGTGAACTGCCTGATATGGGTGTGGGATGTGAACTTAGGTCTTCTAGAAGACTACAGTGCTCTTAACCTCTGGGCCATCTCTTCAGGCCCTGTTATAATCTCTATACAAATAAAACAGGCAGAGATGAGAAAACTGGGATTGGGAAAAAAGGAATTGAGTTGGGCTTGGAGAGTCCTGTAGTTTCACCACTAGGGAGGCGAAGACAGAACAGCCATGGTATGACCAGCCTTGAACGTGGAGCAAGTCTGAGCAGAACAGCCGCAGTCCAGAACAGTCCAGAGTAAAAGTGACCACTCAGGAGGCAGAGGCAGGTGGATCTCTATGAGTTTGAGGCCAGCCTGGTCTGCAGAGCGAGTTCCGGGACAGCCAGGGCTACACAGAGAGACCCTGTCTAAAACAAAAAAACAAAACAAAAACACACGTATACTAAAGACAGCAGCAACAATAACCACCAACACCAAAGCCAAAAAACCCACAAAAAATGAAAACTTCACCTCTACGTACAACAGTTCAGGGAGAGGCCGTCCATCATCTGGACCACCCTTTCCTCCCAAACCACACGCATTTTTGTTCAGACTAAATATATCATATTTTGGCAGTTCCTCTGCTTGCTTTCTTCTCATTCCGAGTCTGAATTTTCTACATGATTGAGTTTACCTCCAAACTATGAAAAATAAAAGGTTTCTCACTATTTAATCACTAGCTGGGTGTGATTTGGTATTCTTCGGACATATGGTCTTACAATGTGCCTTTGACTCATTCAGGGTCAGGATAGAAATGAACTTTCTTAAATGTGATAGGCAATTCCTATCATAACCTTCACTCTTGGAAATAAAAAGGAATTCATCACTTAAAGCTCCTCCTCAGCTGGTCAGCCCTGCTGCCTCCATTTCGAGGAACAAAATGGTCTTCTTAAAACCTGTTCCTATGAGAAACGAGTTACCACACAACAACCGCAAATGAGCAGTTACCATAAAATACACTTTCTCTATAATTTAAGAGTGACCAGTCTAGGCCGGGTGGTGATGGCACAAACCTTTAATCCCTACACTCTGGAAGCAGAGGGCCAGCCTGGTGTACAGAGGTAGTTTCAGGAAAGCCAGGAGTACACAAAGAAACCTTGTCTTGGAAAAACAAGCAAACAAAAGGGTCTAAAGATCTACAAGATATCTAAGACTTCATTACCAGGCACAAAACAGAGAGGCTGGGCAGAGCCTCGGCTCCTACACTAAAGCCTTCCTTCCGGGTAATCTGAAAACTGCACTCTCTTCCTTTTCTCTCCTGAGAGAGGAATTTGTGTGTGTGAGCGCGCGCCCGTGTGTGTGTGTGGGGGGGGGGGGGTGCCTTTACCCTTCATTCTTTTGTGACAGAATTCAGCATGTAATTCCTTTTTCCTTAAATTTTTTTTTTTTTTTTTTTTTTTGGTTTTTCGAGACAGGGTTTCTCTGTAGTTTTGGAGCCTGTCCTGGAACTAGCTCTTGTAGACCAGGCTGGCCTCGAACTCACAGAGATCCGCCTGCCTCTGCCTCCCAAGTGCTGGGATTAAAGGCGTGCGCCACCACCGCCCGGCTTAAATTTTTTTTAAATAAGTGTTTGCCTATGTTCATATAAGTGCACCACAGACATGCCTGGTGCCCAAGTAAGTCAGAGTGGGCATTGGTTCCCGTGGGACTGGAGTTACAGATGCCTATGAGCCACCATGTGGGTGCTGGGAACTGAACCAGAGTCCTATACAGCAGCTGAGTCAACTCTCCAGCTTTTACTGGCCTGGAACTACGCAGACCAGGCTGGCTTCAAAACCATGGCAATCCTGCACTAGCATCTAGAGAGCTAGAGTTACAAACACTATGCTCTATTTGTCACAAGAATTTTCAAGTCAATATGGCAGTCTTTAAAAAAAAAATTAACAGGCTATAGTGCAGCGAGGTAAGATTAAGATTTCCGTTTCCCTAGAATATACCTGATATTGAGGACTTTACTGTATTTGTGGAGAAACGGAAAAATGTAAAACTAACTCCCAGGGCTTTTATCTCGTGCACACAGCGCCTTCAGTTAATGGTGGTGTTCAGTCAAAGGTGACCCAGACGGGCGCAGGGGCTGCAAAGCATTCCCAGGGAGGCAGCGCAGCTCCTGGCCGGGGTCTGCCCGCCCTCGGGGACTCACGAGTGGACCTCAAGGACAGCCCAGCCCACCCGGAACCCAGCTCCACGCTTCCAGGACCGCTCCACCCGTGTGCCGCAGGCGCGCGAGAAGGCGTCCGTGTACCCGCCGGCACGCGCACACGAGTGGGGGCACCGCCCCGCTCGCCCTCCGGCTCGCGCTGATAGGCCACTGAACCAAAGGGGTGCAGGACCAGGGACGCTATTGGCGTCAGTTCCCTGTCACTCAACTACCCGGGAAGGGAGGGGCCTTCTCAGGGAGGGACACGACCGGGAGGCTTTTTCAAGGACGCCAGGCGCCATTTTGGCTGTTTACTCGCTTTTCTGCTCTACAGTTGCGTGTACACGACCGGACCGAAGTACGGAGGCCGCAGAACGTTTTCATACATTTGGCCGGGCTGATTTTGGGTTCCTGCCTGCCTTAGTTACAGAGCTCTCAGATAATAGTTGCAAAGTAGCATTTCCTTCCTCCTTAGTTCACTTTGCATCTTTTACTGTTAGATTCTCAGCAAAATCTATAGATTTGCTTTGCTTTGGTAAAAGTGTCATACCAAACAAGCCAATCCACGGGAGGGAGGGATTCCTAGGCGATGAGCCTAGGCTGCAAGATCCGAATGCCTAAGCTGCCTGGCAATTACTCTTAAGGAACTACGTGGTAGGTGACAGCCTGCCGTGGTGCCTGAGACTTTAAAAGAGTAGCATAAAAATTATCATCGTTGCTGTGATCATTAAGGTCCATAGAATCTTTTACATTTCAAAAAAATGCAAGTCTAAACTTGTGGAAGGTCTTGTTGGGAAATAAAAATGAAAATGCACTTAGTATAAATAGAAAGTCTATAGAATCCAAGCAGAGCCATTTTCCTTATGAATTTAAGACCCGGTAGCAGTTTTACGCAGATGTTGTTTAGGTGTTTTTAAAGACTCTGCATACAACACTTAGCTAAGAGGTCTGTAGTGAGAACTTGGACTTGACTCTCCCGGTTACATCTGTGACGTTCCCTGATCTCTCTGCATACACTAATGTTTTCACACAATCTTCAAATACAGACTGAACAGAGGTATATCCTGTAAAACTCCCGATTAGACCGTCACACCACACAGCTGCCTAGAAAGGGGATGCTCTGCCCCAGGGAAAGAGGACTTTAACGCACTCTTTTCCGAAACTTGTGAGATATGGGGGAAGCTTCGCATTTACAGAACAAAATTGCGTTGCATTTTTTATCCCTCCTATGTTTTGTTTGCCTCCTCTTGCCCCTCGGCCCCAAACAGTAACTGAACTAGACAATTCCCACCCCCACTTTCCTACCTCTGGATTTTTTCAAACAAATCCCAACCAATAAAAGTCCACTTTGTTAAAAAGCCAGAAAATTCCTCGTTGAACATCTCTCTCCAAAACTACTGGCAGAGGCCAAAATATACACAGCTGTACATTTAAGAACGAGAAACAGAAGGCAAAAGCACTTACAAGCCATTGCAGGGGGGCTCGAATAACCGAATAACTTCCCTACCATCATCTGCCAGGCAGACTGACTGCATGCTTTGGGGCAATTATTTAATTATTCACTAATCTGAGCAAAAAAGGAGCAGAAAATAAGGTAAATTCCAATAGGATGGAAGTTCTTAAGTCAGTCAAGAGCAGGATTTCCTCTAAGCTTTACTTGGCATATGAAATCCTGTTTTGATCATATTTGGAAACACAAGAGGAAAAAAAATACATCGTAGGGTTTGTTTTACACACATAAAACCAAAGGAAAACACTTGAAAAATAAAATCTGATATGGCACATATACACATACTTTACATATACACAAAAATAATCTTTATGAAGTGGTTTGCTTTAAGTACGTGCACACACACACACACACACACACACACACGTCCTCATGAAATTCAGTGTGCGAGACACACCGTCAGAGGGCTTTCCCTTCTCTCCTGGGAAAAGTGTTCCGATTATAATATCCCAGTATATTAAATCTATTGGTTTTGCACACTTGCCACATCCTCGCCAATTGGTTTTGGTTCTGAGGGAGTGTGTGTAAAACGCATGCCGAACGGCTTTGTGAGGGCGCCTCAAATCTCTCTGTTGCCTGTGGTAAAAATTTACATTATCCCTTTAGCCCAATTAAAAACAAATCTATACTTCCCCAAGCGACTAAAATTTAAAATCCTTCAAGCACAAAATTTACCAGTCCTTAAAATGTGATAGCAAAAAGAAAAAAAAATTCTCTGTAAATTTGTCTGGAAACGGTTGCACACGACCATCCTGCTTCTCAACTTGGTATATTTTTAAACCTTTACCAGGAAAAAGAAAGAGAAAGAGAGACAGAAAAAGAAATGGGGAAAAGAGCAAATTCCCCTTAGCAACAGTTTCCTCACCCAAGCACTGCCACAGATCTCTATTTAAAAAAAAAAAAAATCTGAAAACACACGCAAGATGAAGGAGAAAAAAAATGGAAAAAGGATACCCGAAGGTCGTATGGCTCTTTGTATTCGTGTGTGTGCAAAAGAGGAGGACTCGCGGAGCCGGAGCTCGCAAGCCCCGCCCCTTCCCGGACGCCCGCCCGGATTGGCCGCCGGCCGCCCCGCCCGCAAGCACACGCGCCGCGCCCGAGGCGTCCGCCCGGGGGGCCCCCGAGGGCCGCGGGCTCGCGGACCTGGCCGAGCTGCGGAGTGCCCTCCCCTATCTCACCCTTCACCTTTCGTGTCTCGCTTTTTCCCTGTAAAACCAGACCCAGAAGAACAGCCCTGTGACTGAGCGCCTTCTCACTTTGCCAAAGTCAGCGAAGTAGCTCCTTACCTGTGACCTTCTAGACTGGGATTGAGCGTCAGAGTTGGGGGCCTGGGCCTCAACCCTTGGTTTCCCAGGGCAATGTCTCTGGGTCACACATGTTGTCTAGCAGCCCGCCTCTACTTGATCACTGATGAGTGTAACGCTGTCTAAGTGAAAGGCAAAGTAGCCTTACACCGGGCTTTACACTTTGGGGCTTGTTTTTTGTACAGCCCCAGCTAGATTCGGTCCCCTACTGGGCTAACACCATAGTCTGAAGAAAACGAAATGTCTTCCTGCATGTAGATCCTTGCTTAAACCTGGATTTTAAGTAGCCCATAAACTGGTCTCACTGCACCTTCTTGTTCTAAAACGCTCGCACCACACACATACACGCACACGCAAAACGTAAAACACGGATATTTATTGTGGGGGCGCTCGCGTGCCGCAGCGCCTGTGTGACTGTAAGGAGACAATTGCAGGAGTCGATTCTCTCCTTTCCACCTAGTGGGTCTAGAGGATAAAAGCCAAGTCTGCAGGTTTGACGCAGGTTTGGCGGCCTTCACGAACTGAGCAAGCGATGTCCCGCACCGGGCACTAAATTCTTTTGGTTGTTGTTTTGTTTTGAGAAAAGGTTTCACTGTGGATCCTTGGCTGTCCCAGAACTAGCTCGGTAGACGAGGCTGGCCTTGAACTCAGAGATCCACCTACCTCTGCCCCGCCCCCAAAGCTAGGATTAAGGTTTGAGCCACCACACCAGGTACCCCCTCCATATTAGTCCCCAAGGATAACGTCAAGTCCTGCTTATACCTATTTATTTTCTTTAGTATCTGAACCCATGGCCTTTCTCAGTCTTCCTGGGACTTCCTGTCTTCCCCACCTCACTTGAACCCCTCACGTATGAGTTTATATAAGAAAATGGGAAGCTAGGTATGGTGGCTCAATCTTGTAATCCCAGCACTTGGGAGAATGACAGGTTTACTGTCACCTGTTCGAGGCCAATCTGGAAGACATATTGAATTCTTTTTTTTTTTTTTTTTTTTTTTTGGTTTTTCGAGACAGGGTTTCTCTGTGGCTTTGGAGCCTGTCCTGGAACTAGCTCTTGTAGACCAGGCTGGTCTCGAACTCACAGAGATCCGCCTACCTCTGCCTCCCAAGTGCTGGGATTAAAGGCGTGCGCCACCACCGCCCGGCGACATATTGAATTCTAAATCAGCCTGGCTACTTGGCTATGGCAGAAGATTCTGTCTTGAGAGGAAGGGAAGACTGGAGAGATGACTCATTGGTTAAAAGCACAGCCTGCTCTTCCAGAGGACCCAGGTCTGATACCCAGCACTCGCATTGCAGATTACAATCACCTGTAACTCCAGTTCCAGACCATCCAACACCTTCTAGCATTTGTGTACATGGTACACGGATGTACTTGCAGGCAAAACAATCACAGACATAAAAAGTAAAAATATGGGGACTGGAGAGATAGCTCATAGGTTAAGAGCACTGACTGCTCTTCCAGAGAGGATCCAGGTTCAATTCCCAGCACATACATGGCAGCTCGCAGCTGTCTGTAACTTCAGTTCTAGGGAACCCAACACCACACAGACTTACATACTGGAAAAACACCAATGCACATAAAATAAAAGTAAATTTAAAAATAAAAGCATTAAAAGATTAAAAAAAAGACAACAAAAAAAGGGCTTAGTTATGTGTGTGCTATGTTTGGCCACGAGATACTGAGGCATTAGGAGAAAAGACATTTGAGCATCCCAATAAACTGTTCAAAAATATCCAAAAAAAAATATCAAAACGGGCCAAGCAAAATAACACATGACTTAAATTCTAGCACTCAGGCTGCAGAGGCAGGTGGATTTCTGTGAGTCCAAGGTCAGGCTGGCCTACTGGGGAGTTCCAGGACAGTCAGGGTTATGCAATGAGTCCGTGCTTCAAAAACAACAACTAGCCTGGCAGTGGTGGTACACAGCCTTCATCCCAGCACTAGGGAGACAGAGGCAGGTGGTTCTCCGAGTTCTAGGCCAGCCTGGTCTACAGAGCAAGTTCCAGGACAGCCGCCATAGAAGAGCAAGAAAAGGGACTACAAACTACAAACCTTTCCACTTGGCAGGAGCAATGTTGACACGGCTTCTCGCAGAGCATAAGCGACTGTGACAGTGCGGGGCGGCACACACAGAGGCATGTCATTATGTGTGGCTACAATGTATCTGTCTCCAGGGGAACACGTTTCACAGTGCATTAGCGTCCACTCTCTGCTGCGGTTCTCAGTCTTCTTACCCCCTCTCTACCCTGAAACCCTTGGTCCAGCTCTGCCCGCCAGTGTCTCTCTCCATCTTTGCTACATCCAGGTTACTTTCCTGTCCTTACCTCTGATGTGTCCCTAGGTCTAGCTTCCTTTTCCGCCCTCCATTATTTCCTCTGTGACAGGAGCTGTCCGGGTGCCTCACAGCGAGTGGTGACCGCCTCTTCTTGTTAAGATCTATCTGCAGTGCTTGCTTATTGACAGTTTCTTATTTAAACTTTGTGGAGTGGGGCTGGGGAAATAGATCATACAGAGCTTGCTGCTTAAGCCAGATGACCTGAGTTCCATCCTTGGCATCCCCACACAAGGCTGGGCATGGCTTTGTACACAGAACCGCAGCCTTGTGGAGGTGGAGGTGGCAGATCGCTAAGTCAGCCCTAGGAACCTGATCTATGAGATACTAGTGAGAAAAGCGGGGTGGCCAGCTCCCAAGGGATGGCTGCTGAGGCCGATCTCTGGCTTTGCATGTATGTCCACCTGCATGTTTACACCCTTCACCAGTACATGGGCTCACACACACTGAACAAACAGATTCTGTGGACTAAACTACTACTTTTTGTTTGTTTGTTTGTTTGTTTGTTTTGTTTTTGTTTTTCGAGACAGGGTTTCTCTGTGGTTTTGGAGCCTGTCCTGGAACTAGCTCTTGTAGACCAGGCTGGTCTCGAACTCACAGAGATCCGCCTGCCTCTGCCTCCCGAGTGCTGGGATTAAAGGCGTGCGCCACCACCGCCCGGCCTAAACTACTACTTTTATTGTTTTGCTTTTTTTCTTTCTCATAGCCTTGCTCATGCTAAATAAGCACACATTCTCCAACTGAGCTACACCCTTCCACTCCCCAAAGTGGATTTTTTTTTTCAGTTAGAGAGAGGGATGGCGTGGAGAGATGGCTCAGCAGGTAAAGGCACCTAATAACCCCAGCACCCAGACAGTGAAGGAGGGACTCCCCAGCTGTCCTCTGACCCACTTCCACAAGCGCACTATGGCTTAGGAGCCCACACACACTAAGTCCTGCAAGTTGCCCTCTGACCTAAACCCATGCGCACACAGCACACACACACATATGCACAAATTAGTTTTTGTTTATTGTGTGAGAGTGTGATACACAGCTGGTGTGGAGGTCAGAGGACAACTTGCGGGAGTCAGTTCTCCCTTTCTACCATGTGGGTTCCAAGAGGTTCCAACTCAGGTCATCAGCCTTGGTTCCAAGCACCCAATGAGCATCTCCCAGGTCCCCAAACATTGGTAAAGCAAGAAAGCAGAGCAGGATGGGAAATCAAGTAAAGGCAAGTACCCTGGGGGGGGGGGACATCTGATGAGACTGAATCCATGGATACTTTAAAAAAAAGAAAAGAAAAAGAATTATTTTATTTTGGGATGGGAGGTGGGGAGAAAGGGCATCATATCCCCCGAAACTGGGGATATGATGCCTGTAAGCCACCATCTGGGAGCCATCTCCCTGGCCTTGAACCCATGACTATCTTCTTTCTTTTAAATAAACGAGGTCAGCAATTCAAGTCTAGTGACAGCTTACCCGGAACGAGGCAGGGCTGAGCACCTAGTCAGGTCAAGCACCTAACTCAAAGGCAAAAGCTCCTGGGAGAAATGAGTTGAGTTAAATAAACCAAGAAGCTGATGTGAGTAGAATTTCTTCTGCCTGACCCACTAACAAATGCTAAGCAGATATTTTAGGTTGTTTTTTTTTAAGCTTTGGTAGGGCATAGCCCCTGGAAGCCAGCACTTGGCTTTGAGGCCTGGCCTGGTGGAGCCCTGAGGGATGAGGACCATCACAGGCTAAGGAGGAAACAGGAGGAGCAGCCTGGGTCTGGGAGGAGGGGCAGCTGCCCCTGGGGTGGTTCTGGTTGCTGTGTTAGCACTTTCTTTTTGCCTACTATACTTGAGCTTTCCCAATATGATTCTGGCTTCCTGAGGAAAGCAGAACTTATTAAAACAAGCAAGAAACAAACACAAAGCCGTGGAATGCTTGATTGCAAGATATGTATATTTTAAATCATAAAGATATGTATATTTTAAATCATAAAGATATGTATATTTTAAATCATAAAGATATGTATATTTTAAATCATAAAGTCCTTGTATCATATGGTCAGTGCTTGCTAGTCATTTTTATTCTGGTATTATGGCCCTGGCAGGAGGGGAATCTTCTAAGAAAACAGCAAAATAAGAGGGAAAAAAAATCAAAACCACCGAATAGTATCCACTAAAATAGATTGTGACTGACCCAGTACTCTAGTCCCTCTGGGCACAAGAGGAACAGCCCCTTACTCCTCTCACTCTCATTTTCCCTGCAGAGCCCCCTTGTCTGCCTCACTTCGGGTTTATTCTCCATGCGACCTCTTTTGCTGCCACTGTTTCTGAGACAGGGCCTCATGTAACCCAGGGTAGCCTCAAACTTGTTCCATGGACAAGGGCAGCCTTGAACTCCTAATCCTGCCTCTACCTCTCAAGTGCTAGGAGACAGGGGGACACAAGGGCTCCAGGTTTCATCTCTCCTCTCAATTCCCCCCAGCATGCCACGTGGATTCTGTGGGCCAGAATCAATCAGTTGTTTTACTTCCCCTCAGAGGATGTGACTTTCCTGTCCCCAAATGGCTTTGACAGTTTTCTCATTTGCTAGCTGAGGAGGATATCAAGAGACATTGACCTTTCGGTCAGTAATGTCAGTAACTGTGAGGCCCCACCCCCTCCGTGGTCCCCTGCAGCACTCTCTACCCCCACAGCCCCTGCCTGTGACGTGGAGCTGCCATAAGGCACTTCCAGTCTTTACCCCGCACTGCTTGCAAGCAAGCGAGAGAGTGCACAGACCTCCAGGAGTGCTTGCTTTTTTTTTTAATCCTGCTTAGACCCCAGACTAACCCAGAGGACTCAGATTTTGGTGACACTGAGCTATATGTGGAGGGAAGAAAAATGTCAGCCGTCCCTTCAAGAGCCTTGTCTCTCGGAAATGTGAACTGCCACGAGAAATCAATCTTTCAGTTATTACGGCAATTTCTCTTCCATCTTCCTTTGTCAGGCCCGCTGTATCAGGAAGGAGTCTGGAGAGTCCCTGAACTGGTGCATGCAGTCAACAGCAGCGTCTCCCCCAGCGAGAACAGACAGGTGTACAAGGGTGCTACTGATGGCATAGGAAGCAGCATCTTTCATTGTTTTTAGATGTATGTATATGACTATCTTTCCTACAGAGATGTATGTGTACTGCCAGGTGTGTGCCTAGTGCTGGCAGAGGTCAGAGGAAGTTGGGCCTCCTGGAACTGGTATTTCAGATGGTTGTGAACCACTATGGGGGGGGGGGTGCTGGGAATTGAACCCAGGTCCTCAGAAAGAGCAACCAGAGCTCTTTACTACTGAACCATCTCTCCAGCTCCGAAAATAACAATTAAAAAAATTGTATTTATTTTTATTTCCGTTTTGTTTGTTTTCTTTTTAAAGATTTATTTATGTATGTGTATGATTACTTTATCTGTGCATATGACTGAAGACGGAAGTGAGCACCAGACAGAGATCCCATCATTGGAAACCGTGTGGTTTCTGGGACTTGAACTCAGAACCTCTGAAAAAGCAGGCAGTTCTGTTAACTGCTGAGTCAACTCTCCAACTGCTGAGTCAACTCTCCAACCCTGTGTGATTATTTTCAAAACAGGGTTTTTCTATGTAGCCGTGGAACTCACTATGTAGACCAGGCTGGCCTTGATCTCAGATATCTGCCTGTCTCTGCCTCCCAAGTGTCGAGATTAAAGTCGAGTTTTGGTTCTGGTAGGGTCTCTCCATACAGACTGAGAGATCCACCTGTCTCAGCCTCCCAAGTTCTTTGATAAAATGAGTGCATGATTCCACTTGGCTAACATTTTATTATTATTATTATTGGTTTTTGAGATAGGATTTCTCTGTAGCTTTGGAGCCTGTCCTGGAACTAGCTCTTGTAAACCAGGCTGGCCACAAACTCACAGAGATCTGCCTGCTGCTGCCTCCCGAGTGCTGGGATTAAAGGCATGCACCACCACCACCAGCTACATTTTTTTTTTTTTTAGAAACTTATTTATTATGTATAGTGTTCTGTCTGCATGTATGCCTGCAGGCCAGAGGAGGGCTCCAGATCTCATTACAGATGGTTGGGAGTCACCATGTGGTTGCTGGGAATTGAACTCAGGACCTCTGGGAAAGCAGTCAGTGCTCTTAACTGCTGAGCCATCTCTCCATCTTGGCTAACATTTTTTAACTGTGTATGTACATGTAGGTATGTGCATGTGAGATCAGGTACCCTCAACACTAGAGGCACTGTATTCACTGAAATGCAATAAGCTGTAAACCGCTTGATGTGGGTGCTGAGATCTGAACCAGGTTCCTCTGCAGGAATAGCAAGTGCTCTTAACCCGAGTCCCATCTCTAGCCTCATAGAACTAACAAACTTGCTTTACCTCCTAATTTCTTTCCAGAAAACCTACCAATTGACCTCCACTAAATGGGCTTTGTACCACAGATCTGGGTTAGAATAACAGATGTTCCAGAAGAGCATACACGGGTCTACAGGCTTTTCTTTTCTCTCCTCCAGGACTCTGCACAGATTGATTTATAGCCAGGTGGTGGCAACACTGGACTTTAATCACAGCTCTGCAGAGGCAGGCGAGCCTCTGTGAATTAGGCCAGTGTGGTCTACAGAGTTCCAGGACAGCCAGGGAACCAGGGAATCACAGAGAAACCTTGTCTTGAAAGACAAAAAAAAAAAAAAAAAAAAAGAAACACAAAATTGACTTATTATTGTTTTTTCAAGACAGGGTCTATTCGGCCCTAGCTGAAGACCAGGCTGGCCTCAGACTCAGATCCAACTCCCTCTGCTTCCTGAGTGCTGACATTAAAGGTGTGCACCACCACCTGAGTCGATTTGTCTTTATTTATTTATTATGTGCATTGTTTTGTCATGCATGTCAGGTCCCCTGGAACAGGAGTTACAGACAGTTGTGAGCTGCCATGTGGGTGCTGGGAACTGAACCCAGGTCCACTGGAAGAACAGTCAGTGCTCTTAACCAGTGAGACATCTCTCCAGTTCTATTTTTTGTTTTTTTTTTTTTGTTTTTTGAGACAGAATTTCTCTGTATAACATCCCTGGCTATCCTAGAACTCACATTGTAGACCAGACTGGCCTCAAACTCATGGAGATCCACTTGCCTCTGCCTCCCAAGTGCTGGAATTTAAGGCATGAGCAACCATCACAGGCTCTATTTATCTAACTATTTATTTTTGGTTTTTCAAAAACAGGGTTTCTCCTCTGTGAAACAGTCCTGGCTATCCTGGAACTTGCTGTGTAGACCAGGCTGGCCTCAAACTCAGAGATCCAATTCCCTCTATCTCAGGAGTGCTGAGATCAAAGATGTATGCCACCACTACCCAGCTGTTTGGTTTTTTTTTTTTTTAAGATTTATTTATTGGGGCTGGAGAGATGGCTCAGAGGTTAAGAGCATTGCCTGCTCTACCAAAGGTCCTGAGTTCAATTCCCAGCAACCGCATGGTGGCTCACAACCATCTGTAATGGGGTCTGGTGCCCTCTTTTGGCCAGCAGGTATACACACAGATAGAATATTGTATACATAATAAATAAATAAATATATATTTAAAAAAAGATTTATTTATTATGTATGGAGTATTCTCAGTATTGTTTGCATGTGTGCCTGCAGGCCAGAAGAGGGCACCAGATCTCTTTACAGATGGTTGTGGTCACCATGTGGTTGCTGGGAATTGAACTCAAGACCTTTGGAAGTGCAGGCAATGCTCTTAACGGCTGAGCCATCTCTCCAGCCCCTTGTTTGTTTGTTTTTTTTTTTTTAATCTTTTTTCCCCCCCGAGGCAGGGTTTCTCTGTATCTTTGGGGTCTGTCCTGAAACTAGTTCTTGTAGACCAGGCTGGCCTCGAACTCACAGAGATCCACCTGCCTCTGCCTCCCGAGTGCTGGTATTAAAGAAAAGCATGCACCACCACTGTCTGGTCTACATTTATTTTTATTTCAAGACTAGGTTTCAGTGCTAGAGAGATGGCTCACTGGTGAAGAGCACTTGCTGCTCCGCACCTACAGGGCAGTTCACAACTCTCCCAGTTACAGGGGATCTGATGCCCTCACGCAGATACACAGGTAAAACAGCAGAGCACATAAAATAATAGATAAATCATTAAAAAATGTAAAATAATTAAAAAAAAAAACAGGCAGTGGTGGTGCACACCTTTAATCCCAGCACTCGAGAGGCAGAGGCAGGAGGAGCTCTGACTTGAGGCCACTCTGGTTCACAGAATGAATTACAGGCCAGCCAGGGTTACACAGAGGAACCCAGCCTTGAAAAACCAAAAGGAAAAAGAAAAAAAATAAAAGTTTCATGGGGGGGGGGGCTGGAGAGATGGCTCAGAGGTTAAGAGCACACTGGCTGCTCTTCCAGAGGTCCTGAGTTCAATTCCCAGCAACCACATGGTGGCTCACAACCATCTGTAATGAGATCTGGCGCCCTCTTCTGGTGTGCGGGCATACATCGAGGCAGAATGTTGTATACATAATAAATAATCTTTAAAAAAAAAAAAAAGTTTCATGGGGGCTGGAGAGATGGTTCAGAGGTTAAGAGCATTGCCTGCTCTTCCAAAGATCCTGAGTTCAATTCCCAGCAACCACATGGTGGCTCACAACCATCTGTAATGGGGTCTGGTGCCCTCTTCTGGCCTGCAGGCATACACACAGACAGAATATTGTATACATAATAAATAAGTAAATAAATATTAAAAAAAAGTTTCATGTAGCTCAGGCTGATGGGGAAACTATCAACCAATCACATCTAGTTAGGGTGTGGCCACCTGGAGCCCAGGTAGAAAAACCAGGAGATGTAGGTGTGTGCTCTCTCTGCGTGGTGCCCTCTGGAGCTGCTATCGGATTTCGGAACTCCCATTTTTTTTTTTTTTTTTTTTTTTTGGTTTTTTCGAGACAGGGTTTCTCTGTGGTTTTGGAGCCTGTCCTGGAACTAGCTCTGTAGACCAGGCTGGTCTCGAACTCACAGAGATCCGCCTGCCTCTGCCTCCCGAGTGCTGGGATTCGGAACTCCCATTCTTATAGTGTAAGTTTCCCCTCTTTAACCATCAAAGTATTCCTGTTACTCTTGAGCTAGCCTGGTTACTTATTGTACCGACCTAATTCGTGACATCAGGCTGACTTCCAGTTTACGATGTAGCTGGGAATAGCCTCTACCTCCCAAGAGCTGGGATTAGAAGCCCACCACTACACTGGTTTTTATGTGCTGCTGGGGTTTGAACCTAGGGCTTTGCAAATGCTAGACATTCACTCCACCTCCTGACCTACATCCCCAGCCAAAATAGTCTCATTTTAAAAGTACAGTCTGTTTGGGTCCAGGCTCGGTGGTTCCCAGGCTCCAGAGACTTCACGACAAAATGCATCTCCCAAGGCACAAGTCATTTATTTCCCGGACTCTCTTCTCCAGTCTCACTGATTCACAATTTCCCTGAACTTGACAAACGCAATTAACAAGGCTCCATCAGTTCCTAAGGACAGCCTCATCAATCAGAACACAAACTGCACCCTGCTGAGATGGGAGAAGAGCCTGCCTGCCTTCTAAACCAGACTATGACTAACTGGTGGTCTTTTCTTATATCCCACCTCTGTTTGCTGCCACCCTGAGTCACAGACCCCCTCAAAGCTGGGTGTGTGGAGTCAGTTTCCTGTGTGCTTAGCAGGGACTTTCCCACCCTCTCCCCTCCAGCCGCACATCCGTCATCCACACACGGGGAGACCAGAACAGCATCACCAAGGCTTCCGCTTCGCCCATGTGTCCACTTTCTTGGGGCTCAAGCCTTCCCTTCCCAACTCGTTCAAGATTCCAGATCTGGCTGAGTGTGGTGGCGCACACCTTTGATCATAACACTTGGGAAGCTGAGGCAGGTGGATCTCTGTGAATTCTAGGCCAGCGTGGTCTACACAGGGAGTTCTAGGAGAGCCAAGGCTGTTACACAAAGAAACCCGTCTCTCCAGGTGGGGGTTATCATTCTACACTGTGTATGGCATCCTCCTGCCCCACCCCTCTGTATCTTTCCACCTCATCAACTTTTCATCTGCACAAACTGAAGCAGGAAGCCTCTGCCTCCTCCTGCCGCTCTCTTGCCTCGCTATTAGCTTCATGAGCGAGGACATTATGTATGCAGCAGACACGACTCCGCACCACTGTCTCCTGTAATTACAGTGCCTTCTCTCCCACCGTCCTGGCTCGTTTGACTGTAAAGTGCTTGAAGGACGGACAAAAGATGCGACAGAGGCCGGGGTTGAAGAGTAGTGTAATTTTAGCATCCAAGAGAGTAAAACAAACAGCTAATGCATCCATCAGGAGCCCATCAACTGTGAACACACAATGTTTCAGAGCTTTACAAGAGGTACTGAAATAACTGTGGGCTTCACTATGGAACGAGTGCTATTATTTATTGTAACCAGTAGGAGCTCCCAAACAGGTGCAGATGGCCACATCCGCTTTCCTTCAGAGGACAGACTCATTATATTTGTCGTGTAAGTCAGCGACATTGTCACTGGAGACACGGATCCAGCCATCCTCCCGCACATGGTAGAGGTTGACTGAACCTCCAGAGTAGGCATCTCTGTAGGTGGCTTGGTAGATGGCTCGGCGGGCCAGATCATAAGCATCCTCCACTTCTAGGTCATAGGAGTAGCCTCGATCCATGACCCCATAAGCATACACGGAGCCAGAACCCACTGAGAAGGCAGTTCCAGAGATCCGGTTCCCCTCACTGTCTACATAGTAGAGGCCTGGAAAAGGAGACGAGGTGAGTAGGGATAAAAGGAGAAAGACCATCATTTCCTTGCTATCTCATTCATCTTCCAAGGCAATTTCTCATCTTCTCAACAAAGATGTAGCTCTGCAGAATATAGGCCTTGCATGTGCAAGGTGGCCTTGGGTTTGATTTCTATTTACCAACACACTCATGCACACACACACGCCACCACCAAAATGGAATCTCAGCACACTTGGGCAGTGTAGGCAGGAGGACCAGGAGTTAAAGGTCAGCCATAATTATGAATTGAGTTTGAGGCTAGCCTGTGCTACAGAAAATCCTGTTTCAAACAAAACAAAATGGCTGGAAAGACTGTACTGCAGCTAAGAATACTTGTTGCTCTTGCTAGGACCCAGGTTCAGTTCTCAGTACCCACAGGGTGGCTCACAAGTGTCTGTAACTTCAGTTTCTAGGGACCCAACGCCCTCTTCTGGCCCCCTTAGGCACTGGAAGTGCAAATGGTGCACACACACACATGCAAACACACATATGCATATACACACATGAAAACAGAAACTCACAAGCGGTGCACATACACACATGCAAACACACACGCATATACACACATGCACACACACATGGAAACACTCACATGCATACACATACAAGCAAACACAGAAACTCACAAGCGGTGCACACACACACATGCACACACACACATGCAAACACTCACAGAGAAACTCACAAGCGGTGCACACACACACACATGCAAACACTCACACACAGAGAAACTCACAAAGAAACAAAATAACTTTTGTTCTTTTGGGTTTTTTTGAGATAGGGTTTCTCTGTATAGCTCTGGAGCTTATCCTTGAACTAGCTCTTGTAGACCAGGCTGGCCTCGAACTCACAGAGATCTGCCTGCCTTTTCCTTCTGATTGCTGGGATTAAAGGCATATGCCAGCACCACCGATAATTTTTTTAAAAATTGGAGAAAGACAGAATCAAATTTCCTGTTGAGCTCCCCAGAGGGCAAGCACCATACCAGCCATCTCTCCTCCATTATACAAACCATCCTGCCTGTTCTACGGGCAAGTCCAAAAGGCAAGAGTGCTGGACAGCCCAAACACAGGACCTTCAGGCATGGTGGAAGGTAACACTTAAAATAGAACCTCAGGGCTGCAAGGGAGGGCTCCTTCTAGGCCAAAGACTAAATGAAACAGAGACGGCAACTATACAGCTGAGTGTTACCACCAACACAGCGACAAGTGACCGAATGTAATGACCACAACACTTAAGTGGTACCACTGCCAAATACTGAGAAATAGTTTGGGAATTTGATATTTACTATAAACCAATTCCACTAGCTTTCTATATTTCTGATTCGATCTCACTGTCTGGCCCAGGCGGTCCTGGTTTGATACAGCTTAGGCTGGCTTTAAACTCTTGACCCTCCTGCTTCAGCCTCCATAGGGCTAAGATCACAGCTGTGATCACTTGGCTTCTCTGTTGTTTAAGTTAGGGTCAGTGAGGTACTCAGCATGTGACTGCTGTTTACCGCCAGGCCCGAAGGCCTGGGTTTATTCCACAGAACAAGGGAGCCAACTCCCGTAAGCTATCCTCTGAACTCCACATGTAGGTGTTGGGATGGGTGCTTTCTTGAACTCACATACACATAAGAAATAAAAAATGTAACTTAAAATTTTTTGGTTTCTTTGTTTGTTTGTTTGTTTGTTTGTTTTTCGAGACAGGATCTCTCTGTGTAGCCCTGGCTGTCCAGGAACTTGCTCTGCAGACCAGGCTGGCCTCAAACTCACAGAGACCCGTCTGCCTCTGCCAACTTAAAATTTTTAAAAATGGGGTTGGAGAAATGTTCTATGGGTAAGAGCACTGGCTGCCCTTGCAGAGGTCCTGGTTTGGTTCCCAGCACCCTATGGTGGCTCACAACTGTCTGTAACTATATTCCAGGGGATCCAACACCCTCTTCTAGCCTCTGAACACTAGACATGCACTGTGGTGCAGACATATAAGCAGATAAAACACCATGTAAAAAGTTTAATATAAAACATATAAGAGGCCGGGCGGTGGTGGCGCACGCCTTTAATCCCAGCACTCAGGAGGCAGAGGCAGGCGGATCTCTGTGAGTTCGAGACCAGCCTGGTCTACAAGAGCTAGTTCCAGGACAGGCTCCAAAACCACAGAGAAACCCTGTCTCGAAAAACCAAAAAAAAAAAAAAAAAAAACCATATAAGAGGGGGCTGGAGAGATGGCTCAGAGGTTAAGAGCACTGCCTGCTCTTCCAAAGGTCCTGAGTTCAATTCCTAGCAACCACATGGTGGCTCACAACCATCTGAAATGAGATCTGATGCCCTCTTCTGGCTGCAGACACACAGAATATTGTATACATAATAAATAAATAAATATTTAAAAAAAACATATAAGAATATATTAATATATATGTACTCATGAGAAATTTTGAAATTATGTGTGCAGCTCACTTTCTTGTCCTGTTAGAAAATGTGAGCTTGCCAGGTGGTGCACACCTTTAATCCCAGCACTCGGCAAGCAGAGGCAGGTGGATTTCTGAGTTTGAGGCCAGCCTGGTCTACAGAGTGAGTTCCAGAACAGCTAGGGCTACACAGAGAAATTCTTTCTCAACCACCCCATCCCCCGCACTCCCCAAAAAACTGCCTAGAGTTTATCTATTCAGTCAACTGAATTCTCAAATATAGCTGTTTTCTAGTCCTCACTGTTTATTGTATGGGGAAGAAGGAAAATGTGCCCATCGCTGTATATTGCTTTATATCCACTACACTCAACCATTGTGACAGCTCACTCAACCAACTGAGAGATGAAGAAACAGGCTAGGAGAAAAGGTAACCTGAGGTCAGCTGACTGAGACAATGAATGACACAGCAAGTCTAACTCCATGCCCTTTCCTACACAGCACAATGCCTACCTTACCTTGGAGAGGGAAGGAAAAGCTAAGAACCCAGTTAACACACACATCCTCAGCATCCACTAAAAGCCCTTAATTCACCTATCCATTTAGCCCCGCCCCACCGCAGGGTCCACGCCAAGGAGCACATAGATCCAACAACTCACCGGGGCCTCTCTTGTCCCAGCCACAGATCATGGTGCCCATGGACAGCCCCATGCCCTTGTACTGATACACCATGTTAGCAAGAAGCTTGGAGGCTGCGGCGACAGAGATGCGTTCCTTATTGCGAAGCTCATAGATTCGACACTGCCGAGCCAACAACCGCTCCCAGAAGCTGCAGTCGGCTGCACCCCCAGCCATGGTGCCCAGAAGGTAGGGGTTGATCTCGATCACTTTCTTCACGGTCTGGGAGGCAATGTAAGCACCTGCTGTGGCCCGGGAATCTGCTGCAACAATGACTCCATGGCGAAACTGATTAAAGTCAGAGAAAACACAAAAGAGGTCACATAAGACCACAAATACTTCCAATACTTTTTTTTTTCAATACTTCTTTTTGTATTAATGTAAAACCAGAATATCTTTCTGTATCTTTTTGGATTGTGTAATCGAGTCCACATATTAAATGTCATTTGGGTTTAACAGCAATCTCTGATTTGAGAATAACCAGATTACTCACTTCAATGACATAAAGACTCCCCTAAGAGCACTAGGAGTTAGCTCAGTGGTTAAGAGCACTGTCTAGTCTGTTCTTCAGGGTCTAGTTCAATTCCCAGCACACACATACACCTTAGTGAGTGCGCACAAACCTTATTTACTTCTCGTTCCAATGAATCCGACGCCCTCTCTCCCCTCTGCGAGCACTACACACGTAGTGAATACACATAAAGGCAAAACACACAGAAATAAGAATAAATCGGCCTGGAGGGATAGTGCAGTGGTTAAGAGCACTGTCTTCTCTTCCAGAGGACTTGGGTTCAATTCCAAGCACCACATGGCGGCTCACAATTGTCTGTAACTCCAGTTCCAGGGGACCTGATACCTTCACGCAGACGTACATGTAGGCAAAAACTAATGCATATGAAGTAAAATAAATTAAAATATAAATGTATCTTTAAAGACTCGCCGAAGAGCCACAGCTAGTTATTTAGAAGTGGCACAGGGACCTTAATTGTTTGGCACCCACTACAGTAGTGCCCGGACTTCATCAAGCTCCGGGGAGGGGACCCCCAGTTTGCAAAACCTTTGGTGAACCGCTACAACAGTTTTCTCTCCGCCGCCACGGTTCGCTGTTACCGCGGCTTCCCTTCTTGAACAGGGACAAACGGGGACGCCTGGGAGCCAACCCAGACAGTCCCGGTCTCCTTCCCTCACCGCCCCTTTTTCAAGATTATCAGACAGCGAAACCGCTAAGGGTCGGGGTGAGAGGACCGAACCTCCGCCCGCCTCGGTTCTGGCTGGGATGCCCCGAGAGGCGAGAGCCGCAGGGCGGCTGGCTGAGCACCTTGAAGGCCAGGGTGGTGGTTCCATGAAGCATTTCGATCCTCGGCTCCTCGGGGACACCCCAGCCGGGCGCAGCCAGGCTCAGCCCATCAGCGGGACTCCCCGGACCCAGGTCCAGCAGATCTGCGCGACCTCCGAGTCCAAAATAACCATGCTGGTTCACCGGCAAAGGCCGCTGTAACACGCTAGCAAGCGCCATCTCTAGTGAGGGCAACAGGAACTAACTCTGAGACCGCCTCCGAAGAACGGACGGGCAGCGCCGCCCCGTCACAGCTTCACGTCCCAGGAAGTCTATAGGGAGGGGCCATTTTTACTCCGGGCAACCACGCCTCCACGTGCCTGCGCCGGGCTGATTTCACCCAGGAAGGGCGGAAACGAACGCTAAAAGGATGCGATTACCGTTTTTTACTTTGGTCATCGAAGTAGTACCCACAGAGTAACTTCAGATTCCTAGAGAGTGGTTGCTACGTTCTCGTTGAGTGAGGGCCATCTTTGAGAAGGGCGTGACTGCTTGAGAATCCAACCTGGGTTCTGGCGTTTGGTCGCTGCCCAGACCCAGGTTCTGGTTACACGCTGCATCTGTTTCTAAAAACCCTGTTAACGAGGGGTTGCCATTTTTTTTTAAGGTCACCATTTCCAATTCTGGTCAAAATAATTTTTTCCAGGCCATTTTCTTATGGTATTAATTCAGCCACATTAGTTTGTGGTAAAAAAGACACCTCCTCGGTGACACAAGCCTTTAACCCCAGCACTCCGTTGGCAGAGGCCGCCTGGTCTATGAAGTGAGTTCCAGGACTGCCAGGGTTACCCAGAGAAACTGTCTCAGAAACAAACAACAGCACTGCTTCTTTTTAAATAACATTCATACCACAGCTGTTTCTGTGTTTTTGTTTTTTGAAATGGTCATATTCTATATCCTCAAACTTAATTATGTGGCCCAGCCTACCCTCCAACTCTACAGGATCTCCTGCCTTGTCTCAGAATTATGGGATTGCAAACCTGAGCCACCACACCAGGGTCGCTATTCCTTCAAAGACTTTTGTTTTATTTTTTAATTTTTTTTGTGTGTGGGGGCGGACAGTGTCTCACTATATAGCTATGGCTTGGGCTGGAACTTGCTACCTAGACCAGGCTAACCTTGAAATCATGGTGATCCTCCTGCCTCCAAAGTGCTGGGATTAAAGGTACTCACCTCACCCTGCTGAAAATAACCAGTTTCTAAGATTCTCTTCCATCTTCTTTTTTTTTTTGTTGTTGTTGTTGTTGTTTTCGAGACAGGGTTTCTCTGTGGTTTTGGAGCCTGTCCTAGAACTAGCTCTGTAGACCAGGCTGGTCTCGAACTCACAGAGATCCGCCTGCCTCTGCCTCTCAAGTGCTGGGATTAAAGGCGTGCGCCACCACCGCCCGGCTCTCTTCCATCTTCTAGTGAGAATTTTTAGTAATAGATTGCCTGTAAGGCAAATAAAATAAAGATTAAAAAACAAACAGTTTGGTTAATTGAAAAAGTATAGTCTCAGTTTAGTGCCTACTTTTTTATTTGTTCTTTTATTTTTTCAAGACAGGGCTTCTCTGTGTGTCTCTGGCTATCCTGAAACTCACTATGTAGACCAGGCTAGCCTTGAACTCTGACTCCCAAGTGTTGGGATTAAAAGCATGTGCCACAATGCCTTCCTTCGCATCCGACATTAAATCAGTAGTAATTGACATGTGAGAATCTGAAGAAGAGTTAAGGGTCCATAAAGATGTAGCCGGAGATCCGACTGCAGCCTGCCAAGATTGGCTTCATCAGGAACAGGCGATGTTTCATGGCCTCTTCTTCCCCCACCCACCCTTACCGCTCAACACTTTTGGGAATGATAACAAGTCAGGAAGTAGGAACGTGCACGAAATGTTGCTTCCTGCTTTGTGGGTCTATGAAGTCAGCGTCTAGCCTTGCTTGTTGGATCCAACTATCAGTATCTAAATTCAGTATCTAAATTCCTTCCATGCCCAGCTCGGGCCGTCCTCTCTCATAGCATTTCCATGTGCAGTGTTTTCCATGCTGAAACCTGGCAACCTTTTCCAAATCCTACAGCCAGAGGTAGAACATTTTTATCCGTCTCACACTTAGGTAGTGGAGGAAATGCAGGGTAGGGCTTGTGAGAGGACACAGTAAGAGAGCTGGAACTGACTGCAGTTTGGAGCCCCAGCACTAAGCTAAAAAGCTGGCTGTGGGCATGAGCACCCATAGCCCCAGTGCTGGGCAACAGCGACAAGTAGACCCCAGATGCTTGCTGGTCAGCTAGAGGGGGAGAAAACCAGCATTTTAGGTTTGTTGAGAGACCCTATCTCAAAGGAATATGGTACAGAGATAGAACAAGACATGGGTTGGGGCTGGAGAGATGGCTCAGTGGTTAAGAGCATTGCCTGCTCTTCCAAAGGTCCTGAGTTCAATTCCCAGCAACCACATGGTGGCTCACAACCATCTGTAATGAGGTCTGGTGCCCTCTTCTGGCCTTCGGCATACACACAGATAGACTATTGTATACATAATAAATAATAAATAAATATTAAAAAAAAAAAAAGACATGGGAATCTGTTCCACATGGACCCCTATGCACACACCTGCATGTTGTTTTTCCTCCGGCACAGAGATTGCAGCTCTAGAGTTCCTGACCAGCTTCTCACACAGCCACCTGGCAGGACTTTTACATCCCACCGGATCCTCCTGGTGATGCCACCAAATGTAGTGTTTTGTTCTGTTCTGTGTTTTGGTTTTTCGAGACAGGGTTTCTCTGTAGCTTTGGAGCCTGTCTTGGAACTAGCTCTTGTAGACCAGGCTGGTCTCAAACTCACAGAGATCCGCCTGCCTCTGCCTCCCAAGTGCTGGGATTAAAGGCATGCGCCGCCACCACCACCTGACAAATGTACTTTTTACTAAATCTCTGTCAGTCTGTTTATCAATAAGACTTGGGAGTCAGAGACTGGGGGTGAAAACCTGCCAGCTCAGAGAGGTTGAGGAGCAACTGGCTGACCTTCACTCTTCTCTGGTGTTTCAGAAAGAGGGCATCCTTCCATTCCACCACACTAAAAAAGACCACCATGCTTAAAGTCCCTCCCTACTACTTCCTGTGTATCTCTACCCATCTTTCTGATACCCTCAGACTCTCTATGATTACTTTCTATCAACTAGTTGCTGGCTCTGCCTCCTGACACAAGGCTGATTTTATATAATTAACACAAACACAAAGTCAGGGTTCACAGTGTGGTTGAATATCCCGCAACACATGCGCAGCCTTCCACACACCCCTGCCACACACACAGGGAAAAAGAGAATGCAAAGTTCCTGTTGCGTGTGTGTTCTTTGCAATCACTTCTGTAATGTATCTAGTCCTCTGACTGCTTTGAATGGTTTGTCCTTCCTTCCTTTCTTCCCTTTTTTCTTTCTTTGTTTTCTTTTTCTTTCTTTCTTTCTTTCTTTCTTTCTTTTTTTTTTTTTTTGATTTTTTCAAGACAGGATTTCTCTGTGTAACAGCCCTGGAACTCTCTCCTCTCTCTATAGGCCAGGCGGACCTTGAACTCAGAGATCCACCTGCCTCTGCCAGTGCTGGGGTTAAAAACATGTGCCATGACCACTGCCCAGCTCTTTTTCTTTTTCTTTTTTTAAAGTTTAAACTGGGTGTAGTGCTTTAAATCTTTAATCCCCGAACTTGGAAAGCAGAGACAGGTGGAACTCTGTGAATTCAAGGCCAGCCTGGTCTAGCTAGAAAATTTGAGTCCAGCTACAGTTACATAATGAGACCCAGTCTCCAAAACAAACAAAAAATTTCAATTCCTTATTATTTTATTTCTCTCTCACCCCACCTCTCTCTTCCCGTGTGTGTGTGTGTGGGGGGGCTGGAGGTCAGAGGACAGTTTGCAGGGGGCATTTCTGGCCATCTACCATGTGGGTTCTGAGAATCGAGCTCGTTTTTAGACTTGGTGTCCGGAGCCCCCACCTGCTACGCCATCTTGCCAGCTCATCTTCAGTGTCTGAGTCCCTAGGTCCTGAAATGCTCTCCTGAACTAGTTTCCTGGTCCTAAAGGTTGTCACTCTGAATAATTAGCTGGAGACTCAGTCTGCTGTCCTGCAAAGATGTCAACAAGTGTTCTAGTTCTGAGGTGTTGAGGTCAGTATAGATACAGATCCGCTGAAACAAGTGATGCAAACGGTTTTGATAAGGAGATCTGGGGTCCACTCGGGTTCCATTGCTCCTCAAAATCAGAGCCTTACCAGTGTGTTTGCATGTTGCATGCCATTTCCTGGAGAGATACGAACAAATGTCTATCACTCCACATGGAGCACCCCGACGGACCAAAGAACTAGTCACCCAGGTCTAGCATGGTGACCCAGTGAGCTCACATGTGGTTACGTAGAGGTGCCTGACTAAGTGGTTACTTATAGGAACTTGGGCAACTTATGGAAGCTATACTACTAAATAATAGTCTCTTTCCTCAACAGCTGTTAGCTGGGGGCTGGAGGCATGGCTCAGCAACTAAGTGCACTGACTGCTTTTACAGAGGATCTGGGTTCAATTCCCGGCATCTACACGGTGATTCAGAACCACTCGTAACTCCAGTTCCAGGAGATAACATTGCCTTCATCTGACCTTCATGGACACCAAACATGCATGTGGTATACATACTAAATGCAGGCAAAATGCTCACACATAAAACAAAATGAATAAATTAGTTTAAAAAACACATACACAACTGTGAACTGCTTACTGTCCCTTTGGGAGAGTCAGAGCCTGGTGTGTGCCCCCGCCTTGTGGTCTCTTCAACACTGTTTCCCTTTCTAAAGGGAAGTTAGTGGGCTCAGTCTTGGGAGGATGTCATATGGACAATCACATCTACTCTCATTCAGGAAGGCAATAGTTGTGTCCTGTCCAGAGGACAGAGTTTCACACCAACACTTAAGAAGTAGAGGCAGGAGGATAGTGAGTTTGAAGCAAACAAGGGCTACTGAGGGAGTTGAAGGCCAGCTTTATCTACAGAACAAGATCCTATCTCAAAATCAAAACAGCATCCCAGCACTGATGAGGCAGAGGCTGGGAGATCTTTGTGAGTTCAAGGCCACCTGGTCCACGCAGCAGCGAGACCCACCCTGTCCCAAAACAAAACGTAAAACTCTGGGTAGTGGTGGTGCACACCTTTATTCCCAGCCCTTGGGAGGTAGAGGCAAGTGGATCTCAGTGAGTTCAAGGCCAGCCTGGTTTACAAAGCGAGTTCCAGGACAGGCTCCAAAGCTACACAGAGAAACCATCTAAAAAAAGGGGGGGGGGGTGCTGGAGAGATGGCTCAGAGGTTAAAAGCACTGACTGTTCTTCCAGAGGAACAGAGTTCAATTCCCAGCAACCATGTGGTGGCTCACAACCATCTCTAACAAGATTTGATGCCCTCTTCTGATATGTGGGCATACAAGCCAGAACACAGTACACAATAAACAAACAAACAAATAAATAGATAGATAGATAAATAGATAAACAAACAAACAAAACCCACAAGAAACAACACCTCCCCCCAACAGCAGCAATAATGAGAAATACTGGGTGTGATGGCACATGCTTGGAAGGAGAGTTCAAAATGAATCTTATTAACTAGTTAACTACAGGGTGAGTTTCGTGATGGCTCAAACTAAACAGAGGCACCTTGGCTCAAATCTAAAACCAACCAACCAAATAAAACAAAACACTGAAATCAACCCCCCTCGTCAAGCCACAACTTTACATTTTTAAGCTCGTACTGGGGAAGGATTTCAGGATGCATGGCACTTAAACCAGACATTGAGGGATAGGATTTAAATGCTGGAGACAGGGGGAGCAGAAGTAGAAAATGTGCTAGGAATAGAAAGAAAAGAGATTGTGGTGGATGGATTTAGACTGGCCTATAGGGGACTGTTGTGGAATATACTGTAACTAGGCAAAGACGGGTTAGGTTTTTTTTTTCCTCTCTGTAAAATGTATTTTTTATTATTTATTTATTTATTTCGTAAAGATTTCTGCCTCTTCCCCCGCCACCGCCTCCCATTCCCCCCCCCATGGGTTACGTTTGTTTACATTGCATTTGTTCAATGATGTAAAGAGGTGTGGCTTAATCAAAAGCTGAACAACCAATAACTAGGCAGTGGAGGAACAGGCAGGGAAGCTGGGCAGAGAGAATAAACAGGAGGAGGAGAGAATGAGAGGAGAGAATGAGGGAGAAAAAGGAGGTGATGCTTGGGGCCAGCCAGGCAGTTACCAGCCAGAAAGACATGGAAAAAGCAGTAAGAACAGGATATACAGAATGAAAGTAAGGTAAAAAGCCTCGAGGCAAGATGTAGAAGATGGACAGGTTAAACTAAGTTAAAAGAGCTAATGGGACAAGCATAAGCTAGGGCTAAGCATTCATAACTAAGAAATCTCTGTCTCATGGTTTGGAAGCTGATTGTCCAAGAATGCCTGCTACATTTGGCACCCAATGTGGAGCCCCAAATGCTATTTTCCCTTTACCACAGTGGCTGTCCTTTAAACTACAGGCCGCTGGCTACTAAGGCTTAGCCTGGGTGGATTCCATTCCCCCAGACGGCGGCTGTTTCTGCCGCTGAGTAGCTTTAACTAAATCTCCATCATTCTAATAAAACTTGAAATTCAAAGGCTAGGGTGAAAACCTGCAAGCTCAGAGAGTTAGAGTAGCAACTGTCTAGTTTTCTCTCTTTGCTGGCTTCTTCTTCCTCCTTTCATACCACCCCAATAAAAAATTTATGCTACTGCCAGGCGGAGGTGGCACACACCTTTAAACCCTGCACTCCGGAGGGAGGCAGAGGCAGGCAGATCTCTGAGTCTGAGGCCACCCTGGGCTACAGGGTGAATTTCAGGACAGCCAGGGCTGTAGCACAGAGAAACCCTGTCTCCAAGAGTCAAACCCAAACCAACAAAAGTCACACTACACTTCTCCCTTCTACTTCCTGTCAGCTAGTTACTAATTCCGCCTCTCTGAGCCAAGGATAATTTTATTTAATGCAAATGGAATGAATCTTTACATAGTTAAACAAATGCATCGTAAACAAATGTAGCACATCTTTACCTAGTTAAACAAATATTCCACAACAGTGAACTTATTTTTTAATTTTATTTTATTTTCTTTTATTTTTATTTATTTATTTATTTATTTTAGATCTAAAAGCATTTATTAAAAGGGGAGAAAGGGAGGGAGGGGGAGAGAGAGACAGAGAGAGAGAGAGAGAGAGAGAGGGAGAGAGGGAGAAGAGAAAGAGAAAAAGAGGGAAAGAGTCAGAGAAAACACGTGCGTACGCCGCCAAAGAAACAGAGGAGAGAGAGGCAAGATTATTTTTACTTATTTTTTGAGAAAGAGTTTCTCTATGTAGACCTGGCTTTCCTTGTACTCACAGAGATCTGCATGCCTCTGGAGTGTCCACTTCGGAGACCATTCAGTTGTCCCGGCCCAACTTGATGATGGCATGAGGTAGGAGGATTTCACTCCATTCCTACAGAGAATTGTAATCTGAAACTGCCACCCAGACCCAAATAATCACAAAGAACTTATATCAATTACAACACTGTTTGGCCAATGGCTCAGGCATATTTCTTGCTAGCTCTTATATCTTTTTTTTTTTTTTTTTTTTTTTTTGGTTTTTCGAGACAGGGTTTCTCTGTGGCTTTGGAGCCTGTCCTGGAACTAGCTCTTGTAGACCAGGCTGGTCTCGAACTCACAGAGATCCGCCTGCCTCTGCCTCCCGAGTGCTGGGATTAAAGGCGTGCGCCACCACCGCCCGGCTTAGCTCTTATATCTTAAATTAACCCATTTCTATTAATCTGTGTATCACCATGAGGCTGTGGCTTACCAGTAATGTTCTGGCATCTTTATCTTTTGGTCGCTACACGGCATCTCCCTGACTCTTGCCTACTCTCTATCTCTGTTCAGATTTCCTGCCTACCTTTACTCTGCCAAGCCATTGGCTGAAACAACTTTATTCATCAGCCAATAAAAGCAACACATATACAGAAGGACATCCCACATCAGAGAGTCTGAAACTTTGAAGTATTTTTAAAATTTTTATTTTGTGCATGCTAATGTTTTGCCTGCTGTGTGAAGGTGTCAGATTCCTGGAAACTGGAACTTCAGGCAGTCATGAGCTGCCATGTGGGTACTGGGAATTGAACCTGGGTCCTCTGGAAGAGCAGCCAGTGCTTTTAACCACTGAGCCATCTCTCCAGCTTCCTATAGTATTTATTTTAAAAATTATTTGTTTGTTTGCTTGTTTATCTGAGGTAGAGTCTTTTGGCTGGTCTGGAACTCACAAGCCTCCCATCTTAGCCTGGAATGCTTGAATTGATAATAGGTATATACCATTACATATAGGTGCCTCCTTCAGATTATTATTTTATCATTTTTGTGATGCCAGGTTTGGGCATCTAGGCAAATACTGCACTTATAAGTTCCAAGGATACCTAGGAAGGCCATCTTTTGAAAAATGAACAAATTATTTACTTGCTTAGCAAGCCTGGCAACCAGAGTTTGAGCCTTAGAACCCACATTAAAAAGCCAGATGCCAACACTCAGGAGGCAGAGGCAGGCGGATCTCTCAGCTCAAGGCCAATCTCGCCTTCAGAGTGAGTTCCAGCATATGTCAGAGTGTATAAAGTGTATGTGAGCATGAGGTCAGAGACAACCTTAGGGCCAGTTCTCACCTTCCACCTTGGTCCTCCAGGCGAGCTGGTTCTCCTGTCTCTGCTTCTCTTCTCGCCATAGAGATGATGATTAGAGATGTGTGTCACTGCATCTGCAAGACAGGGTTTCTCTGTGTAGCTCTGGCTGTCCTGGAACTCACTCTGAAGGCCAGGTTGGGCTTGAGCTGAGAGATCCACCTGCCTCTGCCTCCTGAGGGTTGGCATCTGGCTTTTTAATGTGGGTTCTGAGGCTCACTCTGGCTGCCAGGATTGCTAAGCAAGTGCTTTTTTCTACCTACTAGTGACCTTCCCAACCTAGGAATGCCATCTTTGTGTGCAGACAGAAGGCTTTCGTGTTCTGGCACTCTACCCCTCAGTATCCTGCTTTTCAGGGAGGTATTGAAGTCTTCTCCTTTTCCCTTTAACAGAAACTCCCGTCTTTTCTGTGTTCAACACAGTCCATGTTACACCTACATCTTGCCATGAGTTGGAAGTCTTTGCTTGCCTAATGTCCCACAGCAAAGCCAAGGAGGATCCAGCCCCCCCCCCCCCCCCCCCCCCGCCCCTAGTCCCTGCTGGGCAGATAGAGGTTGACAGACAGGAGACTCTTGGGTGACTGATAGGTGGCGTCTCCCCAACACAAGACCTCTGCAGGCACATTCTTTCTCCTCTTGGCAGTTCTCTGATGTGGGTGGAGATGCTTTACCAACCAATCCAGAAGCCTGACTTGAGATCGGGAGCAACGAAGCCTCAGCTCACAGTCTCGCTTACCAGTTCTGGCTGTGGTCCAGCTTCTCAACGGCGTCCTTCTCCCCTTCTGACCCAGGCCTCAAATGCTGCCCGACTCCTTCCAACTTACACTCAGCCTCAGAGATGGCTCTGCAGGATGTCTGCAAGTGGCAGGTCCCTGATACCCAGGGGCTATCCCCCCATTTGCATGAGGCTGGTGGCTGGGCTGTGCCTCGGGGCTGTGACCCTCAAACCTTCCTACAGATCTATGGCCCCAGACTGGCTCATGGCACCACCACCCTGGCTTTTCGATTCCGTCACGGTGTCATCGCCGCAGCTGACACTCGTTCCTCCTGTGGCAGCTACGTGGCATGTCCAGCCTCACGAAAGGTCATCCCTGTGCATCGGCACCTTCTGGGTACCACCTCTGGCACCTCTGCTGATTGTGTCACATGGTATCGGGTACTACAGCGGGAGCTGCGACTTCGGGAACTGAGGGAAGGTCAGCTGCCCAGCGTGGCGGGCACAGCCAAACTCTTGTCAGCTATGATGTCCCGCTACCGGGGTCTGGATCTGTGTGTGGCCACAGCCCTGTGTGGCTGGGACCACTCTGGCCCTGCCCTCTTCTATGTCTACAGCGATGGCACTTGTCTGCAGGGAGACATCTTCTCTGTGGGCTCTGGATCTCCGTATGCCTATGGTGTGCTTGACCGTAGCTACCACTATGACATGACCATTCAGGAAGCCTATACTCTGGCCCGCTGTGCTGTGGCCCATGCCACCCACCGCGACGCTTATTCAGGGGGCTCTGTGGACCTTTTCCACGTTCAAGAGTCTGGATGGGAGTATGTGTCCCGCAGTGATGCCTACGTACTATACATGGAGCTGCAGAAAGCCCCGGGCTTGGAGCAGAAGCGGGAGCGGAAGCAGGAGCAGGAGGCGGAAGTCAGTCAAGTCCGCCCTGGGCCAGCCACTCCACAAGATGCTGCAGGAGGTGGAGAACTCTTTGTGGAGCCAGAGGAGGCGACAGCAGAAGACGACCGGATAAGAGTGAAGACTGAAATGATTTGAGAAATGACAGAACCTGGGAGACCCAGACAAGGCGGGTAGGTCACGGAATGAGGCTGCCTTAGCGAGGCTGGTTCTGAAGCAGCCTCATGGCATCTGGCTCTGGCCTTTCTGGGTTGCCTGCTCTTTTTGTTTAAGTCCCTATCCTTTCTGCCTCCCAGAGCTATTGACGTCTCTGCCCGACCTGCCCTGAGGATGCTCAGATGGATGGCATCGCCTCTTCTGCCTCTACTCTGACTCTGCCAACACACCAACTGCCCTGCTATGTGCTAGGCTATTTTTTGCCGTCCTGTCCCAATCTCTATTCTCATTTTGGTCCTTATTTGTCTGAGTGTTTATCTCTCTCTCTCCTGGTCACTTCTCAACTTGGTCAGGCAGGCCAGACAGGAGAGAGCAGCCTCCTCAGAAAGACTTAGAAACCCCAGGGCTGCATGACAGTCTTTGGAAGCATGATCCTTTATGGAAGCTGGATCAGGTTTAGGGAGTTATTGGACTTCCCAGGTTATAGTAGGTGACAACATTGCAGAGCTTAGACATGCCCAAGCCTTCGTGGGTTCTCTGTGCATACTTCCCTCTGTCCTGCCTCCCACCCACCCCCCCTTTTTTTTTTTTTGGATTTTCGAGACAGGTTTCTCCGTAGCTTTTGGTTCCTGTCCTGGAACTAGCTCTTGTAGACCAGGCTGGACTCGAACTCACAGAGATCCGCCTGCCTCTGCCTCCCGAGTGCTGGGATTAAAGGCGTGCACCACCACCGCCCGCCCCCCCCCTTTTTTTTTGAGACAGGGTTTTTTTCTGCCTTCCTTGCAAGCTTCTGGGGAATAGGTCAAGCCCCTGCCTATTGGCTGGAGATGAATGAACTCCAAGGAGCCAATGAGCTAGGAAGGCGAAACTGCCCACTCCCAGGCTTATCTTGCTGTGCCAGCCAGGGCCTGAGTCCTGCCCTGTAGACCAGCCCTGCTCTCTACCCCCACAGACTTCTCCCAGTTTCTTTACTCCAGCCTCTCCTGGTTGCTCCCTTCAGAGGATTAAGACCAGAGTGGGGATGCTATGCTGGTGGTGCCAGCTAGCACGTCTCCTGGCCCTCCTGGCCTGCTCTGGCTTTCTGGAGGGCCCAGCCTTGGAGATCCAGGCCTTCAGCTCCAGGAGCCAGTGCCCTCTCCCCAGAATGGTCAGGAGGTGGGGTCTGAAGGAGACACTTTTCTCTTACCTCTCCTGAAGCCTCCAGTCCTAAGACTGACAGCTGTTTTTTCCTCTTCCTTGATCATCTGCACTTCAGAATTCATTGGCCTTAGACTTACAGACTCTGAACTGAATTTTCCAAGCTCTGGAGATTTGGAAGGAACGTCAGGAACTCCCAGAAAGAACAGAGGATTATTGAGAGTTTCCAGTGCGTAGAGACTAGCTTGCCAGTCAGGGTGGAAATCCAGCTGTTGTTGGCCTCCACAGCAGCCTTCGTCTCCTACAAACTGCCCAGCCTTGGGGAGGTGTGGGGCTCCAGAGGTGAGAACTGAAGGTCAGGGACACTTGGGACCTCCTGTTCCTGGAGGGGCACAGGGGGAGGGGCAACTTCCGCACGGGCATGAGTGGGTTTTACGTCCGGCTATGGGTTTGTGATTCAGCATAGGGATCTGCACTTGAGCGTGCCAGGTGGGCATGTGTGGTGACTAGGGAAGAGAAAGGAGCGATACTTGAATGAGAGCAGCCTCTGCAGCCTATGTGGCACAGTGACAACCTTCCCCCCCGATCCCCTGTTCCCGGCTTTGTACGTCTTGCACAGTAGAAAGCCACAGAAAAGAGGAGCTTGGGGCTGGGATATGCATCAACCCATAGCTACTCCTTACTCCCCTGGTCTGTTTCTAAGGCCTTCAGACAGTGAGCAAAGGCAGGCACAGAGGAGTAGTGTGGGACCTGTGATGGATATCTGAGCCCAGCCAGAGGCTGCTGTGAAGAGTGTGTGTGTGTCTCTGTGTGTGTGCAACCCAATCCTCTGAGATGCTCTGTACCTCTCTTCCCAGGCTAGAACCCTGAAAGAATAAGGCTTGCTTTTTGATTTTTTTTTTTTTTTGGAGTCAGGATTTTTTTTTTCTTTTCTTTTTTTGTATCCTTGGCTGTCCTGTCCTGGAACTCACTTTGTAGATCAGGCTGGCCTTGAACTCACAAAGATCCACCTGCCTCTTCCTCTTCAAATCTGAGCTATTCCTCCAGTCCCACGTTCCTTTAATTTTTTAATGCATTCATTGTTAGAGTGCCTCGGTAGGGCTGGTAAAACTGGGCAGGCATAGCTCATGTCCCTTCTGAATGTGCCCTTCTCTACCTGAGACTGCCCCATGAGTCATTTCGTTCATTGTTCCAATACATTTTTATTTAATTTTTAGAGATAGGGTTTCTCTGTAGCTTTGTAGCCTGTCCTGGAGCTAGCTCTTGTAGACCAGGCTGGCCTCGAACTCACAGAGATCCTCCTGCCTCTGCCTCCCGAGTGCTGGGATTAAAGGCGTGCGCCACCACCGCCTGACCCTGTTCCAATACATTTTAAAGGTTGAAGCAGCTATCAGAGTGAGCCTAAAGGAGGACCCTGTCCTCTCTGGTGTCCTGCTTTGGTTGCTGCATCTTCAGTTTCTCGAGGTCTTGGAAGGATAGACACCTGCTTTTATGCAGGCCTTTTAATGCAACTTCAGCAGAGTAAATAACCAGCAACGGAGAGAGGGCTCTTGGCGTCCCACCGCCTGCTTGTTCTAAGTCAGCAATTATGGAAGGCGTGAGAAGCTTTGCTCCCAGCTGTGTGACCTTAATGTCAGCCCTCAGGGATGGAGGCAGGAGGCCTGCTGTGAGTTCAAGGCTAGTCAGGGTTGTACGGTGAGCTGCATTGTGAGACCCAGTCCCTCTCTCTCCCACGAAAGTCACCTTCTCCAGCTGCCAGCATCACACAGTTAGTAGGAAGTGTCACAGAGACCTGCCGGGACCCACTCACTCCGGGAGCCTGAGACCTTCCTGGAGAAAAGGCCTGAGACTTGTGCTGTTCCCCGAGAAGACGCCTCCTCTGCCTCAGGAAGTGAGCACTGAGGATGTTGGCAGACCCAACTAGCTGCCACCCCACCGATACATTCTATCCCTTAGCTATTCACATCCTGCTTCTCTGACTGACATTCCTCTTTCCCTCTTCCTGGTCTCATGTTTCCACTCATCTGGTCCCTTGTTCACTTTCCTCTTGCTAGTCCCACAGGGTCATTTCTTGGGACGTGGGACTGGAGAGTTGCTGGTGGGCATGGGGACAGCCATTATTCTTCTGCTCCTCCAATGGAACGGTCCTGACACTCCTATCTCCTCGGAGATAAAGTGGGTACCTCTAAGAAGGAATGACCTGGGACCAGAGGGCTTAGATCGCTGCCACCCTCAGCACAGAGGAAACTCTGTCCAGAAGGCTGAGTGCAGAAACAGAAGCAGGCTCCTCCTTTACAAAATAAAGTGTTTATTATGAAATTAGAGATGGAAGCCCCTCCCCTTCCTCCCTTTCCCCTCTTCCCCAGCTGCCTCCCCTTTCTCTCCCCTCTCCCTTCCCTTGGGGCCTAAGAAGCAAACACGATGCCCAGAGCTGGAAGGCCCAGGGCAGGCTGACAGCTGGGCAGAGCTCCAGGGAGGTGGCCACGCGGGGGCTGAAGCTCTTGCCCAGGGAGGTGAGCTGGCTCCCTTCTTCCTTCCGCTGGAAGCCAGCGGAGCCAGGATGAGGCATGAGTGATGGATGGAACCATGCGGGCAGGTCTATGAGGAATGGAGAGTTGGTTTAGAAGCAGGGTTGGAGGAGCAGCAGTGGTCCTCCATCCGCCCCCACCCCCCAGTCCTATGTAGTCCACGGACAATGACCTGGAACAGAGCATCTCCTGCAGAAGGGTGGGGCAGCTGTGGCTGGAAGATTCTCTTGCTTTTGGGATGGATACCAGGAAACAAAGAAACAGAACCAACAACAAACAAACCAAAAAGCCAGGGACTTAAGAAGGGAGGAGGAACATGTGTGTAGGAGACAGAGCATGTGTGTGGGCAAAGGAGACAGTCTGAGAGCGATTAGAATTACTAGACAAAAACAGCCACAGAGTCACAGTGAGAACAGAGGTTGGGTCAGTTATAAAACCCAACCCCCGACAGTGGAGAATCACAGACAGGGATCTCTGGAGAAACACACAGACCGACTGAGGAGAGGGAGGTAAAAGGGAGGGTACCCGGGGGACGGAAGGAGGGACAGACACATGGGGCCCCTGGGCTTCCCCCACCTTCCTGGACCCCGTGGGGCTCACTCAGAGGGCCTGTGTGGGCTGCCCCACCGCAGCGCGGGAGCCACAGGGCCAGGGCTGGCCTCAGGGGGCTGGGGGCTCTTTGGCCCCATACAGCTCAGCCAGAGTGCGGAAGAGTGGGCCCCAGTCATCCATTGGCTCAGAGGGGTTGGGGACACCGCCAGCTTCGCTGCCGGAGCCCAGGGAGCTGAGCGAGCCGCAGGAGGAGCCTCGGCCCTCATAGCCATACACCTGTACCGAGTCGTACGGAGGCACACTGGGGTCCTCGTCCGCCTCGTGCAGCCGCAGCGCCAGCAACTGTGCCACATCGGCGGGGCCCGGTGGCCTGGGCTGGCGTGGCGCTCGGGTCCGTGGAAGCACGTCGCGGCGCACCGGCGGCCCTGCTGCTGCTGGAGGAGCAGCTCCGTCTGGGTTCTGCAAGGCTGTGATGTCAAAGGCCTCGGTATCCTCCTCTCCACCGCCCTCGTCGTCATAGGTGATGATGTTCTCACGGACATCCTCCTCCTCCAGTACCATCAATGCTTCCTGCTTCTGCCGCCTCAGGGCCACGAAGAGCACCACCAGGGCTGCACAAGAGCACACAAGCCACCGAGCCAGCTGGTTCCCGTGAGGGGCCAGGTGAAGGCCGAGGCGGTGTGGCCAGAGGTTGCAAGCCCTAGATCTGACATTTGGCAAAGGTTGCTTTGATTCCTGCCTTAACCCTTTATTTGCTTTGTGTGAATTTACGTGGAAAAAGTTTTATCTCCTTAGTGTTCGAAAGATTAAAATGAAACATTCATGATGTGCCCAGCACCACACTTGACGCCGAAGAGCTCTTTACCTATATAAGGCTGGTTACTATCACGGATATGAGACAAAACGTTTTCTCTTGGACTTATCAGGCAGTAGAAAATCCTATGTCTAGACCTGCTTCCTCCCTCCCCACAGAACAGGCCTAGATACCACACCTTGTCCCACAGTGGCCTCACTCACCAAGTAGGGTGCCCATACAGGTGACAATGGCAAGCAGGGCACCAGTGCTGAGACCAGTTGGTGAGAGCTGAGCCTCGGGCCAGCAGGATGCCATGGAGCCATCCGGCCGGCAGCGACACACACTGATAGTGACCGTGGCAGTGCTGCTCAGGGCTGGCTGTCCCCAATCCCATAGTTCTATAGGAACCAAGTAGGGGGCCTGGCGGGGTGGAGCAGGGCGGGAAGGCAGCAACAGGCTGGCAGAGCCATCTGTGGGGAAAAAAAGGTGGTTGGGGTACCTTCCTGGAGGGCTGGTCCAGCCCACACAGCCAGCCTCCCAGGCAAGGCTTATGTAAGAGCAAATAACTGTACATGCACACCTACCTTCTGTTGGGCAGATGGTTCCACAGGTGGGGCAGGGGTGTGGGAGGGAGAGGAAGGAGACAGGTATGGGTGTGGTTGCAGAAGGCCACCCACCTCGGTTGTCCCGGACTGTAAAGTTGGCATCAGGGCCCACAGGACCTTGAAGGGAGACTTGGCTACTGTTGCCAACTTCGTCTCTGTCTAGAGCCCGGATGACCTGAATCAACTGAGAGGAAGTGGAAAGCCCTTTCAGTGGAATGGCTGCGGGAGGCCTTGGGCGTACAACCCATCTATGTCGGCTGCTTACCTGGCCAGGGGCTGCAGAATCACACACAAACATGTCATAGGGCTCAGCCAGATGGGGAGCATTGTCGTTTTCATCCAGGGTCTGGATGGCCACTTGCACGCGGGAGGATTGTGCAGAGCTATCTGAAGCCAGAATACCAACATATGTACACCATACATACACATACAACATACATGGTTTAGAGGCATAGATGCAACACAGCATGCATACAAAACAACATGAGATAACGTGTAACACGGGAGCAGCAAACCTTGTTAAAGTGGGTGGGACTATACAAATGCATATGTGTTCACGTAGTAAGATATGTATATTATACGATACACATGCAAAAAATATTCAAAACTAATGATGCACACACAGCAACTCATGCAAGATAAACACAGCATATGCATAAATAGAAGTAGAAAAGTAAGCAGAAAGCACACACAAGGTGTGCAGATATAAACCATGGAATATATAAACAGTCATACTGTAGATATAGTAGGTGGGTGTTAAAAACAAATCAAACACACACAAAGCAGATACGAACAGTGAATGTGGCATTGACCCCCATCCAACCCTGGCCCAGAGACTGCGTTTTCATGCACAAGCAGAATGGACACACACACACACACACACACACACACACACACACACCGTCAAAGGTCTGGGAAGCTGTCAAACAGCAATTTGTATCACCAAGAGTTGACCTTCGTGGTCTACGGGTACAGAGCTTAGGCCCCACCCTGCGTGTCTCCTCACCATCGTCTTACTTTGTTTCTCTTGTCAGGGTCATTTGAGAGAGAATGCTGAGTGAACTGAGCTTCCTCAAGGATGGGGGAGCTGGCTGGTCGTAGTGAAAGGGGCTGAGGTCACAGGTTGGGGCAGGGCAGGCTATGTGAGCTGCCTGGCCCTAAGGACACGGAATGATATGGGGTCCAGTCTGTCGTCGCAGTAAGCTCCTAGCCATGAGCTCCTAGCCAATACCAGGGTGGGGGTAAGAACGGATTTGGCAAGAGTACGAGAAAACAGCGGACACACAGAGCTACATAGAAACAAGCAACCAGACACAGTGCAGTAATGTATGTAATACACACTCATACACATAAACTCATCTCTACAGACACGCATGCAGCTACAGATACTACTGCCGGAGAGACCACAGCCGCACAGACGAACAAGTGCAAGTACATATATTCAACACTCGTGAAAAGCAGGAAGTCAGAGGAGATAACAGTTCACCCTGCAAACTGACTGGCCATTGAGGTTCTATGTGAGTTTGGAAAGTCAGTTAACTTCTGTTTAGATGAGTTTCCTCACTTGGGAACAGGGCACTAATCATATCTCCCTAATCAAATTGTGATGATTGAATGAGTCAACCCGTTTTTGGTACTTAAAATAGTACCTAATGGACAATAAGCAATAACTGTTCCACCCACAATTACTCATGTATACAAAGTATTATCTATAGCTACTTGTGTACACCACTATACACATTCAATCACATGCACAAATACCATAAACATAATAATATAATTCTATGCAAACACTAAAGTGTGAGCACATATATCATTATAGACATGTGGTCTCAAGTACATGTGTGTATATGTACATATATATAAATATATATATATTCATATTTAAGGGTCTCGTGCACTTCAGGTAGGTTGCTCTTGAAATGACTGTCCTGCCTTAGCCTCCCTAGTGCTGAGATCACAGGTATGTGCCACACAGCTGTATACTTCACACATATGAATTACATCCATTCCTGAGTACAGGACCCTATGTACATATACAGACAGCTCTGTTGACATGTGCTGACATCGATATATACACTCATAATGCTGATGTAAATTCAGAAACAGCGGGAACGCAAGCAATGGGGTATAAGGTGCTACTTACAGAAGGCTGAGAGGTTTTCCTGTCTCCCCAGGGCAGAGACCTGAATCAGGTGCTGCTGACGGTAGTGGGGGGCACCAGAGAGGCTGCACACATGGGGCCAGCATGCTTCCCCTACGTCAGTGTGTGGGGGCAAGTCCCTGCAAACTTCCTAGAAGGGCTCCCTTTTGGGGGTTGCTGACACACTCCCACATAGTCCCTTTCTGAGCAGCGTGTTAGCACACAGGCTGGGAGGTCTAGTTCTGGGGTTGAGCAAATCAGTGAGGCAGAGTGTCAGGTAGGGAGACTGTGTAAGTAGACCTCTATGCCAGTCTGAGGGTGCCCATTTCATGAGGCTCCAGGCCAGGGGTCAGGAACTGAGCAGACGAGGGTGCCACGGCTGTCACTACCCTTCCCCACCCACATTCAGGGATGGCTCTCTGCCAGAACAATGCTGGCTCCTCAGGGCCCAGGACTCCTCACCCAGCTCTGTGGCCAGCACGGTAAGGTTGTGCCAGACACGAGCCTCGCGGTCCAGGAGCACAGCTGTTCGGATAGTGCCATCTTCGGGCTCAATGGAGAAGCAACGCTCTGGATCCGAGTAGGGGAGGATGGAGTATCTAGGGGAAATGGGACTGATCTGGGGGTGGCCGCCTTTCCCCTTCCCCTTCTCTCCCCTCTGCTGATCTGGTTGAGCTGAGCTGTACCAGCCAATCAGTGCCATCGGTCAGGCTGGAGTTCCCTGGGAGGCCCTAAGAGTTGGGGGGACTGGACTGGATAGGCGTGGTAGACAAGGAGTAACACTACCTGTGTTTCATCCCTGGTCTGCCTCAGACTAGCTGTGTGACCTTGGGGAAACCATTTGACCTTCTTTAATCAACTGCAAAATGGGAATGACATCAGCACCCCTGCCCAACGGGGCTGTGTCAGGGATGCTAGTCTGGAGGGTAGAAGCAGGTTCACGAGGGAGACCATGCCAAATCTGGAAATCCACTGTCACTCACATGGCCTCTAAGACAACTGGTGACGATACCTACTTTATAGGGACATTGTGGGAACTAAATGCCACGGACTGGGCAAAAGGTGAAGCGCCTGCTCAACAGAGATCCATTCATCAAATGAGATGCCATTTGCTTGTACTGCCACTAGGAGGCGCCACTCCAAAGAAGTGGGTGGAGAGCAGGGCTGTGGTCACTGAGGCCTCCAGCTTTCCCCTAGCACCCAGGCCTGCCGACCAGCAGCAAGCTGGCACAGGAAGTGAGACCTTCGCTAAGGGATATGATTTGCCGTAAAGATGCCACATCCCGGGACTAGCCACCTCCGTGGTCCTTTCCGGAAGCCTTGTCCCTCCCCAGCTCGCGGTCCAGCTAACCTGATTGGGCTGGCGGGGGAGTCCAGGTCACTGGCTGAGACCCGGCCCACCAGGGTGCCGGGAGCTTTGTTCTCAGGTACTATCAGGTGGTAGGTGGCCTGGGTGAAGACAGGTGGCTCTGGGGCATCCTGCACAGCCACTCGCACCGAGGCCACGTCCTTGAAGGGACCCCGCCGCAGGTAGGCTGGGTCGATGAGTGTGTTGGTGGCTTCTACGCGGAAGGTGTAAGAGCGGCGGGTCTCGAAGTCCAGGGGCTGTGATGAGGGGAGACAGAGAATGACGCACTGGGAACTGGGGTGGGCCCACCTCACAGAGGCAGAGTCGCTTCACCCTGTGCATCTAGTGCCCTGGAGAGGTGTGGCCTCAGAGGTCACAGTGGGAGAACACTGCAGAGCGGCTCTAAGCCCCACTGTAGACTTGTTAAGTAACCTTGAGACACTCACTTTCCCTTCTAGCTTTCAGAGCCTCATCTAAAAGGTACCATCAGTATGACCTCCATGCTCTAACACAGGGGTCCTAAGTAACGACCCAGGAAAACTAGTTAAAAGTTGGCCAGTGGGTGGGGGAGGAGCGAGGGGAAACTGAGCCTGCAGTGCAGGTCTTTTGTTTTGTTTGTTTCTTGGTACTGGGGATGAAATCTTGGCCTCTGGGGCATGCTAGGCAAGCTCCTACCAATGAGCTTTCTGCCCCCAGCCGAGTCTGCGGGTATCAACAGATGGAAGGCTAACCTTCCGGACAGTAAGGAGCCCGTCCTGACCCTGGGAGTCTGTGCTGATGCTGAAGGCCTCTGATCCTTCCCCATCCAGGATGCTGTAAGCCATTAGGGCATTGTCCCCTAGGTCTGGGTCCTGGGCCTTAAGCCGGCCCACCAGGGTTCCAGGTCCAGCTGTCTCCACCACAGAGAACTGGTATAGACCTTAGAGGAACAAGGAGGAAGATATGTTCTTAGAGATTCGCTAGCCCTCCTGACCTCCCCCAGCAAGTCCTTCCAGGGTCTGGCTGGGGTGGGACTGGGGACGATGGCTTCTCTGGAAGCTGGAGGGGCAGGGCAATCAAAGGATTGTCTGGGCACAGAATGGCCCTCTTACTCTGAGGGAACTTGGGGGGGTTGTCGTTGACATCACTGAGGGTGACTGTTACTGTAGTACTGCCTGACAGCCCCCCCATGTGGCCACCCATATCCTTGGCTTGGATCACCACCAAGAACTCCTCTTGGGTCTCCCGGTCCATGTTGGGGATGGCTGTACGAATCACTCCTAAGGGAGAGACACTGGGTCAGGGGTGTTTGTCCCCATGGCTGCCCCACAAGGTTCCTGGGTCCATTCTCACCAGTCTGGGGGTCCACAGAGAAGAAAGGCAATCCATCCAGCACAGTGTAGACGAGTTTGGCGCTGTTCCCGTAACTGGGATCATCAGCATCGTGGGCAGTCACCTGGATTACGGACGTCCCTGTGGGAGATTCCCCGTAGCCCATTCAGCAGCAGCAAGGCCAGGAAAGAAGAGTAGAGTGAAGAAGGCTGAGTTAAAGGAGTTCTAGGGTGGACAACAGGGCAAGAGGGGGCGAAAGAGCTCCAGGAAACCTAGGCCATTCAGAGCTGCGGTGCTCACCAACGTTAGACATCTCGGGCACTGTGGCATGATAGGGCCCAAGGGGAAACACAGGCGGATTGTCATTGATGTCTTGCACTTTGATGATGAACTCTGATGGGGGCTCCAGGGGGCGGTTAGAGGCGCGGTCCACAGCTTGGGCCAGTAGAACATACTGTGCTTTCTCCTCGCGGTCCAGGCTCTTGGTCACATGGATGTTGCCTGTGGCCTCATCAATCACAAATACAGTGCCTGCCCCCTCCCCAGTCAGCAGGTACTTGGTGCGGCCCTCACCCCGGTCAACATCTGAGTGCAGCTGTAAGAGTCAGAGAAAACGGCAGGAATCTCTGAGTGCAGAGCCACGGGTTAGAGTCTAGGTTTGGGTTGAGTGTTAGGAAGGCTAGGGGACCAAGGTCATGGCAGAGTGATGAAGGTACAGAGCAGGGCCTGACAGACCAGCCACCGTACACATGGGAAGGGCTGACCCTTACCTTGCCGATAAGGACAGGCTCGGGACCAGAATATTCCTCAATGACAAAGAACTGGTTCCAGACCCAGCTCCTCCGGGTCCGCAGTGGTGCAGGACCTGTGTGTCCCCGGGACCCTGCCCAGGCTGGGACTGGAGCTGCCAGGCGCCCCATGCAGCCCCAGCCACCCAGCCAGGCCAACAGGAGCCTCACGAGGCCCCACATGTTTGGAATCCAGCCAGGGCTCTTGTTCACTGGCCCCAGGTGCTGCGGCTGGGCAGGGCCAGGTGGCCCATGAGCTGGGTGGGGAAGATGCGTTGAGGCTACCCCATGGATCCACACCTGTAGGACAGGTAGCTGCTCAGGATCAAGGAAGTCTAAATCCTACTCCTCTCCCAAATTAGATACTGAAGCCCAGATCTCTGAGAAACCAGACATCCACTGCCCAGAACCCAGCCCAAGACAGACAACCGGATCCTTTCACCTAGCTCTGCCTGGATTCACCTCCAGCCCTCCAAGCCCATAAACCTCTTGAAAGCTGGGGAGGAAAAAGCAGAGGGGATGGATGCTAAAGGACTTGGAATTTCAAATCCTGTCCTGTCCTTCTACCTTGGGCACACAACTAGGGTACTAGAGAAGGTAGGTGGGCTAACAGAGAAAGGGTTTAAAATTAAGAGGTTGTATTCATTGACACGTAGCCTTCCTTACCCACAGGGTCAGGCTGAACGATAAGGAGTGCGCCCAAGTCAGGCTGGGACTTAGACCCCCCACCCCCAACCCCACCTATCCAGACTGTCCCCAGCCCACTCTGCCAGCTGCAGTCTTTAGGGGGAACTGGTCTAACGGAGCAGAGTGGGGCAGAATTGGAAGGATTGGGAGCAGGGCTGCAGGCAAGGAGACTGAGAGGTGAGGTGGAGGCTGACCCAGGGGCCAGCGACAGTGGGCTCAGGGCTCTGGATCCAGAAACAGGGATGATCAGGCAGACGGGGAGACCAGATGGGAAAGACAGGAGAGAGAGAGAGAGAGAGAGAGAGAGAGAGAGAGAGAGAGAGAGAGAGAGAGAGAGAGAGAGAGAGACGCAAAGGAAGCAGCCTTGGTATCTGAGAGGTAGCAAGCAAGGAGTCCTAGGTACTAGGCATGGGAACTGGAAGGGGCAGAGGAGTGTTCAGGTTATGAGTGTGTGTGTGTGTGTGTGTGTGAGATCAGGCCTCGGGAACTTCATTCTGGTAGAGTAAGCTACCAGGAGCAGTAGAGGGAGGGAGGGGCTGCGGGAAAGGAGCTAGAAAGAGAGGACCCTTCCCATTCTCTCCCTCCTCTTGAAGGGGCCCACGGTCAGGTGCCCCTCCTCCTCGCCTAGAGCAGACACACACCTGACAGGCCGTTTGTTCCCAAGAGAAAAGAAGCCAGAGGGCAGCAGGGGACCAGGGAGGCAGGCGGGACGAAGAGAGAAGGAGGGAACCAGAGGAGTAGGAAACAGGATAGCAGGAGAAGAGGAGAGGAGAGGACAGGAGAGCGGGAAAGGGAAAAGAGAAAGGCAGAGGAAGAAAAAGGCAGAAGAGATGGGAAGAGACAGGACAAGAGGGAGAGAAAAGGGGCAGAGAGACGGAAGGGTGAAGAGAAATCAGGAGAAGCAAAAAGGAGAGGTGTGTGGGAAGGGAGAGAGCAGAGCGCGGGAGAACCGAGCCGCTACGGCTCGCAGCCAGAGCGCACTGCAAGCTGCGGGCCCCCCGCTGCCCCCGCCAGGATTCCAGACCCGGGCAGGCGCCCTTACCTGGTACTGCCGAGGGGCTCGGGACTGCGAGCAGTACCCCGCCCGCCTCCGTTGCTGGCTCCCGGGGGCGCAGCTCCAAGCAGATCCAAGCCGGCGCCGCGGCTCTGCTGCAGGTCTGAGCGGCCCCGGCGAGAACAAGGGAGCGAGACGGAGGGGGCGGGGGAAGGAGGCTCCGCCTGCGGAGGAGAGGCGGCTCGCGCGGGAGAGGAGAGCCCTGCCTCTCCGACCCTCCCCGGCCAGTCCCCGCCCCCGCGGCTCCCGGGCTGCGGGGCGCATACAGATGTGGGGCACGCTCCTGGGCCGGCCCGTAGCGCGGCAGGGTACACACACGGGCAGGACGGCCAGGCTATTGCGAGGGCCTGGCGGAGGGCCCAAGCACAAATGGCCAGCACGGCACCTGCAGAGGCACACGTGAGGTGGGGCCCGGGGAAAGCACTGCGGGAGACCCGGCTTCTCGCTCTGGGTTGGGGTGCAGCGGCGAGGCTGTTGCCTCGGGTTCTTATGCAGATCACAACAGCGAATTGAGTCGGCTAGGGTGAGTTTAAGGACGCAGAGGCAGCGGGGGTCTGGGGAGGTCGCCAGGGACAGGGGCACGACATCGATGGGGAGAGAATCTTTTAGGGAAGCTCTTTGCAAGGATCTATTCTTGAGTACTTGCGCCCCCTGGTGGCACTTATGGAAAGCATCTTGAGGGTGACCAAATGCCTAATTGTGCAAGGGGCTGGGTAGCGGACCCTGCCAGCTGTTGGGGCCCTACAAAGGAAATAGGACACACTTTCCCAGCTTTGGGTCGAATAGAGCCAAAGCGGGGATGAGGATTCTGGCGGCTGCTCCAGAAGAATGCAGAAGCCCAGCATGCTCAGAGCCATTCAACCCCTTTCACCCAGACCCCAAGGAAAGGCACTCAAACACTAGTTAAAACTAAGTCAGATTTTTATTTTCCATAGACCACATCATTTAATAATAAAAAAAATAAAAATAAAAATTGAACAAAAGGAAAAGGTGATATAAAGTGGAACCAGAGGGCAAGAGGCTGCAGAGCAACAGAGACTGGGAACTGCAGGGGCCCTGGGACTCAGGAGGAGGCTGATTCAGCTCATAGGTGACCCAGTCCCGGCCCCGGCTGTTCCCAAGAGGCTGTGCGAGAGTACCCAAGGGAGGTGGAAAGCAGAACGGAGGGAAAATAAAAGGTCTGGGGCACTTGGCTATTCCCATTTCTGGCCAAACCCTTCCCTCCATAACCTAGCTCTTCCCTCTCAACACTTAATGAGAAGAAAGGAGAGGGCTAAGTTCCAAGAGATAGGTTGGGGAGAGATTGCCACTGCTCCATTTGGTATGTGGGGATGGGTGGCAGTTACAGTTCAGCACTGAGCAATGGTGTGAGACCCTTGGTTCCAGGGTGGTGGTGATTGTACCTATCCCTCTGTGGCCTTTAACCTCCCCCGGCAGAGTGGCAGGTACCTGCAGCTCTCCTAGTTTTTCTCAGCTAGCGGCGCCCACCCCGGTCCCGTACAGGTGTGCTTCGACTCCGGCTTCTGCTGTGGCGCTTGGTGTCTCTGCGATCCCTCTCTCTGCCTCGGTCTCGGTCTCGTTCCCTGTCCCGATCTCGGTCACCCCTATCCCTCTCTCGTTCCCTGTCCCTTTCTCTCTCCCTGCTGTGCTCTCTTCGCTTCTCCCGTTCTAGCTGTCGGTTCCGTTCCCGCTCAGCTTCCTTCTCCCGCTCCTTCTGTTCTTCTTCCTCTCGTTCCTTTCGCCGCTTCTCCCGCTCCTTGGCCCGTTCAGCCTGCTCTGCCTCCTTCTGAACAATCTGTAGTCAGGCAGAAAGGGCAGAGACAAAGTGCATCATAGTCCTGTCTGAATTGGTCCCACTTTGTGTATCTTGCCCCAGTACCTGAATTCCTAGCTCAGGCACTGTCAGTTTTGCTGTTAAATAGGAAAAGAGCAGGCATGGGGGATGGGCTGTGCACACCCCCCCATCCATGTGGGGCCAGCACCATCCACGTGCTGTCTCTTTGGTATTTCCCCAGCTTCCGTCAGTCTAGATGCAAACAAATCTGAGTAGCATTAAGCCCAAAAATTCTCCCAAATTTTAATTCACATTAAGGGGTCAGCAAGACAGCTCACTGTATTAAAGTCCTTGTTAAAGTCCGACAATGGAGTTCACCCCTGAAACCCATAAAGGTAGAAGGAGAACCAATCCCACAAAATTGTCTTATGACCACCACCACACCCCCTTCCAACATACACACACTAACAGAATGCTTTAAGTCTCATGGAGAGCAATTCTAGATACTGAAGATAGCAGAAAAGACTTGTATAAAGAAGACTTTATAAAACATACATTTCTCAGCTAATCAATTAAGTTCCCAAGAAGTGTGGGTAACACAGCCAGCTTCTTGACACCCACAAGTGGCCACCTTCACTTTCCCTACAGCACCCTTAGTGGCTCGCTCTCTTCATCCTCATATTGTCTCTCTCTTCTCTCTTCCAAACAGGGATTCCCTGTAGCTTTGGAGCCTGTCCTGGAGCTAGCTCTTGTGGACTAGGCTGGCCCCAAACTCACGAGTTCGGCGGTGGCTGTTTTTTAAGGTCAGCTTTCTGCAGCTTCACTCATGCCCACCCTCCCCACATCAATGCCAGGGCCTACTCATCTCCTGGGCATAGCAACCACTTCTAGCTTTGCCACTGCTCAACAAAGGCGACCACTCACCTGGCTTTCAGTCAGTGGGAGCCAATAGATGCAGGGAGCTGCCTTAGTCTTACGGAAAAGGTCATCCAGCAACTTGGCAGGTGGCTCCTCCTGAGCCTTTTCTGTGTGGGAGGAAATCACCATCAGATGCATAAAACCCTCCGACCCCACCCACCTGGGTCCCTGTCCCTCTAACCAGGAGGAGACACGAACACCCTACCCTCCTAAGTACCTTTCTTCTCACTCTTCTTTTCTTTAGATTTTGCACGCTCTTTGCGGCGGCGGTCACGGGACCGTGATCGGGAGCGGGGACCTTCTCGAACTTTGTCCCGATCCCATTCTCGCTCAGACCGAGTTCTCTCCCGACGTTCCATTTCTCGTTCCCGTTCTGCCCACTGCTCCCGCACAGCCCGTTCCTGCTCCCGTTGCTCTGCCCGGGGGTGGGGTGGTGGCTGGACTGGGGGTGGAGGTGGGGGGTGCAGGGGCCTTGGTGCTCCCTGATCCTCTGTCTTCGTTTCAGAAGGCCGATCAACCAGGAGTCCCCGGTGATAGTCCAGCTGTGGGCAGAGGGACAAGGACAGTCAAGACAGAGGTTAAACCATTTCCAATGAAGGAGTCCAGTTACCAGGGATGCAAAGAGAGGGAAAAACCACAGTATTGGTGACTGCAGGTTTGCTGAAGGTCTCAGAATCCACCCAATATGGCTGCCTTTGCCCATTCCCTCCTTTTCCTTAGGTTTCTCACCTCATCTTGCTCAGCATAGTCAGCACAAAGGAATTTGGGGTTGGACTGGGGCCACTTGACCCCATGAAGAGCTGTGCGGGTGGCAACGGCCTCCTCTACTGTTGAGTACTGGTAAGGAAGAAGCAGAGAGGCATGGTGTATCATTAGTCCTCTCCACTTGCTACAGTGCCCAAACTGCTCACAAAAGTACACACCACAAACTGAAGAGTCAGCCTCTTTGCTCACCGTTACAAAGCAATGAGATTTGATCTTGTCAATCCAGAAGGCCTCTTCTACTAAAGTTCCTGTCCGCCCCAGTAACTCCTTCAGCTGGCCTAAAGTGAAGGGACGAACCTGCCAATGAAAATGAACTTTCAAGGTCTTAAGGAAGGCAGCACACCTATACATCCAGCACTAAGTATCCAGAGCAGGGCTGGAGATATGACCAGTGGTTATTAGCACTGGCTTCCTTTCCAGAGGACCCGGGCCTGAGTCACAGCACTCACACATGGATGCTGAGAACTTGGAGAGCATTAGGCTCGTAACTGCCGAGGCTCTCTCTAGCTCCTCCTACCCAGTGTGATAACCCTAAAGGAAAGGAGCCCACAATAAGGAACAATGACTTACCAAGTTGGAGATATGGACAATGTTACTGATCTTGCCCCTGGGTGGGGAGGGCACCTGGGCAGTCCGGACTGGGTCATCAATTGTAATGGAAACTCCAGACTTCTGCTGGCTAATGGACCTCCGGGTTAAGGTCTCTCCTAACGTTACTGAAAAGAGAGCGCAGAGCAGTTTTCAGGAGTCAGTCCTGCTGGCTCACGGCTCCCCTCCTTTCATTCTCTACTCAGCAGCCACTCTCCCATCCAGATGTGCCAACTTGCAAGGGCAGACCGGTCTCCTTAGTGTGGAGACTTGAACATCAGACGACTCAAACCCAGTTCCAAGCAGTACCTGGGAGATGCCAGGCACAGAAAACCTTTGACATGTAAGGCAGAAGGCGCCAAATGCCCAAATGGTTCCTATGTGGTCCTCAGAGAATTCAAACACCTCACCCACCTTTCTTCACTTCATGCTCCACAGGTGGAGGCAAGGCCACCTCTACTGACACCTGGGGAGGTGCAGAGGGTTCTGCTTCAGGCTCCTTTTCTTCTTCCTCTTCCCTCTGCCCATTCTCCTGGCCCTCTGCAGGCACTACCTATACAGACAGGAGAAAACAGAGGTGGTCGGTCACCACACTGGCACATTCTCTTCAGACTCTGGCTCCCACAGAGACAGCAGTGGCATCAACTTCACACATCCCGTCCACTGTGGGGCGTTATTCTCGGTGACTCCCAACTCTTGGTTTAAGGCAGGGTCTATGAAGTCCTGGCTGCCCTAGAGATCCGTATGTGCATCAGGCTGGCTCTGAATTCAGAGACCTGCTTGCCTCTGCCTTCCTGGAAATAAAGCCATGTGCCACTATGCCTGGCTAAAAAACTTTTACTGAAACAAAAACAAACAACATTTAACTACTTGTGTGCCCACACGCACAGAGGCAACGGCCCCCGAGGAAGTCAGAACAACTTTCCGAGCCGATTCATCTCTACCACATGGGTCCTAAGGAGTGCGGTCATGCTTCTCAGTAGGCCCTTTACCCACTCACTGAACAATCCTGCTGGCCTGGACCTTGTTTTCTGCATGAGGGAAGACGTTAAAGTACTATTTGAGGCTTTAGTTTCAATTTTGGTACTGAGGCGCGAGCTGCTCAAACCAGAGTAATGAAGAGTAACGAACTGGTGCGGTTGTGCTCTGTATCTGAACCCAACCCTCAGCTGTCTGCTCTTACCCACTGCCTCACTCCTGATGCTGGGGTATAGTACTTTTACCTGAGTGACAGTTCGGCATATTTTCAGTCCTTTGTCGTGGGTTCCATCGTCACCATTCCGCTCTGTCTCGTCCTCAGAGATCCGGGAGTCGTCAGCATGAAGATCCACAACAGCCTCCTGCCCCGCCAGGGGTTTGATGTCGGGGATGAGGCTCTGGGACACAGACAGCCCCGCCACCCCGTTACACTGGGCCCATGTCTATCCCCACCTGAACACATCGCACCCCCTTCCCTGCCCCCCACCTCACCTTGAGTGACTCGGTAGTGATGCTGATGGAAGGTTTCTTCTGCGTGGTGGCGGTGCTGGCTCCCCAACGACGCTTTCGACCAGGCTGGCCCCCCTCTGTGTCACTGTTTCCGGCTTGCACCCCCTTGGTAGCTGCTGTCCCCAAGAAATAATAGGACCCAACAGTTAGATGACCTCAGGCTCCCTGCTAGCTCAAACCATAACACTTAAAGTTAAGAAAATACTCTCTTTTTGGGGGGAGGGGTGGGAGAGGGCACTAAGGAACTAAGGAAGGATGATGTTTCTTCCTCATAGATGGGAACTATTTGTCTGTCAGAAGCAGAAGGGGGCACCTGGCTGGCTGAACCCAGCGACACGAGTACACTGCAAGACTATATTATATGATATATGACCTTCTATGACCATCTAATGAAGTTCTGCAATAGGTGTGTGAGCGGGCATGATGATACAAACCTTTAATCCCATCACTTGAAAATGTAGAGGATTATCTGTGAATTCAAAACTAGCCTGGTCTATACAGCAAATTCCAGGCCAACCACCTGAGTTCCTCAGTGGGAGACAGTTAAAATGACTGTAAGAAGCAGTCATTTAAAGTATAAAATGGTAAGCAGTTTTGGGAGTCTAACTACAAATTCAAGGTCAGATACCTGAAAGAACAATATTCCTCTAAGAGCTGGGTGTGGCAGCACATGCCTGTAATAATCCCAGCTACCTGAGAGGATGTGGCAGGACTCAGTTTGCGGCCAGCCTGGTCTATGTAGTAAAGACCTTGTCTCAAAAATCAGTACAAAGAGCATAGATTGGAAACCATCTGAGGCACAGCACTCTCCCTAAACGTGGCGGGAGCTGAGGAAATTGGTGTGGTCTGCTTGTCTAGCTCGGGCTAGGTCCTGGGTCAACCTTCAGTAACACACCCACACCCACAGGTAATTGGAGAAACAACAGGATTGGCTCAAAGGGGGAAAAAGAAACCTACATGTGTAGGGGAGGCAAAGACTCACTAGGTGGAGGGGATAGGGGAGAACTGCCCCCTACCAAGAACGCTATTGGGAAGAACTGGGATTCTATTAGTCTGTGAGTAGTTTTTATAACTTTTGCCAGGGATTTGGAGCTAGACTTACAGACAACGGAGATTTTCCTCTTGAAGGATTTGGGCATCGAACTCTGTATGGAGAAGATAAGGAAGAGAGAGAGAGATACCCCACAGAGAGGGGGGAGGAGGTTAAATGGGCAATTTTAGCATAAATGCCAAAGACACACAGAGACAGAGAGAAAGAGACACCAACAGATAGAGACCAAAACAGAAGCAGCAAACGGCAAAAAACGAAGCAGAATCAATGCGAGTTAGAGGAAAACTTAAAACCAAACATTACAGGGAAACTCGTCTACTTCACCTCACACCAGCGTATTAGCTTTACCAGAAATAAGCTAGAAGAGGAAGTCAACCTCCCAGCTGCCTAATTCACCCTTTTTTTTTTTTTTTGAGACAGAGTCTCACTACGTAGCCTAGGCTGGCTTCAAACTTGTGGCAGTCCTCCTGCCGCAGCCTCCCAAGCGCTGGGATTACAGGCATGAGCCACCATGCCCAGCTTTCTCCCTCTTCAACTGGATCTAAGGGATGAGGAGATCAAAACTCAATGAGCTACACCCAGACCTGGTGTACCTGGGTCCTCTCAGGTCCTTTCTTGCTAATGTGAAAGATACGAAAGAATCAGCTCTTGAGATGGCAACTTAAACTTTCCTTTACTCCCAGACGCACAGTCTGACATCTTAACAGGATGTGGGGTGCTTGCAAAACACCCAGACCAACCCCATCATGGAGAGCACTACAGTAGATTCATGGAAGATGAAGCTCCAGAGTCAACAGCTAGCAGAGAACTGAAAACTATCTCCTGGGTAAGGAGGTTTTGGTAAAGGGCAGGCAGCCCCAGGGGAAGTCTCAGCACCTCTAGCCACCACCCTTACTCCAGCAGAGCCTTAACGCTACCCTTCAAATAGGGTTCAAACCTCAGGGGCTCTGGCCAAGGGTCAAAACCAAAATCAACCCAAGAGACAGATCTGGGCAAGTCTCTTCCCAGACACTCAGTGGGAGTAATAATACAGACAGAACAAAGTATTGGGGGGGGGGGGGGCGACGACAACACACTTTTAGATTTAGGTGCTTATTTCTGGAAAAACTAAGACTACCCTCCCTACCACCCACCCTTCTAAAGGGTAGGGCAGAACCCTCTTATCCTTCCCCCACCCCCCTCAGCCCCGCCTGTGTCATCTAACCAAGTCTCCTTGGTCTCTGTTAAGGACCAGCCTGACCCCTAGCTGGGTTGCTCATGATGGGTAAGTTAGTGAGAAAAGGGGGGGGAGTCAATTAAAACAATAAAAACACGAACCAAATAAATAAACCCAACAAAAAAAAATCAGAGAAATAAAGAAATGAAAATAACAGAGAAAAGAGGAAGTAGAAAATAAAGGATAAACTAGGATATGACAAATGTTCCAGGTACCATCTCACACCTGGGATCTTCAGTTCAGCCAATCGCACCTCACTGTGTACTGTATCTAGTCAACCGCCGGTCCAATCAGAATGAGCCCTCCCTGCTAGGCGTTGTGCAATTGGTGGGGGGTTGGGTTGGCAAAAAAGGTGGGCGCACGGCGTGGTAGTCAGCGCGGCATTGCCAGAGTCCTCCCAGGGGCGCAGGGGAGGCGGGAGGGAAACGTGTGGGGGGACGCTGCCCAGTTTCCAAGATGTCAAGACAGTTCACTGGCGATGGCCAGACTCAGCGAGGGGCAGAGGGGGGAATGGGGACAGAACATCAGTCCTGGCCCTGTAGGGCATCATCTTGCAGTCCCTGATGAGATGGCCTGTGAGTAGCAGGAATGCTCCTTGCCTTTTATGAGGCAGGCAGGACCCTAGTCCACCAGTGGCAAGCTGCAGCAAATACCACCACCCAATACTTGGAATCCAGGTGATGACTCCAAAGTCCCTTCCTCCTCTGAATGTAACTGGGGAGGGGTCCTTTCACCGAGGAGGATCATGGAGCCTCTGATGAAGGTAGCCCGGGAAGGTAGTAGATGAACTTCCCCAGGACCTGGAACACATTCGGCAGAAAGATCGGAATATGTGTCTTCTGGGTTGTGGTTGGCATCTCCTCAGGGACTCCAGCTGAGACAGTGGTTCCAGGCAGGTGGATGAATGAGTCCCTGCCTCCAGGGATAGAGAAGTTGGAGCAACCAACATGCTGTTGCTCTTCGCCAGGGACAACAGGGACCATAAGAAAGTCCATTTGATGAGCAAGTGGTGACACATGGGTTGGGCTGTCATCAGCTTTAAATCCCTGGGGTACAGACCCTAGACTTCTCTGCAGGGTTCCTAGTCGGCACAGCTTAAGCCATGAGTCCCACTCAGTGTTTACAGCACGGCACTGTGATCACAACACGGACTCTCTTAGGTTTCTTGGTCCCTAGATGGGAACCCAACAGTCTGTCGCAAACAAGGCAACCCACAGTCTTTGATAGGTAAGGGCATGTGGGCAGGCGCCCCAGCACTGGCACAAACTCTTCTTGGGGTGTCCCAAGTAGGGAGATGATTCAAGTCCACCCCTTTCCAAATGCTTTTGTTTTCTCAATACGAGTCTCTCCACAACAGTGCTCTTCTTAGCCCCCTGATGTAAGCAAGACAGGGAGGCAGAGGGGCCCATCACAGGAGCCCATACACATGCCCCCTCTGGCCAAGACACCTGGATAGCAGACTCGGCTCTGATTGGGCGGCTCAGTAGCAGCGGGTGGGTCCAGAGGTAGAGGCGGCATCAGCGATTGGCCAGTTGGGCAGGGTTATATTTTACGGGCGGATTACCGTACATGAGGTACTTGGACAAAGTTTTACGGGGAAGAAGGACCTTGTAATAAATAATATTCTGCACATCAAATCACTTTCACCGGCCCCCACCCCCGCAACACACACCAGAGAAAGGCTACACACACAACAGCCCCTCCCACCCTACAATAATACCACTCCCAAACCCAGCTAATTCTATCTCTTTAAGAGCCAAGAAGACTTCGCTGGCTCCAATGTGGGAAACCTCTTGAATTGGGTACAGGAAAAAAGGTAATATACACACACAAAAAAAGGAGACAGAGGAGCCTTATGGATCACCCCAGTGCTGGCTTATAAGAAGTGTACCTCTGTAATGAGACCACTGGGGGGCAGAAGAGCAACAAAAAATTCCTCCGCATGGTTGATCTGGTAAGAGCCACCAAAGGCCACTAGGTGGCGTTGAGTGCCATCAAGCCTTTAAAAGGGAGGGAAAGCTCAAGGAGTTAGCTTCACGTGAGCTTCAGCAGCAGGAAAAACTGTGCCTGGGCTTCAGAAAAAAGGACCATTAACAGATCTGCAAATTATGAGTCTGGTCTGCACTACTTCCCATGTAGGGAAAGGAAATCAAACAGCCCTGTCCCCATCACAAGGGGTATCCCTTGCTAAACCAGCGAATTCTCCTGATCCAAGGCCCTGCCTTGTCCCCTCTCAAGTCATCCCACTGTGTAAGAGGGACCACTAGGATGCTCTAGTCTCCCTAGGCCCACGTTCTGCCCACCCACCCCATCAGGTGGCTTGGCTAGTTACCTCTTTCTTCTCCTCTTCTTCAGCACTGCCCTCTGGGCGGTCATCATTGCTGACTTGGTCTGCAATAGGCACAGGAGGCTCTGGAACCTCATTTTCAGGTCTGTTTTCACTTGTGTCCATGGTCACTTCCTCCTTCTCTTCACTGACAGGATGAAAGAGGTTGAAGGAAAGGGCAGGAGAGAATGAAGGGGAAGAGAGAGCAAGATGTTAGCTTTGGCTATAAAATCTCAGTGTCTCCTTACTTGGGTGGGATTGTAATAGCTGCCTTTTAGATCACCCTAGAACTTGGCCAGCACAGGAAAGTGGGAATGTTTCCCTTGGGGAAAAAGCACAGATTACAGTGACCGATCATGGCCACCTAGTACCCGGATGGGACAACACTGCTCTCTTCATGTGGACACCCAGGACCCAAGAGTTCTCAGGTACTAACTCCACAGTTCTCTTGCCCAAAACAAACATCTTCCTTTAAAAAGTCCTTCAAAAGTTACTTCGACTTGTCCATCGGCCTGTGGTCTCCCTATTCCCTAGTCACAGGCACCTTTACATAAGAATGTAAAGGAAACCTGGTTCCTTTATTACAACGGCATGGCTGTAGCAAATGATCCTGGCCTTGTGTTAAATCAACGATCTAATAAGCAAGTGCCTCATAGTCCACAGATCTGGAGACACCAGGTACAGAGAAGGGCGAGGGGCTACAAGGAGAGTGCAGGGTTGGGAAATACAAACCCTGGGAACCCTGAAACTGCTGAGCAAGTATGGAAGCTGGAAGAGTCAGGCCAATTTTACCTGCTCACAGTAAACTGTTCTTACATTTGACTCTTCCCCAGTCTCTCCCACTCCCTCATTCCAACTTCCAAGAGATAAAAAGAGCAGTCCTCCCATGTCAGTACATCTCCTCCCCTCCCCCCAAACATGGAACCCACTCTCCCACAAGTTAGCACCCACTTCAGACAAAGAAATCCAGAAATTCCATTAGATAAAATACCTTCCTACCTTTCCGTCACCATCCCTAACTTCTAATTACCCCTGCCCCACTACTAGGCTTAAAAAACAAAAATCAAATCAGGATGGTCAGGGGCCCAAGTGACAGAGAAGGAAAACCAAGCCTCCCCAGGTCAGTAACTAGTATCGGAAAATCCAGAATTCCCAACAGGCTATCTGACATACAAGGGGTCAGAAAAGCCTCCCTAGGGTAGGCAGGGAGAGATGCAAAACTGAGGGGGAAGGGGAAGTCAGGATTGGGCCCCCAGCTAACAGGCCCCCACAGAAACACGTGATTTGTCCGCTTAAATCTTGAAGAAAGGCTTATCAAAAGCCAAACCAAAACAAACGACCTATTTCTTGGAGAGGGCAACTGGGGCCAATTAGAAACCAAGCAGGAAGGACAAAGGGAGAAAGCGGAATGCCTGAAAACAGATCAAAATGAAAGACAGTGAAAGCCATGAGGAAGCTAGGGAGGCAGGCGGGCTGGAGGTGGGGAAGGACACATGGGGATGCGAGGCTCTCACCCTTCTTTGCTGTCTGATAACATGATTTTTTTTCTCCCCCTGGAAGTGCTGTTTATCCCTTTCTGGAATGGAAGAAATAACAAAAACCAAACAAAAAAATCCTAAAAAAATTAAAACAAAAAACAAAACTCCAAACCAAACAAACCACCTTCCTTGCCCCGAGATCCCACCACCGCTTCCCAGCCACCCGATCCAGAGAGAGAAAATCAAGATGCAGCAACTGGGGATCAAAAAAAATGGTAAATGGAAGGGGAGGTGGTGGTGGTGGAGCGGGGAGGCTAAAATAGATCTGGCTTTTAAGAGATAAGCGTTTAAGTCCTCACGGCAAACCCCGAGTTCAGCCGGATGGGTCTCTCTGGAAGAAGAGGAGAAGAGGGCCAGGCTGCTGGTAGTAGCTGGTTCTATTGTATTGGCGAAGCGGCAGCGATCAGCCGGAGACATGCAGGGGAGCCATCTTGCCACTTACCCAGCAGCCCGTGTGTGCGGATGGGGGAGGGCCCTGATGCAGCAGGGGAGGGGAAAGAGGGAGGGAGCTGAGTGAGCAAGGTTCTTATCCTCTGGCAGGCCACGGGGAGTCAACTGGCGAGAAGCTAGGCCTTTTCCCTTCTTTTCTCAGGTTACCACAGCTACAGAGAAACGTCTAGTGCTAACGGGGCCAGGGTGCTTTCTCCCAGACTTCCCAGAGGGCAAAGAAGGGGCCAGGTGGAGAACACACAGTTACAGCTGCCTGATTGAAGGCAGATTAAGTGAAGTCAAACAACAGAGTTGGGAATGAGAAATGATTAAAAGAAAAAAGATAAAGCCAAAGTGGAAAGATTTTTAAAAGATGACCAAAGTTTCTATTCTGCCCTCAGAACATCGAGACACATTTTTTTTCTTAATGTGCCCATCACTCTCCAAGCTAGAGAGCTCTGATGCTGCTCACCCCCACAGTGACTACAGGTAACCTGTCTGTTTCAAATGAATGGCAGAGGAAAGTGGATAAACCTGGGAGAGCTCCTTCTCCAAAAGAGAAAAGGATGGGTGTCGGAGGGATAACAGATGCGTGTTCCCAGTCTTTAACAAGGCTGCTTGGCCCTGAAATTGCCTACAACTCTTAAGGCCTAGAGGCCTTGCACTGCTAAAGCTGGAAGGCTTCTGAAGCAGACAAGACACTGGAGGTGATAGGTGTCACTTGGACAAGGGAGGGTGAGATTAGCTGAGCACAATGAAACTGGGAGACACCCAAAGTCAGTAATGATGGGAATCTTCACAGATTAACTATCAAGTCGGAAGCAGACCTGAACAAAAGATGCATTCCTGCCAGACTCGGTGGTTCAAAACTACAACCCCAGGACTTGAGAGACAGGTACAGGAGGATTGTTAAAGGTTTGAGACTAGCCCGTCACAAAACAGCAACAACAAACAAAAAGCACCCCACTCCGTAATAGCAACGCAACACTGAAGAGACTGGACAAGATCATTTGCCAATCAACATGCACTTAACTCCTCTCCCTGATGGCAGACAGAATTGTAGCACCAGAACAGCTTCTCAGAACTTGTCTGTAAGTTCTGGAGGAAGGAGTGTGTATGTATGTACGCGCGCACCCTGAACTCAGAGACCAGCCTGCCTCTGACTCCAGAGTTCTGGGATTAAAGGTGTGTGATCAGGGCTTTTAGATAGGAACGGAACTGTCTCCGTGCTGTTTAAAATCCTAAACTTACTGCCAAAACAATGCATGCTGAAGTGATGCTTATCTATTACTTTAAAAGTTCCCTTTTACACAGTGATCCCCTGCTCAGAAGGTAAGGCAAGATCCTGGATGGGGTTAAAAAAAAAAGGGGAATCCAGGAATCTCAGACCTTTTACAAATTGTGAGCAGCCAAATTCACAAATTTCTTCCATCTTCTGTAAGTGTTGCTAATAATACCCACCTCAGGGACAGTGTGAGCTCTGTGGGGTCTGGCTTGGCTGATGTTGCAAATCTAGATAAGACTATGTAGGAAACACAGGTAGAGGTAGCAGTCACTGGCGGTACCACATCTCAAGCTTTTTTTTTTCTTAATTCAAAGGGTTAACATCCCATCTGATGTTAAAACATTTAGTGATGGGATGATAGGTTTTGACAATACCTTTATCACTCAGAATAATAATAATTAGGTTAGCCGGGCGGTGGTGGCACACGCCTTTAATCCCAGCACTTGGGAGGCAGAGGCAGGCAGATCTCTGTGAGTTCGAGACCAGCCTGGTCTACAAGAGCTAGTTCCAGGACAGGATCCAAAACCACAGAGAAACCCTGTCTCGAAAAACAAAAACAAAACAAAAATAATACAGCATATATAGTGAATAAATCTTTAAAAACAAAAAACAAAAAAACAAAAACAAAAAACAAAACCCACTATATAAGTACTTTCTCCCTGCCCCCTCCCCCCAGGGTTTCTCTGTGGCTTTGTTCTGGAACTAGCTCTTGTAGTCCAGGCTAGCCTCGAACTCTCGAACTCACAGAGACCCACCTGCCTAGGATTAAAGGTGTGCACCACCACTGCCCAGCACAAGTACTTCTTAATTACAGTGTAATGATAGTAAAAAAGGGGTACTTCATAAATATTTGTTGATTTAAAAGACTTTGTTCTCTGTTTCTTCATGTATGTGTGAGGGGTGGGTTCCATGCACATATGTATGTACCTGTGTGAGGCTGCATGTGGAGTCAAGAGGTTAGTTGGGAATCATTTCCCTCTTCTACATTATTCATTAAAACAGGGTCTCTTTCAGGAGGCAGAAGCAGGGGGATCCCTGTGAGTTCAAGGCCAGTCTGGTCTATAAATTGAGTTCCAGGACAGTCGGGGCTAAGACACTGAGAAACCCTATCTTGAAAAAAACAAACAAAACAAAAACAAAAACCTGGGTCTCTCATTGGGCTGTGGTGGTGCATGCCTTTGATCCTAACAATGGAACTAGTGTAGGCCCTGAACTCAGAGAGACTTCCAGCCTCTACTTTCTGATGCTGGGATTAAAGGCATGCACCATCACATCTGTGTTGTCACTGGAACTTTTATACATACATACAATATGTATATGTATGTTTGTTTGTTGTATGTATGTATGTTTTTTGAGACAGGGTTTCTTTGTGTAGCCCTAGCTGTCCCAGAACTTACTCTATAGACCAGGCTGATCTTGAACTCACAGAGATTGGCTTGCCTCTGCCTCCTGAGTGCAGGGATTAAGGTGTGAGCCACCACCACTCAGCTAAGATTTGTTCCTTCTATTTTTATCCACACACATACATACATAAATGCATGTAACAACAATTTATGAGAGAAGAGGTCATGAATTTATTTTTTTTCTGAAACAGGGTGTCTCTGTGGCTTTGGAGCCTGTCCTGGAACTAGCTCTTATAGACCAGGCTGGCTTTGAACTCACAGAGATCCGCCTGCCTCTGTCACCCGAATGCTGGGATAAAAGGTGTGTGCCACCACCGCCCGGCGAGGCCATGAATTTGAAAGAGAGCAAGGAAGGGTATATGGGAGATTCAGAGAGAGAAAAGGGAAGGGAGAAATGATGTAATTATAACCTCAAAAAATGAAAGAAAAATAGACTCATTATTTCATGTGTATAAGTGTTATGCCTGCAAGTATGTATGCTCACTGAGTGTGAAGGGGGCACTGAAACCCCTGGATTTACAGATGGTCATGAGCCACCATGTGTCTAAGAACAAACCTGGGTCCTCTACAAGAGCAGCCAGTGCTCTTAACCTCTGATTCATCTCTCCAGTCCCTTCTATTTCCTTTGATAAATTTTATGGGATCCAAGAATTTGTAAGACACTATTTTCAGAAAACAAGGAATCCTTGAAACTCCCATATTTTTTAGACAAAAGGCATCTTTCTCTTTCTCCCCCTTATGTTAGCTCTTGAACAAAAGTTTCTGACCTGTAAAGTTGTACTGGGAACAGGAGAGGAGACAGGCAGGGATCCACAAGCAAGCCCCGGGCAAAGCATCACAACTCAGAAGAAAAGGACAGAATTATTTAAATATTAACATATTACAATATGAACAACCCAAGAGAAACCAATGGAAAAGGCCATTTCTATAGGTATGTATGTTTAAACTTTAGTTATTATAGAAAAATCCTAAAATGCTATGGACCCTAGATGAAAACTTAATTAAGAAATAATGAAACCTGACAGTATGATTTGGAGGGTTTATCCTTATATACAAACTTCTCAGTAAAGAAACTCTGGTATCAAATTTATGCTATTTTTATTTAAAAAAATACACCATTTGGGATACTGGCATCTAAGTCTCCCTAGGAGCATCAGACTGTCAAACTGGTTTAAAATATGTCCTTCCTTTTCTCAAGCACAAGGACAAATAAGCATAGGTTGCTACCATTGACTAGGTTTGTGTATACAGAAGGCTGTATTTAGAAAAAGTCAGTATATGAATTCACTACTGCCCATCACCTTTTATTGTACCCTCTGACATTTTTTTTCCTCTTTAAACTTGGTCTTAGTACATAAGCCAGGGCCAGCCCTTCAATACAGGATCTGGGACGGCAGGTGTGCACCTCCACTGTTTTCCTTGCAAGCAGAGCATATTTATGTGGTGTGGGCTCATGTGTGCATCATGCTCTCCAAGCTTTTTCATGTAGACACCGGGGATCAAACTCAAGTTCTTATGCATACAGCAAGCATTTTATCAACCAAACACAAATGCTCTCTCTCTTTTCTATCTCTCTAACCCTCTACTGTTTTTTTTTTTTTTTTTTTTTTTTTTTTTGGTTTTTCGAGACAGGGTTTCTCTGTAGCTTTGGAGCCTGTCCTGGAACTAGCTCTTGTAGATCAGGCTGGCCTTGAACTCCCAGAGATCCGCCTGCCTCTGCCTCCCGAGTGCTGGGATTAAAGGCGTGCGCCACCACCGCCCGGCCTCTACTGTTTTTAATATAAAAGGAAAGCATTATTCTTTTGCTGTAGGAGACTTTTTGCTATATCCACCACAGGCAATTTTCAGAAAACAAGGATTCCTTGAAACTCCCATCTTTTTTAGACAAAAAGCATCTTTCTCTCTCTCCCCCTTATGTTAGCTCTTGAACAAATGTTTCTGACCTGTAAAGTTGTACGGGGAACAGGAGAGGAGACAGGCAGGGATCCACAGTGAGCTTGAACACAGCTTGAACAAATTTGGACCAAGGACTCCCAAATCCTTGCCCTGAGCAAGGAAAACGACACTACTACCACTCCACCACTACTCGTCTTACAGATAGGATGCCCGGAGCTCTCTATGTAAACCAGGCTGTCCTCAAACACACAGCAACACCCACCCCTCTTCCACCTCTGCATGCTGGGACTAAAGGGTGTGCCATAACACCTAGCTCACTTCGTACAGCTAGACTACCGCCCACACAGTCAGAATCAAACAGGTTTAAACAACAGGAGTAAGAATGGTCCTTCAAGTAAATTCTAATCTTTGCCTAATACTTCACTGTTTTTGTTTTTTGTTTTTTTTTTGTAGTCAAATGATGTTGAAACAAAAGGAAAACCAAGAGTTAAGTCACCAATGCTCTTTGCCACTTAATATTTTTAAAAGAACCCACTTTCTAAGTTGGCAAGGGCGGCTCTAGAACATCAGGCTGCTAAGATCAGGAGTGCTGCCAATCAATCAGTTGAAATGTAGGAAACCTACAAAATTTATTTACCAAATTCTAGGTCAGAACAGTGTAGGGCTTCAGCCTGTGAACCCATCTTTTTGTCAGGCTGTTGAACAGACTGCCTACCACAGATCCAGACAACAGACAATTCCATTTGTCCAAGTCATCTACCCTGTCAGAATTAATACAACTGGATTATCTTAGCCATAAAATGAAGGTCAAAATCACCTCAAGGCAGTGAAAAAACTCTGCATATAACTCCAAGCTTCATGTGCTCTGCAATGGAATGGAAAAATCAAATCCAGAAATAAAGGCATTTCTCAAACAACAAAAAAGTCTCTCTTTACCTAGGATCTTGCAGATATTTAAAGGTGTGCAAGGAGCTCTGCAGATGCTACTTTCCCGCATGCACAGTAAGCAGTTCTTCAAGGGGGGAACAAGCACTTTCAAACTGCTCATGTGCACCTTCACGGAATGGGCAAGACCATATTACGACTGAGTGACATACAAAGGAAATTCTGCCCCACTTTGTCACAGACGGTGTAAACTGGGGCTCTGAATACCTTCCAGAGTCCTACAAGTTTCATTTTTATGGACCTAGAAGAAAAACCCTTTCCCAAAGGATGATGAACCCTGTCTCACAACAGAAAAACTAAACCTTTTCAAAAGGAGTAAGTTTCTGGTTTCTGAATTTAAAAAAAGGGCCACAAGATGGCAGCAGAGATGAGAATATGAGCAAAAATGTAGCAAAGCTACAACAGCAGAGAACTATCATTAGTCACGGGAACTGAGATTAGCATACCACTTGCCTTCCACCCTCCAAACTAGAGTATTGGAAGATCTCTTAAGTGTGATCAAACCTTATATATAGAACATTTTCCAAAACAATCCAGAATTCCTGATGTTTAAAGTTAAGCAATTTTACTATTTTTATACTTCATTTTTCATGAGAATTTGAGATACTGATGTCAGAAATTCTGGGTGAGCGAGTAAGTAAATAAATACATACATAAATATTTAGAGATGGAATTTCTCACCATAGCAGGCTGGCCTTGAAAGTTACTATGAAGCCAAGAATGACATCCGATCCTCCTGCTTCCACCTCCAGTGTGTTCCACCATGCCTCTTTTCTTTCCTTTTCTTTCGTGAGGCAGAGAATTGGTACTTATCCCAGGCTAGCCTTGACCTTTCAATTGTTCTACCTCAGCCTCCCCAATACCGGGATTGGAGGAGAGCACTGGGGTGTGCACACGACACCTGTCTTGCTTCAATAACTTAATTTACAATACAAAGCTCAGAATAATGATTATCTATTTAACTACAAAATTAATGAGACACGGATATTTCTTTTACAATTTAAGTGCTAAAAAGCTCACATTAACTCTAAGAACAGTGTCTTAGAGGACCTCCTATTTGCTGTGCTGTGCTCTTAAAACACCGACTGGTACAGGCTGCTCACCAAAGTGACAGGCAGAGATGAGGGAAAGCCATGCTCCTATGTGGCTAGTCTTCTTTTTGGCTTTGCTTTATGAGGCAGGGTATTGTTATGGGGTCCAAGTTGGCCCTAAACTCACAATCTTCCTGCCTCAGTCTCCAAATGCTTGTGCCACCATGCCAAGATTTGTGTGACTTTTTTTTTTTTTGAGACAAGGTCTTTCTATGTCACCCTAGCTGTCCCATAATTTCTTATACAGACCAGACTAACCTCCAACTCAGTAATCTGCCTATCTCTGCCTCTTGAGTCTGAGATTAAAGGCGTGTGCCATTATGCCCAGTCTATAGACAAGACTTGCCATTCAAGCACTGGCCTGGAACTCACTATGTCAACCAGTTTGAATTCAAACTTGTCACAATTCTCCTGTCTCATCCTCCTGAGCATTATCTGTGCCTATTTATTCATTTTTAAACAGCATTTCATCTAGCTGCTGTCAAATCTGCCATGGGACCACTGGAGTTTAGTCCTCTTTCGCCTACCTTGAAAAATGGGATTACAGGTACAAACTGCCATGTTTAGCTTTAAGAGCCTTCTTTATCACACTGGGTTCTCAGGCTCAGATAGAAGAGCCTGGTGAATGTGATTAGGACACGGAGTTAGGATGCATTAATCCCCCATTCTGTTGTTACAGTCAGGTGCCTAACTGTTAAAAGGAGCCACCTATTTCAGCTCAAAGGTCCCAGATGTTTTCTAATCCTGGATCACTATTTTCCAAACCACTTTAATGTTCTGCAAGTTGAGGTCCTACTATGGTGACATTAAAGTCTGGCCTCTGTCCATTAAAACTCTGCCTGCGTGTTTAAAAGAAAACAGGACTGCTGAGTCAGAGAAACCCTCGTGCGTAAAGAATGATCCCACACTTGATGTTCCTTGTTATATCTTTACTTACACAGTGTGAAGAATCCTTTCTGATTCTGGTAGATGAGAGATCTGAGTCTCTGAGGTTTGAGGCTGTGTGGCAGCTGGTGGCTCTGCCTCTCCAGCTTCACACTTCTTTGGGCTCCCCTGTTAATGGAGAGCAAAAACAAAGCAAAGAATTTAATCCTGCTAAGTTCCTTTTTTTTAACCCGGAGTTAGTAAGACAGGACAGGACACACATAGTACAGGTAGGACAGACATTCACATATGACTGTCTTTGTTATTTTACCTTGAACTCACAAAAACGCCTGCCTCTGCCTCCCAAGTACTGGGATTAAAGGCATGCACCACCACTGCCCAAAGTCAATGCCTTTTTTCTCCTCCTCCCTCCTCTTCCCGAGACATGGGTTCTCTGCATAGCCCTGGCTGTCCTAGAATTCATTCTTTGGACCAGAGATCTGACTGCTTCTGCTTCCCTAGTGCTGGTGTTAAAGGTATGCATCACCACTGCCCCTAAAATAATTGTTTTATTTGATTCAAGTTCTCATTTTGTAGCTCTGGTTTTTTTTTTTTTTTTTTTTTTTTTGATTTTTCGAGACAGGGTTTCTCCACGGCTTTTGGTTCCTGTCCTAGAACTAGCTCTTCTAGACCAGGCTGGCCTTGAACTCAGAGATCCGCCTGCCTCGGCCTCCTGAGTGCTGGGATTAAAGGCGTGCGCTGCCACCACCCGGCTGCAAAACCCTGTCTTAAAACGCAAAAAGAAGTCTGAGGGACATAGATCAAGACTACTACTTTCCTAGTATGTGTAAGGTTAGGGGCTCTATATTTAATACTACGAAAGGCTTTCTATAGGGGCTGGAGAAAAAGTTAACATATATGAGGCCCAAGTTCCATCCCCAACACTGCAACAACAATAAAGAAAAAGAGAGACAGACAGACAGACAGACAGACATTCTATTCTAGTAATCATTTTACTAGATTAAGGATGAGGTACTTGGGATTAAACCTAAGGCTCCCTGCTTGCTAAGCATGCACTCTACCTACCACTGAGCAAATACTTCCAATCCTCAGTACCCCAGAGCCCTTTTTCTGAGACAGGGTCTCAGCTGGGCGGTGGTAGATGTAGATCTTTATTTCCAGCACTTGGGAGGCAGAGGCAGGTGGACCTCTTGAGTTTGGGTTACACAGAGAAACCCTGTCTCAGGGAAAACAAACAAAACCCTCCCCAAAGCCACAAGAGACAGGGTCCCTCTATTATGCAGCTCTGACTGTCTTGGAACTCACTAGGTACACCAGGCTGGCCTTGAACTCCGAGAGATCCACCTGCCTCTAACTTCTTAGTGCTGGGATGAAAGGAGAAAATTCTTTTTTTTTTTGAAAGAACCAAAAAAAGGCCTCCCTTTTGGGGCAGATAAATGGAAGGGTCCCGAGGAAGAAACCTAGAGATGAAAACTCCACTGCTAAACTTTACACAGAGCTTTGGCTAACCACGGAGTTAAGAAGGTCTATGTATACAATATGGTGTGTATACCCACATGCACATAAAATAACTATGTTAAGAAAAAAGGGCAAGGCAAAGTCCGGGGAGCTGAAGAGATAAAACTCTTGCAGCTCTTGAGCTCTTGTTGAGGACGAGCATTCATTTCCCAGCACCTACACGCAGCTCACAATCATCCTTAGCTGTAGTTCCAGGGGACTGGATGCCTTCAACTCTCTGTATTCTTGTAGTTCAAATACATTCATTCAGGCAAATACTCACATTAAAACAAATATTAAACAAGGTCAGTGAGATGACTCAGTTGCCAAGGACCTGAACTCCATCCCTAAAACCACATGATGGAAGAACCAAGCTCGTCCTCTGACTTCCACGTGTGCCATGGCACACATGCTACCCTGCCCGCCAAGCTAGCAAAAAAAAAAAAAAAAAAAAAAAAAAAAAAAAAAAAAAAACCCAAAAAACAAAATTAAGAAACATCCTCGACCCTCTGCATTTCTTGACTCTTGTCCAGCATTGGCACACACCTGTAATCTCAGCACTTGGGAGGCTAAGACAGGACCGTTTCAAAAACACTGAACAACGGGGCAATGCAGTCTAAGGGGCGGGAGCAGCCTACCTGCTCAGGCTGTAACTTCTGGATCACACGCTTTTGCTCTGGCTCAGTCTGGCTCAGATGCCTCCCCCGGACAGAGGCTGAGGACGTGGGAGTCTTCTCCTTTGGTTCAAGGACCTGTAGCTGTGGCACTGGTGGAGCTTCCTGACCACAAGAGGGATCTTTGGTTTCAGTGTAGCTGGTGTTGCTGTCTCTGGAGACTCCAGGGCTCAGAGACTAAAAGCATAAAATGAAATGGGGAGATGAGTATGAATGAATGATGCACTGACTTTCCCAACTTTTGCTCACCCAATCCATATATACTCTGAATCTCTTTTATTTATTTTTTTGATAAAGAGACTTAAGTAGCCCAAACAGGCATTGAATTTGATATGTAGCCTAGGACGACCTTTAACTACTGATCCATTAGCCTCTACCTCCCAAGAGCTAATACAGTTATGGGTTACAAATACTTGGTCTTCCTCTAGATCTTTTTGTCTCGTGTGTCTACTGTCATTTAAGTGAACAGTGTCCAACTACTTACTCAACAAATTTACTAAGTTCCATTCAGGGACTAATGAAAAAGCAGTGTATGCAACATGCTTTGTAATCAAAGGGGTTCAGAATGACCAGAGAACCCAAGGACCAATGTACTGACTCTGTAACGAAGGGGAAGTAAACAGTGGAGGCTAAACAAGGACTTTCTTGTCTTTTTTTTTTGTTTTGTTTTTTGTTTTTTGTTTTTCGAGACAGGGTTTCTCTGTGGCTTTGGAGCCTGTCCTGGAACTAGCTCTGTAGACCAGGCTGGTCTCGGACTCACAGAGATCCGCCTGCCTCTGCCTCCCGAGTGCTGGCATTAAAGGCGTGCGCCACCATCGCCCGGCTGTTTTTTGTTTTTTCGAGACAGGGTTTCTCTGTAGCTCTGGCTGTCCTGTAACTAGCCCTTGTAGATCAGGCTGGCTTCAAACTCAGAGATCCTCCTACCTCTGCCTCCCGAGTGCTGGGATTAAAGGCCTGCGCCACCACCACCTGGATAAACAAGGACTTTCTATTCTTGTTAGAAATCGTTACATGTTATTCTGGGTTTCAAAACTAGTAGAGAGGAGACAGGATTCTCCACACTCACCTTTCTGCTGCTGCTTGATGCTGAACGGGAACGGGATCGGGACCGTGACCTGGACTCTGATGTTGACCTGGAGCCCATCTTGGGTCTATCATGAGGGCTGGCGTGAACTCGAGCTTGGGATACATCTCTCTGTTTAGATCTTGGAGATGACTGTGGGTGGGAGGCTGAACTGTCAGGTGAGTGAGATCTGGACCTAGAGCTGGAGGATGAAGGTGAAGAGGACCGGCTAGAGGACGAGTCGGCTGATTGTTTCAGATCATGGTCTGGGAAGAGAGTGGGGGGCGCTCTTCTGTCCCCCTTCTGTTCCGAAGACTGCTTTTTCATAGGCTCCTCAGTGGTCCCTTTGGTGGGTACTAATTCCTCTACAGCTGGAGGGAGGGGGTGAGCAGATTTTTCAGGTTCAGTTTCAAGACCTTTCTGGGCTGAGTATTCAGACAGTGAGCTTTTCTGAGCCAGAGGCAGGACACTCTCAGCTGGCACTCTTTCTGCTGGAGATTCTGCTTTGGACAAAGGAGACAGGCCTCTTACCAGATGGACAGGATGTGGAGACATTATCAGCTCCCGACTTTCAGGATCTGTATTACGAGGTGATAACTGAATGAGGACAGGGGGTGCTGGGCCTTCCACCGGCTCTCTCTCTTCCTCCTCCTGGAGCTGTATGTGAGTTGGAGGAGATGATGCTTCCTTGGTAAGCAGCGGTGGGGGAGTTTCTTCTTCACTGGCTATCTGCTCTGGCACAATAGGGGTCTTCTCTAGGTCTTCGGTGAGTGGAGGCGGGGAAGGAGACTGTGATCGTTCCTCCAAGCCTTGTGAAGTCTTTACCTCATTTGCTTCCTGAAAGGGAGAAACTACTTCTGTGTCTTTCTCTTGCTGCTGTCTGGCCAGGTGACTTCTTCTAGCTTCTTCCTGGGATCTTGTAACTCGCCCTCCTTTCTCTAACCCATCATTTTCCTGGGATGTTATGAATTGGGGTTTCTCTTCTACCACCTTTTCTGGTTTTGCTCTGGGAATCTCTTCTCCCTCTTCATCCTCAAACTGTTTCAGGATTGATGCCTCTGCCTCTCCAGATTTCTGTCCCTCATCTACCTCTTCTTCCTCTTCATCGTCATCATCATCTTCTTCCTCCTCCTCCTCTTCTTCCTCCTCTATTTTTAAATTTCGATCTACTCTGACCCTCAGGTTTCTAGATGGTGTTTCTTGATCCTCTTCTTCCTCTGCAGCTTGGCTGCACTCAGAGAGTTTAGCTGCTCTTGCCTGAAAGAGAAGATATACAATGGTTTCAGATATACTCATTCATAATGAATGAGGAAAATGAGCACCTCTGAACCCCTAAGCAGTCATCTCTCCAACCCTAAAAAGAGCATCTCTTAAGGTATTCTTAGGGGAGAGAAATGGAGGACACACCTTCAGCAACCACTGCTGACATGGGTTCCCCAGGGAATCAAAGCAGAGGAAACAAAAAGAGCACATCATTAGAGCTGCTTCTGGTTTGCTTTTTATGTACTTTAAAAAGATTTACTTTATTATCTATGTAAATGTGTATTACCTGTGTGAGCACAAGTGCTGTCAGAGGGCATCAGAGCTACTATGTGGATGATGGTGCTAGAACTCAAATCCTCTGGAAGAGCACACAGGGCTTTAACTGCTAAGCCATCTCGCCAGCCCAAGCTTTATAATTAATTCTTTTTGGTATTTTTTTTTTAATTTATTTATTATGTATACAATATTCTGTCTGTATGTATGCCTGCAGACCAGAAGAGGGCACCAGACCCCATTACAGATGGTTGTGAGCCACCATGTGGTTGCTGGGAATTGAACTCAGGACCTTTGGAAGAGCAGGCAATGCTCTTAACCTCTGAGCCATCTCTCCAGCCCCCCTTTTTGGTATTTTTTTGAGACATGTTTCTAAGTGTAGCTTTCATTGTCCTGGAACTCATTCTGTAGACCAGCCTTGAACTCACAGAGATCAAATTGCTTCTGTTTCCCAAGTGCTGGAATCAAAGGCATGTGCCACCACCATGTGTCCCTAGCTTTCAATTTTTTTAAAGGTTTATTTTATGCGTATGAATATTCTGCTCATATGTATATAGTTACACCGTGTATGTGCTCAGTACTGGAGGAGGTCACAAGAGGGTGTCTGATTCCCTAGAACTGGAGATAAGGATGGTTGTGAGCCACAATTGGCGTGCTGGGATCTGAACCCAGGTCCCCGCAAGAACAACCACTGGGACATTTCTCTCCAGACTCAAGACTCTTTTATGCTTTTCGCAAGTGGATGGAACATCCAGCAAGCAAGGGAGAACTACCCTATTGTTATTCAAGACCTATCACACAGATATTCTTCTCTTTTCTTTGCTTTGAGCTACAACACCACATCTTGCTTCTCACCCTCCTCTTTTTCTCTCTCTTCTGAGATAAGTCCTCATTATGTTATCCAGGATGGTCTCAAATTCAGAGCATCTGAATTCTCAAGTGCCGAAAATACCAGTGTGTCACTGCCTTCCACCGTCCTACCTTTGCAGTCAATCACAGTATGGTTGCACTTCCCCACTGTTCTTCCTTAACATTATTTCACATATTTTTCAACTGCTCTATTAGCTATTATTAATGCAGTCATATAGTTTTAATTATGTCACATCTTGTCTTATTATACATTTAAGAATATAGCCTAGCCTAGTAATTTTCAATATTTAATTTTTAAAATTTTTTAAAAAAATTACATTATTGGGCTGGAGAGATGGCTCAGCAGTTAAGAGCATTGCCTGCGCTTCCAAAGGTCCTGAGTTCAATTCCCAGCAACCACATGGTGGTTCACAACCATCTGAAATGAGATCTGATGCCCTCTTCTGGCCTGCAGGCAGACATACAGACAGAATATTATATACATGGAGCTAAAGAGGACAACTACATGGGCATTGTTATTCTCTTTCTACTATGAGGGTCTGAGAGAGTGAAATCAGGTTATCAGGCAACTTTATTCATTGAGCCCTCACATTTACGTTTTGAAAAACCATATATTACTATGTTCACATCAGGCATGCATGGCAGCCTGTTGTCTGTAACTCCAGCACTTGGGAAAATTAAAACAGCAGGATCCAGTGAGACTCTGTCTCAAAAAAAAAAAGGAAAAAAAAAGTTAAAAATGTATGCATTTTCTCAGAAGTCTGAAGGCCAGAGCACATCTAAATAACAAAACGGCAAGAGCAGCGTGAGAAAGATGGCGCCACAGCCATCCAGAGACAGTCTGTGATGGCCGACATAGCCACAACACTGCGGGATTGGATTACCTGTCTAACCCTGGATGATCGTCTTTCTCCTTTTCTTGTTTTCTCATCATCAGATTCACCTTTTTCTTCAGAAAAAGAGGAGCTCTTTCCTACCAAATGAAAGAAAATCAAGTTACATTCATGATCTGAAAACCCTGATTCATAACTTTCTAAAATTCAACCAATCATTATCTACAAGCTGTTCATGAATACATTTCCACATACAGGCTCACAACTACACAAGTCCCAGGGGTTAGTTGGTTGGTTTGTTTGTTTATTTATTTATTGTGTACACAATAGTCTGTCTGTGTGTACGTCTGCAGGCCGGAAGAGGGCACCAGACCTCATTACAGATGGTTGTGAGCCACCATGTGGTTTCCAGGAATTGAACTCAGGACCTTTGGAAGAGCAAGCAATGCTCTTAACCGCTGAGCCATCTCTCCAGCCCCCAGGGTTTCTTTTAATAACTGTATGTTTAGGGATAGTTTAAGACTGCAAATGACTCAGAAGTTAAAGTAACTTCCAGGAACTTTAAAGTGTCCAGCAGGGGAACAGAAATACAAAATGCACCTATTTCTATAATGTCGTTTGGTATTCTGAAGCAGAACTTGAGAGTTTACAACTCTGAGGCCTGGAATGGTCATTTACACATACTGACAATGTCAGCCCTCCAGAGGTTGAGGCAGGAAAAATGCCATGAGTTCAAGGCCAGCACAAGTTGCTACATGTTGAGTTCCCAGGTTGTCCTGGACTACAGTGTGAGACTGTCTCAAAAACATAAAACCACGCCGGGCGATGCTGGCGCATGCCTTTAATCCCAGCACTCGGGAGGCAGAGGCAAGCGGATTTCTGTGAGTTCGAGACCAGCCTGGTCTACAAGAGCTAGTTCCAGGACAGGCTCCAAAGCCACAGAGAAACCCGGTCTCGAAAAACCACACACACAAAAAACAAAAACAAAAAACAAAAACCAACAACAACAAAATATAAAACCAGGAAGTCTTCATTGCTTTGTATCCACCTAAAAAAATTATTTTATGTGTATGTTTTGCTTGCACATGTGTGCAAGTTTTCCTCTTGTGCCTTTAGAGGCCAGAGAAGACATCAGATCCCCTAGAGCCAAAATTCCAGATGGTTGTGATACACCATGCAGGTGCTCTGAACTGCACAGGTACCTCTCCACCCCCTATTATCACTCTTGAAAAGTCTGCCTAGTACCATTATTTGTTAGTAACCCCTTACCCAAAACACTGGGAAAGAAAACTCAGAACCTTGTGCATGTGTAACAAGCACTGTAGGGGGCTGGACTCAGCAGTTAAGAGCTCTCGCTGCTCTTTCAGAGGACCTGGGTTTTATTTCCGGCACCTGCACGGTGGGTTACACTCATCTGTAACTCCAATTTCAGGAGGTCTGAAACCCTCTTCTGGCCATCCTGGGCACCAGGCATTTAAGAGGTGCGCAGACACACAGGCACACTAAAGTATCTATACATATAAAAAGTTAAACCAAACTCTACCTTTAAGCTATATCCCTTCTTTTGGCTTGAGATGAGGTACTGTTATGTAGCCAAAGCTAGCTTGGATCATTCTGTCTTGAATTACTGCATGCTACAATTTATATGTGTGAGCTGTGCTAGCTCTACTGCTAGGTTTGATCAATCTATTATGACTAAATATACCAGTCAATCTGTATAATCATAAACTCAAGAAATGAGTAAGAAAAGAAGTTAGGGCTACAGCTCAGCAGTGTGGAGCGCTCAACCAGTTAGGGCTACAGCTCAGCAGTGTGGAGCACTCAGCCAAGTGGCAAAGACCTGAGCCAAAGCCCCCAGGGATTAAAAAATAAAAGATGTCCACTGACAATTAATTCAAGCTAAATGAACAAGGCTTTAGAACTGGGTCCTCCTGACTATGTTTTGCACATTGGAGTTCAAGGTAGAAATTTTTTTCTTCCTTGCAAGAAAAAGTTTGAAAATTACCAATCTAGACCATGCAAGTAAATCCACATAAAACTGGGGAAAAAAAAGTTTCACTATATTCCACAAATGAAATTACAGAAAATTCACTTAAGCAATTTAAGTCTCAATATCTTAACTAAGAAAGAGAAGGGCATGAACTGGAGTACTAATTCAAGTACTAGGTTGAATTAGAAAACAGCATGGGGCATGTGACTGGAGAGGCTGGCTCAGCAGTTAAGAGTACTGGCTGCTCTTTGGTGGTGGTGGTGTGGTGCTGTGTGTGTGTGTTAGATTTCCAGAAATCAAATGGTAGCTCACAACCAGCTGCAACTCCAGTTCCAGGGGATCTGATGCCCTCTTCTGACCTCCACAAGCACTGTAATGTGGTATAGACACATATGCAGACAAAACACAAATACACACAAAATAAAACTTAAAAAACAGCATAAGGATGGGAAGGGAGTATTTACTAGAAAAATGGGTGGCTTATGAGGACAGTGCTTATCTAATAATGCACAAAGCTTAGGTTTAATGTTCAATGCGGTAAGAGAGCAATGAAGATAACTACATTTCAAATAATTAGTTAAAACAGGCTTAACTTTAGTTTTTTTCTTTCCTTTTTCTTTGAGAAAGGGTTTCTCTATGTAGACCTGGCTGTCCTAGAACTTTTTCTATAGATTCAGTTGGCCTTGAACTCAGAAATCCAGCTGTCTCTGACTCCTGAGTGCTAGGATTAAAGGCATGCGCCACCATTGCCTGGTTTGGACTTAACTTTAATATAGTATAAAAGGCGTAAGTCTGGGCTAGAGATAAAGTTCAGCCTGTTGAGCAGACACAAAGTCTTAGTTTAGTCCTGACCACCAAGACGCCCACTAAGAAGAAAGGTTAAACCACACAGAAAGCATGACCTACACAAGTAGTATTTAAACTAGTGTTAAATAATTCTAATGGTATAAGCTCTAACCCAGGATCTGCTGTTGTCTCGAGATAGCAATAATCTAAAATGAACTAAGCTTTGATTGTAATAAAGTCAAGCTAAAACTAATAAAACCAAGACTGTAAACATTTTTATAAAATTTTATTCCACGATTACTTGATTAACCGGATCTCTGAAGTGATATAATTTCATACTAGAGTAAATAAACACTTGGAATAAGGTGTTTGTTTTTCTAATAGGATCTATGTGACAAACAGAGACTAGAGTCTAGACTCTTGCAAACATTTGAGGCATCTTAAGATATTATTGGGGGGGCTGGAGAGATGGCTCAGAGGTTAAGAGCATTGCCTACTCTTCCAAAGGTCCTGAGTTCAATTCCCAGCAACCACATGGTGGCTCATAACCATCTGTAATGGGGTCTGGTGCTCTCTTCAGGCCAGCAGGCATATACACAGACAGAATATTGTATACATAATAAATAAATAAATATGTAAAAAAAAAGATATTATTGGCTGGACTACACAATTCATAATTCAATGATCTGGAATAGGTTAAATTATAAAGTAAACAAAGCTAAAAGAAGAGATAACTGGGGCTGGAGAGATGGCTCAGAGGTTAAGAGCACTGACTGCTCTTCCAAAGGTCCTGAGTTCAATTCCCAGGAACCACATGGTGGCTCACAACCATATGTAATGAAACTGGTGCCCTCTTCTGGCCTGCAGAACACTGTATACATAATAAATAAATCTGAGAGAGAGAGAGAGAGAGAGAGAGAGAGAGAGAGAGAGAGAGAGAGAGAGAGAGAGAGAAGAGAAGAGATAATTGTTTCTCACTCAGTGGGGTGCTCACGTCCTTAATCCTGGCACTAATGCAAAGGCAGGTGGATCTGTGAATTTAAGGCCAGTCTGGTCTGCAGAGTTGAGTTCAGGACAGGAAGATTTACTTAAAGAAAAAGAAAAAGGAGAAAGAAAGAAAGAAAGAAAGAAAGAAAGAAAGAAAGAAAGAAAGAAAAGAAAGAAAAAAAAAACAAAACAAAGCTCCTTTGACAAAAAAGAAAGAAGTTAATTTATCTTTTAAGCAAAAACAAGGTCAGGTATGGTAACATGCTTCTAGACTCCCAGGACCTGAGAAATAGAAGGATAAAGAATTCAAGGCCAGCCAGGTGGTGGCGGCACACACCTTTAATTCCAACACGGGAGGCAGAGGCAGGTGGATTTCTGTGAGTTTGAGGCCAGCCTGGTTTACAAAGCGAGTTCCAGGTCAGGCTCCAAAAAGTCACAGAGAAACGCTGACTCGAAAAACTAAAAAGAATTCAGTCACCCTGGACTTCATGGTGACTTCAAAGTCATCTGAGATGGTAAGACTGAGCTACTAAGGAAATGTCTAAGAACACAAGGGTCAGAGCTGCAGCTCATCAGTACAGCACTTGTACATGGTACAGGCTCTGGGTTCAATCCCTAGCACTATTAAGAAACAAAACAAAGCAAAACAAACAACAACAAAAAGGCAATAAAAAAGCTGTATATAAAGTTGGCCAGAGATAAATGTCTTTGGAGCCAAAGGCAAGTTTTATTAAGTTGTAATTTACAAATTAAACATACCCAAGTTTAAGAGATTTATTCTTCACCTAATGTAAACTATAGGTTAGTCTAATGTACATTATGGTAGTAAAACCTCAGTAACAGGATTCTGGATAATTATTTCTTTGGAAGCACTAGGAGGTCACCAAAAAGATCTGGGAAAATAGGTAAAGCTGTTCAGTTCTGACAATCACTTTGATAAAAGTCACGAAAACTCGAAGGGATCAGAATGAAACAAGCAATCACTAACAATACAAAACATTTGGAGGTGGAGGGTAGTGTCTTAATTAACTGGAAGGTGTTACCATGTGATCCCAGCCTGACAGCTGGTATCTTTTATTATCAATACCTAACCACATGAATGTTTAAAGTCAGATGTTAATACATGTAGACATTGAGCACTTTACCCAAAGGCAAACCCAATGCTACCAACAGGCTAATAATAAAGGAAATTTAAGGCTTGAAAAAAAGTTTCTCATTTCCAAGATGTCCAAAGCCAGAAGCCTTCAGAAGAAAGGGAAAAGTGGCTGCTAGACAGTGAAGGAGGCATTAATATGAAGACTATATAAGGGCATTTAGGAGAGTAGTTTGGGGGCTGTTTTGGGATACAGAGAATTACTATATATCTCAGGCTGACTCCAAATTCTCCATATTCCTGTTTTAGCTTCCTGAGTGCTGGGATTAAGTAGTTTTATTATTATTATTTTTAATCTCCGACAACAAATCCCTGGAGAGGATTTACAGGACCCAATTTAGGCAACTGGATCACAACTACCAAAGTACCCTTATCTAAACATAAGCAGCAACAATAGGGAGCCCCAGCAATGATGCCAAACTTAAATTATTACTCAGCCTTCTAAGGAATTTGTTTGCAAAATCCCCCTCAGCATCCAGACTGAGAGAAAAAAAGAGTAGGGCTACAAACTCTGTAAGAAAAAGACAGGGTAAAGCACTGAGGGCTGTTAAAGATGTGCGATGGAGAGTGCCCATATTTTAAGATGTGTTTTCCATCTTAGTGAAAGTGCCACACATGCCTTTAATCCCAGCACTCAGGAGGCTGAGACTGGCGGATTTCCGTGATTTCAAGGCCAGCCTGGTCTACAAAGAGTTCCAGGACAGCCAGGACTGTTACACATTGAAACCCTATCCTGAAAACTAAAAGGATGTTTTCATATTTTTCCTTGACTGAGTTCTTAAAAACAAACATCTAATGGGGCTGAGAGATGGCTCAAAAGCACTTACTCTTGCAGAGGACCCAGGTTCAATTCCTAGCACCTAAATGGTGGCTCACAATCATCCACAACGCCAGTTCTAGGAGATCTGATTGCCCTCTTTTGATTTCTGTAGGGACCAGGCATACATGTACAAATATATACATACAGACAAAACACCCTCATAAATCTTAAAAACAACAACAGCTGAAGCCAAGGACAATGGCACTGGGTTTTGATCATACTGCATGTACAGGCTTTGTGGGAGCCTAGCCTGTTTGGATGCTCACCTTCCTAGACCTGGATGGAGGGGGGGGAGGACCTTGAACTGCCCACAGGGCAGGGAACCCTGACTGCTCTTCGGACTGGAGAGGGAGGGGGAGGGGAGTGGGGGAAGGGGGAGGGAAAAGGGAGGCGGGGAGGAGGCGGAAATTTTTAAATTAAAAAAAAAAAAATCCACACAAAAACAACAACAACAGCTGTGCAGTGGTGGCAGCGCCTTTAAACCCAAGCGGATCTTTGTGAGTTCAAGGCCAGCTTGATCTACAAGAGCTAGTCCCAGGACAGGCTCCAAAGCTACAGAGAAACCCCCGTCTCGAAAAAATCAACCAACCAACCAACCAACCAACCAACCAATCATCTTCCTGTAGGAGTTTTCTTTATAGAATATAAGAAAGATTACTAGAATACAACTAACGATCCTAATATAACAGTGGAAAACTATTCTTTTGGTTAATTATTTCTACATCAAATTAGTCAAGGAAACTAACTGGGAGATTAAGAAGAAAAAAGATTCACAGAGCAGGATCCAGGAATTCCACAAAACATTCTACAAAAACAAGTAAGTGCCAGGTAGTGGTGGCTCATGTCTTTAATCCCAGAGGCAGAGGCAGGTGGATCTGAGTTCAAGGCCAGCCTGGTCCACAGAGTGAGTTCCAGGACAGTCAGGGTTACACAGAGAAACTGTCTCGAAAAACTAGAACAATAAATAAATACCAAAACCAAACAAACAAGTGAACAAAGCACTTAGTATTACTAGTGATTAGGAAAACATGCTACTAGAAAACTTATTCCAACCAAAATCTTACTACTAAAGAGTACATCAGAAGAGGCAATGGCCTTTCTTCAAGTATCTACATGGAGGGTGGTATGGCTGCGCTCTATCAGCCCTGACTCCGGGTGTTCCCTGATTTGGGGATAGAGAATGTCAAATCTATCATAGGCCAGTAAACTATAACAATGACAGCTTGCCATTTGGGTTTTCCTTTTTGTTTTTCAGAGTCTTGTTAACCAGACCCTGCTGCCTGGCTACTTACCACACGGTGCAAGCTGATCTGGAACTTGAGGCAATCCTTTGCCCAGCCTTCCTAGCCTGGAGTTACAGACCTTCACTACTCTGCTGTCCTTACTTCTTATATATATTTGTGTGTGGGTGAGCATGCATGCTATGGCAGGTGTGTGGAGGTCAGAGGGCAGCTTGTGGGACTTGGTTCTCTCTTTCCACCATCTGGGTTCTGGGACCCAAACTCAATGAACTTGTCAGGCTTGGCATCAAGTGTTCTTCCATATCAAGCTCACCGTCACTCCCACATCTGTTTTGCAGTGTTTGTGACTGAACCCAGGACCTCATGATACTAGACACATGTTCTGCCACCGAACTACATCCCCAGCCCTGTACCACATTTTCATATTTTTTTAACTGTTGAGAATTAGATTTTACTGGCCAGCTTGGTCTAGAGAGCAAGTTCCAGGTTAGTTAAGAATTATATTTTACTTATTGTGTGTATGTTTATTTAAGTATGTGGGTGTGTACATACCACAACACAATGTGAAGGTCAGAGGGTAACCTTTGGAAATTCTTTCCTTCCATTTCATGGGGCCCAGGGAATCAAACTCGGGTTATTAAGTTGGTAACAACCATCTTTACCCATTGAGCCATCCCATGGGCTCAACATCATCATCATCATCAAGACTGGGCCTCTCTACTAGTCCTGGCTGTTCTTGCACTTGCTATAGAGAAGCAAGTTTTTGAACTTAAGAGACCATCCTGCTTCTGCCTCCCAAGTACTTGCCACTATACCCAGACTTCTTTATTTTTTTTTTGTAATATGAGGCCTTGATAAATTGCCAGACTGGCCACAACACAGAAACCTTGTGAGTAGCTGGCATTGAACAAGCGCCACCATGTCTGGCTGTATCGTATCTTTAGTGAGATGCATATCCTAGCCAAGATTAGAAGAAAAGTCTCCGCGATTAGGAGAAAAGTCTCTGGCATAAAATACAGTGGAGAGCACTGAAGGCAATTGTTGACTGTACTCCACAACTGACTAAATTCCTGTTTTTTAATTTACTTTTCACCTCTTTTCCCCTCTGGGTAATTTTTTCCTCTATCAATTATAATTATAGGTAAAGTTCTGCTGAGGATCTAAACCACAGAAGACTGGTTATCCTCTCAAAATGGCTGCTTTTGAAACCTATTCTATGTAAGGACACACTGTTCACTTTCATTTCAAATTACATTTAGAATGGAGATGTGTGTGTGTGCACACAGTCATGCACCAGAGGGCAACCTTGGGTGTTTTGAATGCTATCCATCTTGTCTTTCAAGAAAGGATCACTAGCTGGCCAGGAGCTTGCTGAGCAGGATAGTCTGGTTGGCCAATGAGCCTCAGGGATACCAGTCTCCTCTTTAGTGCTGGGACCACAGGTTCACCATGTATTCAGGTTTTTTTTTTTTTTGGCGTAAGTTCTGGGGCCCACATTCAGGTTCTCAAGCCCTTGATTGACCGAGCTGTCTCCTAGTCCCCAGGAGGTCTTTCTCAAAAAACCACAGGGAATTACAAAAAAACAAAACAAAACAAAACAAAAAACCCAAAAGTTCCCTACTTACCTAGAAAAATTTAAAAGTTCCTATTTACTGGCTTGGCAATAAAGACTTCTATAATATTATTTCAATTTATATTTTAAGTTGTATTTTAAAGTATTTTTGAAAACGAATAACTTTACCCTGGTGGTATTAGTCTAAGTGTATTGTTCCTCCTTTAAAAATACCACAGCAGCTGGAGACATGGTCAGTTGTTAAGAGTACTTGTTACTTCTCTCCCAGGACACACACTGGGAGGCTCACATCGCCTTCAGTTCCAGAGTAGGATTCTCCTTCTGGCTTCCTCAGAAACCTACACACATCTTAAATATACTCACACACACATTGAAAAAACTGCAGTACTCCTATCTTTATTATGTCTTTGTACCATTCTAAAAATAATCCTTAAAATACGTGGCAATTTAAACTCTTACTGATTTCTAAGGAGTGTTTCAAATCTATATCTCTGCCATGAGGCAATCTCTAATTACTCCTCCAGTACTGAAATTGTTCACTATTTTTTTAACTTTATGTATGTAAGTGTTTTGCCTTGATGTATGTCTATATACTATTTGTGTGCCTGATGCCTGTGGAGGCCACAAGAGGGTATCAGATCTCCTGGAACTGGAGATACACATGGCTGTTAGCTGCCCTGTGGATGCTGGGAATCAAAACTCAGATCCCCCAGAACAGTCCCAGATCTCTCACTCTGATGATGTTAGCACTTGAGAGGCAAGGAACAGAGACCTCAAGACTAAGTTTAAGCTGGGGCTACACAGCAAAACCCTGTCTTAAAAAACAGAACAGCCGGGCAAAGTGGTATACACCTTTAATCTCAGCATTCAAGGGGCAGAGGGAGATGAATCCTTGTGAGTTTCAAACAGCCTGGCACATAGCAAGTTCCAGGGCTACAGAAAGACCCAGTTTCAGAAAAACAAAATCAAAATAAAACAAAGGGCAGACAAGATGGCTCAGTAGGTAAAGAGACCCTGAAATCATGGAAGGAGAGAGTCAACTTAAGTTGTCCTGACCTCCACCTGTGAGCCGCGGCATTGGTGCATCCAAACACACACACTAAATAAATGAATGCAATTTTTTAAAAAAACCCTATGGAAGAGGGTTAAAGAGATGGCTCAGTGGTTAAGAGCATGTACCACTCTTCCTGAGAACCCTAGCTTCGTTCCCAGCATTCATGTCAGGTGGCTATACCCCCTGTAATTCCAGCTCCAGGGGATCCAATGCACTCTTGTAAACAGACCTATACACAGATACACATAATTAAAACTACAAAATAATAATCTTAAAAAAAAAGTATGGTATATGTGTATCACTTGTGTCATATACTTACTATCTTTCAGTTTTATGTGCAATTATTCTCTTTACCAACAGACAATACATGTACTAACATCCAATATACTCTAATAACAGAAATATGTATCCAGCAGAAATTCCAATACATATTTCCATGACTTTGAGAGTGGTGATAATTCATTTGTAAGAGACTCTCTCTCCCTGTCCTTCTGGCTTTACAATCTGGGGAAAAGAAGAGCAGTAAGGAGCCGAGTGAACCAGTCAGGCGGTGGTGGTGCTCATCTTTAATCCCAGCACTCTGGGCAGGCGGATTTCTGTGACTTTGATGCCAGCCTGGTCTACAGAGTGGGTTCCAGGACAGCCAGGGCTACACAGAAAAACCCTGTCTTGAAAAACAAACAAACATACAAACAAACAAACCAATTGAAAATTGACTACTTCCCTATTTGGGGAGAAAAGAGGTCCCCGAAGAACTTTTTAATCACTCCAAAATTGTCAGTGCTAAATTTAAAAGCTTCCAAGGGGGCTGGCAACACGCATACATGCAGAAAGAAAAGTGACTACAGCCAGCAAGAACTGAGACTAAGTCTAATGACCCGAGTTTAATTTCCAGAACCCACATGGTGCCAAGAACAAACTCCTCCAAGTTGTCCTCTGACCTCCATACACGGTCTGACCCCAAATGTAGTAAGGGAGGGTGGGCTACAGAGATGGACTGTTAAGAGCACTGGCTGTTCTTCTGGGTTCAATTCCAGCACCCATATGGTGGCTCACAACAGTCTGTAACTCCAGTTCCATGGAATCCCATACCCTCTTCTGAACTCATGGAGCACAGACAATCACAAAAGCAAAACACCCATACACATAAAATACCAAAGGGACAGAGCACTTGTCTAACATGTGCTAGGCTCTGGGTTTGATCCATAAACAAAGAAATGTATTATCAACAGAATTTTCAGCTGGGTTTATAGCTTAGCTGGTAGAGTACTTACCCATCATGCACCAAGTTCTAGGTTTGATCTCTCTAGCACTGAATAAAGCAGAATGTGATGGAGCATACCGTAATTCCTGTTCAAGGGTAACTCCTGGTTACTCAGTGAACTGGAAGCCAGACTAGACTAGACTACATGTGGTTCAAAAAAAGGGGCAGGGAGAGTTGAATGGCTGTGCATGCTTTAAACCCAGTGCTCAAGAGGCAGAGACAGGTGGATCTCTGTGAGTTCAAGTCCACTCTAGTCTACAGAACAAGTTCCAGGACAGCCAGAGTTACCCTGTCTTGAAAACAAAATAAAACAGGGATGGTGGTGTCTCAGTGGTTAAGAACACTTACTACTCTTACAGAGGACCCAGGTTCAGTTCCTGGCACTCACATGTGAGTTCACAACTACCTTTAACTCCAATTCCAGGGCATGTAACGCCCTCTTATAGCTCCCCTGGGCACCAGGCACACATGAGATGCACACACATACATGTAAGCAAAATATTTATACATATAAAATAAAAAATAAACAATTACTAAAAATTCCCCTCAAGGACTGAGACTAGGATCAAAGAAGAGACACTAATAACCAACTTAAGACCTTACACACAACAAGCCTCAAAGGTCCTTCACTTTTTTTTAACCTAGTATTACTATCACATGAAAAACTTAATCTTACTTGAACCAATTATACAAATTAGGTTAAAGTTCTTTATACTATGTTCACAAAACAGTCTGCATTGCTTTTAACAGCACTCAGTATAACTGTATACATAATGATTTTATCAATACCCATCTATTTACTAGACTGTAAATTTCCTTATGACAGACATCTTTTCCTCTAGTATATTCTGGGGCCAAGTACATACCTGGTATATAACAGGCATGTAAACAGTAGATGTCAAATCTGGGAGTGGTGGCTACATGTGTACATACAACAAAGAGATGAAAGTTGTGACTGTTGCTGAATTCAGAGATGTATGAAAGACGGAAAAGGTACAGAGAAAAATCATACTAACTGATAAGATACTGAGTAGTTAATATGTAAATAAAACCACATTTTAAAAAGGACATAACTTCTCTAAAAACAGACATCAAACATCAGCTTTACAGAACTTCCTCGAACTTTCATGGAGGCTTATCATGAAAGGAGGCATCACTACCTCCCCCCACCAACTACGCAAGATTGACAAACAGCGCAGTGGGGAGGGAGATACGTACTGGGCGATTGTCTGCTGAGTTCCAGCTCTGGTCTCTCCAGGCTGCTCTGAAAGTCAGGAGGCAGCAGGGAAGCCACTCCCTCAGGATGGATCATCTCGTCCTCCGACTCAGCTTCTGCAAAGTACACAGTGGGTCGGGGCAGGGTGGGAGTGAAGGGCTCAGCATGTGGGATTTGTAGGAGTGAGGGACGGCAGGCAAAGTTATAGATACAGAAACACATACCAAAAAGAACACTGAACAAAACTGAGCGCTAAGCTCCACCTCATCTAAATGGTGGCATGACTTCCAACTCCTCTTCTACTCGGTCAAACTAAGCATCTCTTTCCCTGACACAGGCAAACTGTAACTCATCTGGCTTCACAAAATACTGAAAGTAGATGAGCAGCAGTCTCACCCGACTTATCCCTGAGATTAGTGAGACCCATCCACTTGGTATCAGAGATCAAAGCAAAGACCGTGTTAGAAGTGACAGCCGGGCTTACCTTCAAGCTCTGCAGCCTCTCGAGCTTCACGTTCTAGACGCTGCCTCAGGAGCTCCTGCTGCTTTTCCAGATACTGCTTGATGAAACTGTTCTGGCTCATCTCCTCCCCAATCTGTGCAGAGGAAATGGGATAAGAAAGTCTAAGGGAGGCAGCTATTAGGTGATTAGAAAAGTCTGCATGCAGGTAACAGATACCTGAGTCATGAAGAGATACAAAGATGTTTTTCTAGTTTTAAAGATTTTTTTTTCCTCATGGGAAAGTGACATAAAAATATATTTAGACAGTTAAAGCGTACAATCCAATGTGAAGTTCCATAGCTTCACAATGGCTATTCTAACTCCAGAGAAGCCATGGTAATGTACATACTTTGGGTATGGTTAATTTAGCTACATAACATTTTTATTTCCAAGTTTTTTCTTAATAATAAATTGTTTTAATTATTGAAAGCTTTTAAAATTTACTTTACGTGTATGGGTGCTTTGACTGTTTGTGCAGCACATGTGGGCAGTTCAGAGGAAGGTATCAGATGCCCCGGAAATGGATACATTTACCTCTGAGCCACATGGACACTGAGAATCAAACCCAAGTCTTCTGGAAGAGCAGCCAGTACTCTTAAATACTGAGTTACTGCTCTAACCCACCCCCACCCCTTTAAAAAAAAAAAAAAAAGAATGCTTTAAAATGTTTATCACAAATTTAAGCTTAGTATGTTAAAATGTTTTAAAAATTATTATGAGGGCTGGAGAGATGGTTCAGTAGTTAAGAACGCTGGCTGCCCTTCCAGAAGACCTGGGTTCAGGTCCCAGCACCCACACGGCAGCTCACAAAGGTCTGTAACTCCAGTTCCAGGGGAATCCCGACCACAAAGACACACATTCAGGCAAACCACCAATGCACATAAAATAAAAAAATAGGTCATTAAAAAAATTTACTCCTTAAAAAAGATTTAAAAAATTAAAAATAAAGCCAGGCAGTGGTGGTGGCACACGCCTTTAATCCCAGCACTTGGGAGATAGAGGCAGAAGGATCTCTGTGAGTTCAAGGCCATCGTGATCTACAGAAGACAGCCAAAGCACTCAAAGAAACCTTTCCTTAAAAATAAATAAAACTAAAAATGATTATGAAATATTTTACTAAAAGCAACAAAAGCAAATTACCTTATAAAGAAACGTGAATTTATTTAAATAATTTCTATAAACAGTAAAATCTGATAGTTTCTAAACATGTAAGACTTTTCTCTTTTAATGAGAGATTAAAAAAAGAAAACAGTCTAAGAAAGTATACCAGGGAAATGCAAAGAAATTCCATGGAGCAAGTCTACTCCATGTATCTGGATCCAAGAAACATAACTCTTGGAAGATTTATCTTTCTTCTTCTTTTTTTAGGTTTTTAAGATAAGAGTTTCTCTATGTAGCCCTGGCTGTCCCATAACTCACTGTGCAGGCCAGGCTGGCCTCAAATTCAGGGATTCACCTGCCTCTGCCTCCTGAGTGCGGGGATTAAATGCAGGAGACACCACCACCCAGATGGAAGGCCTTTTCTAAACCATTCTATACTAAACATCAGAATAAATAGCACTATGGCAAAAAGAGAAACTACGTCAATATTTTATTTAAAATATTCAGTCCAAAGAGTAATGTTAGTGAAGAGATAGAAAAAAGAATTTTTGGGACTATGCTTCTTTTGGAAAGTAGGTCTCTCTACATAGTCCAGGCTGGTGGCTTCCAACTTGAAATCCTTAGGCGTTAGCACCTTCAGTCTGAGTAGTATAGGTGTGCTATCACAATGGATCCTCTTGTTGGCCCCTGTGTGTATGGGGGAGGGAGGAATAATACCTAGTGCCCTACCAGTAAGCTATAGCTTCAGCCCAAATTATGCCTTTTCATCTAAATTTTTATATAAATTAGAATTTATCTAAAAATAACCTACCATTTTCCTTAAAAATAAGAAGAGTAGGCATGATGCATGCCTTTAATTCCAGCACTAGAGGAGAGGCAGAGGCAGGCCAATCTCTGTGATATCCACTGTGCAGGCCACTCTGGTCTACAAAGTGAGTTCCCATCTCAAAAAAAGATAAATGCCAGCCGGGCAGTGGTGGCGCATGCCTTTAATCCCAGCACTCTGGAGGCAGAGGCAGGTGGATCTCTGTGAGTTTGAGGTCAGCCTGGTCTACAAGAGCCAGTTCCAGGACAGGCTCCAAAGCCACAGAGAAACCCCTGTCTCGAAAAACCAAAATAAAATAAGAAAAGAAAAAGAAAATAAATAAAGAAAAAAAAAAAGATAAATGCCAGGCTGGAGAGATAGCTCAGCAGTTAGAAACAACTATTGCCCTTGCAGAGGACCCAGGTTTGGTTCCCAGCACCCACACTACCACCTGTTACTCCAGTTCCAGGGGACCTGACCTCTACAGACACCAGGTACAGACACAGTGCACATGCAGGCAAAACACTCCTAAAAACAAAATAAATAATTCTCTACAGAGTAAGTTCTAGGGCAGTCAGGGCTGTTACATAAGAGAAACTGTATCTTGAAAAACCAAAATAAATAAATAAATAATTAAACAAGTTTTAAAAAGTAAGTAAATCTGAGAAGAAAAAGTCATAGCTTCTTCAAAAGATCAAGCTCCACCAACCCAGAAAAAAATTTTGTTACATATCTTAAAAGTTCAAGTGCGGGGCTTTAGAGATGGCTCAGCAGTTAGGAGCACTGGCTGCTCTTACAGAGGACCTGGGTTCAAACCCTGGAACACAGTGGCTCACCATCACCGTTTATACAGTTTCAGGTTTCCAATGTCCTGACACCTGAGAGCATCAGGCATACACAAGGTGCACATACACAAATGTAGGCACAACACTCACCCACACAAAATGAATATAAAAAAGCATAGTATTGCCAGGCACGCCTTTAATTCCAGCACTCCAGAGGCAGAGATAGGTGAATCTCTGTGAGTTCAAGGCCAGCCCAGTCTACAAGAGCTAGTTCCAGGATAGGCTCCAAAGCTACAGAGAAACCTATCTTGAAAACCAAAACGAAAACAAAACAAGCATAGTATTTAAATGAAATTAAGAGACCAAAGATAGGAATATACATTCAATACTTGAGACACTTATAACACCACTTCCATTAAAAGATAAACAAAATAAACCACAGAAAGGGGAGTGCAGCCGGGCGGTGGTGGTGCACACCTTTAATCCCAGCACTCGGGAGGCAGAGGCAGGCGGATCTCTGTGAGTTCGAGGCCAGCCTGGTCTACAAGAGCTAGTTCCAGGACAGGCCCCAAAGCTACAGAGAAACCAAAAAACCAAAAAAAAAAAAAAAAAAAAAAAAAAAAAGAAAGGGGAGTGCATGTGGCTTTTTACCACGAGAGGAGCTGAGGCCAGAGAGCTGCCATAGTTTGAGGCTGGGTTACAGAGAAGTCCCTGCCTCAAAAACTCCAACCAAATAGCTTTGTTTGCTCTGAGTAAGAAGTTTTTGGCATGCCAAGCACTGTAGCCCATATCTTTAATCCCAGCACTAGAGAGGTGGAGCTAGAGGCAGAGGCAGGGACAGGAGGATCTCTGGAAACTCCAGAGTAGCCAGGGAAATGCAGAGAGAGCCTGCTTCAAAACAACAACAACAAAGTCAATCCAGGGTTAATCCTTCCCCCCATCTATAACACTCCCACATCATTCTTTCTGTCCTTCAGTTCTCTCTTTACAAGTCTCCCTCAAGTCCTTCTTGTATGTCTTCAGACCTCCAAAAAAGGCAAGTCAATCCAATACTTCTGATGTTTTCGATCATATTTTCTAAAAGTAAATACTTATTTTCACCTACAGTATGGGAGTCTCTCAGTACTCAGTGGACACTGACGAATTGTTGAGTTCCAAGAGTAAGGAAACAAGTATGTTTCCTGCAAAATCTTGGTTAATACAATCAATGCTTCAAAGTCTAAAATGATCCAAAAATACAACTGTGAATTGACTATTCTAAGTAGTTTCTTTTTAAAATTGTTTTTTGAAGATTTATTTATCTATTCTTATTTTATATGTATGACTTTTTAAACTACATGGATGTATGAGCATCACATGTATGCTTGGTGTTCAAAGCCAGAAGAGGATATGGGATGCCCTGGAACTGGAGTTAAGGATGGCCGAGAGCCATCATGTAGGTGCTAGGAACAGAACCTGGGTCCTCTAAAGAGCAACAAGTACTCTTAGCTACTGAGCATCTCTTCAGCTTTGGGTATATGCACGCATACCTTTAGATGGATGTGTGTATGTGTGTCTGTGTGCTCAGCCATGTTCTTGGAGGTCAGAGGAGGGTTGGCTCCCATGGAACTGAAGTTACACATGTTCACAATGGAGGTGCTGGAATCAACTCTAATTTGAGTCAGAGTGACGAGCACTCCTGAATACTGAGCTATCTCTCCAGCCCCTTACACAGTTTTTTTTTTTTTTTTTCCCATGCTTGTTAACCTCAGAAACCTGACTAGATTATGAGACTCAAAGCTTAATGAGGTATTAACAAGGGAACAGAAGATTTTCCACAGTATCCTGGGACCTCATCTAGTCCTGGGCCCAGTCACCATTGCATTTTCCTTTAAGTGTATGGCATATTAAATGAAGGAATGTTTAAAAGATGAAAAGCATTCTAATAGACGATATGGTCTAGACATTTATATTTTGCTTTTAACTATAGAATATTGTCTTCAAAATAAAACATATGTAGAAAGCTGGGGGCAGGGCACAAGTGCGTTATCCCAGCACCAGGGAAGCTGGGTAGGAGGACTGCCCGGAGTCTAAAGTCAGCATAGGCTACACTGGGAGCTCCAAGCCATCATGGCTGCAGAGATTCTGTCTCACTCTTCCAAAACAAAACAGTAACAACAAAAAAGCATAAAGTGTCTCCGTCCAGCTATCAAGGCAGAACAGGTGCATAACTAAGAGCTGAGTCCAACTACTTTTCCTACTACAGGTGAGGAAATGAGGCCTTCAAAAGTTAAGTTCCTTGTCCTACGTGACAAAGGTTTCAGGGATGTCTAAGAGTAACTGTATATAGTTAAGCAGCTAGCACTAGAAATAAGGAATTTTTAATACAGAATCAAATTCTTAAAAAAAAAAATGTCAGTAAGAGTTGTTAATAACAGGTATTTTATTTCACATCCCTATTCAAAGACAACTTTTCCCCAAACTAATGGCAAATAAATGACTTCAGATTCTTGTGGCACACTTCATCAGAGCTATACTTTTTGGCATGCTACACTGCAAGTATCCAAAATTATAGCTCCTCTGATATGGTTTTTTTTTTTTTACTCTTCATGCAAAATTAGTCTTGATTAGAATTCAACTGTCTGAAAGCTGGAGAGAGCTCAGCAGTAAAGAGCTCTGGCTGCTCTTGTAGAGGACCCAGGTACAACTCAGCACTCACATGGTGGCTCACACCTGTCTCTAACTCCAGTTCCAGAGGACTCAGCATACTCTCTGGCCTCTGTGGGACCCAGGTATACACACAATACATAGATATATATGCAGGCAAATCGCTCATACACATAAAATAAAAATGAACCTTAAAAAAGAAAAAGATAGCAACTGTCTAATACGAGAACACTTGCAATAAAAATAATTTAAGAAAATACTGCTTCTGATAAGCATGGAAGATCCAACACCTTCTATTTCCAATTTTCTCCAAACAGCCCATTCTATCTAAACAAACCCTTTTTCTTACCTGTGAATTTGGCTGGAATGCAGCATGGGGTGTTGAGTGTTTCTGTAAATTTTCTAGCATTAGAGCCTGGCATAAAGAAGAGCAAAAATCAGAAACCAGGAGGGGGGACCAAAAAGCAGCCCAGATTTCTAGCTCCCCCACAGCCTTTTCATTATGTTAAATCACTTAAATATACATTTATAGCATACTCCTTTCATGGAGCTTAAAAGGCCTTTACTAATACTGTTCTCATGCATCTTCATGAGACCCTTAAAGGTAGCCATGGTTACCGCTCCCAAATATACAGATGTAAAATACAGGCACACAAAGAATCAGCGACCTGGCTATGTCATTAAAAAAAAAAAAAAATCAGCAAAAGTGACAGAATCAGTACTAGAATCCCAATTATTGTCTGCAATTTTGAATAGGAGCCACTTTAAATCTGGTAATACGGGGCGGCGGGGTGGGGGTGGAGGGCGGCAATCCAAATACTCAAACAAGCTTTAAATTACATGAACCCGTGAGGCTGCTGATTAGGATCGGACTATTACTTGGTTAGTTATTCAGAACTAAAACTAATTGAACGGGCACAATTTTCAGCAGAGTGACATCCAGACTAATCAAATGTATTAAAAATTCAAAAAGAAATTGACCACAGACTTTGTCATCTGTGGCTTGGCTTAATCCACATCCACCCACAAACTGTCAGCTTCAGGATAAGCAACGGTCTGTCAACTCAAACCCTGAACTAACCTCGTCCCAATCCGTACCATCAGCCATGTACCCTAATGAACTCTAACTACACAAGTCCATCTCCCCTTCCCTCCATCTACATCAAACCGATACACAATATGGTATACCTCAGGACGAACCCATTCTCATCTACTCAAACCGATACGAAAATCCCTGCCTAATCTGTCTCACCTCTTACACTAATAGTCACCAAATTCTTATCCAGACTGCTTCTCGATTCCCTATAAATTAGACACCCGTCTTTCACCAAGTCCTTCCTTCTATCAAGGTTTCCCTTCATCCAAGGTCTTAATCTAATCAAGCGGACATTTTTACCCTACCCCATGTGTATTATTGCAGCTAGAGACACCAACCCTATCCGCCCAACTGTACCCCTAACTCGGACCCTGCCCTACTCGCCCCCTTAAGGCCAGCCACACCGGTGGTTGTAGAGGGATTTAACTCCTTCTGCAGCGCATGCGCCGAAAACACAGACACAAACAAGGAGGGGGTGGGGGAAGAAGGAAGGAGCTTAAGACACTCCGGGAGAGTAGCGCGCACCCTCCCATTTTGGGCTCGCGCTGCTGCCGTTAAGGCGGGAACCGGCGTTATCTCTATTCCAGCGCAAGCCACACCAACCACCGTGCGCGTGGATCTGCAGGCTCGCGCTGGCGGCCTGAGAGAGCTCGCGCCGAGCCCGGACATTGCGCCTGCGCCGCGGCGGAGACTCGTCTCTACCGGGTCCGCTCCCCTCCGACACCTCGGCAACGCTGACTTCTCACCCCTTTGAGCCGCTTGACCAGGGCACTCTTCTGCCCGCTCTTGGCTAGGCCTCGCTGCTCCAGTGCGGCCTTCAGGTCGGTCACCCGCAGAGCCTGAAGAGGCTTCCCGTCCAGAGTCACCTCCTCCAGCTCCGCCATCTTGCGTGAGGTACTCGGGTCCGTCCCGACGGCTTCGGGCATCTTCGGTAATTTCCGCTAACGCCCTTCGAACGTACCGAATTGGCTCCGCCCACTGCCATAGTCTACTCCTCTATTACTGCTCAGAATTCCCCGGGTTCCTCCGGAACTGTTCGGTCGTTTCCGTCTCCACATCGGTACCAATCGGCTCTTTCTATTTGTCCAGCCGCCGCCCCCTCCCTTTTTGCGTTCAGGCTCGTTTGTTTTCGTCTTGCCGAGGCTTTGATCGAATCTATTCGGAAGCCCTCGAATCGGGTTTAACCATAATCGGAGATATTCGGCTATCTTCGGACCTGGGGATGAGGCGCTGGGGCACTTGGGTGTTTGGGGCTGGTTTGAGACCGGAAGTACGTGGGTTACTGGGCTGGCTCTGCTTAGGGTTTTCAGGAAACATGGAAGAGACTGCGGGAGTTGGAGCTGAAAGACTCTAGTGATCTCTGGGCGCCCTTTGAGAGGAAAGGGGAGGTAACTAACAGGTAAAGAAGTCCCTCCTTGTCCAGATAAGATTTGGTGTCTGTCTTCAGGTTTCCTTTTGGGGAACCCTCCTGCTCCCGTGGCGAAACTCCTGTGGTCCCGCATCCTCGACCTCCTCGCCACTCGGTCTGAGGAATACTTGGGGGCTTGCGGCTTCCAAACGTGGGAAAAAGTAGCTTCCCGGGCAGTAAACTTATTAATGACATTGAATTTAAGTTTACCGTTGAAGCCATGTGGCAAGACCCTGGAAAAATTCTCTTTCCCTGAAAAAGAGAAGTTTTAGAAAGAACTTATCCCTTAGGGTCTCTTTGAAAATGCAGTCACCCTGAACCGGGACTTTAACTGGTCTTTAGGGATTCCTTTCTTTGTCGATACAAATCATCCAACTTGAAACAGAAGGAACAGAAGTAATAATTTAGGTCATAGAGGGTTAAAGGTTTTCGTAGTTAGAGATACAAACTGTAGGACATTTTGGATGAAGTTGGCTGGCACTTGATGCATGAGCACATATAGGTATAAACCACTAAGGAAAACGGTTCAGAGACACATGTGCACCAGTATCTCCCTTCCTTGACTACCTAAGTCAAGAAACCAAAGGGACCTTTTTCAGAACCTTGCAAGTGTAACTTCTGATTTATCAGCTATTACCTTCCTTGAGGCAAGGCCTTTACTCATTCTACACTGAATTTATTGGTGCTGTACAGAATTTATTAAGGACGTCATAGAAAATAAAAACAATTCTGACAAATTTCAGAGGCTGTGTACACATTGCATGGGAGGCTTTTGGCTCACGGATGTCCCCACACTGTTGATAACTACAGAACAGTCTGGGAGCAGTTGCTTGTACCAAAGTTTATAAAACTATGCACTTTGATTTTAGAGTGGATAAATGTGAACCTAACCTGAAACAGAAGTAGGAGAGATAGAACAAGTATTTTTTGTTTGTTTTGGTTTTCAGAATAGAGTTTCTCTGTGTTGCCTTGGCTGACCTGGAAGTCACTCTGTAGACCAGGCTGGCCTGGAACTCAGAGATCCGATCTGCCTGCTTGTGCCTTCCAAGTTCTGGGATTAAGGCTTGCTTCACCACTGACCAGCTTGCTTTTATTTTTAACTGAGTATCTGTGTCTGTCTGTGGGTGTATGCGTGTCCCACAGACACTGAGTGTCTGTGTCTGTCTGTGGGTATATGCGTGTCCCGCAGACACTGAGTGTCTGTGTCTGTCTGTGGGTATATGCATGTCCCACAGACACTGAGTGTCTGTCTGTCTGTGGGTGTATGCGTGTCCCACAGACACTGAATGTCTGTCTGTCTGTCTGTGGGTGTATGCATGTCCCGCAGATACTGAGTGTCTGTGTCTGTCTGTGGGTGTATGCGTGTCCCGCAGATACTGAGTGTCTGGTCTGTCTGTGGGTGTATGCGTGTCCGGCAGACACTGAGTGTCTGTGTCTGTCTGTGGGTGTACGCGTGTCCCGCAGACGCTGAGTGTCTGTGTCTGTCTGTGGGTGTATGCGTGTCCTGCAGACGCTGAGTGTCTGTCTGTGGGTGTATGCGTGTCCTGCAGACGCTGAGTGTCTGTGTCTGTGGGTGTATGCGTGTCCCACAGACGCTGAGTGTCTGTGTCTGTGGGTGTATGCATGTCCTGCAGACGCTGAGTGTCTGTCTGTGGGTGTATGTGTGTCCTGCAGACGCTGAGTGTCTGTCTGTGGGTGTATGCGTGTCCTGCAGACGCTGAGTGTCTGTGTCTGTGGGTGTATGCGTGTCCCGCAGACGCTAGAGGCAGTGCTCTGAAAGGACAGGAAGTGCATTTAAATGCTGAGCAATCGTCTCCCCAGCTCCTCAGTCGGTTGTTTTAAGATTATTTGTAGTGGTGGCTGGAGATCCAACTGGTAGAGTGATCTCTCAGCATGCCAGGAGCCCTGTCTATTCCTAGCGCCCTGGGAATGGTGTGGTGGGCTGTCACCATTCAAGGCCATCCTTAGCTATGTGTTCAGCCTAGGCTACCCGAAAACTAGAAGAGATGTGGGGAGAGAGGCTGTGGGTGGATGTGTTGACATGCCTGTAATCTTGAACACCAACTCATGGAAGGCTGAGGCAAGGAGCAAGATTTTTTTTTCTAAGATTGCTTGAGGTAACCTCTAACAATGATTACTCTACTCTTGACCCGGAAACCTCTACCTCCAAATCATTCAAACCAAGAGGTTAGGTGTCTGTGTTCACATTAAAACACATGTGAAATTGCCCAAACCATCAAGGCCTTATGTACCTAAAGAGCTACCAAGTACCTGAAAGATGTCCCTTTAAGGAAACTGACTTTTTGGCAGTATTACAGTAGAGTTGGTAAGAGTAGGGCTAGACTTGTGGTTGGTGGTCCCCAAAGAGTGCTGAAGTTTTGCTACACATGCTTGAAAATGCAGAACTACAATCTTTGAAGTAGATACTGTGGTCACTGACAATATCCAGAGCAGTGCACCCAAAATACGGTCAGATTAATCCACGTGTGAGCTTGCCTGTCACGTCAAAAGGATCTTCACTCTTGAAAAGGAACTGTTCCCAAACTGGAGGATGGGCTACAAAGAACAAAAACATCTCAGGAGAAACTAATACTAATAAAAACTTCCAGCATGTGAAGAACTTTAGCATCAAATAAATGTAAATAAATGTTAATGAAATAAGCCAGGCGGTGGTGGTGCTTGCCTTTGATTCCTGCACTCGGGAGGCAGAGGCAGGCGGATCTCGGTGAGTTCGAGACCAGCCTGGTCTGCAAAAGCAGGACAGACTCCAAAGCTACAGAGAAACCCTGTCTCGAAAAACCAAAAAAAAAAAAAAAAAAAAAAAGAAAGGAAAGAAAGAAAGGGTCCTGTTGTTTTCCTCTAGATTAAATGAGTGGCTATCAATTGGGTGCACTAGGGTTTGCTGCTTAGGAGGTTATGTTTGGATTGCTCTCTGCCATAGACTGTATTAACAGGTTTGTTTGTTTCAGGATGCCACTGGGATCGTCATCTTCGTCAATGCCACCATCCTTCCCTTCTGTATTACCTTCGGTGCCAGATGACATTGCCGGCTCATCCCCTCCTCCAATGTCTTACATCACTTCCCAGGAGATGAAGTGTATTCTTCACTGGTTTGCCAGTTGGTCAGGTCCCCAGCGGGAACGTTTTCTACAAGACCTGGTAGCTAAGGCAGTGCCTGGAAAGCTGCAGCCTCTGCTGGATGGTCTGGAGCAGCTTAGTGTATCTGGGGCAAACCGGCCACCGTGTATCTTTGAGTGTCAGCTAAGGCTTTGGGATCAGTGGTTTCGAGGTTGGGCTGATCAGGAGCGCAATGAGTTTGTCAGACAGCTGGAGGTCAGTGAGCCAGATTTTGTGGCAAAGTTTTACCAAGAAGTAGCAGCCACTGCCGGTAAAGACTGATAGCCAATCAGATCAAGAAGATAACTATGTCTGATCAAGCCAAAGACCATGACTATAGTGACAATTGAGTGCAAGTATGTCACTTAGAGATTTGCCTGACTGCTGGGGTAGTGGTGTGCACTTTTCTCCAGCACCAGGAGGCAGAGGCAGCCTAGCCTACATATCAAGTTCCAGAACAGCCAGTGCTACAAAGAGAGACCCTGCCTCTGGGGAAGAAAATTGTGTGAACTTCATGGTGAGTGCCAGCACTGTTTTTAACTTAGCGCTGCACCTGGACTCTGTAAATGTCATCTATTTAGACAAATCTGGTTATGGCACGTACCTGCTTTAGCAGGAGATGTCTAAATTCAAGAATTTAATGACTTTTGTTACTGTAACTAAATGAACCTGTATTTTATAACTCAGGCCTATTGCTGGCCCAGATAGCTGGTTTTACCGCATTCACCCAACTCTAGTATAAAATGTGATGCCCCAATTGTTGGATTTTCCAGTGATGATTTAATAAATTAAGGAAAATCAAGAGAAGAAAATAATTACTTGATCCTTTGCATTGTTTGACTCCAAAGAGCAATGAATGTTAGATAAACATCAAATAGCAACCTTTTCTAAAGCGTGTGTGATGCACTTAGAGCTGGTGGCAAATGTTCCTGTTCTGCCATTGGTCCACAACAGTCTGAAAGTAACTGATGCTTCACAAATTAAACTGTTAATTTGTGGGGGAGTATCAAAATAAAGGAGAGTTCTTCACCATAAGACTCCACATTTTAAGTATGGCAAAACTATTGAAAAGTTGATATCCTGGCAAAGAGGCATTCTGAGGAAAGTAGAACAGGATTTACAATAAATAGATCTTCATTTATTTTTAAGTGTGTGTGTGAGGGCCTTAATCCCAGCACTCAGGAGGCAGAGACAGGTAGATCTCCTGAGTTCAAGACCAGCCTGTTCTACAGAGTAAGTTCCAGGACACCAGGGTCTACACAGAGAAACCCTATCTTGAAAAACGAAACAAGCCGGGCGGTGGTGGTGCACGCCTTTAATCCCAGCACTCGGGAGGCAGAGGCAGGCGGATCTCTGTGAGTTCGAGACCAGCCTGGTCTACAAGAGCTAGTTCCTGGACGGGCACCAAAGCTACACAGAAACCCTGTCTCGAAAAACCAAAAAAGAAAAAAAAAGGAAAACAAAACAAAAACAGTAGAGGGGGCTGGAGAGATGGCTCAGCAGTTATGAACATTGGCTGCACTGGCTGCTCTTCCAGTGGTCCTGAGTTCAATTCCCAGCAGCCACATGGTGACCCACAGCCATCTGTAATGGGATCTGATGCCCTCTTCTAACATGCAGGCGTACATACAGATAGAACACTCATACATAAATAAGTACTAAAATTATGCAGTTCTGGATGTGTTCATATGTCTGTATATGGGTGCTCATGAGCTACATACAATGTGCACGCAGAAGTCAGGACAACTTGTAGGAGTTGGTCTTCTCTCTTCACTTAGTGGCTCCTTAAGAATCAAACTCAGGTAAGTGACTTTACCCATTGAGCCATCTTGCTGGCTGGCATCACACCTGCACATGTATCTCTCACGATGATTAAGTGGTAGATGGTCCCACTTGGAGTGTAGCTCGTTTCTGATAAGCCACAGTTCCCAATGCACCCACCAGAATTAGCAGCAGTAGGCAGAATCCCGTGGGTAGAAGTTGGTCAGTCACAGAAGGGTTATGGTCCGAGGAAGTCAACAGCCTAGGAACAGGAAAGGCACTGTTTGTCCTGCAACAGTTATGGAATGGAAACCTGTTTGGATCAAGCACTAGGGCAAACAACCCAGTAAAAGCTGATGTTGAACCCAAAACATGGGTATGAAACCAAGGTCCAAGTCTCCAACAGCTTAAAGTACAGAAAGGAGACCCTAATGGTAATGACAAACTTATGGGAAAACTGCTTAAGAGATCTGTGATGGTCCACATTTACCATATGACCCAGTACTGAGGCAGGAGGATCAGAAGTTCAAGATCATCCTCAGTAAGTTTGAGGCCAGCCTGATCCTAAATGAGATCTTTTTTTTTTTTTTTTTTTTTGATTTTTCGAGACAGGGTTTCTCCGTAGCTTTGGAGCCTGTCCTGGAACTCCCTTTGTAGACCAGGCTGGCCTCGAACTCACAGAGATCCGCCTGCCTCTGCCTCCCGAGTGCTGGGATTAAAGGCGTGCGCCACCACCGCCCGGCCCTAAATGAGATCTTGTGTTTAAAAACAAACAAAACAAAACCCTACAACTGGGGAAGCAGAAGCAGATGAATCCATAAGTTCAAGGCTACCCTGGTCTACAAAGTAAGTTCTAGACCAGCCAGGGTTATACAGTGAAACCCTGTCTCACCCTCCCCTGCCCCCACAAAAAAACAAAAAAGGTAATTGAAATTCCCAAGTTCTAGGGATTGGGTCCTATTACGTTTGATGGGTGCAAGGTGATGTTGGGCATCTTTACTGATAAACATAGCCTTGTCTAGAAAAAGGTATGCATAAATGCATACCTAACAAATGTGAATTCAGGGGGCTAGAGAGATGGCTCAGTGGTTAAGAGCACTGTTCTTCCCAAGGTCCTGAGTTCAATTCCCAGCAACCACATGAGCTCACAACCATCTGTAGTGAGATCTGAGGCTCTCTTCTGGCATAAGGTTACACATGCAAATAAGTAAATCTTAAAAACACAAATAAGTAAATCTTAAAAACACAAACCCAAAACAAACGTGATTTCAAATGTCTGAGAGCAGGGGCATGAACTTACTTGCTGTATTCTGTGGTAACGATGGCTTCTTCATAGTGTACTTGGAGGGGTTTCTCCTGAAGAGTCAGAGTCAGGGTCCTGTACAGTGTAGCAACGGAAGGCCCTTGGCAGCCTGGAGACTTCCACATACTCACAGTGAACACCAGACTCGAGGTGATGGCTGGGCTGTGAAAATAGCACCTGAACAGACAGAGATCACTTAATGGAGGAGGAGTGCTTGAAAAAACATCTAGAGTTAAGTGTAGTTAAGAGGGAGGAGAGCAGAGTGCAGAGGAGAGTACGGAAGAAAGGACCCAAGCATTCTCTATGGCCCATTGTCTAAACAGGTGGAATTGTCCCTTTACCTGCTTGTGCCACCTCTTGTCACCAGAGCCTGCAGAACCACCTCAGCCAGCTCTTCTCTTTGTTCTTTCCCCAGAGAGTAGCCTGGGGTCCCAGTTAGCCCTAAAGACAGCTGGAATAGCAGGTTTGGGGTTGAAAAACTCCTCGGTGGAGAAGTGATGGCACTGGTACCTTCGTTCCTCAAGCATAACCGGCCTTGAGGACAGTAGAGAAGACCATAGTATCCAGGTATCTGCAAGGAGATGGTAGGGTGTAACCTACAGCCTCGGGTACTCGTTTAGGGCTACCTTCTAGGGAAACTGGCCCAGTCGTGGGCTAGGGAGACAATGGGGGAAAAAAGATAGGTGGACCAGAGGCTGAAGATACAGCCCAGAGATTGCAATGCCCCACATTTGATCCCCAGCACTGCTAAGTAAATACATATAATATAAAAATTTAAGATTTCAAAAACCAAACAATATTAGGCTTGGTGGTTCATGTCTGTAATCCCAGTGTATGGGAGGCTAAGACAGGATGATTGCTACGAGGATCGTCTGGGCTGTGTAGCTAGTTCTGGGCCAGCCTGAACTACAGAGTAATACTCTAAGAAGCTAGACAGTAATACCAATCAATCATTTCCCAATATTTCTGCCTGTGTGCTCCGGCTACTCTTAAAATTCTCACCTGGCCCAGGCTGTGGATCTCTGTGAGTTTGAGACCAGCCTGGTCTACAGAGCGAGTTCCAGGACGGAAACCCTGTCTCGAAAAAACAAACAAAACCAAAAAAGAAGAAAAGAAAGGAAGAAAGAAAAACTCTCACCTGAATAGCCTTTCCAGGAAGGCAGGGTATCCACGCTGATCCCTCCACCTGTACTTTGTATGCTCCCTGGTGTGTGCATTGATGAAGATAGCAACGGCCTGTGGGAGTCACCGAGAGCTGGCTGCCCTTGTCTTTGGAGAGCACTTGGGAAGTGAGGTTGGCAAGGAAGCAACGGCTGTAGGGATGGTAGATCTCCCCGAGGGGGTTCTCTGCTCCTGCAAGGAGTCCATTCTCCACCTTCCAGCATTCACTCTGAAGTGTAGGGAAAATGGCAGGCTAGTGTAAGGCCATAGAGGTCGACTCTTCCTGGGCCTGCTTCCTCTGTTCTGTAGTCCACTCACCCCACTGGCTAAGGGTTTGTACATGCGGCAGCCTTCTAGCGTTGGGTCTGAGGAGCAGCTTCCCTTGTCCAGGTGCAGGTAGTGGCAGCCCAGCCCACTGTGTGGAAGCGATAATTAGAGAGATGACGCTGGGATCACCGATAGCTGTACAGTCCCCTGCCCACTTAACACACACCTGCGGGTGCAGAAGAAGTCTGAGGACCCATTGCTGCATGTGCTCACCAGGCCAAATCCTACACCAGAGCCTGCTTGTGCGATAAGAAAAGAAGGCACACAAGACGAAACCTCAGACTGACCACAGTGACATACAACTTTGATTCTAGCCCTTGGGAGTAAGAGCCAGGAGGATCTCTGTTAGTTCAAGGCCAGCCTGGTCTACAGAGTGAGTTCCAGGACAAGCAGAACTACTCAGCCAGACCCTGTCTTGGGGGTGGGGGGGGGGATAACACCCCATCCCTCAGCACCAGCACTGCTTACAGTTTGAATTACACCTTAGGAGCGAATAACTCCAGACTGGATCCTGCCCCAAAGCTGACTTGGGTTGGAAGTGTTGCCCGGCAGATCTCTCTTGCCTCTTACCCTGACCCCACAATAGCTGTTCTGCAGCGCTGTAGTTGACTTGATACCAGCCTGAATCTTCAAAGGCAGCGAGCGTTACTGGGTCAAGTCGACTGCGCTGGGCACCTTCGAAGGTAGCCGTCATCACAGAGCCCTGGAACAACCTGGACTCCCAGTGTGAAGACAGAGAGCCCTGTTGGGTAAGGCAGCAATTAGTTGGTTGCTATTTGGCTATTCCCTGTTTCTCTCATCATCCCAGGGTGTTATTCTCACCTCTTCTTCCAAAGGAGCACCCAGCAAAGCGCCTGGTACACCCAAGTGCTTGGCTAGGCTGTGGCTAACAGCTGGGGTGCTGAGAAGCAGTTGTCCCCACTCATCTCGCCTTGTCACTTGTTTCCTTGTAGAACAGTTCTCTCTGGCTGGCTTCGAAAAAGGAAAACTTAGGGAGGGTGACGTAGAATCGAAAGGTGGTGAACTTCCTCTGGTCGACATTACAGGAAGCCCACTCCCTCGTTCCTCCCACTTACCACTGAGTTCTGAGGGGCAATCCCGCCATTTCTTGAAGAGCTCTCCAGAAAAACCCAGTGCGTGGAGCAGCTCGTGTAGCGTACCCTAAGAACAAGCGGTTGCAGAGTGGGGGGGGGGCTCTGTAGCAGGACTCTAGCCCCTCTGCATAACCAGCTCTCTGTAGAGCCTAAGGCATCTCCTGTTCCACCTTCAGTAGGTTCTTCCTGGGAGGCTGCCGCCCCGGCCCCATCCCCCGCATCCATCTTGCAGTAGTCACCATGACAATGTCACTATGGCTGAGGCTGGGGCTGGTGAGATGTTGGGCACAGTAGACAATGGTACCAGCGAGGGGCCTGTCTTCTGAGTCCAGCTGGCAGCAGGCGGCATAAGCTATGACGGAGGGCTGCAAACAAGAGAAGGTAGCACAGAAAGGAGGAGAGGGAGGCAGTACAGCTGGATGGAGCCTTTCTGAAAACAGGGAGCAGGGCCTCTGGAGAGCACTGGTGGGGTGGTGCCCTTGTGGAAGGTTCTTAGCCCCAAATTCTAGCTTTGTCAGCATACCCCAAACTGCCCCCCCAAAAAGCACAACTCAATAAATAAAGCTGCTTCTATTTCCATACCCCTCCTTACAAAACTTCAGATTAAGAGAGGGAAAAGGGGTGGGCTTGGAACCTCACCTCTTTGTGACACTTGGAAGTGTGGGCTACCCGCACATACAGGAGAAAATCAGTGTTTTGGACTCCGGGGCCGTCTGGTTGGATCAGCTTGGGCAGACCATGCTCTGGCCACACAGAATAACCGCGCAGGTGGGCATCAGGTATCTGTCAGGGAATGAAATCTCGTATAAACTTAGCAGATGGATAGAAACTGGAAGCTAGGAGGAAGGAGATAATGTGGGCTGTCTCAGTACCATCGAGGTAGCCAATTGGAACTGATTGCTAGCTGAGTGTGTATAACTCAGAGCACCTAATAGCATGTGCAAGACCTGGGCTCAAATTCAGTTAAAAACAAACAAACAAACCCAGAGTTGTGCCCCTAGCCACCAGAGCTCTGCTTTAACAGATCTGAGGAGAGTTGGTGGGAAGAAACTAAGGAATGTACATTATTATGAAGAACAGGACAAGAGGACAAGCTCACGTATCTGAGATCAGTTCCTTTTATGTGCTGAGGTATTAGGGAAGTCTAAGTAGGTTAGAGACCTTCAGATCCTTAAGACTGGTGACTTGCTCTCACCTTTGCCCCGAGACAACTCTCTCCTTGGTATCCTGGGTTCAAGAGGCTACACCTGTCCAAAAAAAAAAAAGTGTAGAAATGAACTGGAGACATTTTCTAGATGTCTTTGAAGAAGACATTAACAGTGACAAGCTCACCTGTGGTAGTTTGGAGTGTCTGGGTCTGCCCAGATGGCATGGCAGTATCGTGTGGGGTCCCGACTCAGAAGCAGAGGTCCTTGTACTGGGGTGACTTGAGACAAGAGGACATTTTCATCTCATCGTCTGAGTGCAATTCCTTTTCTGTGATGGACTCTTTGTTTTGGACCTCTCTGCCCGTCAGCCTTCTGTGATCATTCCTGACTCCTCACTTACCTGCAAGGATACTCTGAATTCTTCGAGTGGTCTCTCTCAGTGCAGCCAGGGCTCGAGATGCCCCTCTCATTTCATCCGCATCAGGAACCCAAGCTTCGTTGGATACAGGATCTCTTGTATAGTAGTAGGTCTGGATTCTAAGGGGTTGAGGATCATGGGACTCAGGGAGAGGAAGGATTGAGGAGCGGGAGTGTATGGGCATTTGGGAGAAGTGGGGCCTGAGAAGGCGCACAGTCTTCTGGGTCTCCTCATGCAGACATCTGCTTGTGGCTACCCCAAGGAGGAGTAGCAGCTGCATCTTCACTCTGTGTCTCCACAGCCAGCCCTGGGTCCTGCCCGCTGTGGCCAGGTCTTGCATTTCCCTTCTCTCTGTATTCTCTCTCCACACTCCCGGAACCATTTTTGCTTGCTCTCTGAGGAGCTGGAAGTTGTTAACTAAGTCTCCTTTCCTACTAGGAGGTAGGATATGGACCACAAGGACTAGGGCTGTCTCCTCTAGGGTGCCAGAGGTAGAGAGCTGGGAAAGTGTGACTCTGAGCCTTCAGTTTACTTTCCCAGAGAGGGCCTACCCCACTTTCTCAGTGGGAAGTCTTGAAGTCTCCCCCAAGACCACAACAAAAACGTGGAGGCCATGGATGAGGAATGCCAGGGGGCAGTCGTTTTTGTTTTTGCTGTTTTTCATGGATGCCTGCCATCTCCTTAGAGGTGAGCAAACAGGTCTTGCCCTTTACTGGGCCAGCCTCTCACTAGGCTGTGAGACTTTCAGGAATGTTCTGCACCTGTGTAGTACTGCCAGCTGGTACACAGCAAACAAACCAACCAGTACCACCTCCTCTGGGAGGCTGTGAGCTAGGCCTGAGAGGCTTCCCAGAACCCGCTCACTCACTGACAGGAGGGGGAAAATAACTGTCAAGATGGGTGTAATAGGGGTTCAAAGATATTCTGTGGGAACTATTGGAGCCCTTTGTTTCCTCGGCTCCCACTGTGCCTTTCTGAACTGCTTCCCCTGGTTGGCCACCCTTCCTCACCATGGGCTAACCCCCACTTCCTGTAGTTACTCTGGGAAGTCTTTCTTAACATCTCCAGCCCAAATTCCACACCCAGAGGTGGGAGGGAACATTTACAGGAGCTCCCTGACCTTCCTTGTACCCCTGTCAAGACCTGCTTTTCTCTAAGTACAGGCACACGCTCTCCCTGCTCACTGAAACTCCAAGAAGAAGCCTACTTCCTGTCAGGTCTTATGAGTGCCTAACTATTATTTTAGCTTCTTTTTTCTGTTCTGTAGTTAAGGCCTCGAACTTGTGACCCTTTTGCCTCTGCTTCCCAAGTGCAGAGATTACAGCCTAGCACCTTCCGTGTCTGCTCCACTAATTCACTTTGAAGTCAAGGGATATAGTCACATATGTTAAAGCAGAATATCTAATTAATGACAGGGAAGGATTAGAGTCTATTCTTATTTTTATTTATTTATTTATTTTTTTGGGGGGAGCAGGATCTCACTGTGTATAGCCTTGGCTAGCCTGAAACTCTCTATGCAAACCAGGCTAGCCTGGAACTCACAGAGATTTTCCTGCTTCTGCCTCCTGAATATAGGAGTGTACCAAAGGTGTGCACCGTCATAACCCACTCAGGACCAGAGTATAAAGGGAACTTCTGGATTCTCTGGGAAAATGAATATGGGCAGGGTTTCTCTGTGTAGTCTTGGTTGTCCCGGAACTCTTTGTAGACTAGGCTGGCCTTGAACTCAGAGATTCTTCTGCCACCACCGCCCAGCCCTGTTAATGTCCTTTTGACCAAGTGCTCTGGCACTCCCATTTTAAGGATGAAAATATACTTTAAGGATTGCTACAGGGAGTAGGCGAGTATCTGTAAAGTGCTAATAGTGCCCAGGGCACGAGACAGCTCAGCAGTTCAGACAGTGGCTCTCACCCTTCCTAAAGCTGGGACCCTTTTTTTTGGGGGGGGGGTGTTTAATATAGTTCCTCAAGTTGTGGTGACCCTCAACCATAAAATGATTTTGTTGCTACTTCATAACTGTAATTTTGCCACTGCTACGAACTGTGATGTAAACATCTGATAGCAGGATTCCTGATCCCCAGCTCCCATGTCAGGTGCCTCACAACCATCTGCAGCTCCAGCTCCAGGGGTAACCAGGGATTCTGGCCTCCAGTGGCACTCGTGAGCAAGGAAATAATATATATTATGAGGAGGGGAAGGCTGCGGTCAGAATGTAAAGAAATAAATTCTAAAAAAGAATATATATTATACGGTCTAGGGAAAGGCCCTGTTTTCACTTTCACTAGAAGAAATCACACACACACACACACACACACACACACACACACACGCTGAAATCAGAGAATTTAGAATTTAAAAGATTATTATTACTAGGTGTACAGGCTTGAAGGGACTCTTTTTCTTTGTCTAAGACAAATACAGCTTTCTGCAGCTGTCTGAAGACCTTTCATCTGAAAAACAACAACAACAACAACAACAACAACAACAACAAAACCAAACAAAGCAAAAAGCTCCCACTGAGTAGTATTTGTGTGATGGCTTCAGCCGGCCTGGCCCACGTCTGGTCGTTCTCCGCAGCCACTCCTGTTCTTTGCTGCCCCCATGTGGCCGTGCTGGGAGAGACCTTACCCTGCTGGAGTAGGGGCTGTGGGAGTGGAGAGTGGAACTTGCTCCACCCCAGCAGAAGAAACACAGGGACACTTTATTTTTCCTGCACTGCGTGCCTATAAGTAGTTTATATGACACCTCTCAGGTCAGACAGAGCCTCCTGTAGGATGGCAGTGAACTAGGGCCTACTGTCAACCCTGCATGGAAACGCCTGGAAGAAAAATTCCTTGCCCTGACTTTGCTCCAGATCCAAGCTGTCCACCCACGGGGTTTTCGTTATTCCCCAGAAAGAAGAGAACATTCACACACACACCCCCGCCCCGAGACAGGGTTTCACTGTCATTTTAGAGCCTGTCCTGGAACTAGCTCTTGTAGACCAGGCTGGCCTTGAACCCACAGAATCCACCTGCCTCTACCTCCCAAGTGCTGGGATTAAAAGGCATGCGCCACCCGTGCATGGTGAGAACATTCATTGTCTTCCAACAACAATATTTCTCATCTTTAAAAACAGGTTTTTGTTTTTCTCAGACAGGGCTTCTCTGTGTGATAGTCCTAACTGTCCTGGAACTCACTTTGTGGATCAGGCTGGCCTTGAACTCACAAAGATCTGCATGCCTCTGCCTCCCAAGTGCTGTGATTAAATGAGTGTGCCATCACTGCCTGGCCTCATTTTTTTTTTTTTTTGAGAAGCTATCACTTGAACTCAGGATCCTCCCAACTCTTTTCTTTGAAATTCAGTGCTACAATCACTTTTAAAATGCATTACTATGCCCAATTCTATTTTCTTTTTTTTCGAGACAGGGTTTCTCTGTGGCTTTGGAGCCTGTCCTGGAACTAGCTCTGTAGACCAGGCTGGTCTCGAACTCACAGAGATCCGCCTGCCTCTGCCTCCCGAGTGCTGGGATTAAAGGCGTGCGCCACCATCGCCTGGCCCAATTCTATTTTTTTTTTTACATATTTAGTCTTTCTTCCTTTCTTTCTTTCTTCCTTTCTTCCTTTCTTCCTTCCTTCCTTCCTTCCTTCCTTTCTTCCTTCCTTCCTTTCTTCCTTCCTTTCTTGGTTTTTTGTTTGTTTGTTTGTTGTTTGTTTGAGACAGGGTTTCTCTGTGTAGCCCTAGCTGTCTTGGAACTAGCTCTGTAGACTAGGCTGGCTTCGAACTCACAGAGATCCACCTACATCTGCCTCCCGAGTTAGTCTTCCTTTTTAAGCTGTATTTATTTTATGTGTATAAGCGTTTTACTTCCCTGTGCATGTGTCCCTTGGAACTGGAGTTGCAGGTGATTGTGAGTGTGGAGAATGAACTCAGGTCCCCTTGCAAGGGGCACAAATGCTCTTAGCTACTGAAACCTCTTCATTGCCCCAGCTCCATCTTGACTTTTGTGAGACTGTGCTTTTCTACCAGACTTCAGAGAGAAATAGTCTTACCCATCTCTTTGAAGACGTGTGAAGTAACTATGGAGGGCTGGTGGAGGTAGACGATGAGGATGAGGCAGGAGAAAGAGGTGAGGAGTTACACTAACAGCCATTGTCATAGCAAGCACATTTCGTGTCCTGACATAGTTCCAAACATTGTATACCCTTATGAGTCTTCCAGAAACCTTAGGAGGGTTAGGTATTATTGCCATTATCTCAATTTTACAATCTAGGCACAACAAAATTAGGCAATCAAATAATTGTGTGGGATTCCAACCCTAGACTCCTCATCACACCAACTGCACAGTATGGCTTCTCAAATTCACCCAGAGAAGCAGAGGTTACATTAGGATGGAAAGAGAGACAGGAGAGACAGAGGAGAAAAGGTGGTGACCAGAGGGAAGGTGGGTAAGACGGGTGAGGAATTGGAGACAAGATGTTGGAGGATAATGGAGAAAATACGAGGGAGCACAGTCAACACTGGTGGTGGCATCGCCGCTGTGGTGGTGTCACCGGGTGGTGCTCTGTCCAGCAGGCACCTCTTTCAGATCCTTTGCCCTTCCACCTCTAACATTCTTGTCCTCCATTCCACTCAAGTGAGATAGTCCCAGGCTGTACCCAGAGCCTTATCATCGCTAGAAACTGAAACATCTATGCAATAACGGAATCAAACACCCCTCTCTGATATGATCTCTTTTCCTTAGGGTTCGTTGCTAGGTTGGCTCACTGCAGCTGTTGGACAAGCTGGCTGGGAAATGGTGACCCTTCTTTTCTTTAGTCTCCCCTTCTCTGCCTTAGGGTGTAGACTCTCTGATGAAGTTCTTTCCTGAACCTCTTCAACTCCTCTTCCCTGTCTATCCTTTCCACCCAACCTCTCTAGTTGAGCACCAACCTTAGACGGATCCAGCGTTTGCCTGCATTTGCATCTGAGCAGCTAAGGACCAGAGGAAATCATTCCAGAAGACAGACCATTGCCACTCTAGAAACGCTCATCACCAGCTCCAACTGTGCGCTCCCAAACCAGAACTCTCAGCTACCAGCTCTCTCCTCCTCCCCTTAGCAACTGGGATTTGTTGTTGTTTGTTGGATTTTTGTTTTGTTTTGTATTTTGGAGACAGGGTTTCTCTGTGTAACATCCCTGGTTGTCCTGGAATTCACTCTGTAGACCAGGCTTCCTGGGTGCTGGTTTAAAGGCATGCATCCTATTGTCTGGCTGCAACTGGGATTTTGTAGCTTCCTTCATTCCAGAGCCTCTCTTGCAGCTCAGCCACTTTTAGGAGCCTCTTTTTTTTTTTTTTTTTCACAATGAAAAATAAAAGCTCCAAGATAGGAACATCCTCTGTCTACTACAAGTCTTTTTATTATTTTAAGATGGGGTCTTGCTTTGCTGACAGACTGGCCTCAAACTTATTGTTGTCCCTTCTTAGCTGACTGAGTGCTAGGATCGCAAGTTTGCTTCACCATGCCCAGCCAAATCTATTTTGTTTGTTTGTTTTTTCAAGACAGGGTTTCTCTGTGGCTTTGGAGCCTGTCCTGGAACTAGCTCTTGTAGACCAGGCTGGCCTCGAACTCACAAAGATCCACCTGCCTCTGCCTCCCGAATGCTGCGCCACCACCGTCCTGGCCCGCCAAAACTATTTTTAGAAATTATCACTAGTTTTGGTGTTTTGAGACAGGGTCTTACTATGTCCTATCCCTGGCCTTGAACTTGCTATGCAGACCAAACTGGCCTCAAACTTATAGAGATCCTCTTGCCTCTGCCTCACAAATGCTGGGCTTAAAGGTATGTGTCTCCATGACCAACTCAACCCTATGTGTTTTAAATTCTTTGCTACATGTTAAAAAAAAAAACCAAACCAAAACCCATTTATTTTGGAGGCCAGAGAGTTGGCTCACAGGTTAGAGCAATTGCCACTCTTGCAGAGGACCTGGGTTGAATTCCCAGCACCCACATGGTAGCTTCACAACCATCTAGAACTCCAGTTTCTGGGGAGCTGATACCCTCTTCTGACCTCTTTGGTCATCAGGAATGCATGTGGTACATACATATACATGCAAGCAAATACTTGTTTATATAAAATACAATAAATAAATCTAAAAATAAAATTTAAAAAGTAGTGTGTGTATGTGTGTGTCTCTGTGTGTACGTGTGTGTGTATGTGTGTCTGTGAGTGTATGTCTGTGTGTGTGTCTGTGTGTCTGTATGTGTGTCTCTGTGTGTATATGTGTGTGTGTCTGTATTGTGTGTGTGTATGTGTGTGTGTCTGTATGTGTGTGTGTATGTGTGTGTCTGTGTGTGTGTATGTGTGTGTGTGTCTGTATGTGTGTGTGTCTGTATGTGTGTGTCTGTATGTGTGTGTGTCTGTCTGTGTGTGTCTAGCCATTTGTGCCATGTGCAAACAGGAGCCGCTCTCTGCCTTTCCTGCCAGGTTCTGGGCATCAAGCTTGTGCCAGGTTTGTCAGTATGTGCCTCCATCTACTGAGCTCTCTTCTCTGCTCCTTATTTTTATTTTTATCTGTCTCTACCTTTTCCCTTTCTGAGAGAGAGAGAGAGAGAGAGAGAGAGAGAGAGAGGGAGAGGGAGAGAGAGAGAGGGGTTCTCTTCCTTTGGAAGGGCAGTCTTTCCATTATGCTCTGGACCCCGCCCGAGGGAGCTTGGGAACTCCAGCTGCAGCCATGCTGGGCCTAATTCCGGGCACCCCTCTCCCTCCCAATCTATCCTGTCCCGCTCCAACCACAGACTGTGACGTGAATGGTAATGGCTTGCTTAGGAACAATTATCTCTATGTGGGGAAACCCTGCTTTTTGCCAGACTTACCTCTTGAAATCTGTTTCTATGTTACTCTCTCAAACATGCCTTTCCTGGTCCTTACATTTAAAGCACGTGCCTTAATTGAAACCCACCACTGGCGCCAGGTGGGGTAGTATACCCCTGCAATCCCAGGACCTGCCAGACCGAAGCAGGAGGATTAGGAGTTCAAGTCCAGCCGGGTGGTGGTGGCATATACCTTTGAGACAGAGTCAGGTGAATCTTTGAGTTCAAGGCTAGTCTGATCTACAGAGTGAGTTCCAGGACATCTAGGACTACACAGGGAAAAACTCTCTCAGAAACAAACAAACAAAAAAAACAAACAACCTAACAACCAACCAACCAAACAAAGAAGAGTCCATGTCCAGGCTGGACTACCGTAGTGAGACCCCGTCTCGCAACGAACAAAAATCATCACAAATCACTTCTATTTTAACCACATAGCAATGGCCCCAATCTAGAATTCTCTATTTATGATAACATGCTTGTCTGCCACCCTTATTAACTGTAAACTTTACAAGAGCAAAGACGAACATCATTTAGCCTGTAGATCATAACAGGAGAAAAGTGCCTGGCCAAGAGTAAGTGTTCCATGTGGTGAGAAGGGAGGTGAGGACAAAGATAGGAAAAGAAGTTGAGTGTGTTGGACTATGCCTGAAATCTCAGTACGCAGGAGGCTGAGATAGGAGAATTGCTTTGCATTCTAGGCTAGTCTGAGCTTCAGCCTAAGAGACTCAAGAAACAAACACAAAACCAGAAAGCAAGGCTGGCGATGGAACCCCAAGGTTCAGATAGGAGCTCTCCCAGTGCTAGCCTGAGAAGGTTTCCAGACCCCAATGGGCTCCTTGTAGCACTGTCTCTTGGGGGCCATGATACTTTGGAGGTTTGAAGGCAGGGCGGGTGGGTGGAGCTAGCCTTTATCTTGGAGTGCAGCCCTAGCTAGCCTCAGATGTTGACAGCTGGAGCTAGCAGGGGTTTTGCAAACCTTCCCAGTTGCAGAAGGCCAGCAGTCTGTGGGACAGGTGGGTGGGGCCGAGCTTATCTCCCAAGTACAGTCCTAACCTCAGATGGTAACAAAAGGGGAGCTAGCTGAAGTTTTGCAAACCGTCCCGATTGCAGCAGTGTTTGGATGGCCTGGCCGGGGTGACCAAGCCATTAGGTGTTGAGGGGAATGATAGGGATTTTGAATTTGAGCCTTTGGATGAAGCTTAGTCTTAAGGGCACTGGGATGGAGTCATCTATATATGGCTTGTGCCTCTGCCTGCATCATGACCTGGCTTCTTTTTAGGACAAGTGAGAAGTCACAGCTCTGCAGGTGGGTCTTCCCCTGCAAGCAGGGCCTTCCCTTGCCAGGACAGAGGATCCTTCCCCTGCTCCATAAGTCACTGCTATTGGTCATTTTAATAAAGTCAAGTTGCCGTTGTCGTTCGAATACACCCACCTCCTTTCCCCATGGAGAGAATTTCTCACCTGCTGTTGGGTTTCTGAGGTCAGGCTAGGGCATACTGTGTAGGTTAGAACACTTTGAGTTTGGAGGAGGGGTTGACTTGCTGGAGAGTAGCTAGTGGTTGTCCAAGGGGAGGACATAGGTCCTCGGCCCCGCTGCCTCATTCCTCCACACTAGCATCTTCTCACAGGCCTGGAGCAGGGCAGGGGGTGGAGGTGAAGAGGCCCCTTTCCACCACAACCCCAACGGGGATCTTGCAACACTGGGCTGGGGGCCCTGGGGGCCGGGGTGAGGCAATCTCTGGGGGTTGGGAGGTGTGCGCTGAAGGGGGCCGCTTTCACAAGCGCTGCTGCCTGACCTTGGCAGACTCACCTTGGGCAGCTTCCTCCCTCGTGGTATCAGTATCTCCTCACAACCTTCCTTCTCACCGGCTTCCCTGTAGCCTGAGATCAAGTCTCAGTTCAGAGCTCTTGTCCTTTACCTCGGTTCTGCTCAAAGAAGGAAAAGTGGCCCGGAATGGATATGGGGTTGGTGGTGGGAGTGGGGGTGGGGGTGGGGGTGGGGGGTGGGAGTGAGGCTGGGGGCTTAATGTGCTGGTTTTCACAGGTTCTCAACCTTTGGTCCTGAAGCCTTTCCAAACCCTGGCAGGGGTTGGCCAAGTGCCCCTCTCTCCATTCCTCCTGCTAGTCCTTGGACAGCCCTGAGAGGTCACTCTCAGGTCAAAGATTAAGCCAGCTAGACTCCCAGCACAGGTAGCAGTCAGAGCAGAGGGACCACAGCTATTCCTTGCTGTGGAGGGGGTATTTTCAGAGCGCCCAGCCGTACTTATCACCTACCCTTCATCACTCTTCCCTGCGACCATCAACCTCCTTGAAAGTTTTTAGGTTTCAACTTAAATGTCACTTCCTCCAAGAGGCCTTTAACTTTCCTAGCCGAGACAGTACCTGTTAATTTGATTTCCCCATAGGCACATTCGAATGGGATAATGAGAATAAAAGTACTTTCTACTGGTGTCCAAGGAGAATCTTGGAAACCACAGGAATGGCAGGTACCAGGGTTCAATAGCAGGGGAGCCGTTGCCACCCTAGGGCCCTAAGGGCAGGGGAATGCTAAGACAGAGGCCAGCAGAGAGGCTCTGTCTCCTGTTCCTCTAGCCCTCTCTCTCGTACACCACTGCCCCCTCACCTCCAGGCAGCCTCCTGCGAGCAGAATAGCCCATGAAGGGACAGAGAGCAGAGGGGTGGGTGGAAGGACCGTGGAGACAGGAGGCAGGCTTGTCTATTACCTTTTCCTTCCTAGTCCTGCAACCGAGCTGCATCTCTTTCTCAGCAAAGAAGCTTGGCAGTATCTGTTGAATAAATGACTTTGATCGAAGCCAGCTAACATCGGCTCGAGAGCCGCCTGCAAGCGGCGAGACACTCAGACAGAGTCGGCAGAAAGGAGTGGGCCGTGTTTGAGTCCTCATCATATCTCATCGGGCTCTCACTGGGAAGACGGCTTTTTCAGCTTCAGTGCCCATTAAAAAGACACTCTTAGGAGTTACAGGTCACTGAGGGGCTGGAAGGAGACACGGCTCAGAGCCATGGGAAAGACACTTAGAAAAAGCATCTGATGCCTTCAAAAGGAGTCCAGGAGAGGGTGGGGTGGTCCTAAGTCAAGTGGAGGGAATCGGGAGACTGAGTCACCAGCTGCATTCGGTGCAGCCCCCTGTTACACATCCCAAAGGGTGAAGGCAGGGTGAGAGGATTTCCCCAGGTCTCATAGAGATGGCCACCTTTACCCCTTACTCAAGCAGCATCCATCAGATCCTCCACCCAAAGGTTCAAGCCTGTTCTCCCTAGTCAGAGCATGGCTGAGGACCTGAGGGCACAGGGAGAAGAGAGGGTGCCGAGACAGAAGTGGGAAGAGTTTTGGCCAAGATTAGCCTGGTACACGATGATATCTGAGATGTCTGATAGCTTGGACCACTGAGGTCTGATGTAGAAAGGGAATCAGATCTGTGATGATCTATGTATACCATGCCCATCCCCCTGCCGCAACTCTCATCCCGTCTAGTCTCCAACTCAGTGGGAAAATTCACTGCTTTCTTTTGTGGTGCTCATGGTGGAACCGAGGGTCTTGTGGATATTAGACAAGCACTCTGCCAACTCCGTCCCATCCCCAGCCCTCAGAATTCTCTCATGTGCCACATCTGCGTGCTGTTTGTCCCTCAGGGGAGGATGTGACAGGAAAGACAAGCATCGCATTGAGGTGGCGAAGGACTGAGTGAGCTCTTATCCCTTTTGGCCCTCCCTGCTTTATCTACAAGATGTGGCTCACACTATCTGGCTTGTCTGAGGGCAAAGCTCGCACAGATGATCTCTTGAGGTCTCTCCTAGAACCTCTTGAGATCTGTGATTTCACAGAGCTATTTTTGATTCTGCCACTGCGTAGTTCTGTGATTCTAGGTGGTCTCCTCCTCACTCTGAGGCCCCAGGCTCCTCACCTGCAAAAAGAGAAGTTTAGAGGAGGTCTGACGTCTTTCCGTTTCTAGCAAAAATGGAGTCGGAACAAAGAGTCACGTTCACCACATGTCAAAGCCCATTTCCCTGTGAAGATAGCACACGGGATAGGTACTGAGACTCCTCCTGTGCAGATGAGGAAACTGAGGCACTGAGAGGAGAGGGAATTGGTCCAGGATCAGACAACCAATCAGTCAGAGATGCAAACCGAGACTCAATTATTGTACAGTTTTGCTTCTGGGCTGCAGTTCTTATGGGGAAGAAAACTCCTGAAATGTGGGGGTTTCACATATTAACTGATTTCTCCCTGTGTTAGGGAGCCAGTGCCCTAGGGGATGAGAGAAAGAGAGGAGCGGGGCTGTGGAACAAGACAAAAGAGATGGAGTGCTGGATCAAGAGCTAAGGGCCCTCGAGTATGGCCGAGCTGTCAGGAAGTCACGTGGGAAAAGAACTCCAGACCTTAAAGTAAGAGAGCATGCCTAGGGTCAGAGGGCTCGGCACTGGAGCTGTGTAGTGCTGGGATCACCCCGAACCCCAGAATTCTTTAAAGACAGCGTGCAGAGGCTGCTCCAGGCCCTGGCATGCAGTGATGGTACCGAGCATGCGCAAAGGCCCAAGCGGGTGGAAGGACACGGAGGTGACGTGACAGAAAAGAAGTGACAGGCCTGCAGCTTGGCTGGAGGTTTGACGGAGAGATGTGGGCAGCATTTGGACATGGGGACAAGAATATGTGGACCTAGCCACATGTATGCCCTGGCCACACAGCCGTCCCACCAGGCCCAGGCCCCAGACCCAGTGAACAGCTCCAGCATCAAGCCACAGTGTAGTTTATTCAGCCTCAGAATCATTAAGGTCCCGACCTTGCCAGCTACTGGCTGCCATTGTCCATGATCCCTGTTTTATTGAGGACTCTGGGGACCTAGAAGGGACGGGGTCGACAGGGTTTGGTGTCCACAGTCTGCCAGGCAGGCTCAGCTGCAGCCCCCCACGCCCTTGATAAGGCTGGCGGCCTCAGGGATCTGGCGGAAGAGGTTCCGAAGGGTGTCTAGCTCCTGGGTGAGCTGCTCTACACGGCTGCGCAGACGCTCATTTTCAGCCATGTACTCCAGCACCTTCTGCTGCGTCTCCATAATGCGCCTCTTGGCCTTGTCCCGGCTCTTGCGCACTGCTATGTTGTTGCGTTCCCGTCGCAATCGGTACTCGAGGCTGTCTTTGTTCACTGCCTTCTTGCCCTTGTGTGAGGGCCCAGCTGGGGAGGGCGCCTTGAGAAGGGGGCTGCAGGGAGGGGCAGCAGCAGCCACAGGGGCCTGGAGGGTAAGTCAGAGGGACAGAGAAGTGAGTGTCCACCAAGAGGCAGAGAAGAGGCCGAGCAGGAATCCTAGCAGCAAGAGCATACTTGGGGCTTCCAAGGAATACAGGCTCCCAGGCAGCTCCCATCTCCCAGACAGCACCCTGACCCTGTGAAAGACGACAACCCAGATGCACATGGTCCTGATCCGAGCTCAAAGCTTTCTTTTCTGCTCTCATATTCTCTGAGGACACTTTCCTCCGGTTTGTCTGTTGTAAGTCTCCTGTTCTACAATTCTACAGTCAGCAGCATTTCCTCTTCCAGAAGCCGACAGTGGAGAAACAAGACAAGGGGTGGAGTGGACGGACAGCAGGGAAGCGGGTCCAGGCCGAGATCACGGCAGAGCAGTTCCCACAAGGTCTTCGGGAGTATGCAGAAGCGAATTCACAAGAGTGGGAAAGAAGGCCTTAAGGTGGGGAGTTTTCACAGAGGAGCACCAAACGCGACTTCTTAGGTAAGCCCCAAGTCAGAGTCCCCTCATCCAACTACCTTGCTCCAGCCCGCGGTGGAAAGAGGGAGAGCTGTCTTGGTCTTACCTTGAGGACGCGTAGGGGCTGGCCAGGTGCTGCCAGGCTCGGGGGAAGGTGCACCGCCGTCTGCCCACAATGTGCCACTTGGTACTGCAGGGGATTGTAGCCACCTCGGCTGGTGCCTCGGCTGCCCTCTGGCCCACGAGGCTCCTCCTTCACAGCCACAGCCCTGGGGTCGTAGCTCCCCGGGTTACCGTAAATGCCAGGCCCCAAAGCCTTCCTATCTGGGCCAAATGTATGTGAGGGATAAGCAAATGACCGAGGATCAGCCGGCAGGTAGTGAGGGAACGAAGGGGTTCCCGGGCCCTTAAGGCTTCTGGCTTCCGGCGACGGCTTCATGGCAAAGAGGTCAGAAAGTAGCTGTTCTTCCCCAGACTCGATGTAGGCAGAGAGGTCGATGGAGGCCTCATGCTCACACATGTCCCCCAGTTCCCCAGGCCCAGCTCGACCCCCTGAGAACTCGAGTGGCTGCTGGCCACCCCGAGGCTCACACTCATAGTAGGTCCCGTGGGACATAGCCGGCCCGCCCCCTTGGCTCCCCGCCCCTGGGTTCTGTGCTGGGGCACTCCTTGGGATGCTCACCCTGTCCTCTCTTGATCTTCCCCCGACCCTAGCGTTGCCCTAGGTCTGACCTTTCTGGGCTTTTCTGTCACCCACTCCTACGTGGCTTTTCTCCTCCTCCACTGCTTCCTTTTCCTTCTGTAGTCAGTGCTTCTCCTTTCTTCCCTTTTCCCCTCTCTCCTTAGTGTGAGTCAGGGAGGGGCAGGGCACACCCCAGAGGGAGGGGTGCTTAGCAGTTAGGGCACTCTTTGGCGAGGCCCCAGTCAAAGTCCAGAAGTTGTTGTTTGGGAAAATGTCCCCTCTTGTCCTGTGAGCCCGAGGGATTCCAACCCGTTGTTCAGGGTAGCTCCTCTGAATGTCTGTCTTCTTCCAAGGAGATCTGTGTAGAGTAAGGCACCAAGCCACAGCCAATAGAGAAAGCAGTCCTCCAATGCCAACTTAGTCTAAACTCCTCCCTTGACACATCTTCCTCCCTGTTCTCCCCAGTCCTGAACTCCACCTACCCTAGGGTAAGTCAGTTCCTTGTGTAGCCCCACCTCCGACAGCATTTTCCTGGCCATCATTGTTTGGGGGGTTCAGGACCAAGTCACCCCTGGCCTGAGCACAGGTACGCTCATTTGTTAGTTTTGAGACGGCTAGATTAGGCTGGCCTTGAACTCACGGAGTTCTGCCTGCCTTTGCCTCTAGAGTGCTGCTTTAGTAAGGGCTTTGGCTAGGATTTTGTACAGGCTTGTGTACATGTTTCTCATCCTGTCTTCCTCTAGCAGCCTGCCATAGACTGCCTGGACATAGCTGAGGTTTCTGGTCAAGACATGAGCCCTGTACCTCAGGCCCAGGCAGGCTGCTGCCCTAGAACCAACAGACAGGATCTGCTGGAGGCTCCAGTTGCTTCACCTTCACTGAAATAGGCTCAGGCTGACCCCACCCCACACTGACTGGAGGCTCTGCCCCCTACTTCCTGTGCTCTGGGGTGTATGCAGGCTCTGGAGCTCACTGGAGCTCCCCTTGCTATCTTTCCTTCTGCATGACTCTTTTCTGACCTCTAGTGTGTGTCTCTCGGGTCCACTTCCTCTTGTAAGCTTGAGAAGTCTTCTCTTGAGTCCTCACCTCCTCCTGGGGCTGTTTCTGGGTCTATGGGAGAAGCCTGTAGCTGCTCAGCTGCACCTCTTGCTGGTCTACTGATCCCCAAACTTGGTTTTTCTTTTCCCTTTGGGGTTGCCTTGTGCCCGGGTTGCCTTGTGCCCTGCAGGCAGAGACATCTGCTGCAGCTGGGCTTTTATTCGAGCTTCAGGCAGGGCTCTAAGGCTAGTAGCAAGAAAAGAATATATAGAAATGAGAAATGTGTTACTTTTAAGTTTTTTAGGCTGAGGCTCCCTGTTTGCCTAGGCTGGCCTTGAACTCTCAATTTTCCTGCTTTAGCCTCCCTAGAGTTGAGTTGACAGGTGTGTCATCATACCTCCTGACTCTTTTAAATTTTTTTTAAATATTTATTTTATTCTGTCTGTGTGTATGCCTGAAGGCCAGAAGAGGGCACCAGACCTCTTTACCGAAGGTTGTGAGCCACCATGTGGTTGCTGGGAATTGAACTCAGGACCTTTGGAAGAGCAGGCAATGGTCTTAACCACTGAGCCATTTCTCTAGCCCCCACCTCCTGACTCTTTTATTACTAGTAGATGCTCTGGGGAGAGGGACAGATTTTTTAATGACTTTATTTTTATTATTTTAAATTGTAGGTGTGTGTGTACGTGCACGTACATGCATGTGTGAATATGTGCACACTTCTAGGTGCCCAGAAGACATCAGAAAGGAAGCCAGAAATATTAGATCTCCTGGAGCTGAAATTACAGACAGTTGTGAGGCACCCAATGTAGGTACTTGGAGCCAGACTCAAGTCCTCTGGAAGACCAGTAAGTGCTTTTAACCACTGAGCCATCTCTCCAGCCCTAGGAACCAGAACATTTTCTAAGGTGAGTATTCCAAGGACCAGGTAACGGTGAGGGGCCACAGCAGGAGTAAGTTTGCATAGCATACATCTGTCATTGAACACTAAAATCAAACTGTAAATGTAACTTGTCTATAAGTCAGACACTGTATCCTTGATAGAACCCTCCATCCCATCCCCTCCAATGTAACAATTTGCCCCACATGCTCTGAGTGCAGCCTGAAATATGATCAGATATGTTTCCTCCAAAGGCCTGGACAAGTGTGTGTGTGGGGGGTGGCAACCCGTATCCTGGACGCAGAGCACGGGAAGTGGTGGGGTGATTTCTGCTGTTTATTGCACAGGTTCCTGTCAAAAAGGTGCCAAAGCTAAGAGATTTCAGTTTGGTGACCTGTCGCTATTGGCCACTAGATGACGATATTGCTTCCTAAATTCTATACTGTCAGTACTGCAATGGTCTGGAACCAGGTGGACAGCAGGGGACAGCCTTTCTCAACCGTGCCACCAGCCCTGAAAGCTCAGGTTTGGAAACCAGGAAAAGGAAGTTTAGGATTGGGGATTCAGTCAGGTTATTGATAGTGTGGGAAGGCTAGGGGATTGGTGCCAGGACCTGTCTCAAAGAGAAACTATGTTCCCTCCTTGGCTGTGGAATAACGATAATGGGTGGTTCCTGTGTCATCTGAGAAATTAATGCTTTGTTTCAACCGATGAAACATGCGTTCTTTCTTTCCTTCCTTCCTTCCTTCCTTCCTTCCTTCCTTCCTTCCTTCCTTCCTCCCTTCCTTCCTTCTTCCTTTCTTTTTTTTTCTTTTTTGAGACAGGGTTTCTCTGCAGCTTGGGAGCCTGTCCTGGAACTTGCTCTTGTAGACCAAGCTGACCTCGAACTCACAGAGATCCACCTGCCTCTGCCTCCCGAGTGCTGGGATTAAAGGCGTGCGCCACCACCGTCTGGTGAAATATGCACTCTTTCATGCTGCCCATTTTGCTGTGAGCTAAGGAGAGGAGGCAAAACAGTATTTTTATTCTAATTCTGCGACAAGGAAAATAAGGCAGAGAGACTACATAAACACCAGAGGTCGGCTTGCGGATTGAAAGGGCTACAAGGCTTGTTCTCGAAATGGCCCGGGGATGGAGGGATGGAGTAGGTGTTGCCATGTGACTCAGGGAATCTTCTTCCGCCAAGCTGGCTGCCTGGAGTAGGTGAGTAGGGGAGAGCTCCACGGAAGCACTGAATTCCCTGAGGGAGGGGTACAGATAAAGCCAGCAGGAAATGAGGAGGTTGTGTCCTGCAGCTCGTTTCCCGGTGAAATGAGTGATGCAGGTGTCTGGACTGTTCAGCTGGCGCTGCCTGCAGGCTGATAATAGCGTTTCCTAGTAACTAAGGCATAAGCACTAGGGGTCTAGATAGGGAAGCAGGAGAGGGGGTTGGGAAAGGAGGGAGCGAGGTAGAAACCCTGGGAGGTCCTTAGGGAGGGGGCTTCGCAGCTCAGCGGGATCGTTTTCCTATTGCTACTGCAGTTGCTACTGTGTGCATTAACTAAAACAATGGGTGTATATTCTCTCAGTGAATTGTGACAGGCCAGTGACTAAGCATAACTATGAAGTCTAAGAGGAAAATGGGCTCAAATCTGCCACTTAACAGCTCTCTGACCCTGGCTAAGCTACTAATCATACTGCAAAATGGCAGTAGTGATGTCTGCCTCATGAGATTGTTCAAACTTTGCAACCGACCCAGTGAGCACTCTTCCCCTTTTCCTGACCTCTTTACTGCTTTTATGCTTGTCCCTAGAGCTCATACTCCTGCTGTCTTGGAGGTTACACTGACAAGCATTTTAAAAATCTGAGTTTTAAATAGCAGAAACCCATGAGGGTGTGGTGGTGGTGCATGCTTCTAATTCTAGCACTTGGAGAGGCAGAAACAGGAGGCTCTCTATGAATTTAAGGCCAACCTAGTTTACATAGTGAGTTTCAGGCCAGTCCAGGCTACGTAGAGAGAAAACCCTATCTCAAAAAACCAAAATAACAACAATAACAAAACCAAATAAATTTGTATTTCTTTAACATTAATTTGTTATTTTTTGGGGGAAGGTTAAGATAGGGTTTTTCCATGTAGCCTTAGCTGTCTTGGAGCTCACCCTGTAGAACAGGCTAGCCTAGAACTAACAGAGATGAAGCACAATTAATAAAAACTCAGAGAGAAATTGGGGTTCAATCTGAAGGTCAGAAAAGCAAAACAGCCAGCCATTGGTTCTTACCTCGACCTCAGTCTGAAAATGGTGATCCTGCCTCCAGGAATCTCAGAAAGAGAATGTGTGTGAGAGCTGTCTCCTATCTTGGGATTAAAGGCACGTACTGTCTGGTTTCTATGGCAACAAGTGTGACTCCTGGGATTAAAGGTGTGTGTCACTATTGCCTGGTCTGTAAAGCTGACCAGTGTGTCTGTTTTACTCTCTGATCTTCAAGTAAGTTTTATTTATTAAAATACAAATTAAATGCCACTACATAGAGATTTGCCCACTTATGCCTCCTGAGTACCAGGATTAAAGGCGTGTTCCACCGTTGCCCAGTTACATTTTTCTTTCTTTCTTTCTTTCTTTCTTTCTTTCTTTCTTTCTTTCTTTCTTTCTTTCTTTCTTTCTTTCTTTCTTTCTCTCTCTCTCTCTCTCTCTCTCTCTCTCTCTCTCTCTCTCTTTCTTTCTGTTTTTTTGAGACAGGGTTTCTCTGTGTAATAGCTCTTACTGACCTGGAACCCACTCTGTAGACCAGGCTGGCCTCAAACTCACAGAGATCTACCTGCCACTGCCTCCTGAGTGCTGGGTTTAAAACAAAATAAGCCACGTGCTACCACTGTCCGGTTTATTTAGTTTTAAACGTTTGCTTTCATCTCCCTTTTGTCTTTCATTTTATTTTATGTGTATGGATGTTCTGCCTGCATGAGTGTCTGTGCACTTCCAGTGTGCAGTGCCCGTGGAAGGCCAGAGGAGGGTGGTGGCTTCCCGAGAACTGAAGTTACAGAGGCTTGTGAGTTGCCACATGGGCACTGGGAATCAAACCTCTGTCCATTAAGAGCATCCAGTGCTCTCTTTAAAATTTTTAATAGTATTTTTATAAATATTTTAATTTAAAGACTTTACACTTTTGTTTATTTATTTATTGTTTGTTTTAAAACGGAGTCTCTCTACATAGCCCCTGCTGGCCTGGAACTTACTGTATAGGCCAGACTGACCTTGAACTCACAGAGATGTGTTTTTGTCTCCTAAGTGCTGGGATTAAAGGCATGTTCTATCATGTCTGGTTACTGTTTTATTTTACAAAGCGGATCTTAAATACTTTGTTCAAATGAAATTTAAGGCATTGTTGAAAGGAGTTAATGTACGATCTCAAGCTATTGTCACTACTCAAAGCACTATCATGAACATAATGAGGTTTTTATGAGTTCCTGAAACTGCATGTGTCAGGTTAACGTCAGGCAGACAACATGTAAGTCACATCTCCTTGTGAAACAGGCATACACTTAGCATTGCCCCCCACTCCAGGACCACCATCTAGAAGAGGTCTGTGGTATGCTGGGGTGCTCAGTGCCTCCTGTGACTATGTGAGGATAGTGAGCTGAGAGGGTGGGTACCACACTGTGGGATAAAGAGCCTTACCCCCACCCACCATCTTTCTTTGGTTATTTATTTATTTTAGATTTATTTATTTATTATGTATACAGTGTTCTGTCTTCATGTATATCTGCAGGTCAGAGGAGGGCACCAGATCTCATTACAGATGGTTGTGAGCCATCATGTGGTTGCTGGGAATTGAACTCAGGACCTCTGGAAGAACAGCCAGTGCTCTTAACCGCTGAGCCATCTCTCCAGCCCTCTTTGGTTATTTTTTGAGGTAGATTTTCTCTGTGTATCCCTGGTTGTTCTGGAACTAGCTATTGTAGACCAGGCTGGCCTCGAACTCACAGAGATCTGCCTGCTTCTGCCTCCCAAATGTTGGGATTAAAGTCAGGCCCCACCACCACCTAGTTTACATCTCTAGTTTTAAAAAAATTGAAATTATAATGACATCATTTCCCTCCTTCCCCTTCTTCTCCCTAACCCTTCCCTTGCTCGCATTCAAATTCATGGCCTCTTCTTCCTTAATTGTTGGTCTATATATTCCTAAATACATGAATGTAACCTATTTAGTCTGTAAAATGTTGCTCGTATGTGGGTGTTTTCAGGGCTGACCATTTGAATTAGGTAACTATTGGAGAGCTCTTCCCGGGGGGCAGACTATTTCTCCACTTCTCAGCATGCCTTGGTTGCTCGTAGCTCTTTGTCTAGGGATGAAGCTTTATGAGCTCCCCCAAAATGTTAACATGTCTATTGGTATCATCACTGTTCATGCCATGTTTAGGCAGCCGTGTTGGTGAGCCTTCATGGGTGCAGCCTCGCTGACATTTCTACGAGACACACGCCCACAGCACACTTCCTGTTTCTCTGGCTTTTACATCCTTTCTGCCTCAGTCTTCCACAACGATCCCCGAGTCTTAGGTACAGGAATTATGTTGTAGATGTATCAGTTGGGACTGGGCTCCAAAACTCCTCATTTTGCCTGGTTGTGGTTTTCTGTAATGTCTTATAAAGAGAAGTTTCCTTGATGGAGAGCAAGGTGTGGGGAGACAAAAGTCTGGTTTAGTAAAGTGGTGGTCGTAGGTTCTCCTCCAAGATCCATGACTTCACTAGTTTCGGGGAGCTGGCTAGGTTTCCAATACCAGGAATGACTTCTCTCTTGCTGAGTGGGAATTATCTTTTCTTTTTTGATTTTTTTCAGTTTAATCTTATGGGTGTAGGTGTTTTGCCTGCATGTTTGTATGTGCACCATGTGTTTGCCTAGTGCCCATGAAGGTCAGAAGAGGAGCTCTGATCCCTCAGAACTGAAGTTAAGGATGGTTGAGCATGCGGGTGCTGGAACTGAACCCAGATTCTCTGTAAGAGCAAGTGCTTTTCGCCACTGTGGCATCTCTCCTGTCCCACATTAATTCAGAGGACAGCTGTGGGACTCAGTTCTCTCCTTCTGCAACGTGAGTCTCAGGGAGTAAACTCCAGTTGTCGGACTTGGCAGCAAGCGCCTTTACCATCGGAGTCTTCTCACTTGCTCTTGTTTTACTTTTTTTAAAAAAATAGGCTCTCATGTAGCCTAGGCTGGCTCCAAATTCACTATGTAGCTGAAAATGACTTTGAATTCATTGATCCTCTCTACTTCTCTCTTCTGAGTGGGATTGTAAGCGTGTGTCACCATGCTCACAATCAGCTTGAAAACCTTCTTTCTTTCTGGGGGGGACAGGGTTTCTCTGTGTAGCCCTGGCTGCCCTGAAACTCGCTCTATAGACCAGGCTGGCCTCATATTCACAGAGATCTGTCTGCCTCTGCCTCCCAAGTGTTGGGATTAAAGGTGAGCGCCACCACCACTGCTCAGCTTTGACAACATTTTTATTTTTTCAAACTGGCATTTTGAGCACAACAGCACCAGGGAGTACAGGCTCTGGAGATACTTTTGCCAGACCCTGCCAGTCCAGACTGGAGCCCCATGGGGAGGTGGTCTTCATCCGCAGTGGATGGACAGAGAGATGGTCCATGAAGTGCATATTCATTCTTGGCTTCTTCTCCTTGCTATACTTGTTGTTGTTGTTGTTTTGCTTTGTTTTGTCTTCCAAGACAGAGTTTCTCTGCATAACAGAGCACTGGCTGTGCTGGAACTCCCTCTGTAGACCAGGCTGGCCTCGAACTCAGAGATCTGCCTCCTCTCAAGTATTGGGATTAAAGGTTTTCATCCCCCACCCCACGAACAACAAAAAAGTGTGAATCAATGTAACAACCTACAGCCTCCTGATCAACCTCATTTCAATCAACCTTTTATGACAAAACAACGAAAACAACCTAAGCTTCTCTACCATATTCTCCGCAGACCCCTATAAGATTTATTTGTATTTTATGTGTATGTCACCATGCGTTCCTTTCTTCCTTCCTTCCTTCCTTCCTTCTCTCCATACCTCCTTCCCTCTTTCCTTCCTTCCTTTTTTTTTTGTTTTTTTTTTGTGGTGGTGCTGGGGATTGAACCCAGGGCACCATGCATACTTGGCAAGCATTTTACCAACTGGGCTACATCCCTAACCCATTTTGTTCTTTGAGAATAGGCTGAGATACTTCTTTTTAATCTTTTCTGTGATGATGATTGTATTCGTTAGAGCTTCTACTGCTGTGATGAAACACCATGACCGAAAGCAGTTCCAGAGGAAAGGTACTATTTGGTTTACACTTATGTATCTTAGTCTACCATTGAAGGAAGTCAGGACAGGAGCTCAAACAGGGCAGGAACATGAAGGCAGGAGCGGATGCAGAGATGGAGGAGTGCTGCTTACTGGCTTACTCCTGATGGCTCGCTCAGCCTGCTTTTTTACAGAACCTAGAACCACCAGCCCAGGCGTGGTACCACCCAGCAATCACTAGCTAAGAAGATACTCTATAGGCTTGTTTAAGCTCCATCTTATGCAGGCATTTTTTTAAACTGAGGTTCCCCCCTCCGGTGACTTTAGCTTGTGTCAAGTTGACATAAAACTACTAAACACAACGACCATATTTCCTGAATGAAAATTAAGGATAAGCATGTATTACACTTGTAATCACATCATGCTCAGGACGTGAAAGGTTGAGGCAGGAGGACTGCTATGAGTTTGAGGTGAGTCTAAGTACAGAGTGGGACTCTTTCTCAAAAAACAAATGAATTAGCTGGATGTGGTGGCACGCACCTTTCTTCCCACAACTTGGGAGGCAGAGACAGGAGGATCTCTGTGTATTTGAAGGAAGGCTGGTCTATAGAGAGAGTTATAGGTTAGCCATGGCTATGCAGTGAGACCCTGTCTCAAAAACAAAAAGAGGCTGGAGATCTGGTTAGGAGTATTGTTGTTCTTGTAGAGGACCTGGGTTTGATTCCTAGTCCACCCATGGTGGCTTACAATCATCTGTAACTTCAGTTCCAGGGGACTCGATGCTCTCTCCTGAATTCTGTGACCACCAGGGATGTACACGGTGCACACACACACACACACACACAGGCAACATACAGACACAAAGTAAATGCATCTAAAACCCCCAAACAAACAGCAAACTAAAAAGACCCAAACAAAACAAAACGATAAAAGGATGGGAAGATTGACATGTCTGAACACTATTTTATTTTATTTTTTGAGCCAGGGTTTCAATATGCAGCACTCGGCTGGCCCAGAACTCACTACGTAGATCAGGCTGGCCTTGAACTCGGAGATCTGTCTGCCTCTGCTTCCTGAGTGCTGGGACTAAAGGCGTGCTAAAGGCATATGCCACTACATATCTGAATACTCTTCAGGAGACAAAGATTATTTGGAATCTGTGTGATGGCTTGCAAAATTCAGGGATAAACTTGTTATTACCACAGAAATGGTGACGTCTTTGGACACCGTAACCACAGACCTGTCGCTTAAGTACAGTAATGAACGAATGTGGGCCAGTGAGATGGCTGAGAGGGGAAAGCACTTGCCACCAAGTCTGTTGGCTGGAGTTCAAGTCCCAGGGACGGTGTAGTGAAAAGTCAGAAATGACATCTGACCTTGAGACCTGTGTGAGTGCACAAATACATGGAATAAATGCACAAACAAACAAACAAACAAACAAAAACACTTGAGCAACTATGACTTAGTGACTTCTAAAAGGTTCCTAGAGTATCTGAAGAAGAAATATTGTCTAAACTCAAAACACCTGAAGTTCCCAGCGCTGAAGGCAACATCAGGGCTAAGACAGAAAAAGGGCTTCAGGCTAGAAAGACGTGCGAGCTGTTCAAGAGACCCACACCTGCGTCTGAACACGCTGAAGATCATCAGATGTCACTTTATTTGGGGAAAGGCAATCCCAGGGACACGTCTCTCCATTACATGAGAGGGAACTGGGGAGGCCTGACCACACCAGAATGGGGGCAACATGGAAGAGACTTGGTGAGGCTAGAGAAAGGAAATGGAGGTTCAGAAAGGTTTAGTGGGTGACCTTCGGAGGACTGCCATCTTCTGCTTGTGGGATAATCGAGCGTACACAGCTGCTCTGTGACCAGCTACTGGCCCAGCATCTCCCCATCCTGGCTTTGTGCTTCCGAGGATGGCAAGCTTTTAGCCTGTCTGGAGTTAAGGACAGCCACAAGCAGGAGTATGGATGCCAGGCTAAGACTTGGCATGGACATGCCTGTGTCTCAGTTTCCCAGGTGGTGAAGGGTAATTAGTGTCTTGCTGTTCACGCTCCTCCTCCCCACAGGTGTGTAAGCAGAGCTGGCTCTGGAATGATGGTGCCCCAGGGGAGGCTGCAGGAGGGCTGTAGAGAGGAGGGGCAGAAGCAAGGACCAGATCCAGTCCCATCAACTTTCCAAAGCACCAGGAGGGCCCCAGCTGTCCTGGAACTTGTTATATAGACCAGGCTAGCCTAGAACTCACAGAGATCAGCCAGCCTCTGCCTCTTGAGTGCTGGGATTAGAGGCAAATGTCACTATGACTGGCTAATATGTGTGTGTTTTTGTTGTTGTTGTTGTTTGTTTGTTTTTTTTTTGAGACAAGGTTTCTCTGTAGCTTTGGAGCCTGTCCTGGAACTAGCTCTTGTAGACTAGGCTGGCCTCGAACTCACAGAGATCCGCCTGCCTCTGTCTTCTGAGTTCTGGGATTAAAGGTGTGCACCACCACTGCCCATCTTGGTTTTCTTTTGTTTTTTTTTGTTTTTTACTAATTAAGAAAAAAATCTCTAGGGGCCAGCAAAATGGCACTCTCTCCAATCTTAACTCAAGTTAGATCCCTGAGATGCACATGGTTCAAAGAAAGAGCTCCTGCAAGATGCACTCCTCCACTCAAGTGCTGTGGCGCACACACACACACACACACACACACACACACACACACACAAATGTAAAACAAAATTCCCAAGTAAGCACACAAGCTGACCTTAACTCTTCCCCTTTTCTAGTCCTGGCCCAATCTTCTATCCTCCTTCCAGTGACTAAGCTCACAGGAGCTTCTGCTTAGCTGGGTGAACAAGCGTCATCTTCACAGGCTCCCGGACCCCCTGCGGGCTGTTTCCACAGTGCTGCAAAGCCTTTATTGCCAGGCTTCGGGGTGTCACCCCCATCTTGGCCTGGTGCTGGTCCCTGGCCTGTCTGGATGTTGGGGAGTGATAAGCTTTACTTCCTGTTTGCAGGATTTCAGCACGGTGCATGGTCCATGGAGTGGGGACCCTGCAGACCTTCAGGACGCCACAGAAGGGACAAGAGGTAGTTATTGGAAGACGGTATAGGCTCCGTATTTACTGGGCAGCTCAAAGGTGTGGCAACCGAGACTTTTAGGAACAAAGTCGCAGAGGAACCTGGCAACCAAAGAGTTCTGGATTAAGTAAAAACGTCCACTGACTCTGATTCAGAAGTCATCTGATTTTTTTTTTTTTTGAGACAGGTTTTCTCTATGTAGCCTAGACTGTCCTGGAACTTGATTTATTGCAGGCCAGGCTGGCCTCGACCCTCGGAGCTCTGCCTGCCTCTGTAGCACATCACCACCGGCCCGCAGTCATCTGATTAACGTCATTGCTTCATTTCCATTTAAAATTTTATTACTTGAAAACACTCCACAAAACAAACCAAGAAAATGTAAGACCTAAATGAACTCAGTGACAGATTATTAAGGGACTAGCTCTGCCCCCCGAAACCACCATACATTAAAAAATTTAAAAGAAATAGAAATGCCAAGTTCAAAAATATTTATCCAAAAAAGTAAGGCATCCACTTAAAAAAAAAGATAATAATTCAAGGAGGGGGTGGGTAGAGGCTGAAGGAATGAGAAGAAAGGGATGGAGGGATGGTCCCTGGTCCCCCAGAGGCCCCACAGCCTGCCTGGACTACACTCTGGAGCGCCATAATCAACCCAAACCCAGCCTCTCACCAGTTAGGGGTCAGGTGAGCTAGGTGAGAAGTCAGGGGACCTGACGGCCAGGAAAAGGCCCTGGGGTATTCCAGTTTAAGTAGATGGAATGGGGCGTGGGGTCCTTGGCACAGCAGGTACGGAGGCTGCCAGGACAAGGCAAACACTGTTATCTTCCCGTAGAGCACAGGCCGGTAGCTCTCGTGGAAGGGACTTTTCTGAGCTCTCCAAAGGGAGTGGCATTCTGTCACTGCCCTTCCATCTTGTCCCAAAAGGGATGTCAGGATGGTGGTGGGATCATTTGAGTTGGGGGGGGAGAGGAACTAGCCTTCAGAAAACACTCCCCCAGCAACAGGGTCTCCCCAGGGTGAGGGCTGAGCATCTCTGGGGAGGGGGAAGCACCCTTCCTTCCAGGGGAGGCATTTAACACCAAGTCTGTCCTGAAGGGTAGAACTAGGGAGCATTTTTAGGCTCAGTTCTTGGAGGGGAGATGACTTAAGGCTGGTTTGACTCTGAATCTCAGGCCTGAAGGGCTTGGGGATCCTTCCGGCCTGGTCCTTGAACCAAGGTCCAGGGAAGAAAAAGCGTGAGGGTGGCCGGCAGTGCTGTGGGTGAGAAGAGCGGCTGGGATGCTCAGGGGGCCAGCGGGGGTGGCTGAGTCGCTTTGCCCTTAAGAGAGACATAGATATCTATTCGACTGAAGGTAAGAAGCCTTTCTGGCTTCAGGGAGTTTTGGCACCACAAGGAGACAGGAGGCAGAAGCAGAGGCAGGATCACGGGATAGGGCTTGGCTTCTGCAGTCTGAGCCTACCCCTATGTATTCCACAAGCTTGGCTTAGAGCTGGGGATAGGGTGGTCCTCCTTCTTGGTCCTTAGCTCAGTGGGGAGGAGGCATCCTGAAAGGGAAGTTTCTCAGCAGGGGGCCTAGGCTGGGCAGTGGAGTGGTAGGTACAGGGTCCCTGGTGAGTGAAGAGGCATTTCGGTCTCTCCAGAAGATGGTGAATGGTAACACTTGTGTTTGCTTTGCCTTCCCCAGCAGCCCACTGTGCTGCCACCTCCTTCCCAATTGAAGCTTCACCTGGGCTCAGAACTAGGGAGAAGAAGCAGCAGTGAACCCGAGTTTCTTAGAGGCACCGGAAGGGCATGGGCCCAGGAGGAAGAATCCTGCAGGGTACCCATGGCACCTCCAGTCTCCTCTAACCCTTGGAGTGCCTGCAGGCCCTGGTGCACTGACCTCGACCATGGGCCTTGGGACTGGAAGCGGGTTCTTTGGGTACAAAGGTCAGTGTCTTAGAACGTGTCACTGTGGACACCCAGGACTTGGCCCTGCCTGACAGAAGTATAGGTGTGTGTGTGTGTGTGTGTGTGTGTGTGTGTGTTAGGGGAACGTAGGCAGGGATGCAGGGCAGAGAGGATGAAGTGGGGAGTGGTCAGTTAAAGGGACGGCAGTCCTCAGGCCTAGGGCTGTTCCTCTGAGTCCTGGTCCTTGACAGGAGCAGGCTGGAAGATGGGCTTCTGCTGATCCTCCATGTCATCGGTTGCTTCCCCTGCCCCCGAGTCCCCATCCACCTGTGGATACACGACCACACACATCTTCTGACTCACTAGGGTTAGTGACTCTGTGGAAAGGACAATACAGAAACCAGGTCAGTGCCTGCATGGAGCTGGTGGATGGCTGGTAGGCTGCCCCAGGTCTGTCTGCGGATGCCAGCGGGTCATCTCTCCTTAGAGGTCTTTGAAGACATCTGTCATTCCTGGCCCTGAATGAGGAGCCCTGTGGACTCAAGTGAAGATAGGGCTCCCCCATTAGACTGCTCTGTATTTACCCAAGAGGCCCTCTCTCTAGCCACTACTTACCAATGAAGTCATTGAAACACTTAGGTTTGTGTTGCCAGTAGACACCCAGGAAATAGACAGGTACTCCCGTCAGCATGATGGCCAGGCCAATGCCACACACCACTGGCTCCGACCACAGACTGAAGATCAGCAGGAAGGCCCAGAACAGCAGATATATGATGGGAAACAGCAGATTGATCTGTGGGACAGAAGTACTGTGAGTTATGTGGCTCTTAGAGGCTTTAGGATGAGGGCACCTTCTCTCTTCTTCATCCTCCTCCTTGAGGGCAATGGTTGAGCTTCACTCAGCTCTGTGTCCCACACTTCGGGCTCTTATAGGTGCTCTATCAACAGATGCTGGTGAAATCGGGCAGTGGGGCAGGGAAGTAAGGGCCCCTCCCAGGTGAGGTCAGATAAGACCTCATGACTCATATAAGTGCCTATGGCAGCCAGAGAAGCCCCGGGGGACTGAGAAGCTGGTAAGGGTGGGACCGAGAAGCCGGTAAGAGCGTTAGTGTACACACACTTTCAGAGGTCCTGGGGGGAGCGGGGGAGGGCAAAGAAACGACCTGGTCAGTTTTGGCTCCTGTCTTCACATCTACTTCCAGGCCCAGGCCTCATCTGGCTGCACCAAATGGGTCTCAAGTTAGAATGGGTCTCGGTTAGAATGTATACAAGCAGACAGAAGGAGATTCACTTTGGAACAGAGACATAATGTAACGAACCCTAATACTGGAGGGCCAGGGCCCACCCAGGGTGTAAGATTTAAGAGTGAGGTAAGGAAATGACTGTCTCATGCACACGTGGCCAAGAGCCACAATGATCCAAAAATCTGCCCCGCCCTGGATGCAGCAGAGGAAGAAAGGGGCTCCGAGGCAGGTCCTCTCACCTTGATGGGGCGGGGAATGTCCGGCTTCCTCCAGCGAAGGACTATCTGCCCTGCAACTGTTACCCCGTAGAAGAGGTAGTTGATGAAGCCCACATAGTTGATGAGTGTGTACATGTCACTGGTGACCAGCATCAGCAGCGTGGAGAGGCACTGGAGAAGTGAGAGTGACGTGAGAGGTTAGGGCATGGTCTGCCCCTCCAGGCCAGGTGTGCTAGTTAATAGTGGACATCGCAAGATAGGGACTTCACAGCCACCTTGAGTAGCCTAGGACGGCCATACCTTTATGGCCAGGAGCATCTCTCTGGCTTTTTTGAGACAAGGTCTCTCTCTGTAGCCTTGGTTGTCTTAGAACTTGTTCTATAACCCAGATTGGCCTCAAATTTAGAGAGATCTATCTGCCTCTGCCTCCTGAGTGTTGGGATTAAAGACGTGTGCCACCACGTCTGGCTCAAAGTAATTTGCAATGTTTTATCCATGATTCAGAAGGAAAAGAAAATTAATTCAAAAAACGTAATGAGGACAAGTTATTGGGTCTTCCTTTACTCTCTAGAGCAGTGTTTTGCAATCTTCCTAACGTTGCACCCCTTTAATACAGTTCCTCAGGTTGTGGTGATCCCCCTCAACCATAAAATTATTTTCATTGCTACTTCATAACTGTAGTTTTGCTACCGTTATGGATTGTAATGCAAATGACTGCAGGAGATCTCATAAGCGGCCCCTGTGGAGGTCGCCACCCATGGCTGAGGGTTGCTGCTCGAAATGCTTCTGTTCTTTTTACACCATTTTTTCCCCAAAGTGGCCTTTCCCCCACCATCAATTCAAGAGTTTTCCCCTGGCCGTCCGTGACTTTTCTTATCACGTGTGCCCTGAACTAGCCTTATATCGATGGCCCCTTCCAAGAGGCTGACAGGGTCCAGGGCAGGAAGTGATGGAAGGGGAGAAGGGTGAGCGTGTGCATGACCAGCTCAAACAGAGGCTCAGTGCTGTACCCTTGTGGTAGCAGGTGCCAGTGAAGCCAGGGACAGAGACATGGTTTTGTGAGACTGTGGCATCCCAAGGCTTTTCAGTCTGACTCCATAGAAGAGGAGAAGGAAAATGAGCCAGCCCGAGAGCTGTGGGTGTTTTAAGATCTTCTCTAATTATATCCCCTGACCTTCACAAAGCATCGCGCCGGCCACACGTGCTATCTCAGCTGGGGCTCACTGCAATGCAGAGCTAGACCAGAAGGGGGACAGGTATGTGTGTGCAGAATGTGTGAGTCCCAACCCAGGCGTGGGAAGGATCTGCGCGAGGCCAGCAGCAGCAGGGGGCCTTACTGTGAAGAGCAGCGCTGGGATTGGGGTGCAGCGCTTCACATGGATCATGGCCAACACGCTGGGAAGGTGGCCTTCTCTGGCTCCAGCAAAGAACAGCCTGGCGAGGAGAAAAGTCGGTCAGCCTGGGATAGCCTGTGGACCACTAAGCCGAGGCTCTCTCATTCACGCCCACCTTTGGCCCCCACACTAGTACCCTCCACGAGCCGGGACCTGCCTTTGTGTGCGCACTTTCCAGACCATTAGCCACAGGGCCCATGTTCCCAAACACAGGCACAGGCAGACCAGAGGCAGCCAAGAGATAGGTGGATGGAGCCTGGGCATGTGGAGACTGAGAGTGTGATCTGGCTGGCTCCCTCCGAATCACTCCCCTGTTTCAAGGCTCCAGGAATGGCTTCTCTGCCCTTCTTTTTTAGTTTGAGTTCTTTGAGACCCATTCTCATGCAGCCTATGTGGCCCTGAACTTCTCTGTAGCCAAGACAGGCCTAGAATCCCTGATCCTCCTGCCTCCGTTTTCTGAATGTTGGAATTAAAGTTTGTCTCTTTACCTGACCGTATTTCTCCTTTAAATGAGAACCTTCTCACCCTTAAGGGCTATTGATTCCCAGGCACACAGCTCTGGGCTTCCCGTGCAATGCTTTAAAAACATCCTCATTCTATTCAGAGAACAGCTGCTTCTGTGAGAGTGGAGAGGGGCGGTGGACTGGAAAAGGGCAGGGGGGAGCCTGTGGGAGCCTGTGGGAGCCTGTGAGAGCCGGTAGAAATTCTGAGGTATCTTCTTCGGTGTCCATAACTGTCAACTTAGCGGTCACACTTAAACTTTGTGCACTCAAAGTTTGTACCTTCAGAACTACGCATTCTATTCCCAAGAAGACTTCTTAAAAACAAACAGAAACAACGGAGAGGCACTAAAAGGGACACACAAAGGCTCTGGCACCGAGTCAGACTGCCAATGACCCGAGTGCTTAAAATTATGAGACTGACTAAAAAAATTAAGATATATCTGTAAGATAGAAAATTATGAAGTAAAAAAAAATCAAGTTTTTAAAGATTTTATTTCACGTGTATGGGTGTTTGTCTGAAATGTATGTCTGTGAGCCATGCCGGTGGAGGCCAGAAGACGCAGTCAGATCGTTACAGATGGTTGAGCCGCCGTGTGGGTGCTAGGAGTTGAATCTGGGCCATCTCTTCAGCCCTTGAAATCATGTTTCTGAAGAGAATGATTATGTGAGAACATCACACAAAAATGCAGAATACAAAACTGCGATCCTGAGCTGCACATGGTGGCACAAGCCTGCGAACCTGGCACACCAAGCCTGAAGCGGGGATTTCCAGTTTGAGGCTAGCCTTATATGAGCCCCTGCCTCACAGATGGGGACGGGGCTGGAGGGCTGGCTCTTTGGTTAAGAGCACTTGTTGTTCTTGTAGAGGACCTGAGTTCAACTCCCAGCACCCACACGGTGGCTCACAGCCACTTGCAATTCCAGCTCCAGGGGACCTGACACTCTTTCTGACTATGTGGGTTCCAGGCATGCACACAGTGCACAGACATACAGTCAGGCAAAAGTCATATACATTAAAAGGTAATTATTTTCTTTTTTATTTCACTTTATCTTATGTGCCTCGGGGAACTACAGACAGCTGTGAGCCACCATGTGGGTGCTAGGAATTGAACTTGGGTCCTCTGGAAGAGCAGCCATTGCTCTTAACCACTGAGCCATCTCTCCAGGCCAAAAGGTAATTTTAAAAACAAAATCTAGACAATGGGAGGGGGATTATACACCCTTAGGAGGGGAAGGAAATAGTGGATAAGACAGAGAGAGACAGAGACATAGACTCACAGAGAGTAACATTAAAGCAGCTCTTCCCCCTCTCTTTTATGCCTCTTCCAAACAGAACAAAACAAGACAACCGGCCACCAAAACCCATCCTGTAACTGCTGGCAGTCCTTTACATGACAGCATTCCAATCTGTTCTCTTGAAAAGTTTTAATCTCAGTTATTTACCTATTTGTTTGTGTGCATGCTCTCTATGGCATACGTGTGGAGGTCAAATGACAGCTTGTGAAAGTCAGCTCTCCCCTTCCATCCTGTGAGTTGGGTTCCTGGGGTCAAACTCAGGTCCCCACGCTTGGCAGTAAGTTTCTTTACCTGCTGAGTCTCCGACTTTTACTTTTCTCTAGGGCAAGTGGCCCCCCAATGGATGACAGGAAGGTGATAATGTGCCGGTGCACAGGCTTTGGCTACACGTGGCTCAGGCTTTTAGCCTTCTTGATTTAGCCTCCTGAGGGCTGAGGTCAGAGGTGTGTGCCACCACTCCTAGTACAGACCACTGCCACTTCATGCTTTGCATACAGGGTTGAGTGGTGCTAACAGTGGCAGTCAGAAGTACGGGAGCTGACTGTGACTCCAAGCACCCATAAGCAGTTGTCACCATGAACTATTCAGGCCAGCTTCTCTAATTTCATGCAAACACATGCAGCCCCTCCCTTTTCCCATGCTATGGTCTTTTCCAGCCAGCAGAGTCTAGTGCACTAGGTTGAACCTAGGGGGCGCTATGAGTTACGTCATGCATGTGCCCCGGCTCTCATTCATGTCCTCTTCCACGTACAGCCAGGAGCAACTGTCCAGGTCTACCAGCCCCATGTCGGGTTCACAAGCTAGGGAACTATGGAGAGTATGGTGGGTGCATGTGCGCACGCACACACGCACGCACACACTGCTTGCTCAGCAAGGACCATCCAAGTCAAACTGAGACATAAAAGAATGAAAGAGAGGAGGGAGGGAAGAAGGAGAGAAGGAAAGTAGTAGGTGAGCAGAGGTGGCCTGGGGAGGGAGGCCACACCTTTGGCATCTCCTGCATGCACACACGACTATGCTGCATGCATGCAGACCACTATGTGGCCTGCCTGAGGGACGAACCCCAAACTAAAGCGAATGTGGCCAGCCACTGTCCTCCAACAGATCCCAGGGAGCCTCAGGGGTCACTGCTCTTCCACTGCTCGCCCTCTGCTAGGGCCTCCAGGTGGCCACGGCGCCTGTGTAACATGCACACGAGGTTGCTAGGGGTGAGTGTGCGCCCTCCACAGGCACAGGTGATACCCACACTCTGGATCCTGAAAACCTGGAAGTCTGTCATCTCACGGGAACTTTTCTAGGATGTGACAGGGGGCTTGCAAACAGCTGAGCCCAGAGTCATCTTTGGAATTAGGACTGCTCCGAGGACATAGAAACCCTATGGGCCACACTAATGGTGACCCTTTTACATCTGTACACCCAGAAGTCCATTCTAGAGATGGAAAAAAGAACATAAAGGAGGGCCTGACCCCTGGATAGGCAGAGGCAAGGTTCCAGGGCCCACTCATGTTTCTGGCTTCCCAAGGAATTCTGGGTTGGGGTTGTGGCTATTGGTTTTCATTGAAAAAGTTTCCTTTCTGCTCTTCCCTAACCAGCCTTGTGGCCTCTTGAGTAGGGAGCAGTCCTACACCCTTAGAACACTCAGAAGGATCTCATCTCATGTGGAGTCTGACTCCAGACATTCATGGGAGGCCAGATCCAGAGGCTTCAAAGCTTGGTCCCTTTCAAAGGAGGGTTTCTTTCTGGACAGTAGCAGCCTGCATCTAGACAAGGGGTAACAGGGACTCTAGGAACGTAGTCAGGATACTGTCCTGCTGCCAAAGCAAGTGGGCTGCCACCTGAACACCACATAGGTCACTCTGTGAGCAGCAGACCCCCTCAGCACACACACTGACATGCATACTCCTGCAAAGCCACCACTCAGGAGGTAGCACAGAACCCTGCTGACAGACAAGTCCATTAAATACACACAGAACAATGGACACAGAAATGCCCTGGGCAAGCACTCACCGGGAGGAGGTAAAGAGTGAGCCATTGACGCCTCCAAATGTGGACAGGGCAACAGAGATGGGCATGATCCAGGCCATGACCCCCAGAAGCTTCTCTCCAAAAGTCTGGGAAAGAAAACAAGAAGTGAGTGACAAGAAAGAGGTAAGGTCCCTGTCCCAGCTTGCTCCTCACTTCCGGAGTGCCTGTCTCCCATCTACCCTGCTGATCCTCTCTGAGAGCCAGGGACAGCTACACATCAGGAACAGATGCTGTGGGCTAATTAGCTGAGGGGCCATGGTATGGCGGTGATAACAGTAATGAACTAACGCTCATCCTCCGTTACAAATGAAGAAATTGAGGCACTTAGTGATCCTACACAGGGGCAACGGAGGAGCCGAGATTGGAAGCCAGGTGCTGAAAGTCCAGTATGTGCACACAGAGATACACTTATGAATCAGATCTGGATTCAAATCCTAGTACCAACTTGAACAGGCTTATAACATGCATGTGTGTGCATGCACGAATGCGTATGTGTGCCCGTGCATGCAATACGCACGGGCACGCACACGCACATTGCGATCGAGTGCAGGATCTGGCTTGTGCTAGGCAAGTGTTCCACCACTGAGATAATTCTCTCTCAGCCCTGGCTTTGTTAATTTTGAGCCTCAGTTTCCCATCTGCGAAAGAGGAATGAACCTGAGGCAGAGTCTCTAAATTCACAGAAGCAGATTCTGCTGGTGGGAAAGTAAAGACGGGCTAGTTTCTTTAGCTGAGAAAGAAGTGGCTGTGAATGTGCAGGTGCGTCTTCGTGTACATATACATGTATATATACAGTGTAGGGGACCAGCCTTCTCGGGAGTCTCTGAGTCAGACGCATGGTATGAGCCTGGGAGGTGAGATCTAGAACAGATGTCCTGGTGTTGTGTGTGGGGAGCTGCAGGATTTAGAAGCAGGCAGCCACAGGAGACAGCGGAGCATCTTTATCTCCAATGATGAGGCAAGTGATGGGCGTGTGGTCTGAAGCTAGGTGAAGGGATAGCATGGCTCCTAGGCCTACCTCAGATGTCAGTTCTCTGTGAGCAGAAATCTCTCTGATTTCTGAATTATTTACTAGTGCATGCATGCGTGTGTGTATGTGTGTGTGGTGTTGGGGACAGAACATGGGGCCTTGCACATGCTAGGCAAGTACTCTACTACTGGATTACATCCTTGGCCCTTCAACACCCACTTTTCCCTGATGAGAGCCATCAGTCTGCATGATACCCAGAGAAGGAAAGAAGGACAGAGAATCAGTATGTCTTGGGCAAGCATCTGTCTCTGTGAAGAGCAGTCTGTCTCCTTATATAACCTGTATGCTTAGAGTACCCTAGAGCAGGAGTCAGTGACCTTGTTCTATAAAACATTAGATATTTCAATACCAAAAGTCACGACAGCTGTTTTGGCCAATCCAGCCATTGGTTTGCTCCTGGGCACTTAGAGATACCCTTTCGGGGACACATGTAGATTTGACCCTGAGGAGGTGGGATGACTTCCAATGTCATGAGGCGCCGGATCAGGGAAAAGCAAGTGGGCTAAGTAGTCAGATCTACATCAGCGCTCTGGGTCTGGGACCCAGAACCATTTCTTACCACGGCGACTGCATTTGAGGCCAGCAGCTCCTGGGGGGACATTGCAGTGACATACGCGACATTGGCAAAGACATACACAAATGTGACCAGTGGGATGGAGATGAAGATGGCCCTGGGAAGGTTCCTGCAGAGGAGAGGAGAGGAGAGGGAAGCCCGGACTAGAGTGGGTTCTGCTAGGGGACCACAGGAGTCTAGACTTGCAGCTTATTGCCTTTCCTCTCTCTGGGAGACGGGCTTTGACTCAGGTCGGGCAGGATAATTTGGAGGAAATGGAACAGCTTAGGCTAGCTACTTATCACTTCTTATCACTCAGATCTGGACCATGCACCCTTTCTGCTGTCTTAAAACACAAGGCTGGGTCTGGTTCTGAACAGATACAATGCCAAGACTTCTCGGGACAGCTCCTTCCTCACACTGGCCTGTATAGCTTTCTGACTTTCTTCTTCTTTTTTGGTTTTTCAAGACAGGGTTTCTCTGTGTAGTCCCAGCTGTCTTGGAACTCACTCTGTAGACCAGGCTGGCCTTGAACTCACTGAGATCCACCTGCCTCTGCCTCCTACATGCTGGGTGTGCGCCACCACCACCTCACCCAGCTTTCTGATTCTCTACTTGCCCTGGGACAGTCATAGGACCCTTTCTCTTTTGTTAGCAAGGTGGACAGCAAGTGGTTCAGATTCCCCGGAGATGATCTGTTGCTTCCTGAAAGAGCAGGTCACAGCCAGGACGGGGCAAGATGTGGATTTGTGTTCCCTTTCCCAGCGTTGGGCACCGTGTGGCCTAAGGGTCACCGGAAGACCTGGACGGACGCTTTGACTCACTTGTAAGGATCCACAAGTTCCTCAGTCACGTAATTAAGAAAATTCCAGCCTCCATAGGCAAAGGAGCCCTGGAGGAAAGCCAGAGCGATGAGGCCGATGTCAGGTTCTTGAAAATTCTCAAATGCATTCTTTGGTTCCAACCAAAAGAATTCTCCTGTGGATACAACAGGCAGGAGGCTACTCAGAGAGATGAGCCCAGGCTCAGCAGCCCCTGGCCGCCTCATGCATTGTTTTGCCCTCCCCTGTGGGGATATGCTAGCTTCTTGTCTGCTCCTCAGTGAGCCCACTGAGAGAAGGAGAGCTAAGAGCAGTGGGGAGATCCAGGCCCAGAGCTTCTCAGGCCCCGGCACCTCAGAACCATGCATCCAAACAAGGGTTCAGGTTCAAAGCACATCTCAGAATGTCTTTTATTATTTTTATTTTATTTCATTTTTTTTTTTTTGAGACAGGGTTTCTCCCTAACTGTGCTGGCTGTCCTGAAACTTGCTTTGTAGACCAGGCTGACCTTGTACTCAAAGATATCCTCCTGCCTCTGCCTCCCTAGTGCTGGGATGGTATGGGCCACCATGCCTGGCAGACTGTCCTTTTTTGAAAAGGCAATGTTATTGGAAGGAAGGTTCATGTAAATGGGGAGGTTAGCATCAATGGCAGTCTTTTGACAACTTTCCTTGACATAAGATTTGCATTTTTGTGAAGAAAGCATAAGGAACAACTGTCAGTCAAATTCAAGCTCACACAGAACTCCAGCACCCTGTCAGTCCAGGCATGTTTTACTTGCTTTGCGAATAGCCTATCACTTCCTAAGGGATATCTGGTCTCCTTCTGGGTCCTTCAGTAAAGAGCCTTTAAACTGCCTTCCCAGAATTTACCACAGTTTCTAAATACTGTGAACCCTCAAAAAGCTGGCACTGGGCTGGAGAGATGGCTTAGCAGTTCAGATCACTGACTGGACCTGCACAGGGCCCATGTTTAATTCCCCTGGGTTTGAGTACACACACACACACACACACACACACACACATGCATGTACATATGCACACACACATGCACGCACATGCACGCACACACACACACACACCACACCACAGATACCCATAGCTGCTGACTAAAAAGGGCTGGGATAAAACAGAGTAATTGGCTGTGTTATTTAGACATCTGCAGCTCAGCATTAGGACAGGAAATGAGGAGCTTTGTGTGAGCAGGAGAAAGAGCTGAGATTGGGTTAGGAAGAATTCATCATCTTTGAACGGATAGGACAATGTTTCCTAAGCCTAGATTCCTGGAAACAGTATGGACTCCCGCAAAGGGCTTAATGCCGCTGATGAACACGGTGAGGGGGACATCTAGCACAGACATAGTCTGCAGGGCCTCCACTCTGCCTTCCGAGCTGGGGGGCAGGCAGGAGGTGCTCCGGTTTGTCATCTCACTTTCTCCAAGAGGTAGTGACGCCACCGTGCAGAGCCCAGCGGTGCTGCGGGTCCCATGGAAACCAAATACAGATCAAATCCAATGGGCAATGTTGGCAGAGGCCTCAAGAATGCAGAGCTCTTTCCCCCGGAGATTATGAGTAATATTGAAATGCATAAGATTCTCCTCTTCTGGTCTTCATTTTAAGATATTAAGAAAGCACAACAGAAAATGTAAAAAACTTCTTCCCTGGGGTTATGCCAAAAGGGCAACTGAGTTCAGCAAACTGGGGCCCTTGCTTAGCTGTCGTGAGGAAAGTGTGGAGGGATGGATCTTTGTGAGATGGCGTATGGGAGTGGAGGTGGGGCGTCCCTAACCCTGAAAACAATTTCTCATCTCCTTTGTCAAGCAAATGGACAACAGAAGTGAGTCTAAGTCACGGCCAGGAAACCTCGGGATGCATCCAGGTGAAGGGTGGGTGAGGAGTTGTGCAGAGCCCTGTGGTCCCCACGACATTACCTTTGCATATCTGCACAACACCCATGATAATGATCAGGGCCAGGGCCAGGAGCTTCCCAGCAGTGAAGATGTCTTGAACCCGGGTGGCCCAGCGGACACTGGAGCAGTTGACCCAAGTCAGCAGCACTGAAATGACAACACCAGATACGGCCTCAGAGTCTGCAGGACACGCTGCCTCCCGACCTCACACCCACAGCCCCAGTGACCAGAAACTGGCTGGGTTAATAGGTTACAATGGGGATTACATGCCCCAAATTAGAGCTTGGTCAGAGCATTCATTCCCGGTTCAGGGCTAGGAGCCAGATAGGCAGGAACGTGTGGGCACTGACTCAGGAGACTTGTTCACGATCAGGGTACAGAACGGACTTCGGATTCCAGTTATTATCTGTTCGTGGGGAACGTCAAGCCACTAGTATAATCTTGGATATTGCCTCACTGAGTCAGGTTTTGGAGCAACAGAAGGTTAAGGACTTTTGTTACTTAGGTCATTAAAGTACAAAATTCACCTTACATCAACAAGCAGCAACAACAAAAAATTTGTGCCCTCCTGCTTTAGCCTCCTCTTGAAGTGTCTGAGGTACAGGTTTGTGCCACCACATCCACCTCAAAATCTACCTTCTTAAAGAGTACATTTTGGGACTGAATAAGCATGGGTTGAAACTGGATTCTCTGAACATGGCGGACAATGAAGGCTGATGAGAAGCCAAGGACAATGGCACTAGGTTTCGATCCTAATACATGAACTGGCTTTGTGGGAGCTTAGCCTGTTTGGACGCTCACCTTCCTGGACCTAGATAGAAGTGGGAGGAACTTGGTCTTCCCGCAGGGCAGGGAATTTGGTTTGCTCTTCAGTACCGAGAGGGAGGGGGAATGGAGTAGGGGGAGGAGAAGAGGAGTGGGGATAGGGGGAGGGGAGTGGGGGGAGGGGGCAATATATGGGAGGAGGGGGAGGGAAATGGGAAACGGGGAGCAGGTGGAAATTTTAATTGAAAAAGAATATAAAATAAATAAATAATAATAAAAAAAATTAAAAAAGTGTACATTTTGATGAGATTTGACAAATGGATTGTTAACCATGATCACACTCGATATCCCAGCATTCTAAAGATGTGCCTGTGTCCTGCTCCTGTGGATCACTTGTCCTCTTCCCCCACCATGGGTGACCACTAATCTTGAGTTTTGCTCCAAAATGTCACACAAAGGGAATTCTAGAATACCTAGGCTTTTGGATCTGACTTCTTACACTGAGATCTACTCATTTTGTTATATATTAACAGTTTGTTTTCACTGTTAGGTACTATTTATTTCTTATCTAGCTACAAGGTTGTTTTTTTCCATTCTGACGGCTACTCAGGTCCTGCCAGTTTGGTGTGATTATATATCTAAAGCTACCTACAAAGAAATGCGGTATGGAGGCCAGGCCTATAGACTGGCCTGGGTGAGGACACAGAAGCACTGTTGAGAGTTCGAGGCCAGTCTGGGTTACATAAAGAGTTTTGGCTAGCCTGGGCTATAGTATGACACCCTGTCTCAAAATACTAAGTTCTTATCAGCTGACCCCTCCAAGACCCCCAAACTTGTAAAGATCTGCACATGGTGGCATATAATTTTTTATATATACAGAAGAATATAATTTTAACAAAAGAGAAAAGTAAACTCTAGGCATTTGTCATCTTTCTGCCTAAAAATCAGAAAACAATAGAGACAAACTGTTGAACAGGCGGTTTCCCTGGACTGGGATGAAAATGTTTCTATCTATCTATCTATCTATCTATCTATCTATCTATCTATCTATCTATCTATCTATCTATCTATTTTTCCCGAGACAGGGTTTCTCTGTGAAACAGTCTCCTGGCTGTCCTGGAACTCGCTCCATACACCAGGCTGGCCTCGACCTCACAGAGATCCGCCTTACTCTGCCTCCCAGGTGCTGGGATTAAAGGTGCACACAACCACGCCTGGCAAAAGCATGATTCTTAATTTCCAGATTGTTGCAAACAATTTGTAGAGAACAAAGGGGAAAAGAATTTTCCTGGCTCTCCTTTTCCTGAAATAGTGGTAAGGGTACTCTCTAGTGTTCAGAAGTTGCCCACAGCACTGTGAAAAAAAAGAGGTCACTCCTGCCTTTCATGGCTCATTTGAATGCTGAGTCACAGTGACACCTTGTCTGCAAGTGCCTTCTAACTGCTCTAGGTCCTTGGGGACATGTCAACAATGCAGCAAGGTCCTGCATTACTAGCTATCTGTGATCTTCTTCCCTCCTCCCACCTTCCCCGATCTACCTGTTCGGTCCTTTGTCATTTTATTGATTCCAGACAGCACGCCCACAGGGTAAGCTATAGCAACCACATCTTACAGGCAAGGTGCAAGGTTTGTCCTTCCTGGAGGGAGCAGTCTTACACCATTTTGCTTATATCTCACTATTCATATTAAAGTTATCTGAGGCAGGGGGACTGCTCTGAGTTCAAGGCTACACTAGAGTACATATCAAGTACTGGGTTAGCCAGGGCTGCAGTTAAAATTCTGTCTTTAAAAAAATATATATAAAAATTATATATTATAATATATAAATATAAATTATATATAAATATATATTATATATATTTTGTTTTTTATATTTTTTACATCTTTAACTCCCAAGCATATTATCAGATAGCAGATGCGCAACAAATATTTAATAAAGAAAAAAAGTGCCATGATCCATTCGTTCTCCAATCTCTCTCTGAATTCCACAGCACATACCATTCTCCCTTATTCCCTTAGAATTTCATTAATCAGGGAGACAATCCCTAGTTGTTTTCATAGAGTTGAAAGAGTAAGGGAAAGACTGACTTTTGAGAGTAGAAACTCTTGATTCCTCACGCAAGAGCTATTAGTCAGGTTGCTACCATAGCTGAAGAATCAAAACATGTTCCTGGAAGAAGGATTTTAAGAGCCTGAACAGGGAGAACATTTTGTAAATACTTGAATGTTCCAGATGGACAGAGAGCTTGATAAATACACGTTTGGTTATCTTACTCAATTCACTAAGGATTTCAGGATCATGTGCCTGGTGACAATCCAGCCCGAATCACTCTCAACAACTTGACCATGACCTCGTCTTCTCCCCAGGGCCCTGAGAAACGCTGGGTACAAGGCCAGGTGTCCCATACCCAGCAGTCCAGGCAGCAACAGCAGCCGTGACTAAAGCGTGTAGGAGACTGGCTTTTTTTTTTTTTTTTACAAAGAAGACTAGAAGAACAAAATGCATGTAGCTAAGGGATGGGTAAGGATTTACAAAGTAAGGGCTTGCACCTTCATCCCTCAACCTCCCCAGAACAAAACTATCTTCCACCAAGGGGCGGCGAAGGCAGATGGAGATGACAGGAAAGTACTTGAGGAAAGGAAGAGCAGGACAAACCCACAGGAGTGCCTCATGCTAAGAGGGGGAATCGTTCCCTACGTGCTGGGACAGAAAACATAAAATCCTCTTTACAAGACTCAAGGAGGCTGAGGTGACTGAAGGGCAGGTGTTTTGTCTTGTTAATGTCTTCTGTTACCGCCAGCCTTCACAAGAACTCAGACCCTGACTAATGTTTAACCGTTGAGAAGTAAGACAACTGCTGAGGAACAGGGTTGGGCAGACTGCCTGTGCCCCCTAATCTCTCAGAACAATGCTGCCGGTCCAAGGCCTACCCTTCAGAGCACATGACCGAGAGAAGAGAGGGACTTTGAGTCTCCTGGTACAGCCAACAGCTTCCCTCACAGCAGCTGAAACTTGAGCCTCAACCAGAGAGGAAAGGTCAGAGAGTGAAGGCAGTACTGGCTGGGTGTTGGCCAAGGCCTTCCTGCAGAGGAGGCCTGGTGCAGCCCATCTGCCATCCAGCACCCCTTCCTGCTGCCAATGACTCTGTTCTCTCTGTCTCTGTGCAACTAGACCCTGAATTCTGTGCACCTGGAAGCTAGTAACTTCAGGAAAGCCACATGTAGATGTGACCAGTTGCACTATAGCCCGAAACATAACAGTTTCTACCCCCCTCCCACCTCTCTACACAAGGTCTACCATGGCCAGGTATACTAGTATGCAAATGAGCCAGAGAAAGCTAGACCTCGTTCTGCGAGCTTGTCATCCCAACACTCAGAAGGCTGAGGCTGGCTGACATGAGTCTGAGTCTAGCTTTGACTGCTTAGTGAGTTCCAGGTCAGCCTGAACTAGAGAGATTTTGTCTTAACTACTTCCCTCAACACTGGCTCCCAAATTCAAAACCAAACGAAAAAGGTGAGCACAAACAATGTTTTGGGAGCAGAGCTTCTACGGGACTCAGTGAGTATCCACCCGGGGTCAGCCCAGGGCTTCCTGTGGCAGGGGGAACTTTGTAGCTTTGGTCTAACTAGAAAAGGTACTGGAGAACTCTAGTTCTTGTCCATGGTAGCCTATTCTGAGGGGTTGCTGTACTCTGGAGCTCTGTGGAACTCCAGGCTTATCTGATTCTCTCTCTCTATCTTCTCTCTCTCTCTCTCTCTTTCTCTCTTTCTTTTTTTTGTTTCCTGAATTAAAAATAGAAAAGGAAAAAGTTGAAAAGACAGACCACTTAATAAGGTCCTGTCTGAGAGGAAGACAGTGATGGTAGAGTCTCTAAGGCAGGGGCTCTCAATCTTCCTGATGCTCCCTGATGTGGTGACTCCCTGATGTGGTGACTCCCTGATGTGGTGACTGCCTGAACCATAAGATTATTTTCATTGCTACTTCATAACTGTAAATTTGCTACTGTTGTGAATCATAATGTAAATGTTTAATATGCAGAATATCTGATACGTGACCCCATAAGGGCTCGTAATCCACATGTTGAGAACCATTGTTTTAGGGGATACAGCTCAGTGAAAGAGTGCTTAACTAGCATTCACGGGGTCCTAGGTCCAATTCCCAGTGCTGGTAAGAAAAACAACCCCAAACCAGAAAACAGTCACCTTGTTCCTGGCGGAGAAGGCATGCTTAGCCTCCCCTCACACCTGACCCTCACACTTGGATGCTTAGATAACACAGAAGTTTCTCCTTTACTTCCTTTGCATTGAAGAGGTAGCATCAGGCTTCTCCTAGGAAGGCAGAATGATAGCCATCCAAAAGATGGCAGCATTCTAATACGCAGGATGTGTAAATACTGAAAAGGAAATTTGTAATTGTGATTCAGTTAAGGATCTGGAGACACAGAGCTTATTTTGGTTTATCCGAATAAGCCCAAATGTAATTATAAGAGTCCTAACAAGAGGGAGACAAGAGGACTAGAGAGTTGGCTCAACAGTTAAGAGTACTGGCCATTCTTCCACAGGACCTGAGTTCAATTCCCAGCACCCACATGGCAGCTTACAGCTGTCTGCAACCCCTGTTCCAGGGAATCTGATGTCCTCATACAGACATGCATGTAGGAAAAACACCAATGTACATAAAATAAAAATAAATAAATTTAAAAAGAGGAAGATGAAAGCTGTAAAAAAAAATGAGTTGATGATGGAAATGAGGGAGGAATGGAATACGGAGAGGGGGAGGGGGAAGGAGAAGACAAAAGGGTCCATGGGGCAAGGAATACAGGAGGACCCTAGAAACTAAAACAACTTCTTAGAGGGATGCAGCCTTATGGACACTTGAGTTTAGGACTTCTGACCTCCAAGACTGTAGGACAACAAATTATGTTGTAGGATGTTTGTACACTGTGATTGGTGTGATAAAAAGCCGAACAGCCAATAGCTAGGCAGGAGGTAGAGGCCGGATTCCCGGGAGAGAAAGAAGAGGAGGAGGAATCTAGGGATGCAGGAGCCAGGAGACATGAGAGGGACAGGGGGTGCAAGATGAAAGTGAGCTAATGCCACATGGCAGAAGAGTGATTAAAATATGGGTTAACTTAAGTTATAAGAGCTATTTGAGACAAGCCTAAGCTAAGGTCAAGCTTTCATAATTAATAACAAGTCATTATTTGCAGGCTGGTGGCCGATGAGAAACTACTACAAATCTGTGCAGTCTGAAGCCACGTGAGATTGTGGTGATTTCACAAAGGAGCAGTTAAAGAGGAACCCAGGGACAGACACTGTGCGGAAACAGCAGAAAGCAGGACCTGGCTTCCACAAGAAAAGCTTTTAGAGAGCGACTGGGTGGGGCTGGGGTGTGGTTCAGTGGTGCAGTGTGCACTTACCATGTGCCCTGGGGTCAAACCCCGGCACCAAAACAGAAGCACTATAGGGAGCAGCGGGGGCAACGTACACCCCGGCTCCAGAGTCCAGCAGGAAGAGGAGGGCTCTCTAAACACGGACTAGAGAAGCTGAGGTCAGCAGTGCGCTGATGCGGTTGGCACACTTTCGTACGGCAAGATGACATTCCAGTTCTTCTGGTTGCCCAACCAAGCTGGGACCCCACAACTAGGGCAACACCCTCTGCTCTTCCTCTCTCGGTGACTGTCCTGCCATGGACAAGCGTGGCTTCCTTCTTCTGAGAGAAACCCACAGCACAGGACAATAGTCCTCCTCCATGTAATCCCAGTGGGCTCCTCCAAATCCCCCCCCCCCATATTCCAGATAGCTTCAGCTTCACATGGACAACCCCGCCCCCCAAACAAAACAAAAACAAAGACCACAGGTCCAACTTCTAGCAAGGCAAGTGGGTACAGAATATCAAGATGATCCCAGGCACGATCCCTTTGTTCTTTATCCCCTTGCTTGTCTGTTTGGAGACAGGGTTTCAAACATCCTAGGCTGGCTTCCAGCTCTATATGGAGCTGTGGATGAATCTGAACTGCCGTTCCTCCTGCCTCCATCTCCCAGTGCTGGGATTACAAGTGTGCACCTCAATGCCTGGCTTGTCCCCATTGTTTTGTGGGTCTCCTTATTTATCAAAGGTCATGAGAGGAGTTAAGAGGGAAAGCCAAGAGGCTGAGGCTGGGGCTCAACGGTAGAGTGGTTCTCTGCCTAAGGGAAGCCTTGGATTCAGTCCCTAATGCTGAGGAAAACAAACACCCAAGAGATGATTTCAAGAGCCCTGTGACTGATTTCATTCCTCAAGGGAGAGGTAGAAAGAGGTCATACAGTTGGTTGTTGTAGACACCAGACATACTTTGACAGAACCCATTCTGTGATTTCTCTAGGCTTAATTCGGTAGGTGGAAAGACACATGAGGTTTAGGGAAGACAGGGAGCATTTGTAGGGGGTGGAGTCGTTGATAGATTATAAACTATAGATAAAAGAGACAATTTAAAATTCACCTCTTGAGACCATTTGAAATAAAACACAGTGGTCAGTAGTATAAACTAATCTTCACTTAGAATGTTCTAAAAATAGGGAGCTGTGACGTTGCTTGGGATTCCTCAGAATATACAGTCAGGGCTATGCCTGGCGCTCTCAGTTCTGGTCAGAAGAAGACTGGGCGAGTTTGAATGTCAGGCGAGGGCACAAGGAGTAAGTAGAACTCAGAATGGCTAGTGTAAGGAGTGAAGTGGTCAGGAGGGGGAGGGGATTAGAAACTTAGAGGGAAGGAGATAGGAATGTTCCCTCAGAGAGATGTGGCAGTTTTAACTCCAACAGGTTTTCATAACTTGAAGTACGCAGAGCTACTGTATCTGCTCTGTGTCTAAAAACAGTCCACTGTATCCTGCGGAGATATTTTGTAATCTGTGTGTATTGTCTAAGACTTTAGGTGGTTAATTAAAAATGTTTATAAACATAAACTCAAAAAGAGAACATGAACAAGACTTGGTGCTACAGGTCTGTAATCCCAGCTACATGGGAGATGAGGCAGAAGGATGCGAGTTCAAAGCCTGCATGGACTACAAGAATGGATTTGAGGCCAGCCTGGGCAACTCGGTAAGACCCTATCTCAAAAAAGTAAAGAGGGCTACAGCTCTAATTCATGGCAGAGCATTTGCCTCCCATACACTAAGTCCTACATTCAACCACTGAAAATGAAGGCTGGAGTGATGTGATTTTCTCAGAATCATTCTGGCAGAGCAGACAGAGGCCGACTTAAGCAGCTGGGAAAGGGGGTGGGACAGGAAGTTGTGTGCTGCCTGACATGGGTGCGAGGAATCAACCCTGGTGCCATCTCTCCAGCTCTATAGAGTGGGTTTTAAAGAGGTTGTATCAGGCCAGTGGGATGGATCAATGGATGAAGGTACACACACATACACTCGTTTCTTTACAAGAGAGGGAGGCCACATCACATACCAGGCCATACTACGCACTGTTGCCCTGTCTGACTGACCCCTGGTACTTCTTCCTGTATTCCCAACTCTGCTCCCTTCATGCCTGCTTCTTCTCAATTCCCAACTGGTTTCTTCTTTTCTCATGCTCGTCCTCTACAACTCACCCACTCTGGAGCCTTGAACCCAAGCTATCTAGAAACGGGGGACAAGAGACCTCAGGATGGCGCAGGGGCTGTGGAGCTAGTGGATGAAAGACTGGACCAGAAGCTGAGATGCTCAACGGTGCCTCAGCCCCCAGAAATGGGAGGACAGTGAAGCAAATGGCTAGTTCATATGCTTTCAGCTGCTTACAGGGAATGCCCCACAGAAAGCTGCTGCTGCTGCTGACCTTCTCAGGGCCAGCAGAGAAGCCACTCATCGACACAGCCATTAGTGACCCTGCTAGGCAGTAGCTAATGAGATCCCAGAGCATGTTCTGAGTGAAGCGGTTTTGTTTTTTTTTGTTTTTTTTTTTTTTGAGACAGGGTTTCTTTGTGTAGCCTTTGATGTCCTGGAACTAGCTCTGTAGACCAGGCTGGCCTCAAACTCACAGAGATCCTCCTGCCTCTGCTTCCCAAATGCTGGGACTTCACTGTGCTGCTCAAGGAGTATCACAGGTTTTCTTTTGTTGTTGTTGTTTTGCTTTTTGCATGAAGGAACAATCCTATGAAACAGGGCTGGTAGTTGCCTGTGATGATGGGCAGATGGGGGTGTGTAGGCTGACCACTTCTCTTCCCCAGAAGAAAGCTGACAAGGTCCAGACCATCCTTACCCAGTACTAAGAAGCTATTTTCAAGTGTGCCATGCCTCTGGATGTGGACTCTGGCTTCCTGTTGATCAAAGGGTCATTCTATACCATTCTCAGGAAGAAGCCACAAACACGCTCCTCAATCTCCACCCTGTCCAACCGGCTGCTGGCCCTGAAGCTGTCCATCCAGGCTGACAGTGCAAACGGGGATGAGGCTATTTGGAGAGAGGGCTCGATGACTTGTTTAGAGATAAATGGACCAGATATGTAGTCAATGCTCTACTCTCTAGCTAGGTCTGCAGGTCTGTGCCCCACTCCCCAGATGCGTATTTCTAGCCTCTGAAGAATGACCTTAAGGGATCCAAACCTCGTTTTATACGAGTAAATAAGACCCCAGCTATTGAGCGGCAAAATCACGATGGGTGTTTCATCATCCAGTAATCATTCCTTTCCTGTCACCCGCCTCCTCAGCTTCTGCTGGAGGTACCCATGCTCACTGCTGTAGTGTGGAACTGAGGCAGTCACCCAAAGATACTGGCCTGGCCCCAATCCAGGTGACACTCTGAGCAGCAGGGAACAGCCAGGCTGATCCTCAGAAGCCCTTTCCCGTGAGTGACTTGAATTTCTGCCCTTATGTCACAAACCCCACATTCCCTCTGAGCTTGGGGAACCCCATTTACGTTTATGTGTGTATGTATGTGTTTACAGTCTCATGTAGTCCAGGCTGGCTCCGAACTGCTGAACCTCCTGTCTGCACCTCCCAAGTGAGGAGACTACAGGTGTGCCCCACCACAGCTGCTCTCTCTCTCTCTCTCTCGCTCTCTCTCTCTCTCTGGATGCATGAATGTGTGGGACCGTGTGTATGCGCACACGTGTGAGGAAGCATGCATACGCATGAGGGCAAGGGGCCAACATCCGGTAGATGTCTTTATTGTTTCCCCCCTACTTTTTGGCCTAGGGTCTCTCGCTGAAACTGGAGCTCACCAACTGGCTAAACTGGCCCGCCAGGCAAGCTCCAGATCCTCCTGTCTTTGCCTCTGGCGCTGGGACTACACATTTACCTCTGGCTTTTTACATGGATGCTGTGGGGATGGGAGCTGAGGTCCTCGTGCTTATGCAGCAAGCACTTTCCTCATGAATCATCTTTCTAGTCCTCTGTGATTTTTTTTAAAGATAGAATATTCCTATGTAGTTCAGGTTGACTTTGAACTCACTTCAGTCCCAAGAGTTCCACTGTTTTAGTTATATGCCATCATGCCTGGCTTAGTTTGAATTTCTTAATCAGGACAGAACTGGAGGCAGCTTGGGAAAGCTTATTGATGTTTAATATTGCCAGAAGTAGGCTTCTCCTCATCTTTTTAGGGAAGTTAAAACAGTGTTGTGTAGAAGGGGAAGAAGGAACGACTGGGGCACATACCTGTAATCCCAGCACTTAGGAGGCAGAGGCAGAGACAGAGGCAAATCTGAGGCCAGCCCATTTTATATACTGAGTTCTAGGGTAGCTATGATTATATAAAGAGACCCCGTCTCAAAGAAAGGAAGAAAGAAAGGAAGGAAGGAAGACAGACAGACAGAAAGACAGACAGAAAGGGAGAGGCCGTGGAGGATGAGTGGGTGTACCAGAGGCAATAAAGACAGATGGTAAAGAAGGGAGACTATGAGAACCGGTGTAGGGAGCAAAGGGGAAGTAAGGCAAATAAGACAGAAAAGGAGGCAGAGAGGAGCAGACGGGAGGAAGGTGAAAGCCAGGACAGAAAGAGAAAGATGCAAGGCAATAAGCAGACAGCTGCTGAAAAAGGGAAGCAGTGACGTCACTCTGTAGAAACCAGAACACCCTGTTCCTCTCCAGAACTTCAAAATAAGCACCTTTCCAGGATGGAGCATTCAGCCGACTGAACCAGCTATAAATCTCACCTGGCCAGGGTGAGTGGGGTGCCAGGAAGGCTGGTGCCATGGTCTCACCTTAGGCCAGGGCACACACTTCTCTGCTGTGCTCTGGCCAACAACCCCTGCTTCTGTGGCAGAAGGACAAGGTATCTGTGTGCACAGCCCTGCAGGGTGTCCATGAGGCTGCTGGGATACGGTCCCAGTGGACGGAGAGGGTGTGACCACATTTAGCTCTGCGATAGGCTGGACAAGGGGTGCTTGGCTGCTTCCACCACTCAGAGGAAGAACTGGGCACGTGTTTCTAATCGTGGAAATACTGGGCACGTCTAACCTCATCCCTTTCCAGATCTAGGAGGGAACTGTTGCTGGCTGCCAAAAGGCACTGATAGGCAGAGAAAATAGTGCTTGGGGTTCTAAGGCACACAACCTGAGGTGGAGATAAGATCCGGTTCTGCCCAGAAAGCTGCAGGACTGAGCAACTGGTGTCTTAAAGAGGTTTAAGTGGATGGATGGGTGCAGAGTAGGAGGGGAAGACAGGGAACTAGCTTCCAAGAACTACCCCGATATCACCCCCAGTGAAACCTTTTTCTTCTTTTCTTTCTCTTTCTTCCTTCCTTTTTTTTCTCCCCCCTTTGGCAGGATTTCATGGAACTGAAGCAAGACTCCAATTCACTGTGTGGCTGAGTCTGGCTGGGAACTCTTGATCCTCCTGCAGCTGCCTCCCTAGTGTTGGGAACACAAGTGTGTGCCACCACCTGGAGACAGTTCTCACATGGGGTGAGGAGCCACATCATAAAGCCTTCAGGCACCCTGCGTACCTACAACAAACGCTGGCATTGTTGAACATGTGGTACGACGTGACTGCAGGAAGCTATAGATGTAAATAACCCGACGGCCGAGACAAAGCATCAAAACAGAGCCACGACATCCCAACAATCAAAGCGGCCTTTCTTCATGAATGACGCTTTGATCCTGAGACCTGCTATGAAGTATGCAGTGGTGGTTTGGTTTTGAAATAGATTTTGCCCACCAAAGCGGAATATATGTTCCTTCCCAAGTCGCTTTCATCTTCTTGCACTGATAATTTAGAAACCTCAGAGCTCCCTTTTATAGGAAGAAGAGGGTCTTGGTGCGGTTTCCTCTCCGCTTCAAGGACAAGCTCTCAGAGGAGGAGAGTGGCTAGCTGACAGCCTGTATTTCTGGAGGTCGTGCCTGGCACAGCTTCTCCTGGACACTTGGAGCTCCTGCTGTGCCACCTCCTCCTCTCTTCTCCTTTCTTCATGGCCTTTCCTCTCAAGTGCCAGAAGCTAGACCTGGAGTTTCTGCTGAATCACCACTTAGTACTTCGTTTAGCCAAGAAGTCTGAATACCTCACTCAGCATTTTCTGAGAGCTGAGTACTTCTTTCTTCAGTGCTGGCTAAACGTGGCTCTGAGCTGGGCGGGGCAGTAGAGAGGGTAGAAACGACATGCCATGCCACGCCACCCATGGAGCCTCATTTTAACCCGACTCCTCACTTTCCAACTGTGTCTGAAGTTTCTTGTCTCATTTCCCAGCTCTCAGAGCTGATGCCTTGGACACCGAGCAAGGTTGATGCCTGCTTCTGCTGGGTCTAAGCTGCTCGGCAGGGTTTGTCCGGCTCTTTATCATACTCAGTCTTGGGGAGCCGGGGTGGGTCGTAGGAGGTCCGGTAGGTTCCCAGACTGGGAAGCTTGTGGACTTGGTGTTCACCAAGATGTATAAACCTGGACCATGCTGTAAGTTCCCGAGATGGTTCAGCTATCCCAACTGTGACGGTGGCTAACATTCAAACTTAAACTCGCTAACCTTGTCCCTTGCATTCAGTAGCAGGAGGGCCCCACCCTCATAATTCCTTAAGTCCCCTGAGTGCATGGTCTCTGGCATTTGATGTAAATCTGGCATAGAACGTTAATCCTGAAAAGCTCACCACACCTCTAGCATATGATTTTATAAATCACAGCCATGGGTTCCCCTGGGAAACCTAAGTGAGCCCCGAGAACGGCAACAGAAGGGTAGAGGGAATCCAAGCTGGTTTGACACAAGTAAGGAAAGGAATCTTCCTGCTGGAAGCGGGACTCCTGAAGATTTGGTTCAGGAACCCTTGGGTTTCTTCCTCGTTTCCACAAACAGGGTGGAACCAGTCACGGAAACAAGCCGTTCATTCTGCCATGTTCAGAGTGGGAGCTTTAGCAAACTCCAGTCCAGGAGCGAAAAGAAAGGCAGGATCTAGGAGAGATGCTGACAGAGGCTGGAAAGGGAGGTGACCTGGGTCAGAGACAGCCAAGCACAGTGAGACCAGACAGAGGTTCTTCTCAGGAGGCCAGGGACAGCCAAACCCTGGCCTGAGGACAGGCAGGACACAAACCAGCAGCTCCAAGTGTCTGAAACCAATGGGTCTCTAGGGAACATGGCCACCGAGGTCTCTGTGATACAGGCAATTGCTTACTATGACATATAAAATATAAAGCCCCGTGCTACTAGTTATTCTGTTTATCGGAGATCAAAACCGAGTCCCTGATAGACACATATGGTCACTATGACTGAGACACCCTGATTTCCAGGGCAACAGGAAACAGAAACACCTCAGAGGCCTGACAGGAAATGGAGGCAAAATAGCACTAAGATGTGGGCATTTACTCTGGCCCTGTCGTCAAAGTCCAAAGGCACAGGGGATGCCTTCTTCGAGTCCTGGTAAAGGCTCTTGAGAGTGAGGGATGGCAGGGACAGCGGTCAACCACCCGCACCAGAGAACACTGAAATAAGACCTAGTGCCGTCCTTGATTTATTTACATAGAACCCCTTAAAGGAAACATGTGTGCTCTTTGGATCTTCCACCTAATCCTGTTGATCATTTTTGTATATTTTTAGACAGGGTCTCACTATGTAGTACTGGCTAGCCTGGGCTAGTGATGTACACCTGGGGGGCCTCTAACTCACAGAGATCAGTCTGCTGCTGCCTCCCGAGTGGTTGTGTTAAAGGCATGTACCACCACACTCAACAATCCTGGAAACGTCGAATCCATTAACTTCTTTCTATACCCACCATGAGTCACCTCACGGACAGTTCTAACCTGGATTCCTGTAACTCCAGTGCAATCAGCTTCCTTGCCCCTGGCCTTTCTCCCAAGGGCCACCCATTCTTTCCTGTGCAGCAGAGTCCTCTAAATGCAACTCTGGTAGTGTTACTGTTTTGAAATCCTTCAGTGCCTTCCTCCTTTACCTTGGGGTACAGCTGACCCCTTCAGGATTGGGTCCCCACTTTTGTTGTATTTCTTTGTTTTTCATTTTTAGACAGAGTTTCTCTAGGTAGCCCTGGATATCCTGAACATCCTGGATATGTAGACCAGGTTGGCCCTGAACTCACAGAGGTCCTCCTGCCTCTGCCTACTGAGTACTGGGATTAAGGGTACGCACCACCAAGCTTGGTCTTGATATTTCTTACTGTTTATTCTATGATGTGGTGATATTAAACAGCCTGCAGTCCCATCAAAAGGACCACATTTAAGAACATTTTCCTGCTCCAGCCCATTCAGTTTTCCAATCTGTGCTGGACACTGCCTGTCCAATGGTTTGGTTTAGAGTCTCACTCTGTAGCCCAGGTTAGCCCAGAGCTCATCTTGTAGTCCAGGATGGCCTTAAACTTGTGACAGTTCTCCTGCCTTAGCCTATGAATGCTGGGATTGTGTGTGTATATCACGACACCTGGCAAAATAAAGTTTTTTTTTCTGCTTTTGTATCATGCCTACTAAGAACAGTCTCTGGTGTATTATGGGTATTTAGTAACTATTGGACAGTGTGGTGAGTCTCATCTCTCTAGTACTTCCCAAGAAGGAAGTGTTTTCCAGTTACTAGTTTTTTTTCCTTCACTTTGTCTTGGTGCTGGGGATCAAACCAAGAGCTTTGTGCTGCTAGTCAGGTGTTCACCACTGAGTCACATTCCCACCTCTGGTCACACTTCTTTATGGTGGCCGTTTTAGCAGAATCCTGGGATAGCCACCTGGAGGAAGACTTCTGAGCAGAAACCTGCTCAGTACCCAGCAGGACCCGGGGAGTACCTGGAAGGCAGAGGCAGAGAGAACACATTCCAGCTGCCCATCGTCACCCAGCACGGGGCATGACTAACTTACGCACTTCATTCTCACTTACAAGGCACCCCAGACTCCTACTCCTCAGTGCTAAAAAGGTTGCTTCCGCCCCTACAATGTCCTGCTTCCGACAGACCAGCATCTCTGTGAGACCAGTTTTTGTTCAGGCCACCACCACTTTCTCAGTCTGGACAAATGTTTGGCCTGTTTCTATGTTTCACTGTCTTCTTTGATCCAAGTGTGAACTTTATCACATGCTATTCTTCAACAAATCATGTGTTCCTGCTCAAATGCCTTAGGAGTTCCTCTTTCTTAGGTATATATGAGCTGTTCTTTCTTGCCGAATATAACCCTCAAGTCCTTCAAACTCTGCTATTGTCTACTGGCTAGAGAAGTCTTCAGGGGGCAAGGGAAAGGCAAGAAGGGAGAGCCACCCAGGCATCATTTGGGCATAAGAAGTTTGAGTCTAGAGAACGTGAAGGTTCAAGAGAAGATGAACAGGGGATTTAGATCCTGCTGAAGCCTCTGTGTCAAGGGATTAATTTGCAGAAGGCTTGCAAAACAGGGCAGCGTCCTGCTCCAGGCAGCGGGGGCCTCTGCGGAGGGATTGAGAGTGACTCAGGCCTAGAAGAAATGCTTGAAGTTCTTCCCCTTCCAAAGAGCTCAGGGAATGGGGAGAAGTCTGCAGCCTAGGAGCAGCAATCTCTTAGGAATCTCTGCGGAGGGATGGAATCTCTTAGGAATCTCTGTGGGGAGATGGAGCCCAGGATAAGAAGTTTTCCCCTTCAGCTATGCAGGCAGGGTGCTCCCTGCTACGTGCTCCTTTCTCCACAGGGCGAGAAGAAGGAATTTCTGTAGGGCGAGATCTCCAAGCAGTTCGTGAGTGACAGCACTGTCATTAAAACGTTGGGCAGTGACTTTAGTCCCAAAAGAAAAGGAATGAAGCCAGGGACTATCTTAAATGCATGCCGATCTCCAAGAGAAGAAAGAGAGGCAGAAACCAAAAGGTTGGGAAACGGGATTCTTAGAGGAGGGCTAGGGTGTGGCTTGGTGGTAGAAATCTTACTTAGCGCATGTTTGAGACCTTGGGTTCATCCCCAGCACACACCTCCAAGCCCTGACCAAGACTCAGAGGACAGACTATGAAAGGACGCCATGTATACCCAGCGCCCATTGAGCCACTGCAGCCACTGTGTTTATGACAGTTGTTAAATGAAGGTTACAGGAGGCCATGTTTGCTCTGAGCCCCTGCACTAGGGCCCCAACAGCAGGCCGAACCTCAAAATGAAGTCATCCGTGCTTCAGTAAACTTTATCCGACCTTCTGAGGCTCAGGATTAGAGAGATAACAGCCACAGTTTCCAAAGATGTCACATTCAATCAGTATGACAAATTCCCCCTGCTCTAACCCATATAAAAAGGAATAATCTGAACTGACTTGATGGTAAGCTAATCAGCTGCTTCTTGTCACCATGTCTCCTATGCCTTAATTTATAAGGACAGTAGCTGTGAATTACTGATCTGCTTTTTCGACTTTTGTTTCTGCTGTCTTCAAGCCCTTCTCTGTCTATAAAAACCAACCTTATCTGCTAGGACATTAGAAATCTTATTCTTTTTGTTTCCAGGGTAAAAAAAAATATATGCTTGTGTGTGTGTGTTGCACACTTTTATGTGCATGCACGCGGGAGTTCCAGGAGGCCAGGCCAGGGTGTGTGAGTCCCTTGAGCTAGGGTTATATATAGATGGCTGTGAGTCACCAAAGTGACGCCGTTGCCGGGAAGTGAACGCTGGTTCCCTCTGAGAGCAGCAAGGGTGCTTAACTGCTGCTGAGCCATCTCTCCACACTCCCAGGACTTAGTGTGTTTCGTGGAAAGAATTGCTTCCTGATTATATAGAAGACAAATCAAACTTAAGTGGGATTTTGAAGTTGCTGGTGTGCACCAGTGGGTATCTGGGAGGCTTGAGGCAGGAGAATCGCTTGGGCCCTAGACCAGCTAACTCATTTGAATTTTGTCTTTTAACTTTAGAAAGTCACCGAACACCCAGAAGATGGGCCCACACGACAGAAGGGCGAGCTGGAGAGGCAGCAGCCGACAGCAGCCATACACCTCATTACACCTCAGTAGATGGGTTAGAATGGGGGGACCTGTCCTCCATAAGCAGGGCGCAGGCGTAGGGCGAGGGCAGCGAGGAGGTGTGTCACTAGGACTCTTTTATAACTTATTTCATGGTTCTACTGGAACTTTGTAGATAACCAAGAGAAACAAATCACAAAAGCAGGCACGTCCAAACCGAGTTTTAACCCACTCCCCCCAATATGCTTGCTCGGGGAGGCCAGAGAGAAAGGCTTTTCATCAAATTAAAATGTAAAATGCTTTCTTTTATTACTGCCTGGTGACCAGGGATATTCTGCTGACTCAGCAGCAAGTAATCAGCTTTGACCTAAATAATAGAATAACTCAAACAGCGCTGTGGTGGTTGCACAAGCAGGTCCAAATCTGCAGTTCCTTCTTTTCCTCTTGTCCTCTTCCCCCACCCCCTCCAGGCTCTGGGCAGGCAAGTCGGTTACATCAGGTTCTTTCTGCCTCTCCACCCCTATTTTCCTTGTCCCAACTTCATTTCTCTTCAGAAATTCTTTTCTTCAGAAAACCATTTCTTCAGAAAACCATTTCTTCCAAAAACGATCCCACCCCAGCACTGGACCCAGGCTTTGCCACACCCACTCTCTTTTGTGCCCCACATTACAGACCAGTGACTGACTTCTCCACCAAGGGTGGCCCTTTCTTCAAACCTCTCATGACTCAGTAGGTCCAGCCAATCATCAGCCAAATAAGACAACGAAAAGCAAAGTTTCCGGCATAACTGTCCCCACCCCCCACATCCATGCTTTGTACTGGCCGGTGTTGTGTGCTAACTTGACACCAGCTACAGTCATCACAGGTAGGAGCCTCAGTTGAGAAAATGCCCCGATGAAAGTGAGTCATTTTCTCATTTAGTGATCAATAGGGGAGGGCCCCACCCCTGGTGGGTGGTGCCATCCTTGGGTTGGTGGTCCTGGGTTCTCTAAGAATATGGGCTGAGCAAGCCATGGAGACAAGCCAGTAAGCAGTTCCCCTCTGTGGCCTCTGCATCAGCTCCTGCCTCCAGGATCCTGCCCTGATGAGCAATAGTGCTGAAGTGTACGGCAAATAAATCCTTTCCTCATCAGCTTGCTCTCTGGTTATGGTGTTTCACTGCAGCAATAGAAACCCTAACTAAGACACTCTCTGCTGCTTCTCTCAAAAGTATGCTGAAGCTGGGTGACATCCTGCCTCCACTTTTACAGAGACTGTTTCACAGAGCTGGGTGACCCGGCACCTGCTGAGAGGACAGGAGACACTGGATGACAGTGGCCATGCTGGGAATGAGTACTGGAATAAGATGTCACAATACCAGGGTTCTGGTGGCACCCTCACCCACGGGAAACTCAGCCTTCAGGAACCTGAGGCAGGAGAATGATATGTTCAAAGCTAGGCTACATAGTAAATTCAAAGGTGGCTTGGGTTACATGGTAGAGCCCTGTCATAGAGCAGGACATGGAACTGGCCAGACATGACAGGGGAAAGCCACAGGTTCAAGGTCTGGAGGATAGCCTGGTCAATACAATGAGTTTCAGGGTAGCCGGAAAAATATATAAAGTTTCAGGCCAACCAGGGCTACCTGCTACATAGCAAAATCACATCTCAAAAGCTCCCTTGCCCCAAAGATGCCAGCATCATGAAGCATGGCATCGACGAATTGTTTTCAACACGGGCTGCCCCGAGAGACTATTGAAGAAGGCTCCAACGTGGGCTTTTAATAAAGTACTAGTAGAGAGGTGGTGCTTATGAATCCCGCGTCAGAGAGGCTGGGGCAGGAAGGCTGCCGCAAGTTTGAAATCAGCCTGGCCTACATAGCAAATTCAAAGCTAACTTGGGCTAGATAGTGAGACCCCACCCTCTATTTCCCAAAGCAAAACGACATTCAACAAACCAGAGACCGGAACCTCTGTACACAGGCTCAGATCATCTGGGACCTGTTTTCCATCTCTGGGAGTCCCCTAACGGAGTTTAAGATTTTCCTGCTGGAATACTATCTAGACACACATCTCAAGGATAGTGAAAAATGACTGTTCCCGGCGGACAAGACTGGCTCTGCTCAGTTGGAGCCACTCTCCTTGCAGCTCCACTTTAGGATGCAGGGGAGGGCCACGGAGACTTTATTAGCTCTTTGAAGGCAGGAAAGGGAGACAGCAAGTGTCTCCGGTTCTTCTTGACTTGTCTGGGCAGTGTCCAGGGAGGGCAGGCATGGAGTGCACTGTCTGCTGCCTGCCTCTCTGGAGCTGGCTGGAGAAGAGCTCATTTTACCTCCTGGAAGGGCTGGGACCGTCCTAGCCGGGGCAGGGTGTATGTGTGTGCGCACAGACCTCACGACTTCAGTCACTGTGCAAAGTGTCAAACCCGTGGCAGTCTGTGGTAAAGGAACAGCATAGTGTGGTCTGGTTCCTCTCCTGGGCGGGGGGAGGGAGCCTCACAGCTGTGGAGCTCTGGGTTTCTAGGAGAGGGTCAGAGGAGCCCTCTGGCCTGAGACTTTGGTAGCATCAGCGGGAAGGAGGAAGCTGACTCTGTGCACAAGACACCGACACAGCAGCTGCCACTCATGTGCTCTCTCCTTCCCCCCTCATTAGCTAGGCTGAAGGCAGAAGCAGCTACTTCTCCTGCATTCCTCCACTGCCCCCAGCTCTAGCTCCAGCTATGAAGCAAGTTAGTGATCCTAATACCCATATACCCCAACTCTCCGAGGTACAGAAAGATCTGTGCTCCTAACAGACACCCTCCTGATGCACACACAGGATTGCTTACCATGCATGATCTGATCTCGCAAGGAGGCAGACAGCAGCTTGGCCAAGCAATCAGAATGTGTGGAGTAGAGTTGAGGGGGCGCACACTCATTTACCTCTGGTCTGTAAGCAGACCAGACAAAACATGTGACCACTGCCCCAAACAAGGAATTCGGCCTCATAGTTCACCTTGCCTAGGTGTAGGGTCTACATCAGGGCCAATCTCTACCGCCAAACAAAGCCCTCTTGCTAAGGTCTCAGATGCCTGTCCTGGGAGATTGTCTAGAGTGGTGGGTCCCTCTTATCCCATCACACCAGCCAGACAGAAGAACAACGGCTGGACCTGGAAATGAATAGCAAGGCTGGTCGCCATACTGTTAGAAGCTGTGTACTGAAGGCAGGCCCCAAGCCAACCTTTGAGTGCAGCCTCTGAAACCCAAGTATTTGCTTGAGGAGCTGGTGTGTGAGTAAAAACACGGGGCATCCCAGTCCACTGAGATCACTGCCGTCAGAGCCTAGAAGTCGGCTCCACAGAACCTTTCTCGTGAAGATCTGCTGAGTCCACCTTGCAAGCCTCTTCCCATCTTGGGTTTTCACTGCAGTCAATTAATCCTAACCATGCCTACAAGGCTTTCCCACCACTTCAAACACACAACGAATCAAAGTAACTCATCCAAGGCAGGCATGGTGGCACACACCTTTAATCCAGGCACTCAGACAGTAGAGGCAGCTGGATCTCTGTCAGTTTGGGGCCAGCCTGCTCTACATATAGAGCTCTAGGACATCCAGGGCTACACAGAGAAACCCTGTCTCAAAAACAAACCAAACCAAAACCAAACCAAAACAAAAACCTATCTAGGGCACAGACAAAGGATAAACGCTCCTTCGACACACTTCACAATGTTCGTGAGTTGGCAGTCTCTAAATTGTCACAACTGTCTGCCACAAGGTTATCGGGGTCTTCTCAGCAGCTGTAGAAGCCAGCACCACTGTACTGGAAGACCAAGGACTCCAAAGACCTGGACTCCATGGAGGATCTGCCTCCTAGAAAGTCACTTGCTCTATCCTTAGGAAAATAATAACATGGCCCATTTTACATCATGAATCCATGAGGCAATCATGGCCATGAGGCTCCAATCGGAAATCAGATCGCAGAGGTGAAAGGGCCAATGTCCTAGCATCAAAAGCGACTGTGTCTCCAAGAAGCTATTTCTATTTCTTGTTTGTGATAGGCTTTCACTATGTAGCCTGTGCTGGCCACCAGCTCAATATCCTCCTACCTTTGCCTTCCAAGTTCTGGGATTCCAGGCATGTGACACCATACCTGGCTTTCTATGCAACACTAGAGGTAACTCTGGAGAATCCACTCATCCAAAACACATTCATATGGAATGGAAAGGAGAGAGAGAAAAAAAGAGAGAGAGAGAAAGAGAGAATGAAGAAAGAAAAGAGAAACCAAGACATGAAGGTCATCAGGAAGACTGAAAGAGGCTGAAGTGAGGTCCGGATGCCACTTACACAAGCAGATGGCAGCCAGGAGGCGCAGGCCAGACTCCGGGGGGAAGCAGGTAGGGAAGAGTGGCTGCAGCACGTAGTTGGAGAAGGTGAGAGCGATGACAGCTTGGTTGGTGGGGTAGATCACCAGCACAGCAATCCACAGCCGCAGGAACCTAAAGGAAGAACAACAAAATCACTGGCTGCAAGGGCAGCGAGCCTGAGTCAGCAGACGTCAGGTAAGAGGCAGGGATGAGGAGAAGTCTTGAGCAAATGAGCAAATAAATACCAGTGGATTAAAGGCATATTTCTCCTTTTGTTTCTAGAGATACTGAAGAGGTCAGCTCTTGCCCTATCCCAAACGAGACCCCAAGTCCTTTGTAATGCCGATGACAGGATGTATCGGCAAAGTCCTCCACACATTTCAACTAGTGCTGACACACATCCTGGTGTTTGGGCTTTCTCCTTTCCCCTTCAATCTTCTCTGCAATGTTAGCCCTTTACGTCCAAGGGTTGAAAAAGTAAGTATGCAACCCCAGAATTCCGATAAGTAGAATACCCTAAAGGTGTGGCTACGTAAGCAGTTGCCAGGGAGGTATCAGACAGGAGTCTTCAGGGCAAGCACCTTGTACACACTTTGGCCCTTTAGTGATGGATGAGTTCCTCAGTCAGGGTTAGAGAAGCCAAAAAAAAACTCAAGATTGGAACTCTGGAAGGAGGTCACCATCCTTGGCAATGTGAAGAGGGGATGCTTCATCTCAGGATGCTCTGACTAGGGACACATGTCCTTCACATGTATAGGGCTTCCTTTTTATAATTACTTTTCCTAGAATTCTGTGGTCAGTGTTGTCATTTACTTTGTTTATAGAACCTTGCCTATCAGGCTTAATGTAGAGATAAGAATTGCAGTGTGGCTCATCTACTGGTTACATGATTGGCAACACACTGGAGACTTGAAACTCCCGTCCTTGGACTCTTTGGATCTGGCCCTTCTGTCCCAGATTTCTCCTTTTCTTCCACCAGTGGCACTAACTTGCAGCCCATGGACCACATGCATCCCAGGATTAGCTATGAGTGTGACATAAATACATTTTTAGATGACAGAGTCATATTGGTACGCAAAAGATTGGACATTAGCTTTAGACCATCCAGGCCTCCAGATTTGCTCACCCAGCCAGTCCTCCGAAGATGTCCTTGACATAGGAGTAGTCACCTCCAGATTTGGGGATGGTGACACCCAGCTCGGCATAGCAGAGGGCTCCCACAGCTGTGATGATGCCTGTCACTATCCAGACGATGAGAGCCAGGCCCACAGAGCCAGCGTTCTCCAGCACACCCTTTGGGGAGACAAAGATCCCAGAGCCGATGATGTTCCCTGCAGAAGGCACAAAGATCCAGTGAGGTCAGAACAGGTGACATCTCAGGGTCATCCCATCTCTAATATGATTCAGAAGCATCTTTGCGATGGGGGTTATGATGTCCGGCAATGATTCTTACTAGGGTCTTATTTCTGATCAGGTTCTAAAATGTCTCCAAGACCTCCATGAACTCCGGGCAGGTATGTCCAGTAACAATTCTTCCTCGAGTAGGGAAAAGGGCAGCGAACTGACATACATTCACAGGAACTTACAAGTCTCTTTTATTCCCTGGGAAACTCCTAGGGGGTCAGATAACATTGCTCATATTTTCAGCAGAGGAAAACAAGTCTCAGAGAAGCAAAATGAGTTATGTGAGGCCACGGCAGTAGTGACGGCTGGAGCAAGTACTGAATCTCAGGATGCTCCGACTGGCTACACAGGTTCTAGCTAAAGTGACAGGCTCTTAGAATTGGCTAAAAAGAAAGGACCGGGAACATGCTCTGCTCAGAGACCATCTGGCAACTAGAAAGCTTCAAAAATGAGCCGAAGGGCAAATTCTTTTGGACAGATTATGGCCACATACCGTGACGACTTGTGACTATGGACTGGGTATAGTGACCCATACTTGGAATCCCAACACTTGAGAAGCCAAGGCAGGAAGATCAGGAGTTCAAGGTTAACCTGGGTTATATAGTGAAACCCTGGTTTAAAATAAAGCAAAACATTTATGAGTGGAGACAACAGCCTAGAAGCTGGTTTCTACATGGCCGCAATAGCCCCACCCTTGCTGGAGAGCATGAAGCAAGCCTATCAAACAGTCACAGTTGTTATAGCCACGGCTTCTGAGAGCACAGGACGTGCAAAACTCAGCACCATATTTCAGAGGCTCCCTCTCCGCGGTGTCATATGACCCTCAGAATCACCCCGTAGAACTCAGGGAGAGGAATTTCTCTCCACTTTACCGACCAAAAGGCGAAGAGACCGTGGGGTTAAGTGGCTTTCTCTAAATTCCTTAGCTACTGATGGGTAAAATTGGATCTTGAAAGCTGTCTCCTGATGCTTAATCTGGTGCTCTTTTCACTAATCCCCTTCTGCATGCTCAGGGTTGGAGGCCTCTCAGAGAGAGGCCAGCAGCAGGCACAGAAAGGGGGCTCCTGGGTCATGCGCACTGGGCGGGGTGGGAGGAGAGTAGGGATGGTCCCGACACACATCTTCCTAAACTGGCTTCATTCATCTCTACAATGAAGGTGGAAATGAGGTCTCCTGAATGCTCCCTTCTCACGCCCTTCCCAGCTTCCTGCTCAATGCCTGAAGCAGAGACTGACTAGGTTCAGGTGAGAGAGGCAGGGCTGGAGAGCTTGCCTCAGCCCACGGGCTCCACAGTGTCTCACCTGTCTTCGGGGGTTTGGAATCAGTGAGATAAAAAGTGTAAAGTCTGGGCTGGAGAGTTGGTTCAGTGGTTAAGAGCACTATTGCTCTTGCAGAAAACCTGGGTTCAATTCCCAGAAGCCACATATGGCTTGTAACCATCTGTAACTCCAGTCCCAAGGAATCTGAAGCCCTCTTCTGATCTTTGAGGGCACTAGGTATGAATGTGGTGCACACTCATACATGCAGGCAAAACACTCCTATGCATAAAATAATAAAATAAGTCTTTAAAAAATACCTTCCTTCCTTTCTTTCTTTTTTCAAAGACAGGGTTTTTCTACATAGCCCTGGCTGTCCCAGAACTTGCTCTGTAGACTAGGCTGGCCTCAAACTCACAGAGATCTGCCCGTCTCTGTCTCCTGAGTGCTGGGATTTAAGGTGTGCATCACCACTGCCTGGTGAACATTTTTTTTCAAGGTATAAAGTTCTATGTTTCATTTTCCAAAACCAGCCAGAACTTCACCTCAATTCACTTCTAAGGCATCCACTTCCAAGCCAAAATTCAATTGTCTTTTCTTTTGAGATGAGGTTGTGCCATACAATTAGTTAACTAGCCTGGAATTCCTATACACAGACTAGTAGATTAAGCTATCCTTGAACTTGCACCAATCCAATGTCCCTGCTTTCTGAGTGTTAGGATCACAGGAATGCAACACTATGCCTGGCCCCCAAAGTCCAATTTGCAGTCAGGGCCAAGGACACAGTTTTATGAATCAAAGGGGAAGAAAAGTCACATTAAATCCTCTACTCCTCTCAGGTGTAAAACCTGCTGTTACTTCTCAAATTGAAAAGATGTAGCGTGAAGTATTCAGGATGCTGAGACAGGACATGTATGTATGCATGTATGTGTATTTAGTATGTATGGGTGTTACCTGTATGTAAGTCTGTGACCACATACATGTCTGATTCCTACAGATGTCAGAAGAGGGTGCCAGGTCCCCTGAAACTACAGTTATAGATGGTTGTAAGCCACCATGTGGGTGCTGGGAATTGAATCCAAGTCTTCTGGAAGAGCAGCCAGTGCTCTTGACATCTGAACTGTCACTCCAGCCCCTGGGGCAGGATTTTGAATTTGAGTTCAGCCTGAACAAAATAGTAAAACTCAAAAAAAAAAAAAAAAAACCAGACCAACAAATAAAAACCACCAAAACAAAACCAAAAAGCCCAACTAAAACTAAAATAAATGCTTTTAATTTTTATTTTATTTTTAAAATCAGAATGGCCAGGGTGGTAGCACAAATCTTTAATCCCAGCATTCGGAGACAGATGCAGACAGATATCTGTGAGTTCAAAGCCAACCTGGTCTGTGTAGCAAATTCTAGGCCAGCTAGGGCTGTAAGTGAGACCCTGTTCCAAAATAAAAAAAGCCACAGATAAGAATACATTCTCTTTCAAACATGTTTTCCTTCAGAGATACAAATGGAAATAAAACCAAAGGGTGAAATAGCCCGTCAACATAAAGCCCAAATGCAAATATCAGGCCAAGAAGGGGCAGATAAAAGGGGTCAGGTGTTACAGACATCTTTCTTTCCCCTCCTTCCTCACATGCTATGTGAAGTCCTTTGATTAGACAAGAAGACATCTTTGTTACCACGCTCTCTATGAACTGCTGTCTTAGCAGAGACTAAAAGGTCAGGTATTCCAGGCCCCAGGGCTTGATCATCCTGTCAAGTGATCCTTCAACATGGGCAGTGTGTTGGCTCACACTAACCATCCCAGCACTCAGTAGGCCAAGGCAGGAGAATTGCCTCAAGTTTGAGATCAGTTCTTGAAGTACAGTGTTCAACTCTGTCTCAAAACAAAACAAGAAAGCAAAAACATTGTTCACCTGCCAAAGCTAACTGCTCTGCTATTCCCTGGAAGACAGGAAGCCCGGAACAGAGAACATTAGAGTCAGAGCTGGAAGAGGACAGTAAATTCCTTCCTATCTGGGGATTACCACAAGAGGGATCTAAAGGGCCGTCTAAGAAGAGAGAAACAAGCTTAGTCTACAAATCAGCTTCAGGGTTAGGAACAACACTGGGAGGAAGACAAGGGTCGACTTTGGTCTTAAGGTAGTGAAATGGAAGAAGAGGAAATGCCCAGGGACTTCTTGGAAACGGGAAGAGCAGTTTTGGTGGGAAGGTGGGGTGTCCTGTTAAAAGTTCTGCCTGCTCAGGAATGAAGAGTCAATGTTCTACTAAGGGTTCTGGGCAAATAAACAGCCATAAGAATCAACCAGGAGTGTGAGTACTTTTGCAGCCTCTGGGACACGGTCAGAGTACACACGTCACCGGGTCCCCTTGCAGATGAGGTATACAGCACTAGCTAATCTTTGAGGGGGTCTGCGGGCTAACTCTGTCTCGGAGGAAACAAGGAAGGTATTATTACCCCCATTTTACAGTTGAAGAAACAGAGACCCAGAAAGGTGTTGTGGGATATTTGGATGTGTGAAGGTGTTTTGCTGTAATTGGTGTAATGAAAAATGGACAGTAGCTAGGCAGGAGGTATAGGTGGGGTTTTGGGGAGAGAAAGAAAGAAGAGGAGGAATTGAGGTGCACAGGGAAGCCAGGAGACACGGAAAGGAAACATGAGGTATAAGATGGCAGAGAGGTAACACCACACATAGAATACAGATTAATATAAATGGGCTAATTAAGTTATAAAAGCTAGTTAGGAACAAGCCTAAGCTATAGGCTGAGCTTCCATAATTAATAAGAAGTCTCCATGTCATTATTTGAGAGCTGGCTGGTGGGACAGAAAAAAGACCCGTTACAAATGGTTCCCAACATGGGGCCCATACACAGAGTCCACTGCTCACAGTATAGAGGCGGGACTCCTTTAAGAGTCCCAGCTATGCGACAGAGCACTTGTGGGAGACGAGATAGAAATGCCTGCAACAGTGCAGACACAACAGCTCACAGAGCTAGGTTGCCTGGTGAACCCAAAGCTGGGTGGACCCAAAAAGGGCCTAGCTAGTTAAACTTTGGCTCCCAAGGTCACAGAAGGCTCAAAACACATATAAAGTCAGATCCATACTGAGAAAATATCTGGACAGTTATAATATGCTTAAAAATGTGCTTAGATTCTGAAGAAAGAAAAGAAAATGGATATAGACAGTCATAGAAGAAAGTAAATAGCTTTAAAATAATGAAGTCTTTAAATAAAGTAATATAAAAAGAATAAGCCATATAAAGTGGGAAATGCACAGCATGTCTGGATCCTGTATGGTGTTTTGTGGGTTTTGTTATTAAGTGATAATATATAAAAAACAATTGTTGTTGAGAGACATTGGATTATGGAAACTATTAAATTAAACCAACCTATATATTTTAAGAATGTCTTAACTTCAAAATGATAGTCAGAAAATATGTTGTATTGGGGGAGAGGTTATGTTTCCAAAGGAAACAAAAAATTATAGTTCTCTTCAAAATTAATAAGATCAATTTGACTGGGGAGACCTCCTGAAAATCTTGGCTACAGACATAAAGGAAAACAACAACAACAACAAACTACAAGACAGGTGACATGTATGCTGACCCCTCTGCCTGGAGGAGACATGAAAAATCTTGTTGGCTACAGAATCCTCATTATTTATTATTACATGCCATCCTTTTATAGTGCATGGATGGAGGTTTGGTTATATGGTCTAAATAAACTTATAAAAGTTGACAAATGCCTTTACCTACTCAATCATAAAACAAAAAACATCTTTATCTGATTTATACACACCTCAATTCTATATTTGTGTTAATACAGATACATATGTTACCTTTAAAATTTTGTGTATTTTCAGAACAACAACAACAAAAAAAAAACAGACACCAATAAAGACAAGTAACCCACGTGATCTAGCTTCAAAATGCCTCTGCTACAGTTTCCTCAAAATTCTGGGGTGGCACACACCTTTAATCCCAGCACTCGGGAGGCAGAGGCAGGTGGATCTCTGTGAGTTTAAGGCTAGACTGGTCTACAAGAGCTAGCTCCAGAGCAGGCTCCAAAGCTACAGAGAAACCTTGTATAGAAAAACAAAATACAAACAAAAAAGCAGAACAACTTCAAAGCTGCTTGCTGATATGGTCCAGTCTCATAGACTACTTCAGTCAAGATTTCAGATAAGCTCTACACTTTCCCATCACACAGAGACTAAACAAAAAATGCAGCTAGCTCTCCCAGGACTTGACCATTACCTCAATCTTCTCAGGGTCCCCTAAAGATGCCATTGTCTATAGACAACAGGAAGAAGTCTAGAGAACACAATGGTAGGGTGGGTGGTTTTTGGTCATTTGGTGGGTTATGGATGTTTGTCATCCTTTAGAGGGATTGGTTACAAGTTATTATTGGTCATGGTCAAGAAAAAAACTAAACAAAGGAGATTAGAACCAGGGATTTCTTTCTGAAGGAAAAAAAAGGAAGGATATAGAACAGAAATGATTGGTTTAAAAGGGTAGATTGTTGAGTTTACTTTTGAATAACCACTATTCTCAAATATTTTACATTGGTATGGATTTTTGTATATTGATACAAATTTAAGGTTATTTTTGTTATTATATGTATATATATATTTCTACTCTTGTTTAAGGTATTGTATCTATACAGATAGATCACTTAAAATATAATGTAAAGTTTTAGTCCTTGAAAGCTATTTATGATAATAAAAAATACACATTAATAGTCATCTAGCTGGGCAGTGGTGGTACATGCCTTAATCCCAGCACTTGGGAGACAGAGGCAAGGAGAATCTCTGTGAGTCTGAAGACAGCCTGGTCTACAAGCTCCAGAGAGAACTATTCCACAGAGAAACTCTGTCTCAACAAATGAAAAAAAATATAGTCACCTATAACAATCAAACTTCTAGTCATGTTAGGTATGTTTTCAGGATCAAATAGAAATATATTTTAAATAGATAGATCATCTTCAAACTCTTCAAAGACATACAGAATAGGGTCTTTAAGATGTTTTGATAGCATAGGGCTTTTCCTGATAGTGAGACACATCTACTCCTGGCAGCACCAATTTACTTCAAAAAGAATGATGGGCATCAAAGACCCTCCATATGAGTTTGCTTTTATTGTAGCAAAGTCAGCCACTTGGCAAAAAAGCTGCCCTTGTCTTGATCGCTGACAGCATGGCTGTCCAAATTGGACAGACAGGACACAGAAGAAGGCGAGTGCCAAACTTTGCCAAGACCATGTAGAACAGTCTTTCCAAAACTTCCTACTTCATAGAAAATCTTTCAGATATTCTAGGTCTGTATGCTGAAGATAGATGCCCCAATGGTGCAGAGGAATCTTGAGTGACTGTCCAGGTGGTCAGCTATTTCTATCATTGCTATAGTTTTGGAAGTTGCTTGCTTGGCACTTCCTGTTTACTTAGATAATAGTATATCCTTCTTGGCTCTTTGATGGGGTTGAAGACAAGATAGTCATAGTTACAGTTTTCCTTGTTACCAAATTCAGAAAAGAAGCTTACATAAGAGATGCAAAGTTTATAAGGTTGAGAAACATAAAAGCTTAAGTTGTTTGTCTAAAAAGGATTTAAGGCCTAAAAAGATCTTTTTTAGATGATAATGCAAATTATTACAGAAAATGGTTTAGGTATAAAACTCTGGACTCCCTAAGATAGGATAGATAATATAGTACTTTCTCTGAATTTGCCAAATACAAATGAATTGGACATTGTGAATGTAATTCTTACCTGATACTTGTTCTTATTGTATATAGTTTTACTATGTTAGAGTTAAACTATTTCCTTTTTATTTAGACAAAAGGGGGAAATGTTGTGGGATATTTGTAGACTGTGTGAAGGTGTATTGTTGTTGTATTGCTGTGATTGGTGTAATAAAAAAGATGAACAACCAATAGCTAGGCAAGAAAGATAGGTAGGATTTTCTGGGGGAGAAAGAAAGAGGAGGAAGAATCTAGGCAGGAAGGAAGCCAGGAGACACAGAGAGGAAACAGGAGGTACAAGATGGAAGAGAGGTAAAGTCATGTGATAGAACATAGATTCATATAAATGGGTTAATTTAAGTTATAAGAGCTAGTTAGGAGGGCTGGGATGTAGCTCCATTTGTAGGATACTTGCCTAGTGTGGCTAAATCTCTGGGTTTGAACTCCCACGTAACTTAAACTGTAAATGGTGGCACACCCTGTAATCTTAGTACTCTAGAGATGCGGAGCTAGCCTGGACTATGAGGCTAACCTGAACTACATAGCGAGACCTCCCACACACACACCTAAAAATAAGTCACAATAAAATGGAGTAGAGACAGGAAAAAAAAGAGCTAGTTAGGAACAAGTCTGAGCTATAGTCAGAGCTTTCATAAGTAGTAGGAAGTCTCAGTGTTATTATTTGGGAGCTGACTGGAGGCATGGAAAAGACTGTTAGAGAGACCTCACCTCACCGCTGACTTAGTAGTGTCTGGGTTGAAGGCTGTATCTTCTGACCCTGCTTCAAGACTTTATGAAAACAGGACTTTCCCACGTACGTTAGGACCATCCTTACACGCTCCATTGGGCAGCCAATGGGAGTTGGTCTTATAGAGGTGGAAGGCAGACTAGACTTCCTCCATGGTTCAGTTCTATCATCTGTAGTGGTGATTTAAGGACATGTGCTAAGTACCTTGACTCTCAGAACTGCTTTCTTAAAAACACTAATATCTGGTTTCCTGAGACGATCATTCTTATTTATTTTTGTGAGAATGGAGGCTCAGAGAGAGAGAGAGAGAGAAAGTGACTCTGTTAAAGTCACATGCTTTGTAAGAAGCTCAGGCTGGTGGAGAAGCTGAGTCATTGAACGTCAGGCCCAGGGTGTCCTCCATACTCTACACTGCTTCTCCTCCGGCAGCAGCACCCTCTGCACGGTGTGGCCTCGGGGCCCTTAGGAGGCTCCAGACAGGAGAACTAGAAAAGAGCTTTTCCACCTTCGTTTGAGTCTTTCTTGATATAGAGGAAGGAAGTTGACTTCTGTGGGGATTTTTCTTTCCTCCCTTGCTTTACTCTTAGACCCATTGTCTAAAACAGTGGTTTTCAACCTTCTTAGTGCTGTGACACTCTAACACAGTTCCTCATGTTGGGGGATTATGGTGGTAACCCCCAACCACAAAATTGCTTTCATTGCTACTTCATAACCGTAATTTTGTTATTGTTATGAATCATAATGCAAATATCTGTGTTTTCTAATGGTCTCAGGAAACCCCTGTGAAAGGGTCATTTGACCCTCAAAGGGGTCTTGACCCACAGAACTGCTGGTCTAGAAGGTCATTCAAAAATGTGATGTATGTTGGGCATGGTGGTGCACACCTTTGACCCCAGCACTCCGGAGGCAGAGACTAGTGGATCTTTCAGTTCAAGGTCAGCCTGGTCTACAAAGTGAGTTCTAGGACAGCCAGGGATACACAGATACATCTGGAAATCCTGTCTCAAAAAACAAGACAAAACAAAACAAAACAAAACAAGAATGTGATGCACGCATGCCTGTCTGGTAGTGCCAAGGTGCCTGAGGTCAGGGTCTTAATCCTGCTTCCACCCACACTTGTTAACACAGCAATCATCGTCAGATCTTTAGTAAAAGCTGCAGTTTAGGATGCCTGGACAATGAGGCTTAGCTTGAGTTGTTCTGTCAAAGAAAATCCATGCAAACTGTTTCATTAAGAAAGAGGCCAAGTTGTATCAGTGGGCAAGTCTTCCTAGAAAAACTGCCAGAACTGAGAACATCCATATTTGCTGTGAATAATCACCAACTCCCCCTTCCGGGTGCCAACACCCATGTAACCCCCATTATGGCATTACTCACACCGAGGCTTGTTTGTACTAGAATGTCGTAGCCTTCAAAGAATTTTCTAAGAGAAATTACAGACTTGTAATGTCCAGAAGACTTAGATCCAAAGACCTTACGCACGCCAGTCTTCAAGTCCAGCCACAGCTTCCTGCAGGGTATTAGAGGCTGAGGCCAATGCTATGACTGCAGGGAAAGCTGAAGGGAACGTGATTTGTACTTCTCCAGTGGGTGGGGGGGGGAGGGGAACACCAGCACGTTAGGACCTGGGGAATGGTGTGGAAGTGGGGTCAGGCTTTGATGCTCTCTCTCTCTCTCTCTCTCTCTCTCTCTCTCTCTCTCTCTCTCTCTCTCTCACACACACACACACACACACACACACACACACACAGTGAGCCTTGTACACACATTCCCATCAGGACTGTACAGACAGCTTCTGTGGGAGTGGGAGCAGGCCAAGACCCTGATACAGGCCCTGTTCGGTTGCATAACAAAGATTAGAAATGCGGACAGTATCCCCGCTGCTGCTGTTCTGGATTCCTTACTACAGAGGCCGGCAGACTCGGGGTTGGAGGAGCCGCAGCCCTCCCCACTCACAGGCCTCGAGACTCCAGTTTTTCTAAGATTCATTTCCTTCATGTTCACACTGGGAATAACAGTTCTCGCCCTACCTGCCCCACTGTGGGGATCAAGGCAGCTTACATCTATGTAAGACACTCTCTAATCCATGAAACGCTAAAATAATAATAATCACTAGAGACAGCGTCCAGCCTGAGATGAACGCAATAGATTGGCTTTGGCGGTTTGGCTACCAAACAGCACTGTACAGCCAAGACCACGAAGCATCCTCTGATTCAGCTGTCTGCTTGTCCAGGTATAATTTTTAGAGGCTGCAGAGGGCCGGGCAGCAGGTAATTGCATCTCAAGAAGTATTTATTGATCGCCCACTCTCTACATGTTTGCCTTGAAAGGTAATTGGGAAGTACTTGTTCATACATGGCCCTTCAATGAAATAGATGGAGCCAATCACCACCCACCAGCTACTGAAAGACAAAAATTATGGCCCTAGGGGCTATAGAGCCGAACCCCCACTGGTTCCTATCAGGGACCCACGCACTACCTGCAGCATTCTCTGCCTTCCTTGGTGGGTTTCAATCAGGGACAATTTTGCGCCTACCTCCAGGAAACAACTGGTAATGTGTGGAGTCACAATTAGTCTTCACACTGGAGTAAGGGTACTCCTGGAACTTAGGGTATAAAGGCCAACAGTGCTGCTAAGGATCCCACAGTGACTAGAGAGCCTCCCAGAACAAAGAAAGATTTGGCCCAAGAAGCAACAATGTGTGTGTACATATATTACTGTGCATTTGCCGTGGGGCACATGCTGAAGGCAGAGGACGACCTTCAGAAGGTGGTTCTTCCCTTCTAACTTGTGAGTTTGGGGATCGAGCTCAGGTTGTTAGACTTGAGGGCAGGTGCCTTTACCCACTGGGGTATCTTGCCAGCCTTACCTTAACTATTTTTATGAGACAGACTCTTATGTTACTCAAGCCTAGAACTCAATCTGTGGTCAAGGATGACCTTAAGTTCCTGTCTTCACTTCCTTTTTTGTTTTTGTTTGTTTGCTTTGAGACAGGGTCTCAGTATATAGCCTTGGTGGTCCTGGAACTAGCTCTGTAGACCAGGCTGGCCTCAAACTCACAGAGATCCGCCCCCTCTGCCTCCTAAGCATTTGGTTCAGGTATGTGGGCCACCATGCTGAGCTATCTTAACTACCTACAGCCCAGCAGTATCAAATAACTTCTCCCCAGCAGCAGAGGCTAAGTCCATGGCCCTGTGCATGCTGGGCAAGGCTCTACCACAGAGTTTTCAATCTCCTGTTGATTTTTTTGTTTTAAGATTGACTGACTGCTAATAGCAAACACTCTAAGCACATTTGACATGCTAAATCTGTGGGAGTGTGAAAGTGAGATCAACTTCTGCTCTCAAGAACAGAATGAAGCCCGGGCATGGTGCTACATGCTTTAATACCGGCACCCAGGAGGTAGAGCCAGGCGCATCTCTGAGTTTGAGGCCAGGCTGGTTTACAATGTGAGTTCTAGAATAGCTAGGGCTACACAGAGAAATTCTGTCTCACCCCAAGAGAGGGGTAGGGTGAACTAAGTGAAGAGGCCAATTATGGTGGCCACAGCTGTAACTCCAATTCTAGGAAGGCAAAGGTCAGTCTCCTCCACACAGTGAGTTCCTGGCCAGCCAGGGCTACATAGCAATATCTTGTCTCAAAACACAAAGGACTGAATGAAGATGTTCAGGTGAAAACAGAGTTAACACATCAGGCTGAATAGAAGTTGTGTTATTTTGATTATAATGATATATTAGAATGGATGGCTACCTAGGAAAAACTAATGCCAAAGGATCTCAAGTTCCAGGCCAGCCTTCATGGAAAAAGGTGAACGAGACTCAAAACAAACAAAAATTCAAAAGCATGGGGCTGGAGAGATGGATGGTTAAGAGCCATGTTCTTGCAGAAGACCCAGGTTCAAGTCTCAGTGCCCATCTGTAGGCAACACACACATACATTTTTTTTTTAAAGATTGCTTTAAGACACAAAAGGAGAAGAAAAAGCAAAGCAAAAGAAAAGCTTCGTGAAGAAAAGAGGACGATACCCACACCTCTGTGGAAGCCATTCAAATTCACAAAGAAAAAAAAAGGGGCAACTGGCTGGCTGCTAACTAGCCACAGCCTGAGCCGAGCTGGCCCAGACTAGTGAACCCCACATTTCTGAACTAGCGTTAGTGAATGGTGGATGTGGGTTGGGGTGAGAACTCAAGTGGGGTGGGCAAAGACGAACCCAAGGAGAGAGCAAAGCCTTTCCCTGAACACAGACCAGAGCACAGGTTTGTCTTAGCACTCTGCAAGGAACCTCCACTAGGCCAGGCTTGGTGGCACACACGTGTAAACCCCACAACCGGCAGGCAGAAGGAGAAGGATCAGGAGTTCAAGGCCAGCTTTGGCTACTTAGTAAATTTAAGGCAGCATGGGCACAATAAACAAAACAAAAGATCGAAAGAAACTTCCACTTTATGGCTAAACTGGTAGCATTTTAAAATCACAACAACAAGAAGAAGACTGAGGTTGTAGCTCAGGTGGTAGAGTGCTTATGCAGCAAACACAAAATTTTAAGTTTGGTTTCCAGTACCACATAAGCCAGGCACCGTAGTTGCCACCTGTAATCCCAGCCCTGGGGAGGCAGAGGCAGGAGGATCAGAATTACATAGGTTTATTTGAGGCCAGCCTGGAAGACATGAGGCCCGGTTTCACCGCCCTACCACTTAGGGACAAAAAAGGTTACAAAGGTTGTGTATAGGGGGTGGAAGAGATGGCTTGGTGGTTAAAATATTTGCCACAAAACCACGAAGACCTGTGTTCAAATACCCAGAACCTATGTAAAGTCACGTGTTTGTACTAATCTTAGTGTGGAGATGGAAAATGGAGCCAAGAAAATCCCCAGAAGTCGGAAGGACCAACTAGCCTGGTATATACAGTGGCAAGCCCCTAGTCACACTCGTGAACGCACTTGTGTTCACACAGAGTCTCACACACATGCACACACCAGCACACACACACACATCATGCACAGAGAAGCATTTTGCTAACTCTAGACTGTCTCTAGAGCATCCTTTCCCGCTGTATCTCTGATGTTCTTTGAACTCTACAACATACTCATCCAAATTCTGTAAAGTTTTGGCTTAAGCTTCCTATTTTCAGAGCCTGGGTCTATAGACTTTTTAAAACTTTCTTTAAAATATTTTAATTTTGAGACAGGGTCTTGCCATATGGTCCAGGCTGGCTTTATACTCTTGTGGCAACCCTACTGCTCAGCCTCCCAAGTGCTAGGAGTACAGGTACGAGCCTCCATGTCTGGCTTCAGAATGCCTCCTTGAAGCAGCCTGAAGTTCCTGTGTTATTTCTTGCTAACCATACCCCACACCTGTACTGTGGAGAAGCAGCTGCAGCGTTTGTATCCACGTGTGAGCAAACACCTTTCCAGGCACACAGACGAGAAGCGCTCGCTCCAGTTGCCGCACCAGCTTTAACAATGGACAGCGCTGCCTGAGATCTGATCCATCTGCAGGCACGCTATGAGACCGTCGGCCCAGCAGTGATGTCACCGACACTGATGCTGAAGATATTTAAAGCAAACCAATGGGAACACCAGTGAGCATGACAAAGGATGAGGGACGAGGCGATCGATAAAGCTTTTCAACTCAAACTTCAACCCTTCTATAAATAACACAGCTCAGAATAGACTTGTGAGATGATTTTGCTTCCTAGAAATGAAATTCCCCCGTGCTCAGCACAAGGCCTAATCATGCACAATCACGGTTAAAACCCTGAGCAGCCCCCATCTATGCCTAGCAGCTCTGGGCAACAGCCTGCACGCTGCCATTGCCAGGTGTCCTGGGAGATGGGCGTGGTGAAGACAGCTCTCGGTTGGCATGCTCTGGGAGGCCAATAAGATGTAGCTCAGCAGGTAATTAAAACTCAGAGAAGGGAGCCAGTGGCTACAGCTCAGTTGGAGAGTACTTGTCTAGGGTGGAGCAGGTCCTGGGTTCAAGCCCTGGAATTTGGGGGGGGGGTCATAAGGAGCAGTTTCTAGCTCCCCGGGGCTCCCAAATGATCCTTGTTTTCTGTAGATCAGAATCTTTTCCTGGAACAGCCTGCTTCTGGCTGCATTTTGAGATCTTGCCCATCATCCCACAGTAACAACAAGAAAACATGAAGAACAACAACAGAAATTCCTGAAGCTTTTTTTTTTTTTTTTTTTTTTTGGTTGAGTTGGGAACAGACTGCTGGCTTAGCTCTGCCAGGAAAGCAGAAACATCAGTAGCCTTAAGAGAAGGTCTGGCCTGTATGTGGCGCCACCTCCCTGAAGCAGTCATTTGATTTGCTCACAGTATTTTTATGTCTGCTATGTCACCAATGTTGAAATGAAATGGGCTCTTAGGTCTGCTACTTAGTGTCGTTTGTTTCGTTTTGTTTTTGGAGACAGGGTCTTACTAAATAGTTCGAGTGCTCAGAAATTTACTATGATGTGAACCAGGCTGACTCTGAAGTGTAACCGCTTTCCTGCTTCTACCTCCCAAGGGCTGGGATTTCAGGCATGGGCCATCAGTCCCGGTTTAGGTACTTTTAAAAATCTTTACTGGGTACTATGTTTCTTTCCTAATATTTCCTGCTAGTCCCTTATTCTGCACAGTTCTGCCTTTAGAGGGAACATATTTGTGCCAGAGAGCTGCAAGTTCAAACAAACTGCCCTTGAGCTCTCTAGTTCCTGCAGGCAGGAAGCATGCAACAGGATGCCTGGCCCCAGCCACCTTGTACTTCATGCTGGGAGCATGTCTGCTTGCTCAAGAGCCCAGGTGGGCATCCATCTCTGCTATCAGCTGCTCATTTACCTACATGAAATCTTTATTTCTATCCTGGTGCCAACTGCGCAAGGTTCCCTGAAGGTCTTGCCGGACACTCTGCACATGGTAAGCAGAACGTATTCGCGGGATGGTACTCCTGACTAGTATACTGTTGGCTATACCTTTTCCTACTCACCAAGATGTGTTTGTTTTGAAATGTTTTTGAACTGGCTTCTGTCCCAGATTCTCTTTGAGAACAATGACAGTTTTAACATATTTCCATCCTGAATGAACCAAATCCTAATAGTACCCTGGCTTCTTTAAAAATGGAACATAAACTTAAAAAGCACATTTTCAGACTCGCTCCCTCTAGTCAACGTTCAACAAATGGTTCTGGAATCAGACACTAATCTCTGCTGCTAGAGGCTAAACTGTAAGCTCTTCTGAAGTGGCAGAGTCCACTACACCCCTCCCCCTCGCTCACACACATTTGCTTTCTCTCTCTCTCCCCGCCAGCTTCACTTGTGTAGTTCAGGCTGGCCTTGAATTTAGCATCCTCCTGCCTCAGCCTTCCAAGCACTGAGTTGACAGGTGTGAGCTGACACACTCGGCTCGGATACTCCTATTTTGAAAAGGCTTCCAGTGTCGCCCACCCATGTTTTCTCCAGATCCCACTCCCAGGGCAGCCCCCCTCCATGACCCTCTCCAGGACCACCTGACACGGGCCAGCTTTCCTCCCCTCTCTCTGGATTGTTAGAAATGACTCTGGACTCAGACATTTCAGCTACCAGCTGTGCAGTCCTCAGCAAATTACCTCCATGACTCCATTTTCCCACATTCAAAGTAGCTATAACATCTACTTCCAAAGATTGTTGACAAGATTAAATAAGATAATATCTGCAAAGACCGTAAAGCACAGGAATTGGCATTTAGTAAGAGCTCAATAAACATCATTCTGTTCTAGCTGGGTATGGTGGCATGCAACTTTAATCCCAGCCTTTAGCAGGCTGAGAAAGGAAATTAACCCTAGGTCAACCTATACTACATAGCCTGCCCCAAAAACAAGCAACCAAACAAACAGAAGTCAGATGTGTGCTTTGCATCTGAAATCTCAGCGCTTGAGAGGCTGTAGTAGTAAGACTGCTACTAGTGTGTGGCTAGCCTGGGCTACATAGTTACAAGGACATCCTGAATTAGAGAGACACCGCCTCAAAAAAATTATTGGATGGTGGCACATGTTTAAAGTCGGAGGCTACCCTCAATCACCAAGTGACTTCTAGCTCAGCTAGACAGACGTAGTGGAACTTTGTCCCCTCCAAACAAAGAGGCTGGAGTGACGGCTTAGCCGTGTAAGAGTGCACACTGCTCTTTCACAGAACCAGAATCCTGTTCCTAGCACTCATGTTGGGTGGCTCACAGCTCCAGCTCCAAGCTGTCTGATGCTCTCTTCTGGCTCTGAAGGCACTGGCATGCACATGTCCACACACAGATATACATTTGCATGTATGTATTTCCACTACCACCAAACACAAATAAACAAGTAAATAAACACTAGCTAGTTGTGGTGGCACATGCCTATAACCCCAGAACTTGGGAGGCTACGGCAGAAGCATTGTTTGAGTTAGATCAGCTATGTGGCAAATTTAAAGATGGTCTCAGCTGCATAGTAAGAACCTGTTGAGAGTCAGTGTTGCAGTAGACCTAAGTCCGGTATTGTCAGCAAATATCCCTTATGAGCACACAGTATGCTGAAAACATTACAAACACACTTTTCTTAGACTCTGGCTGGCTTGTTTGATTTTAGGCCTAACTCCCACCTCTTCCAGCTAAGTACCTGAATACACGACTGGTATATAGCTACCTAGATATTGGGTAACTCTGTAGACCCATTCCTCACACGGCTAGGAAGGGAGTTAATGAGAACATGACCTGTGTTGGGCAGCTGCCTCAGACTGAGCATCCTCGGAGTTCCTGTAACTGCAACAGAGGCACGGCCTCCCTCCACACACCCTCAGCTGCACCCGGCATCCCTTCCACTAGAACTTTCCTCTATAGGAATGCAGCAATGACGCTTTATCTATACAAATAAGGATCCCTGCTGAGGTTTTCAAGGAAAACGCCCATTTGATGTACAATAATAGAAACAGGGCTGGCGATGCGAGACGGCTCTGTGGGGGGATTGTACCTGCCACCCAGCCTGATGACCCGAGTTCAATCTCCAGGACTCAGAGAGTAGCATTAGAGAACTAATTTCCCCAAGTTGTTCTCAACCTGCATACACACACACACGCGCACACACATGCACACGCACACACACACAGACACACATGCGCACGCACACACAGACACACATGCACACACATACACACACGCATGCACACGCACACACACGCACACACACACATGTAATGAGAAAATAGAAAGAAGAGATAATAATGCTTAAGAGTTTGAAGCTCCAAAAATTTTCTTTGTATGACTTTTGGCAGACTGCTTATCCCTCTGAACCTTCATTTCCTTATCTGTGAGAAGAGATAACGTGTGCCGGGCACATGGAGGTTATTGTGAGGGACGAACAGATAATGGGTGCCTGGCATTGCGCACGCGTGTACTGAATAATGGCTGTCAATGGGAGTTTTGATATCATCAGCAAATCGCTTTTTCTGTTCCCACACCCTTCTAGTGCATCTGCCATCACGAGGGCCCCTGACCAGCATACACCTGAAGGCATTATCCTGACAGTTAGGACCAGGATAAAGTGTGGATCAGTGTTAGATCTCTTAGGGCCACCACTAGCAACAACCAGAAAAACTGAAAAGCAACAACTATCCAGGTGCTTGAAATTAATCCTAGCTTAACAATTTGCCAAGCTAGGCTCCCAGCAGTCTTTTAGGTAAATGCCCATTGCTCATGGTTTTTGGTTGTTTTTTTGTTTTGTTTTCTTGAGATAGAATTTTGATGCATAGCTAGACTGCCCTTGAACTCATGACCCTATTTCCTTAACCTCTGTCAAGCGCTATCATGTCTGGTTTAGACAAATGCTTTTGGGCTGGGGGGCTAGGGATCGAACCTGGGGCCTTGCTCACAATAGACAAAGACACACTGTTGAGACAGCCTGCAAATGTTTCCTCCCAGCTAACTTCCTGAGTCAATTCATTTCAAGTCACCCGAGTGACTGTTTCTTATTAGACACTCTGCTGCACTGAGGATTCAGAGATGAATGGGACTTCTCTCCTCTCCTGCCCTCTGGTCCTCACTTAGCTGTATCTAGCCGCAAACTCTCCACAAGGGATCACAGACTAAGTCACTACTTGAAATCTCTGTCTCCCTCCATGAAGTCCTTCCTCCCAACCCACTCCTGAGTCGGGAAAACATTCCAAGCAGATGGTCTTCAGCCAAGCAGCAAGAAAACAACTGTGTCAAAATTCCTTTATTTACAAAATCTCCAAGAATTGTCTTTACTACCCCTCCCCCACATCCTCCAAGAGGCCTTCTCTCCTCTTACACTGCCCCCCTTCACCTGCTTTTACCCCAGATACCACATAACTACACCACTGTTAATTGCCGGTGCTCCCAGCTTAAAGGACAAGGATTGTATCACCCTGAGCTGACCATAAACAACTTTAGAGAATGACTCTCTATTGGTCCATCTTACATCCCATCGTAACTGTTACTTCTAGTTATCTATGGTGACTGTGGATAAAGTTTTATGAGCTTATATAAAACATATTTTAACTTATTCCTTTAAAAACTGTAGCAGGACATGAAACAGATCCAAGGTGCATCCTGCTCTCCCACATAGAATCTGATTCACTTAGGAAATTACTTGGTTCTTTTCTTTTCTTTCTTGTTTTTTTTTAAATTTATTTATTATGTATACAATATTCTATCTATATGTATGCCTAAAGAGGTCACCAGATCTCATTACAGATGGTTGTGAGCCACCATGTGGTTGCTGGGAATTGAACTCAGGACCTTTGGAGGAGCAGGCAATGCTCTTAACCACTGAGCCATCTCTCCAGCCCCTTCTTTCTGGTTTTTTGAGACAGGGTTTCTCTGTGTAACAGTTCTGGCTGTCCTGGAACTCACTCTGTAGACCAAGCTGGCCTCGAACTCAAAGAGATCCACCTGCCTCTGCCTCCTGAGTGCTGGGGTTAAAGTTGTGTGCCTCCACCACCTGGTTATTACTCACTTCTTTTTTTAAAGAGATTGATTTGGGGACTGGAGAGATGATGGCTCAGAGTTTCAGAGCATTGATTGCTCTTCCAGAGGACCCAGGTTCAATTCTCAAGACTACATGGTGACTCACAACCATCAGTAACTCCAATCCCCTCTTATGGCCTCCAGAGACACCACACATATGTGAAATAGACATACATGCAAGCAAAGCACCTATACACAAAATAATAAACTAAAATGATTTGTTTTTATTTCATGCGGTTGGCTGCAGGCATGAAGCCATATGCACTGCATGCATACCCGGTGCCCTTGGGTGCTAGAAGAGGATGTTGGATCCTGTGGAACCGGGATTGCAGGGGGCTGTGAGATGCCCCATGTGGGTGCAGGGAATGAAACCTGAGTCCCCTGCAAGAGCAGTGTGTATTCTAAAACAAACAACAAACCTGTTTTAGATTTATTTGTTTTGTGTGCATATGTTTTGCCAGCTTTCATGACGCCCATGGGGGTCAGAAAGGGGTGTGAGGTGTCCTGTACCTGGAGTTACAGATGGTTGTGAGCTACCATGTGTTGCTGAGAACTGAACCTGGGTCCTCTTGGAAGAGCAACAAGTGCTCTTAGCCACGGAGCCATCTCCCCAGTCCTTCCTGTGTCTTTCAAATCACTTCAGTTATCTTTCTTCCACCAGTGGTAATACTGAGCTCTGGATTACAGGGAACGGAAAATACAACCTCTTATGTTTGCACTTGGCCTTGAAAACAACTGAATTGTTATCGCCCACTTGGAAACCCATCCAGAAGAGGACAAAAACCATCTTCTCTTCACTTGGGGGAACAAAGAAAAGATTTTGTCCCATGTCATCCTTAAGAAGAAAGCTCTTTCTCAGCTTGAATGAAGGCAAAATGATTCTAACACTCTAGAAAGACACCCTGACTTCCCTAAAATCACCTGGAGTATTTGGGCCAGATCTGTCAATCTTCTTGTCATCAGGAGGAGCTCTTTCCTCTCTCACTAAAGAGTCACACATTGGGCTGTGGATAGAGCAGTAACATCCACACTAAAAGGGTACTTATTATACCTGACCATGCTCATTAGAAAAAAAATACTAAAAAAATTTAGAAAAAAATTAAAACACACACACCCCCCAAACCTTATTATATAGGAAAATATCCTCCATCTATGAAAACCTCTATATACTGGGGGATGGGTAAGCAAAGCAGAAACTGGAAGAAAAAGGTTGTGAGTATGTGTGTGTGTGTGTGAGTGAGTGTGTGTGTGAACATCTGTGTATGAATCAGACACTTCCCAAGGGGGGGAAATATGCTAATCCTATCAGTCAAATTGATGAAAGACGTAACAGCCTCTGGCTTATTTATAGACCTTAAATTGTTATGTGCTATACAGATTGAGTACCAGGTTGAATTCATATTTTTTTTTCAGAGCAATTCAGATAAAGGAAAGTAAAAGAAACATAAAATATAACAAGAAAAACTGTGACTAATTGTTTATGGAACTGTTCCCTCACAACATTGTTTTTTAGAGTAATTAGGTAACTGTCTGCTTTGAAAAGGGGTTGGAGAGAACACGGTCCCTGAAGTCGGGGTGGGGAGGTGAAGAGGATTATCTAAATACTGCAGTGATTTTATTTGACTTCAAGGATGCTCTCCAGTGTCACTCTTGCTCTGAAGCCAAATGTCCCCGAGCGGTTCTTGGAACGCTGTGCCATGTGCCATCCAGAGAGACTAACTCATGGGCAGCAAGACACTGCACACCTTCAAGACAAGTACACAGCACACAGGAACTCCAGGAGAGACAGCAGAGGCACCTCTGAGGCTGAGAGGACCTCTCCCTGGGAAGAGGCCCTCTGCCAAAGACAGCAGCCTAAAGCCCCATCTTTGGAGGAGGAAGACAGTGACAAGCCACTACCCAGTGCTCAGCTCCTGGGCTTCCTTACAAAGACAAGAATGTTCTGTGAAGGCATGGAGTTGTCTCTGGAAGCCCGTGCCTTGCACAAGAGTTGTTGGGAAGAGAGACCTATATGGGCACTCTCAGAACGGCCCAGGCTCTTCTCCTGAAGAGCTTCCACGCCGGAACACACACTTCCCTCATCAGTTCCTTCTCTAACCCACACTCTAGTTACTCCCAATCCTTTCCGAGACCCTCACAGGGTCTTCTGTGGGCACTAATGCACAGGTACCTCCCACTAGGCAACCAGAGAAACGCCAAACTCCACTTAGAGAAGAACATAGTCCAACCAGCCGGTTCCCCTTCCATATTTTCCTCATCTATGAGACAGAAAGACAGCCCTGCGGCATCTGTTGTACAAGGGCTACATCGGAGGGACTAGCCTACAGAGTTAGAGCAGTGTTATTACTGTTTTTGCTCTTTGCATGACACGCCGCAGAGCTTCATAACATAAGACAACAGAATACTAAATATGCTCCCAAAGCGGGTGCACAGCCTGCTGTGGGTGGCTGCTAAAAGCTAGTTAAAAATCTAGTCTTAGCCTGAATTAGGATCTCCTGGATGGGAACTGCCTAGGGACAAGCCGGAAAGAATTTGTTACACTTTAAACAAATTCCCAGGCAATGCTTGGGACGCAGGGCCAGTCTGGTTCCAGAACTCTTTTTGTTCTGTTCTGAGGAAAGCACTGCTCTGCCTGGCTTGGCTGAGGCGATGTATGACAGACATCACTTTCCCACAGCTCTTGACCAGGGACTTGGCCAGCGCAGGTGGGTGACAACATTGGTCTTAGATAAAGGAAAGCCATGGAGGGGTTAATGTCCCACGGAGGACCCCGGGAGAGGGGATGGGGTGGTGCTGGGGTCGTAGAGGACCTGGACTCACCTACAATGATCCCACAGGCGCTGACCAATCCGATCTCTTTCTTCAGGGCCACTCCGCCACTTCCCGAGTCAGCCTCGGCCTGAGGGCTGGTGTCTGAGCTGCTCCCACCCGGGTGGTTCTTCGCAGGATTGTTTCGGTGTCGGGCCCCCTTTTCCATCTTTCTCCGAAGGGTTCAGATCTCCACCAGCTAAAAGGAGCTGTCTCTTTCTAAACGCTTCTTGTGCGTGTAAATGTATAGATACGTGGAAAAAGAGTTCCCAATTAAAACGCCCTTTTCAGAAACAGAGAGCGCTCCTACCCTCTAAAAGTGACAGCAAATGAGAGAGAGCAGCAAATATTCCCACTCTGTACTGACACGTGTCACTCCTGCTACCAGAAAGGGCCGTGTTTTTAAAAGGAAGGTGACCGGCACTCAGGAGGCAGAGGCGGGTGGATCTCTGAGTTCGAGGCCAGCCTGGTCTACAAGAGCTAGTTCCAGGACAGGCACCAAAGCTACAGAGAAACCCTGTCTCGAAAAAAACCAAAAAATAAAAAAATAAATAAATCCCCCAAACCAACCAACCAAACAAGCAAAAAAGGGGAGGCGAAGAGCATATATATTTAAATACAAAAATAGAACTGTACCAGCGACTCCAGCTGGAATTCTCCGGAAAGGGTTTATCTTCAGAAGTCCAGGATGGCTCTGCTCGGTGTATCGGGCGGCGGCTTGCCCTGTTCGGGATTCTCTGAAGCCCTTCTAATAAACAGATCGCCTTCACCTTCCCTCTGTCTCTCTTTTACGATGAGGGTAAAAGTAGTTCTCGCTAGCTGAAGGGGTGGAGGAAGAGCCGTGCTCAGGTACTTTCTTCTCGCTCCTTGACTCTGGATCGGATTTCCACCTGCTGTGGTTGGCCCTTCTCGCCCTTCTCCGGTCTGAGCTCGGTGCTCAAGCCTCAAACAGCCCCATCGCTGGGTGCCGGCAGAGTGGCTGCTGCGTTTGCGAATGTCCTTCCTTCCCTTTCAGCGGCGGCCGGCGATTATTTGCGGCCGCGAGGCTCCGCCCCCACCTCCTCCTCGCCATCCTCAGCCGCATCTCCTCCCCCCTTCTATTTAAATATTAGTAACCCTCCTCCCGCAAAGATCACGGAGAAAATGATTTAAAACATTTCTATCTTTTTCCTCCTAGTGGAAGCGAGGGAAGGGTCGGCAGCAGGGAGAAGTCACTGGTCAAGGTTGCATCAGGTCGCACAGCATTTCTGAGCCCTGTAATGCCACGGTTTTGCAGGTTTTTGATGTCTTCAGAAATAAACTGGCCCGTGAGGTGTGGATCATTTGAGGACAAGGTCGAGAAGGCTGTAAGGATAGCATCATGAAGCTGTTTCCTGCAATTGGGGCGGGGGTGGGGCGGGGAGGGGTTTTGGTAGTGGCAGCACGGAAGGATTTAAGGCTGAAGAGTTTCTTTTAGGGACTATCATGAAAGGTAAATAATATCATCAAGAAGATGCAAGGTTCATCTGAAGCATGATAAGGAGGACTCTGATTTGCTTCCATAACTACTAATACTTAACTCACCTATAAATTATTTGAACTTCAGATGGGAGAATTGCGAGCCCCTCGCTGATGGAGCAGGTTTACTGACAGTCAGAGATGAGCATCCTTCCAGTACATTGTGCCTCCACTGCCCTGAAGAATTTAATTCAAAACTGTTGCTTTACCTCAAGAACAATGTCTGTTTCTAACTGTAAATACTTTGGAAAAACAACATGAAACAATATTACAGACAACGCTGAAAAACTAAAGTTTTTTTTAACATACACACACACATACAAAATCATTTGCTTCTAAAATAAGTCTCAAAAATAAAATTCCAAAGGGCATGGTGGCACACACCTTTAATTCCAGCACTTGGGATGCAGAGGCAGGTGGATCTCTGTGAGCTCAGGGCCAGCCTGAGTCTACATATTGAGTTCTAGGCCAGCCAGAGCTACACAGTGAGATTCTGTCTCAAGAAGATAAACAACCCAATTCCCTCAATCTGACCAGTAGCTACACAAATCTGGCTTCACTTTTGGGAAAATGTTCTAAAACACTTGAGTATTTTAGGGAGATAAAAACTAAAACCCTTTAGGATGGGGTTGGCTAAGCTATCTCGAAGAGCTTTCCCGGATGGGGCAAAGTCCTCCCAGCAGCTCCTCTTCCATCTGCCCCTTGACCACCCAGCTCAGCAAGTATCGAGAGGTTTCAAAGGTTAAGATCTCAACCCCTTCTCTTTCTGTTGGTTCAAGATATAGCAGTTTGAAGGCCTCAGCAAAAAAAAAAAAAAAAAAAAAAAAAAAAAAAGCCGGTGGCGGGGAGTAAACAAAAGAGTAGACAAGGTTTGGAATATATAGCACAGACCTCCATGGGAGAGAGAGAGAGTGAGGGCCGAGTCAGGCAAAAATGAAGACGTGATGTGAATTGTCTCTGGCCTTTCTTGACAACCTTAGAAAGCACGAAGGGAAGACTCGATGGATTCATTATTAAACAATCCAATCTGAAGACTTCTGCTTAGAGTTCAGCATCAAAGGATAAAATCTTTCTGCTCCCCAGACGCGAGTGGCTTGCAGCTATTTATTGACGGGAAAATAGGAAAGCTAGGAAAGGAACCTCCTTTCTTCAAAGGGACTTTAATTTATATTATATGTCTCTAGGCTACTGCGCTGACATTTTTGTGGTATAAAAACTGTATGTGTCGGGATTTCAAGCAACTAATATTGAACACAAGAAAGGAATAAAAGTCTTGGTGTAATATGTTGAGAAAAAATTGTGAAAAATTAATTGAAATCCCTTACATTTTGATCACTTAAGCTATAACTTTGATCCACATTTATCTCTGTACTTTTTCCTTTACTCGTTACATTTAAATAGTGCTTTGCAACTTTTCTGAATAATGTCTCTTTTTTTCCTTCCCCATTAAAAATTTAGATAGACAAAGCCAACTTGTTATTGTTTAATTTTGAGTCAGGGTCTCTCTATGACTAGCCTAGAACTCACTATGTAAATAAGGCTGGCCTTGAACTCATAGTGATCTACACCTTTGCCTTCTGAGTGCTGGGATTGCAGGAACTAACCCCTCCCCAAAACTTGTATTTTAAGAGTTTTAAAATATTAGGCCAAGGCTTAAAGAAGTGTCTTATTAGAGGTCAAAAAGCAAGCATGGGATCTGTTCGTTGGACGGCAGATTGTCACTGGCTTACACTGAACTTTCTCAGGACACTGTAACGAACTGTCAGCCTTTCGGTTTCCTTCCCTTGGAAAGAAACAAGACTCATGCTTTTCTCGTGTTTGGTGGTGGTGGTGGCTTGAGATAGGGTCTCATTATGTAGCCCAGGCTGGCCTTGGGATCTTCTGGTCTTAGGGTCCTTGTGTTTTTGAATTAATGTCATAACTGAATTTTTTTAAAGAGACCTGCTTTAATTTCAGCATTTTCAAATCTGTTCCGTGAGACTCATGAGCCTTAATCTATCCCCGACATGTACCGCTGTCTTTATACACACACCTCTTTTTGAATATTTATCAAGTGGTTACTTTAGTACAGTCCTATTTCCAGTATCTGAGAGACAGTTCTCGTGGTTTTCTTCCTTAAACAAGGAAGAAAGCGGTTAGAAGGGGTCGTTTTCTCACAAACACTCATGACCCTAGAGAGAGAAAGGCTGTGTGTGGCTGACACCTACAGCCTGAAGAAGGCGGTGGGCCGAGGACACGCTGTTGCAATGGCTAAACTCTCACACCCGACTGTCCCTTTGGGAAACAACTGGTAAGAAGTATTAGTACCAAAGCACAGGGCATAGAAGTTAGCCGGTCTATTTCTGCTTTGCTTTCGGAACTAACGGCACTTTATTCTTGCTCTTTGTCACGGAACTGTGGAGTCTGAGGTCACTAATGAGGGACCCGACTGCCTCCTGTTCACAGCCCATGCCATGACTCTTCTCAGAGCTGTCCAAAGCCAGAAGAAACCCTTTTTCAAAGGAAAGCCGCAGGCCGGGCCTGAGAGCTCATGCCTGTAATCCCAGCACACAAGAGGCTGAAACAGAAAAACTGCTGTGGGCTCAGGGCAGTCTGGGCGACATTGTGAAACTTTCTCGAATACATAGGTGATTATGCAAATTAGTGGTGGAATGCGGGTGCCGTGGCACCAGAAAAGCTAAGTCGGGGAACTAGAGGCACCCTAGGCTGCATAATGTCTAGTCAAACCTAGGCTACACATCAAAACCCTGTCTCCAAAATCAAACAAGCCGAACACCCCCATGGAGAGAGAGTTCAACAGTTAGCAGCACTTACTGCCCTTGTCCGGCGCACAGGCTCAATTCCCAGCTCTCACGTGGCTGCTCACGACCAGCTGTAACTCCATTTCCCGAGGATACAATGCCCCCTTCTGGCCCCCATCGGCACTGCATGCATGTGGTGAGCAGACATTCAGGCAAACTATTCACACATGTAAAATTAAAAGACACAAATCTTTAAAAATATTTATTTCTGAATAAATAAACTGAGTCAATGAGATGGCTCAGCCAGTAAAGGGACTTTCCAACAAGCTGAAAAACCTGAGCTTGATCCTGGAACACACATGGTGGAATAAGAGAACCAACCCTTGCATGTTGTCCTGTGACGGCCACTCTATCGCATACATGTGCATCACCCCTGACACACACACACACACACACACACACACACACACACACACACAGAGAGAGAGAGAGAGAGAGAGAGAGAGAGAGAGAGAATAAGTAAGGTAAAAAAGTTAAAACTCGTAAAGAAATGAATTAATTAAAAAATAAGATTTAAGCCAGGCAGTGTTGGAGCACCTGGAAGGCAAAAGTGGGGGGGGGGTTCTGAATTTGAGGACAATCTGGTGTACAAAGTGAGTTCCAGGACCGAGGGAAGTCAGGGCAGGGACTCAAGGCAGAAGCTGCAATCAGGAACTGAAGCAGAAGCCATAGAGGAACATTGCTTACTGGCTTGCTCCCCATAGCTTGCTCAGTCTGCTTTCTAATACAATTCAGGACCAAGCTGCTGAGGGGTTGTACCTTCCACACCAATCATTTAAACAAGAAAATGCCCCCCAGGCTTGTCTACAGGCTGATCTCATTGATGGATTTTCTCAACGGAGGGTCCCTCTTCCCAGATGACCCTAGCTTGTGCCAGGTTGACAAAAATCAAGCTACACACTAGTGATCTCTGATGATCTCATTCAGAGACACTCTTCAGAGCCTGCCACCCAACCAACACGTCAGAACGTCCATGTCCCTCTCTCTCCTACCATCTTTAGTTAATCGTAAAATCAAAGTCAGCCTTGGTCTCTTTTCTTCTATCCTGAATTTCATGTTTCAGGCAATCATCCTAGGGGTGGCATTAGATCTTGTCTTTCTGAAGCAGGTCACTTCGTGCCGTCCTGTCCTGCTGCCTGCTGTCCCCATCCCACCATGAGCCACCCAGCAGTTTTAGAAGGAAAAATGTTGCCAGGCACGGTGGCACATGCCTTTAGTCCTAGCCCTTGAGAGGCAAAGTCAGGTGAAGCTACATGAGTTTGAGGCCAGCCTGGTCAACATAGTGAGTTTCAGGACAGTCAGAGATACACAGAGAAACCCTGTCTCAAAAAACAAAAACAAAAGAAAAGAAAAGAAAGAAAGAAAGAAAGAAAGAAAGAAAGAAAGAAAGAAAGAAAGAAAGAAAGAAAGAGTTTAAAGTTTCCACAATAAAGAAATGGTAAATGCCTGAATCTTAGCCCTTGAGAATCAGAGGCAAGAAGATCAGTTTCAAGGCTAACCTCAGCAACAGACGCATTTGAGGCTAGCCTGGACTATATAAGACTCTTAAACAAGTAAACAAACAAACAGAAGGAACAAGACCCTGAAAACCAAGAGCAATGAGAGCTACTTGAGGAGACACAGGCTAACCCGATTTAAACATGCGTGCTGTAGGCACGGACTGAAACGTCACACGGTACTCCACTAACTGGCACAACTTTTATTTTTCAACAAACCAGTTGAAAATAAGTTTAATTAGGAAACGAAAACGAAATGCAAACTAGACTTAGCCCAGGAAAGTCTCAGATCCACCTTCTCCTATAGTACCCTCTGCTGGTAACTTCCTGCCATGGCCAAGGTTCCTTTCACCCACATTTCCCAGGCTGTATTATTTCCGCAGACCACCTACTACCTGAAGAAGCCACCAGCTTAGAAAATAAAGTCTGAACTTCCGAGCTCTCCAAAGCTGCTCCATACATCCTTCCCCACCACCCACCTCGAGCCACTGCCTTTGAGTCCCATCAGCAACCCTGGACTATCCTATGCTTTCCCACATTAAGGTCAGTACTGGTGTGTCTCTTCTGCCGGCGTGTGCGGCTCCCCTACTGCCGCTGCATAACAATTCACCATATTTAGGCTTATTCAAATAGCCCTTCGAAGCTGGGCGCGCTGAAATATGCCTGACTCCTAGGATTTGGTAAATTGAGACAGGAGGGTTGTGAGTTCGAGGCTAACCTGGGTTACAGAGCAAGATCTTCTCTTAGAATAAACAAACAAGGGGCTGGTGAGGTTGCTCAGCTGCTAAGAGCAATTGCTGTACATGTCTGGTGACATTAGTTCAAGACCCCACACCCATGTAAAGGGGAACACTGGGTCCATGAAGTCATTCCCTGACCTCCACATTTGCTCCAAGAGATGGGTCCTTCTGCCAGTTTATGTACGCGCACAAGCACGCACACATACACACACACACGCACACACACACGCACACACACATAAAGGCTTAGGGGCTATATAAAACGTGCAAAGCCAGGCCAGGTATAACCCAGCAGGGTTTCATGGCTAGTGGAGGTTGCTTGCTGTCTCTCTGGCACCAGGTCACTAGGACATTATACCACACAGATGAAATCAGAAGCTAAAATAAAATTTTCCTTCTTCAGGCTGGTCCCTCAGGCATTTGGTCACATCAATGCCCAAGAAGTTAAAACACTGCCTTCTTTTTGAGGTTTCTGAGTTTTCTGATTCGGTATTACAACAAATTGTGTGAGCACCAGGAAATTAAATTACGTACAGATGATTTTACACAGGTGCAATGTAACACCTAGAGCCACAACTAAGATGTCCACACAAAAACACACACTGCAAAGAAACAAATAAAAATGGAAGTTTGTGGGTTGGGGAGGTGACTCGGCCACTAAGAGTCCTCTCTTCTCTGCAGAGGTCCCAGATTCGATGCCAAGCACCCACATGGGTGACTCCCAATCACTTCTAACTCCAGATACAGGAAATTTGATGCCCTGTTCTGGTCTCCCTGGTTACCAGGCATGTACATGGTCCATACACATACACATTAAGCAAAATATTCAAACACATAAAATAATAATTAAAATATTCTCAATGGAATCTTAAAGTGTTCAGAGAGCCCCTTAATATCATTTAGATATGAAACATCACTTGAAAAGCTCACGTGTGAAGGTTCCAAGATCACCAGATTTCAAGATTACAAATAAAGTGACAGAAAGTCAAGGCAGGTGTCCAGACAGACAGGTATTGTCATCAAGATAGCCAAGTCAATGGGTGGAACAGAATAAAGTCCAACAAATGGGCCTGCTGGTGTATGAACAACTGATTTTTATTTTTATTTTGTAAAATGTAAGTGGAGACTGCTCTTTCGTTCTTGGCTGCCCAGATCTGAATAATCACACAGAAACTATATTAACTACAACACTGTTGGGCCAATGGCTTAGGAATAATTCTAGCTAGCTCTTATATCTTAAATTAACCTATTTCTATCCATCTATGTATCACCATGGGACTGTGGCCTACTGGTAAGGTTCTGGCATCTTTCTTCTTTGGCAGCTACATGGTGTCTCTCTGACTCCGCCTTCTTTCTCCCTACATTCAGTTTAGTTTTCCTGTCTAGCTCTATTCTAGCTCTATTCTGCCCTGTCATAGGCAAAAGCAGCTTCTTTATTAACCAATGGTAATAAAACATATTCACAGCATACAGAATCCTACATCAGTAAAATATACATAAAAATTGCCATCCTACCCTCTTTCAAATATACAACGCAGTGTCAGTAGCTACATCCCTGATGTTGTAAAGCCATTGGCTTTATTTCTCAATCTTTTTTACTACCTCAATCAGAAACTGCGTGCCCACTGAGCAATAACTTAATACTCATCTCGTCCCAGTCCCTGCTAACCTCCAACCACTTCTGTGTTTGTGGATCTGAATATGCTAAATATTTCAGATAAACGGAATCACATTTTTTCTCTCTTGTGCTCAGTTTATTTTGATTAACCTAATGTTTCAAGGTTTATGCACATGCTGGCAAGTGTCCTAGGTTCATTCCTGCTGAGTGTGGAGGCCCAGGCCAGTAATCTCAGCACTCAGCAGGCGGAGGAAGACGACTGGCCAGTGCTCTTTCTGGTGGAATGCTATTTCATTGTATGAATTGATCACACTGTCCACCTATTTATCGGTCAGCTAACCTTTAGGTGGCTTCTGCGTTTGGGCTATTATTGTGAGTACTGCTGCTTTGACTTTGGGTTGGGCACTATGTGTTTGCGGTTCAGTTCTTGCTTGTTGGATAATATGGGGGAGTGGTTGGCTGTGTATTTATCTTTGTGAGGAGCCATGTGCTGTGTTCCATAACAGACATACGGTTTCACATCCCCACCAGCACTGTGCCTGCCGGACCTTCATTATTTTCATTTAAAGAATGATAGATGTTTTCTGGGGAGGCAGAGCCAGGTGGAGCTCAGTGAATTTGTGGTCAGCCTGGTCTACAAAGCAAGTTCTAGGACAGCCAGGGCTACACAGAGAAACCTGTTTCGAAAAAAACAAACAAATAAAAAACCTCACAAAAAAACAAAAACAAAAAGAGAGAATGATAGCCGTTTTCAAAGAGCAGCAGAGTTTGTGGCTTTGTTTTGTGTTTCCTTAATGACTAACGACACCGAGTGCCTCGCAGCCTGACTATTTCCCAAGGGTGTATCTTCTTGGTCACCATATCACACGTATACTATAATGCACACGTAAAGATGGTAACAAATTTAAGGGCAGGAAAGAGAGATGGTTAAGAGTGTGCTGTTCCAGAGGACCTGAATTCAGTTCCCAGCACCCAAGCCAAGCAGTTCACAGCTGCCTGTAACTCCAGCTTTAGGATCTGACTTCTGCAGACTCCCAGACATATATGCACAGCTATATGTAAGGATACACTCATAAAATAATATTTTTTAAGTAATAATTTTTAAAGTGGTAGTAGGGGGCTAGAGAGATGGCTCCGTGGTTAAGAACATTTGTTGTTCTTGCAGAGGATTTGGGTTCATTTCCTAGAATCCACATGGCAGCCCCCAACTATCTGTAACTCCAGTACCAGGGGATCTGATGCCCTATTCTGATATCTGTAGGCACCAGGCACACACATGGTGCCTGCACATACATGCAGGCAAAACACCCATACACATAAATCAAACCAAATAAATAAATCTAAAAGAATTTTTTAAAATGATACAGTTGGGCCTGATGTTGGGCCTCAAACTCAAACTCTAGAACAAAAAAAAATGACAAAAATATCATTGGCTTTGAGTCTCTTTGAAATAGCAAGTAATAAAATAGAAAAAAGAAAACCCACTTCTCCAAGGAAAAGGTTTAATTAATAATTTAGAATGCATTTATGTACTTATTTGCTGTGTGTGTATGTGTGCATGTATGCATGTGTGTGGGTCAGAGGTCAATGTCACCAAGAAGGCAGCTTGTTTGGTTTGTCATCAGCCCCCTGTCTGGGACGAGTAGATGTTTATCTGATTCTCACACAGCATGCACTTAAAATGAATTCCAGGAATCGCTTCATGTTTATGCATAAAGGCCTTTTTCATTTGATTCTGCATCTGCATAATATTCAGCTATGATTTGTCACTGGCAGAAATCTCGGCCGCTGCCAATCTTTTATTATGTATTTATTTATTATTGAAAAAAATTTCCGCCTTCTCCCAGCCTCCTATCTCCCTCCCCCTCCCCCTGGGAGAGCGGAGCCCATTAAACGAGGTGGACTAAAGTCTAACGCAATAGCCAGCTTTGTTCAGCGCGTCAGACAGTTTATACTCCGAGGGTTAGGTGTAGTCACCTGAATAACGTGTGCGGTCACAAGAGCAAGTCGCGTATGGTGGACAGGCCACTCAGCAAAAATGTGTTTTTACCTAGGCATATAAACAACAACAACACTCAGTTATAAGGAATAATTGAAGTGAACTCATCTTATCTGCTACACCTGGGAGGGGCATAAAAGCATAGTCCAAGAAAAATTCTGTGTTTTTGAAGAAACTGAGGACTCAAGACTACTGTGTTCTTTTCTTGGAGTTTTCTCACAAGTACTCAGAACTTTTCTCACAGGACTTCATTCCTGGATGGTGTTCCGACAACACTGCAAGGAACAACTTGGTTAATATTTTAGGGCATATTTTTGCGAGTACCTTTGGAACAGAACTCTAGGAATAAAACTGCTGGTTTAAAGTATAAATGTATATATATATGTTTCCTAGATCACGGCCCTTTCCACTGCAGGGAATGATGATTGACATCTTATCAGGGGTTCATGTCTTTCCCTCTCTTGGGGAAAGGAGTGGTCAGAAGGCAATGGAAAAACAAAGTGAACTTTTATTTGCTACACAAGAGTAACAATTCAAATAGGAAAGTAGAAATTGAGACCCTTGTTGATGATAGGATGCCAAGTAGAGGGGTCGTGTGTGTGGTGAATAAGAATGACCCCCTAAGGCTTGTATATTTGACTGCTTGGTCCCTGATTAGTGGACTGTTTTGGGAAGGGTTAGAAGGCGTGGGCTGAGGAGGTGTGTCACTGGATGTGGTGGTGAGGTTTCAAAAGACCACACCAGGGTCAGTCTTTTTTCTTTCCCTCCCTTCTCTGCTTCACGCTTGGCTTGTGAATAGATGTAAGCTCTTCGCACTGCTCCAGCATCACACCTGTCTATCTGTAGCTGTGCTCTCCACCGTGTGGGTCTTGAACTCACCCTCTGAAACTGTAGGCAAGCTCTTAATGAAATGATGTGGGACAATGGTCTGCATTCTGTCAATTGTGTTTTAAATAAATGCTGATTGGCCAGTAGCCAGGCAGGAAGTATAGGTGGGACAACCAGACAGGAAGTAGAGGTGGGTCAATGAGAACAGGAGAATTCTGGGAAGAGGAAAGCTCATTTTCTGACCCAGCCACAAAATAAGCAAGGTGTGACTGCCTCGTCGAATAAGGTGCCAAGCCACGTGGCTAACAGACAAGAATAATGGGCTAATATAAGTTATAAGAGCTAATAAGAAGCCTGAGCTAATGGGCCAATCCGTTTATAACTAATGTAGACCTCTGTGTGATTTCTTTGGAACTGTGGAAATTGGACAGGACAGAGAACCTCAGTCAACAATGAAATGCTTCCTTCCATAAGTTGTCTTGGTCATGGTGTCTCTTCACAGCAAAAGAACAGTAACTAAGACATTTTGTGACAGTTTATTCTCTTGATCGTCCTTGGGGGTGGCAGTTAAGAGAGGTTACAGATGTTACAGTCCTGTGCTCTCAGCAGACTTTGGGGTGCCATCTGAGAGACTGTCAGCAAGCTCTACAGCTTGAAAGCTCTCAGAGGTCTTTGGGTACCAAGAAGAGTTCCTTGCTGGGCAAGGTTTCAGAGAGCAGGCCACCGACACCTCAGTGAGTATCAGGAGAAGGAGCCACAGGTCTCCCGTTTTTGCCAAGTCTGAAAGTTTCGCAGCTGAAGCAGTGGATCTCCAAGCCTGGGGCAGGGAATAGTGGATTCTGAATCAGGAGCAGCAGCACCCTGTCCCCCAGAACAAATTCCCTGCACAGAAAGCAGCTGCGGCATCTCTTGGCACAGGAGCAATGGGAACTCAAGAACATTTCCCTGATGCTGGCAGGTGCATCTCAAGAACAGTGTTCCTTGGCATAAGAACAGACAGGAGGACCAATGGCACCAAATAGAAGACCTGGATATCAATCCACACATCTTCGAACACCTGATTTTTGAAGCAGAAAATATGAAATGGAAAAAAGAAAGCATATTTAACAAGTGGTGCTGGCATAACTGGATATCAACATGTAGAAAAATGAAAATAGACCGATATCTATCACCATACACAAAACTCAAGTCCAAATGGATCAAAGACCTCAACATAAAGCCAGGTACACTGAACCTTATAGAAGAGAAAGTGGGAAGTATACTTGAACACATTGGCACAGGGAACCACTTCCTAAATATAATCACAGCAGCACAGATACTGAGAGAAACAATTAATAAATGGGACCTCCTGAAACTGAAAATCTTTTATAAGCAAAGGACACGGTCAACAAGACAAAACAACAGCCTACAGAATGGGAAAAGATCGTCACTAACCCCACATCAGGCAGAGGAGATCTCCAAAATATACAAAGAACTCAAGAAATTGGTCATCAAAAGAACAAATAATCCAATTAAAAAAGAACTCTCAACAGAGGAATCTAAAATGGCTGAAAGGCACTTAAGGAAATGTTCAACATCATTAGTCATCAGAGAAATGCAAATCAAAACAACTCTGATATTCCATCCTGAAAGAATGGCCAAGATCAAAAACACTGATGACAACTTATGCTGGAGAGGTTGTGGGGAAAAGGGAACACTTCTGCATTGCTGGTGGGAATGCAAGCTGGTACAACCCCTTTGGATGTCAGTGTGGCGATTTCTCAGAAAATTAGGAAACAACCTTCCTCAAGACCCAGTAATACCACTTTTGGGTATATGTCCAAAGTATGCTCAACTATGTTCATAGCAGCATTGTTTGTCATAGCAAGAACCTGGAAACAACCTAAATGCCCCTCGACTGAAGAATTGATAAGGAAAATGTGGTACATTTACACAATGGAGTACTACACAGCAGAAAAAAATAACAACATCTTGAATTTTGCAGGCAAATGGATGGAGCTAGAAAACATTATTTTTGAGTGAGGTAACCCAGACCCAGAAAGACAGTTATCATGTACTCACTCATAGGTGGTTTGTTGTTGTTGTTGCTGTTGTTGTTTTTGGTTTTTTGAGACAGGGTTTCTCCGTAGCTTTGGAGCCTGTCCTGGAACTAGCTCTTGTAGACCAGGCTGGCCTTGAACTCACAAAGATCCTCCTGCCTCTGCCTCCCGAGTGCTAGGATTAAAGGCAAGCGCCACCACCGCCCAGCCATAGGTGATTTTTAAACATAAGCAAAGAAAGTCAGCCTACAAACCACAATCCCAGAGAATTTAGACAACAATGAGGACACTAAGAGAGACTTACATAGATCTAATCTACATGGGAAGTAGAAAGTAGAAAAAGACAAGATCTCCTGAGTAAATTGAGAGCTTGGGGACCTTGAGGAAGGGTTGAAGAGGGGAGGGGAGAGGCAGGGAGGGGAGCAGAGAAAAATGTAGAGCTCAATAAATATCAATAAAAAAAGAACAGTGTTTCTTCTCCAACAGTGTCTGGGAGCTAGGTGCTGACACAGCCAGGAGCCAGCTGAGAGTTGGACTGGACTCTGAAATTTTTCTCTTTTTCTCTTACAAAGAGTGATCCTTCCCAACTCCAAATAGAACCCAGTCTGTCTGTCCAGATCTTATATACCCTCTTACGTAGAGCCCAGTAGGTTCTGATTGGCTAGGTGTGTGTGGGGGGGCATGTGTGTGTTCAAATGAAGTGTAAAATGGTACAGAGAGAAAGAGAGAGAGAGAGAGAGCTGTCAAATTCAGTGGAAGAGAAACCTGAGGGTGTTCTCAAAAGGCTGCTTCTCCACACCCTCCCTCCACGCTACTGTGGAAATGGGAGGAGGAGGAAGATGGGGGCAAATTCCGTATTTTTCCATAGGTTCTGGCTCCAATTGCAATTCAGCAAAAGTAACCCATTGAGCCCGGTGATGGTGGCGCACGCCTTTAATCCCAGCACTCGGGAGGCAGAGGCAGGCGGATCTCTGTGAGTTCGAGACCAGCCTGGTCTACAGAGCTAGTTCCAGGACAGGCTCCAAAGCCACAGAGAAACCCTGTCTCGAAAAACAAACAAACAAAAAAACAAAACAAAACAAAAAGTAACCCATTGTGCTTGGGAATTTGAGCTTCCTTTTGGTTTCTTGGCCTTTCTTCTGTTCCCCGGGGCTGTGACAATCACCATTTTTCTTCCTGGGACCCTAAAATCACCATGGTGGCTGTCAGAAGACAGCCTACTATAATTTCACATTCACTGCTATGAGGTGCAGGTGTTTTCCAACCCAGATCCCTCAGGCCCTGGCTGCCACTGGGGAGCTCAGGTCATCTCAGTCTTCTGTCACATGAGATGCTCAACCTATAAACGGCTTCTCCCACTGGATGAAAGAAATGAAAGGGGCAGGATGTGACCCTTCCTAGGGATGGTAGAGAAGACAGCTTATTGTAGATCAAAAGGGAGGGCATGGCCAGAGGCAGGGACAACTGGGAGACTCCAGAGTGGGCATGGCCTGAGCCATGTGGAGGTGGGGAAGGGAAGGGAAGGGAGAGGAACCTGCTGCAGCAGCCAAGAGGGCAAAGATACAAAAAGGAGCGGGTAACCAAAATGGCTGGCTTCTACAGGGAAGAGCCTCTGGGGAAGGGCAGCCCAGCCGTGGGCTGGAGGGTTCAGGGTGGAGGGTAGAGTTTGCCCGACCATACCCTGTAACAGGTAGAGACTGGGGGATGCTGGCAGAACCTGGTGGCCAGGTCCACTTTGATATGTTAAATAGGCACCTCGTCATTTATCCCAGGGTTTGAGACTTAACATTGATAGCTGGTAAACAGAATTTATCGGAACCTAAGATTGAACGTGGTACTTCAATGGCATTTTCATTTGTATGTTTCTTATTAAAAGTGAGGTTATGAATTTTCTAAAATGTTGAAAGGGGGTTGGTGAGATGACCCAGTGGGCAAAAGGGCTTGCCATGTAAGCCTAAAGTTGATCTCTAGACCCATGGTGGAAGGATAGAACCAATTCCAAAAAGTCGCCTTTGACCCCTACACCCACCACACTAATAATAATAGTCACCATAAATAAATAATTCGAGCCCTTCGAAGGGTGTGTTGTTTTGTTTTTGCAGCAGTGTGACTTGAACCCACAGCTCATGGTTGTTATGCAAATGGCCTAGCACTGAGCTGTAGTCCCAGCCCTTAAAGGTCATTTTTATTTCTTCTAGGAACTAACCATTCATCTATTTTATTCAAGTTTTATGAAGTTAGTGACATTTTTTTGTTTGTTTGTTTTTGAGACAGGGTTTCTCTGTAGTTTTGGAGCCTGTCCTGGAACTAGCTCTTGTAGACCAGGCTGGACTCAAACTCACAGAGATCCACCTGCCTCTGCCTCCCGAGTGCTGGGATTAAAGGCGTGCGCCACCACCGCCGGGCTGAAGTTGGTGACATTTTTAAAAAGCTCTTTGTACTTTTATTATTATGGAAGCCCTTTATTATGAAGTTGGTTTCACAATTTGTCTCTTAGCAGTAAATTTTATCTGTCACGATCCCTCCCCCACCATGTTTAAGTATGCTTTTTCAAAGCAGAAGTTTTGTTTTGTTTTTTTAAATTTTGAGAGGGAGGCTGGAGATATGACTCAGTTCCCAACACCCACATATGGTGGCCACCCGAAATTCTAGTTCCAGGGGATCCAACACCCTCTTGTGGCCTCTAGAGGTACCCACAAACCATGCAGAAACAGATACATACGAAAATAAAAAATAAAATGAAATTGAATAAAGAATTTGGAGAGTGCTGGAGGTCAGCCATTGAACTGAGGGTCTCACTAAGCAAGCACTAAACCACCAGCTCTATCCTCAGCACTAAAAGGATTTTTGAGAGTCAAATTCATCAATCTTTTATTTACTTTAGATTTTTATTTACTATTAATATTTTCCCCTTTCCTGGGTTATAATTACTCTTCATTTTCGCACTTACATTTTTGAACAATTTAAAATTTATCCTGACAAACAATGTAAGAAATATACTTAAGCCAGGCATGGTGGTACAGCCCTTGGGAGGCAGAGATAGGCAGCTCTTTATCCTGGTCTACATAATGATTTTCAGGACAGCCAAGACCCTATCTGAAAAAAGAAAGAAAGAAAGAAAACAAAAACAAGCTAGAAATATTTTTTTAAGACAGGGTTATGCGCTGTATTCCAGGCAGCCTGGAATTTACCGTGTGTCCCAGACTAACTTCCCAAATGCTGAGTTTGCAGGTGTGAGCCACCACACCCAACAGGCCCAGTTCATCCAAACGGCTGTCCAGTGCCTTATCTCAATTTATTAAAAATTTCTTCTTCCCTTCCCACCATAATTCCCTCCTAATCCTAACTTAATTTTCCCAAATGTCCTTAGTGCTTCTGCTTTCCCTTCTATTTCTTGTTTGTGTGTAGGGGCTACTGAAAACCAAACCCCTGTGTTCTACAACCCCAGTCTATTTTCTGTATGTTTGTTGTCTGTTTTCGAGACAGGGTTTCTCTGTGAAGTCCTGGCTGTCCAGGAACTCACTATGTAGACCAGGTTGGTCTCGAACTGTTCGCCTGTTCTCCCTGCCCCCCAAAAGCCTTCAGTGTTGGGATTAAAGGTGAGTACTAGCCCTGCCTTGCTTCTGTACATTTATTGGTAGGCATCAATAGGTATCAATAACATGTTTCTAAAATTACGGGTGCTCTCTCTATATATTTTTTAAGTATTTATTTATTTATTATACAATATTCTGTCTGTGTGTGTGTATGTCTGCAGGCCAGAAGAGGGCACAAGACCTCATTGCAGATGGTTGTGAGCCACCATGTGGTTGCTGGGAATTGAACTCAGGACCTTTGGAAGAGCAGGCAATGCTCTTAACCACTGAGCCATCTCTCCAGCCCCGGGTGCTCTATATTTTAACATTTAAGTGAGGCTGGTTTCCCACCACATAGGACACTAATTTTTTTCCTAGGATACTCTTTTTTTTAACACTTTATTTTTTTTTAAAGATTTATTTATTTATTATGTATACAGTATTCTGTCTGTATGCTTGCTGGCCAGAAGAGGGCAGATGGCCGTGAGCCACCATGTGGTTGCTGGGAATTGAACTCAGGACCTCTGGAAGAACAGTCAGTGCTCTTAACCTCTGAGTCATCTCTCTAGCCTCATCTAGGATATTCTTGTAGGGTTGTTTGTTTTAATTTTTTTAAGAGAGAGTTTTTCTGTAGCCCAAGATATCCTGAGTCTTGCTATCTAGACCACACTGACCTAAGAACGGACAACTAATGCGGTGGAAATGGTTATTCTCTTTCCTTTTTTTTTTTTCCAGTGTTTTTCTTCTCTTCCCATCTCCGTTTATTCCCCACTCCCCTTTTCTTTTCTTTGTGGGGTAGAGCCTTGAGTGTCTCAGGCTGGAGCTAGACTTGAGCTGAGGATGACCCTGAACTCTCCATCTCTCAGCCTCACCCTGGGAAGGTGCAGGAATTACAGGCATGCAGCCACAATGCTGAGTTCAATTATTTAACCAAAAAAGTTAAACTTCTTCTTCTTCTTTTTTTTGTTTTTGTTTTTGTTTTTTTTTGTTTTTCGAGACAGGGTTTCTCTGTGGTTTTGGAGCCTGTCCTGGAACTAGCTCTTGTAGACCAGGCTGGACTCAAACTCACAGAGATCCACCTGCCTCTGCCTCCCGAGTGCTGGGATTAAAGGCGTGCGCCACCACCGCCCGGCAAACTTCTTTTTTTTTTAATCTGGAGCTCTGGTAGTTCTGAGTTCATAGCCAATCTGCCTCTATCCATGTAACTTTAGTTTTTCTTATTTCTGATTTATGCTGTTCTTGTAATGCGCCCACTATTTTCTTTTTAGATCATGTCAAACTTTCTTTGTGACTCAGTTTTCTTTTGTTTTGGGATCATTTGCTGGGACATTAACGGGCTCATTTTCACTGCCCAGCTTCCGCAGTCACACCGGACTACTTCGAAGCCCTCCTTGGCTTCTCTGACCTTTCTAGGGAGCCGTGTAGCTTCTGCGGCTGCGCGGGGGCGATGGGAGGGGGCGGAGGGACTCGGAGCCCCGCCCGGCTCCGCCCACACCGTGCGCTGGTTCGGGCCGGCGTGCGCTGGCTCGGGCTTGGCAGCCTCGTGCCGGTGCTCTTGGCGGCTGTTTGTTTTCCCACCATTTCCAGCGCCTCGTGAGAGAACCGGATGGTCTGAGAGCTGAAGCGCGGGATCCCGAGCTGGTAGGGACGCGAGCCCGGGAGAGTCGGGCTGGAGGCCGCTGGGCCTCGCGTGGGCCCTGCCCCAGTCAGTCGGCGCCGCTCAGCACCCTGCGAAGGCGCCGGAGCCCAGCCTGGTGCTGTGGCAACGGCTTAGTCACCCCTGTTTGTTTTGTTTTGTTTTTTAGACAGTTCTTCACTGCATAGCCTCGGCTGTCCAGGAACTCGCTATGTAGACCAGGCTGGCCTCGAACTCACCGAGACTGCCTGCCTCTGCCTCCTGAGTTCTGTGATTAAGACATGTGCCACCTCCTCCTACTAGATAGTAAATTAAAGAAAAAAATCCATTTATTTGTGTGGCAGGGTGGGGACGTGGTTATGAGAGTGACGTGTGTGGGAGACAAAAGGCAGCCTGTGGGTCGCAGGTATGAAAACCAAGTGACCAAGCTTAACCCTCAGCACCATTACCCGCTGTGCCATCTCACCTGCCTTCAGTACTTTTTAAAATTTTGCTATCATAAAATATTTTGGTGGGGAGGGGTTCGAGACAGGGTTTTTTTTGTAGCTTTGGAACCTGTCCTGGAACTAGCTCTTATAGACCAGGCTGTCCTCGAACTCACGGATCCACACCCGTCTGCCTCCCAAGTGCTAGAATTAAAGGTGTGCTCCACCACTGCCTGGCGATCGTAGATTTTAAGTGGCAGGCTTTTTTTTTTTTTTTTTTTAAGATGTGTATTCACTATGTATCTGGCCTTGAACTCAAAGAGGTCAGCTTGCTTCTGCCTCCTGAGTTCTGGAACTAAAGGCGTGTGTTACCTCTCTGGGTAAGTGGCAGAATTTTTAAGGTGCAAAGTACCCTTCATTCACTCAGTAAGCCTCTAAATAAATTGGAACTCTAAAAATGAATTGGCCGGGCGGTGGTGGTTCACGCCTTTAATCCCAGCACTCGGGAGGCAGAGGCAGGCGGATCTCTGTGAGTTCGAGACCAGCCTGGTCTACAAGAGCTAGTTCCAGGACAGGCTCCAAAACCACAGAGAAACCCTGTCTCGAAAAACTAAAAAATAAAAAAAAATAATAAAAATGAAGAATTGTTGAGAGAAAAGGATTGTGGGAGGGAAATAGTAACTTGTTTTGTTTTTTCAATTTAAAGGATTAAGTTAATATTATTAAATAACAATCATATTCAACATATTTTGTTGTGTTCTTTATAGCTCACTGCTTTAATTTTTAAATGTCAGTTTCTTCATTAAAAAAACAAAAACTACAGCCTAATCTGTAAAGTGAGTTCCACGACAGCCAGGGCTACACACACAAAAAAACTCTGTATTGAAAAAGAAACATTTAGGTGGTTGCCATTTATGTGGAGCTCATGATTACCAGAATCATTTTGGTAGAAGAAGGAACCTCCCAAAAGTTATCCTGTAGCCCCCATACTTGCCTGTGGCACATGTTTGCTCCACCTACCAAATAAATACTCTTTTTAAAAAATCCCACATAATCATTTTATTTGGTTATATACTTAAATTATACCAAAATTGCTGTTGCTACTGGGCGTGCCTTTAAACCTAGTGCTCAGGAGACAGGCAGGTGGATCTTTGAGTTTGAGGCCAGCCTAGTCTACAGAGTTCCAGGACAGCCAGAGCTATACAGAGGAACCCTGTCTTACAAAAGAAAACAAAAATTGCTGTTGTCAGAAAAAACCAGAATCATACTATACAAATTATTGTATGATTACCATGTGAACCCAAAGGCTCTTATATGTAGGAACATGAGTGTTTCACAGAGTCGGGAGACTTGGGTTCTAATCGCAAGACTGCCAGTAAAGATGGAACTTTAGACAAGCTAGTTTTAGTTGTAATCAATGTATGTCATCTGAGAAAAAAAGAAAAAGATGAATCTGGTCAAAACTGACTGGACTTTACATCTTCCAGACCTGTGGTGGGTTTCTGCAGAGTAGAAGGTGTGTATAAGCCGAGACTATGATCACTCCACTGTTTCCCTTATATAAAACGTGTCCACGTGTCTAATGTGTGATCTTTCTGCTCCACTACCCTCTGTTGGCTCCTTTCTCTGCACTATTGCAAGAAACTCAGTGGTTGAGTACTTGTACAGTACCACACAAATATGGTGGCATGATTCCTTCTTCCTTCCTTCCTTCCTTCCTTCCTTCCTTCCTTCCTTCCTTCCTTCCTTCCTTCCTTCCTTCCTTCCTCCCTTTTTTGTTTTTTTTGAGCCAAGGTTTCTCTGTAGCTTTAGTGCCCATCCTGGAACTAGCTCTTGTAGACCAGGCTGGCCTCGAATTCACAGAGATCCACCTGCCTCTGCCTCCCGAGTGCTGGGACTAAAGGCGTGCACCACCGCTGCCCAGCTGTATGTTTTCATTTTTAAAGATTGTTTTTCTAGTTACAAATTAGAATATGAGTGCAGCTTGAAAATTTAGAAAGCAAACAAATACAAATACAACTTACTACTCCGAGAAAAGAAAGGCCTGGTTTCTGTTTTCCTATGACTTTCCTACTATTCTTCTTTATTTGTTTGTTTGTTTTTAATGATTTTACTTATTTTTATTTTATGTGCATTAGTGTACCTGCATGTGTGTCTGTGTGAGGGTGTCAGAATCCCTGGAACTGGAGTTATAGACAATTGGGAGCTTCCATGTGGGTGCTGGGAATTGAGCTTGGATCCTCTGGAGGAGCAGCCAGTGCTCCTAACTTCTGAGCCATCTCTCCAGCCCCAGACTTTTCTACTATTCTTACACGCATAAAAACACATGCTCTTGAATGTATTTTGCTGACTTCTTTTCTCATGTTGTATGTATATCCCTACAGACAAATGGAATGCCCACAAATATGTTTCCACATCCAGTAAACTACCAAAAGATAAGCAGGTTAGGTAGTGGTGGCACACATCTTTAATCCCAGCACTCGGGAGGCAAAGGCAGGAGGATCTCTGTGAGTTCAAGGCCAGCCTGGTCTACAAGAGCTAGTTCCAGGACAGGCTCCAAAGCTACAGAGAAACCCTGTCTCGGAAAAAAAAAAAAAAAAAAAAAAAAAAAAGTTAAACAAACAGTGTTACGTCAATTTTGGAACAACTATATTATGCTCCACATTTTTCTTATTCTTTCTCTTTTCTCTAATCAGAATGGATTGGTTTCATTGCAACCAGTGTTTCCGAAAGGATGGGGCCCATTTCTTTGTCACCAGCTGTGGCCATATTTTCTGTAAAAAGTGTATGACTCTGGGTGAGTGACTTCAACTTATCCCAAAATATTTTTTAACTTAGATATGAGTAATCATTTCTCTGTGTGATGTAGCAAAAAAAAAAAAACTACTTAGTAGGCATTGGTGATAATGTAGATACTGTAGGCAGCTGTCCATTTTGGAATTAAAGGACTCCATTAGTAAGAGTGAAGCTAAGTGATATAGTGAGTGTCCTCAGTGTTCCGAGTTGTGTCAGGAAGAGCCGTAATGGATGAGAACAGTGGTGCTATCCTGGAGTTTAATGAACAGTTTCCTGTGTATTTCTTTATCCTGGAGTTTAATGAACAGTTTCCTATGTATTTCTTTATCCTGGAGTTTAATGAACAGTTTCCTATGTATTTCTTTATCCTGGAGTTTAATGAACAGTTTCCTATGTATTTCTTTATTTGGCAGTGCTGAGTATAGAACCTAACACTTTGTACATGCTAGGCAAATGCTCTATCAGAAAGCTACATCCCAAGATCCCATAGAATTTAAAAAATAAATTACAATGTTTATTTTCAATAAACATATTTTTGAAATAGTTTTTGGTTTTCTTATTGTTTTTGAGTCAAGCTCTTACTATGTAGCCTTGGCTGTTCTTGAACTCACAGTCTTCCTGTCTCAGCCCCCCAAGTGTTGGGATTTCAGGCATACACTACCATACCCAGCCACTAGTACTGTTTTATATAATCTTCACCACAGTCCTTGGTAATAATTACTGGTACCATTATTTTGCAAATGAGGAAATTATTTCAGAGAATAAATGATTTCCAACTTTTCATAACTATCAAGTTTTAGAAAGGAAACTTGAAGACCAGGTAGAGCATGGTGGCACATCCCTTTTAATCCCAGCACTGGGGAGGCAAAGTCAGGCAGATCTTTGAGTTTGAGGCCAGCCTGATTTAACAGTCCACCAGCCAGAGCTAAAAATGGAGACCCTGTCTTAAAGAAAGGACACTTTGTTTTAGAGTATTGGAAAATGAACTCAGGACCTCTGAAAGACTGTAAAAATCACTAAGCTACACCCCTAATCCTAACTATTTTGTTTTATTAATGTGAAAACAGTTGACAGAGGTTTTCCCACCCAGTCTTGCAGCCATTCAGTCCCAAAGAAACACACTCAAGCCTACATTAACTATAAACTGGTGGGTCTATTAGTTCAACTTCTTATTAACTAACTCTTACATCTTACATTACCCCATAATTCTTGTCTGTGTTAGCCACAATTGGTACCTTTTATCGGTGAGGCATTCTCATCTTGCTTTCTCTGTGTCTGGGTGACTTGACTGTAGGCTGGGCCTTTCCTCTTCCCAGAATTCTCCTGTTCTGGTCACCCTGCCTGTACTTCCTGCCTGACTGCTGGCCAATCAGCATTTTATAAAACCAATACAAATGGCAGATCTTCTACCAATAAGACCATTGTCCCACAGTACTTCCCCTTTTTTCTTTTCAAAACAAGAACTCTGAATCTAATCTCCTTTGTTTAGCTTTTTTCCTGATTATTATCCATAATAACTTGTAACCAACACTCTAAACAAAGATAAACATCCATAATCCATTTTTTGGAGGGAATGTGGGCATAGTTTTCTAGGATACTTCCTGCTGATTGGGGGCACTGATAATCTTATGGAGACCTAAAGAAAATTTAGGATTATGGTTAAATCCTGACTGGAATTTTCTGTGAGGCTTGATCATCTCGGCCAACAATCTTGAGGCTTTTCTGTATATAGAACTCAGAGAAAACTCCAGCAGAGTTCCTTTGAAATGTTGGATCATCTGGGCCATCCATTCCTATTGGAGATTTTTCAGGAGGTCTTCCTTGATCAAACCTGATTTCTCTTAACCCAGAATGAATCCACAGCCTCCCATTTCCTGTGGAAACAAAAGCAAAGCTTCTTCTCCAAAGTAACGTATCTTTTGACTTAAATTTTAAAGTCAAAGCATTTGCAAAATATATAGGTTGGATTAATTCAGCAGCATTTATAATCAAATGTCTTAGTAGTTGTTGCTCCTTCCTCAACCATCAAACAACTGAAAGATAACACAATAACATGCAGTATCCAGATTCTTCGTGTATTTCCCATCTTTACATGGCTTTATTTTAAACACTATTTCTTTTATTTTTTTAATTTTTGATTTTTTGAGACTGGGTTTCTCTGTGTATCTTTGGCTGTCCTGGAACTTATTCTGTAGATGAGGCTGTCCTTGAACTCACAGAGACTGCCTGCCTCTGCCTCCCAAATGTTGGAATTCTCCTGTTATGGTCACCCAGCCTGTACTTCCTGCCTGCATTTTATTAAACCAATACAAGTGACAAAGTTACAGAGTATAAGATCACTGTCCCACAGTACACTTAGGTGATCTGGAGGAGCTGACATGATGGTATATTACTATAGCTGCTGGAGAGGCTCAGTCAGGAGGGTGGCTTACTTGAACAGAGGAGTTAAAGACCTGTCTGGCTACATACAGATCCTGTCTGAGAATAATAACAGTAACAAAAGAAGCCTATAAATTATAAAAATTTCAGAAGAGACAATTTACCCTACTTAGGACAGGATGCTTTGATCAAGGACAAATAGAAGACATTCTGCTGCAATAGGGTTTTGAACAATAAACTGGAGTTTGCTGTTTTACAAAGATCATTTGAATTTAAAACAGTGGGAGGGGGGAGCTGGAGAGATGGCTCAGAGGTTAAGAGCATTGCCTGCTCTTCCAAAGGTCCTGAGTTCAATTCCCAGCAACCACATGGTGGCTCACAACCATCTGTAATGGGGTCTAGTGCCCTCTTCTGGCCTGCAGTTATACACACAGACAGAATATTGTATACATAATAAATAAATAAATATTAAAAAAAACAGTGGGATTTGGATAGATGGCTCAGTGTTTAAAAGCACTTGCTGTTCTGGCAGAGGACCTGGGTTTGGTTCCCAGTACCCACATGGTGCCTCACAACCGTCTGTAACTACTTCTAGGGGATCTGACACCCTCTTCTGGCCTCCACAGGCATTAGGCACACACCACGTGTGACACACATCCATACACACAAGCAAACTCTTCATATATGTAAAATAAAAACACATCTTTAAAAATTGCAACAGTAGAATGTGTAACGACATATGATGTCATTAAACTGCAGCACAGATGCTTCCACAGAGTTGAGATTATACAGAGAAAGGTGAAAATGGTGAAAGAAGAAGCTAAAGGGGTAGGCAGTAGAAAAAAATAGAAATTTCTGTCCACCAGGGTAAAGGTCCTAAACTGTTACCCCGCTGGTTCTAGAGAGCTGTACAGGTTGTTTTTCTTTTAAGTAGAATGTTTTTCACTTACTAACTCATACTGAGAACAACATGAAGGGAAGACTAGGAAAGCAACTTTATTCCCCAAGGAAAGACAAGTCAGGTTAAATAGTCTCTGGAGAACTTTTTCCACGTGTGACTCTCATGACCCTTCTGAGATATCTGCCAGTGCAATGAGACCTCACTATGGTGACAGCAGCCCACTTTGGAGTGATTATCTCTGAAGCATAAAGCCATGTATTGCTTTTTCCTGATATGGCATTTATCCTTTTTTTTTTTTTTTTTTTTTTTTGTTAATGAATGAACCCGGGGTCTTATGCACGGTAAACAAGTACTTTATCACTGAGCCTCATCTCCAATCCTGTAGCATTTATCTTAATCATCAGCACCTGGTAATATTGCATTTTATAAGGAAAGCTTAGAAATTTTACACTTTGCTTCTTTTAGATGCATTAATTGAAGAGTAGGAGAGTTTTAGAGCAAGACCTAGGAATATTAGCAAGATGACAGCTGGGTGGGATAACTCAGGAGCCAGCCTCTTACAGTGCCCAGGGTGTGCCCACTGTCAGGTAGAGAGATTTTAAAAAGAGTTGTCAGCTGAAAAGGTGGCTCAGTGGTTAAGAGCCCTGGCTGCTCTTCTGGAAGATCCAGCACCCACATGGTGACTCACAACTGTTTGTAACTCTGATTCCAGAGGATCTGACACCTCTTCTGGTTTCCTCAGGCACCAGACATGCACACAGTACACAGACAGACATGTAGGCAAAACATTCACAATAAATCTTTTTTACAAAGTCACCTACAGTGAAACTCATTGGTACTCTTACATTTATCCCAGAACATTTGCAAATGTATTCCAGTACTTCTGTTGACACAGTAGATCTACCAATAAATGCCAGTAGTCTCAATATTCAGGAGCCTGAGACAAGAGGCTTGCTGCAAGTTCTGGGCCAGCCTGGGCTACATTTATGAGACCTTGTTTCAAAAACAAAGAAAAAAAAAGGGAGACAAGCACAGCGCAAAGCCTCATACTTCAACATGTTTGTTTGGAAATGTTGATTTAGAGAACAGATTAAGTTAATATCTTAATGATAATCAAAATTTAGTTAAGAGCCTGTTTTCTTCTCTTGATAGCCTACTTGACAGTTACCACATACTTTAGGAAAATCCTACCTCCTGCTTTTGGGAGCAAATATTTTTCCGTTTTTTTCTCTTAGAAAAATGTGCTGTTTGTGGAAGTCGTTGCAAGCACCTGGCTCTTTCTGATAATGTAAGTCCTCACCTTCATCACAAACTGCCTCATCCAGTCCCTGGCCAGTAGGAAGTTTAGACACAGATGATGAACTGCTCAAAACAAAAAGAAGAAACAAATTTGAAGATAGCAGTTGTAAAACATTGAGTTGTTTTGTTCCAGGGTCAGTATTTTCTTTCATTTTGTTGTGAATATTCTCACTGTGTGTCTTTCTCTCTTCATAGTTAAAACCTCAAGAGAAGAAGTTCTTCAAAAGCCCCGTGGAGACAGCTTCGCAGTGTTTCAGTCACATCTCCCAGGTACGAGAACCAAAATGAAGAGAAGTTCTTACTGCTGTATGCTTGGGCCACCTTAGGCCATGTAGTGAGTGCAGCTGGGCACGCAGAACTCCTGTCTCCAAGAAAAGGGTGAGGGAAGTCTTTTTTTCTTTCTTTGAGACAGTTTTTTTTTTTTTTTTTTTTTCTCTGTGGAACCTTGGATGTCCTGGAACTCTGTCAGCCAGACTGGCCTCGAACTCAGAGATCTGCCTGCCTTGCCTCTGCTAGGATTAAAGGCATGCACTGCCCACACCAGGCAAGGAGTTTCTCTTTAAGCTGTCTTTGTATGCAGTAGAGAGAAACTGCTCTCTTTATTTTTTTTCCCTGATACAGATCTCTACCAGTTAACTTTTTACTAACCCGGAATCTATGGTATGCTGTCAAAACCACAGTCTAGTTGAATCTTGCTTTGTAGTTCCTACTTGATAATCAGTTCCTTTGACTAAAAGGTGCCCTAAGGAACTCTACCATCTTCCTCTGAAGATAGATACATTTTCTTAAAAATTCCATGTATAGACCTTCAAAGATGGATTTGATAATTTCATTTGTGATATGATGGAGAGATGGCTCAGTGGGTACTGGCACCTGCTGCCAAGCCAACAGCCTGAGTTCAGTCTCTGGAACACACACGATGGAATGATAAAACTATCTCACAAAAGTTGTTCTCACCTCTTTGTGTGTGTATGCATATGTGTGTGCACACATAATATATAATTTTAAAAAGATTTTTATCACTTTCTTTTGTTGGTATTAGACCCCAGGCCCTCTTCATGTTTGGCAAGTGCTCTACTACTTTTTTATTTGCTTGCTGCCTCTGTGTGTGTGTGTGTGTGTGTGTGTGTGTGTGAGAGAGAGAGAGAGAGAGAGAGAGAGAGAGAGAGAGAGAGAGAGAATTGTGTGTGCATGTATTTTAGGAGAGGGGTTATTTCATACCACAAGAACATGGGACAACTTGTAGGAGTCATTCTCCACTCTTCCCACCACATGGGTGCTGGGATCAAATGCCTTTCCTACTGAGTCATCTCTCTCTAGCCTGAAGGCAGGGTCCCTGGTGTCTCAGAACTCACTGTGTAGCTGAGGATGACCTTATATTTCTGACCTTCCATCTTTTACCTGAATGCTGAGAATACAGTAATGTTTCACCCTTCTAGACTTGTATTGCTGGGGATAGAACCCAAGGTCTCATGTACTCTACCAACTGAGCTCCACTATATTCCTTTTTTTAAAAAAAGAAAGAAAGAAAGAAAGAAAGAAAGAAAGAAAGAAAGAAAGAAAGAAAGAAAGAAAGAAAGAAAAAGAATCTCACTTTGTAGACTAGGCTAGCCTTGAGGCATGATCCTCTTGCCTCTACCTACTGAGTGCTGGGGTTACAGGCATGTTCCAAAAACCACACTTGGCTTTAGTACTCTTTTCCTTATTCTTTTGTGTGATATGTTGCTAGGAGTTGAGTCCAGAGTTCCACACATACCAGGCAAGCTCTCTACCAATATCAGTTCTTAAGAGAGTACAATTTGCTTTTGAGACAGGTCTCATTGTAGCTCAGGCTGGCTTTGAACTTTCTAGATAGATAGCCAAGGATAACCTTGAACTCAATGATTGTTCTTCCTCCATTTCCTAAGTATTAGGATCATAGGCAAGTCCCACCACAACCAGCCTGAATAAATCTTTTCTAAACATGGAAGTTATCATCAGTGTTTCCCCAGTTCCCAGTGTGTTAATTCTGGAAATACAATAAGCAGAACTAAAGCTTTTGCCTGTATGCTGTCTTAGTCATTTGGATGAGCCATTATATTTGAGGTACTACATTTAATGTTATGAATAGATAAAATCCAGCTGAGACTCAAGGAGAAATGTAAAAGAGGTCAGATGAACAAGAGAAAGAGCAGACCTTTGGTTAATATTTAAACCCATAGTTAGTTAATGATCAGTTAAGAAATTATATATAGTCTGAATCTTAGCCTGCCTAATCATGGGACCAATTATACATGGTGAAGTAATCAAGGTAAAATAAATAGAAAAGGTCAGTTAATCATCACTTCAGTGAAGGGTCAGTTTGGTAAAGTCAGCAGTCTGGAAATGTATTTTCCTAATCTGTGAAGTTGAATAACTGAGGTAATACCTTCCCCTAAACTGTGTCACCCCAGCTTCTGCTTAAAGTTTCTTTCTTCAGAAGGATATTCCCTGGCATATTAGAAGCAGATCCAGCTCCCTCTGCTTCTTGTTACTTCTCATCATAGCTCCTGTCTGTACCATCGTCTTATGTGTTTGTTTATTGTCTGACTCCTGCACTGAGTACAGAGATTTGTCAGTTTTGTTTGCTGTTCTCTTTGAATAGTTTCTTATATGGAATGAACATCTAAAACATTGTCCTTAAATGAACAAATGGACTGTTGCTCTAAATGTCCATTTCTGTTCTCTGTAATGACCCAACAAGGACATTTTTTTCTGCTCTGCACTAGTTGTTGATAAAACTGCCTGTTTTGAATGCTTGACTACTCTGAATTTTTCAAGGAAATTTAAGAGCCTGTAAGGACCTGTGAGTTTACTTCTATCCCTAGACCATAGGTCCCACCATTACCCAAAACTAGGCACCTTTCAAATGTGTGCAGTATTGTGCCTTCTCTAGTGAAGCCTTCCATGGTTTCTGCGGCACATTTTGCCTTGTCTTTTATACCCTACATTGCCTTTAACTCTTCAAAATACTTAATTCTAAAAATGTGATTTACTTGTTCACATTTCTATTCTTCTCACTTTTCAAAGGCAGCTGCATCTTTGTTGCACTCAATAGCTAGCTAGATGTCTGACCTAAATTATGTTCATAAGAAATGCTTTGTAGAGCCAGGTGTAGTAGTGCATCTTTTAATCCCCACACTAGGAAGCAGACGTAGGAAGACGACCTCTGTGAGCTTGAAGTCAGCCTGGTCTATATAACAAGTTCCAGGACAGCCAGGACTACATAGAGGCATCCTATCTCATAAAACAAAAACAAACAAATAAAATATAGAAATGCTTATAAGTGACTGAATATGTAAGGTCAGTTAAGAAGAATGTTATTTAAGGTAAGGTCAAAGAAGTAGGTGTGTGTAGACCTTTCTTTTAAGTGAAGTTATACCATTGGAATGTTTGCACAAGGGAACAACATTATATAATGTATAATTTTAAAAAAGAAGGTGGATGTTGAGTGACTGAGCCATAAATAAGGTTAAGAGTAGAGGCAGGCAGACCAGTCAGGAGGGAAAAATCTAAGCAGACTGTTTTTGAATCAGTGGTGGCAGCAGAAAGGGAAAAAAGGCATGGAGGTTATAGCTTAGTGACAGAGGCCTTTCCCAGCAAGGAGAAAGGCAGGGGTTGATTCTCAAGCAACACACACACACAGGAGAAAATATTGTTATTTCTATGTTTTGTATTCTAGAAACTCAAGGACAGTTTTATTAATGTTTAAGAAAAACATAGTATAGGTTAGGTAAAAATACCAGCAGCTGCCAGGAGAAAGTAGAGAAAAAGTAATGCTTAAGGGGGAAGGGCTGGAGAGATGACTCAGCGACTAAGAATACTTATTCTTGGAGCAGATCTAGATTCAGTTCCCAGCACCCACGTGGTGGCTCACAACCATCCATAACTCCAGTTCCAAGAATTCAGACCCACTCTTCTGACCTCACAGTTATACATAGCACATATATATTGAGGCAAAACACTTATACACAAATAATAAATGAATAAATAAATAGATGGGAGGGTTGTAGAGATGGCTCAGTGGTTCAGAGCACTGGCTGCACCTACAGGGTTACTCACAACCGTCTATAATGGGATCCAGTGCCATCTTTTGCTAAGCAGGTACACATGCAGATAGAACACTCATACATAAAATATGTAAATAAGTAAATCTAAATAATATTAAATAAACAAATAAATAAATAGGAAAGGACTTCCAGGAATGGAATTAGGCTAGGGAGCTGATCAAAGCCCAAAAGATTGCTTTTTTTTTTTTTTTTTTTTTTGGTGGTGGGAAAGGTAGAGATGTTGGGTTTTGTTTTTGTGTTTTAGGGTGTGTCTGTGTGTGTGTATGTTTTGTTTTGTTGTGTTGTGTTTTGTTTTGTTTTGTTTTGTTTTGAGACAGGGTCATTCTATCTAGCCGTGGCTGTCCTAGAGCTTAGTATATAGGCCAGACTAGCCTGTAACTCACAGAGATCCACCTGCCTTTGCTTCTAAAGGTGTACAACACTACACCTAGAAAATAGTTTATTTTTTAAAAAGTTAATAAGTAATATTGCTTGTACAAAGTGATAAAAAGGTTTTTACCTTGTTTTGACTGTTTCCTCAGAAATCTACAATTATTTCTTTCTGGCTGATTTTCTTCTGGATCTGCCAGGAAGATATGGACACATTAGGTTTTAGATGTTTTTCAGAAATCCAGGTGGAGAAGTCAGGAAGGTTAAGCTCATTCTGGAGTTCAGAGCATAGGAAAGAACTGAGATACAAGTTCTTATCTTGCCAGAAAATTATGTTTGAAGCCTGTAGAAGAGAGTGATGGGTGTGGGTTAGGGTAAGATGAATGTTAGAATACCAGAGCCATGTATCCATCCCTGTTCAAGACACTGTGTCCATCCTACTTCCCTGACCCCTAACACATACACACAGAGCAAATACTCTTGGGAACAGATCAGATCATGTAAAAGGAGTCCCTTCACTATCTAGCAGTTAGGTGCAGGAAGAGAAATTAGGAAAACTGCAGTCAGAAGTAAAAACAAAACTATGTGGTGCCCCAGAAGTCAAGTCAAGGAAGGAAAAATGTTTTCAAAGGTAAATACAGTCACTGAGTAAGGCACTGTTGAGAGATGAAGTCATGTGAGTAAAAGTTGAGGCTGACTGGCTTTAGCGAGAAGATTACTGTCATCCCCCACAGAGTACCTGGAGTCGTCTTAACACTGTTTTGGACTATCTATTTGTCTATCCCGTCTGTTTCAACTTCTGAACTTTTCACAGCCTTCTGTGGTCTTATTTCTAACTCTTGCGTTAAAAACTGCCCCTGTGCCAGGCGGTGGTGGCGCGCGCCTTTAATCTCAGCACTCGGAAGGCAGAGGCAGGTGGATCTCTGGGAATTCGAGGCCAGCCTAGTCTACAAGAGCTAGATCCAGGACAGGCACCAAAAACTACAGAGAAACCCTGTCTTGAAAGTAAAAAAAAACAAAAACAAAAACACCTGCCCCTGCTAAGGGTATCAGCATTCTCATCAAAATCAGTGAATAATTTTTATTTCTATTCTAACTGATCTCTTAGTCACATCTGCAGTCTGAGTTCTCTACTTAGAAATGTTCTTTGGTTATCTTAACCAACTCTACTGTTCCCTTTTGAGGTTCATCTTCATCTGTACATCTCCTAAATAGTTATATTTCTCCGAATGCTATCTTTCCTCACTTTTTATAAGTGCCATGAATAATTATAGTGATATATTATTTGTGTTTTAATAAATAAAACTTGCCTGAAGATCAGAGGGCAAAGCAGCCACACTAATTAACCATTCAGGACAGGGAGTAGTGGCACACGTGTTTAATCCCAGGACTCGGGAGACAGGCAGTCAGATCTCTGAGTTCAAGGCTACCTTGGGCTACACAAAATCAATCCAGAAACAGATTCAAGTGGTAGTGGCTCACACCTTTAATCCCAGTGTTTAGGAGTCACACACCTTTAATCCTAGCACGAGGGAGGTGGATACAGGAGCGATATGGCTGGGTGGAGAGAAAAATATAAAGGGGAAGAGACAGGAACTCACTGGAGTATGGAGTCTGAGGATCCATGGAGACAGGATCTTGCCTTTTGGTCTGAAGATTTGGTGGAAATGAAAGGTCTCTCTAGTGGTTAGCTGCTTTGCTTCTCTGATCTTCAAGTTGAACCCTAATATCTGCCTCTGGGTTTTTATTATTCGTGCAACAGATAATTTTATCTATGCCTGTGGTTTTAATTATCAACTTGAGAATGATTTTTAACTCTGCTATCTCTAGTAAAGATGTTAGCCTATGACCTGGGGAATTTAGCTCAGTTGTTAGATTGCCTAGATGCACAAAGCCCTGGGTTCAGTCCCCAGTACCGAATTAACTGGGCATAGTAGAAAACTCACATAATCCCAGAACTCTAGAGGTGGTAGCAGGAAGATCAGAAGTTTGAGGTCATCTTCACTAGTTAGAAGCCAGCCTGGGATATATGAGTCCCCATCTCAGAAACAGAAATGTCACAACCTTACATGTGATTTTAGAAATGTCATCTCTGTCCAGTATACCTAAGTTATGTCTTTCTTCATTCTCTATCATACAAACTTTATTTTTGGTGGCACCGGAGATAAAGCCCAAGACTTCATGAACACTAGGCAAGTAGTAATCTACCACTGAGTTACAACTTCAGCTTGCTAACCCTCTTTATCCCCTGAATTATTATAGTTGTCAGTTATAGGCTGTGTAGACTCTGAGCTCTATGGAGATCAGACCATTTTCCTTTTATCTGATCCAGTACTAAATCCTATTAATTCTGTCTCCAAAATACCTCATAACAGTCCACTGTATCTACAGCCTCGCAATTCAGGTCACACGTAGTTTCTGATTTGGATTACTTTGGTAGCTTCATAATAGATCTTCTGTTCTCCATTACCTTTCTTTTTCTATCTTTTCTTTATATTGAAGGCAGAAGAACCTTTCTAAATGAAAGTATGGTTGTTGTATTTACTTATTTATTTATTGTGCTGGGAATCAAACCTTGAGGTTGGTGTATTATTATTATTATTATTATTTTTTTTTTTTTTTGGTTTTTCTAGACAGGGTTTCTCTGTGGCTTTGGAGCCTGTCCTGGAACTAGCTCTGTAGACCAGGCTGGTCTCAAACTCACAGAGATCCTCCTGCCTCTGCCTCCCGAGTGCTGGGATTAAAGGCATGCACCACCATCGCCCGGCTAGGTTGGTGTATTATTGACAAGTACTCCACGACTAAAGAATTATTTGTATAAATAATTTTCTTTTTTCCTCTATCTAGAACATTCTTGTCATTAAACATATACCTGGATGGGAGGCAGAGGCAGGCAAATCTCTGTGAGTTCAAGACCAGCCTGATCTACAGAGCTAGTTCCAGGACAGACTCCAAAGCCACAGAGAAACCCTGTCTCGAAAAACCAAAAAAAATAAATAAATATAAATAAATAAATAAATAAATAAATAAAATAAAATAAACATATACCTGGATAAACACACACACTGTACCTACACTGTATTGTGTTATACATTTTTGCTTTCTTCTCCATCCTTCCTTGAAGGCAATAACAGCATCAGAGCTATTAATCTTATAACCTATTAGCTCCTGACAAAATATGAACAACACAGAAGGATTTAATAATTATCTTTAAGAAGAATTAATAGGGGGCTGAAGAGATGACTCGGTGGTTAAGAGCACTGACTACTTTCCCAAAGAACCTGGGTTTGAGTCCTAGTACCACATGGTGGCTCACAACCATCTGTAACTCTAGTCCCAGGGAACCTGATGTCCTCTTCTGTCTGGTTTCCCCAGGCACTGAATGCACATGGTTCACAGATACATATGTGAGCAAAACACAGTCACATAAAATAAACCTTTTTTGTTGTTGTTTTCTTTTGGTTTGGTTTGGTTTTTCAAGACAGGATTTCTCTGTGTAGCCCTAGCTGTCCTAAAACTAGCTCTGTACACCATGAACTCACAGAGATCCACCTGCCTCTGCTTCCTGAGTGCTAGGGCTGAAGATGTGTGCCGCCACTGCCCGGCTAATAAAAATAAATCTTAAAATATAAAAGAATCAGTAGAGTCAGACATTGTAGTACATATCTTTTTATTCTTGGTACTTGGGAGGTAGAGACAGGCAGATTTATGTGAGTTCAGTGCCAGCCTAGTCTAAATAGCAAGTTCCAGCTCAGCCAGGACCACACAGTACAACTCTGAATGTTCATCTCTAAAATGTTGTAAAGTGGTAATACTAGGAATATGGTAAGAATAGGAATCTGAGGAGACCTGGAACTTTCCAAGTAGACTAGGCAGGCTAGCTGGCCATTGAGTCCAGATAGCCTTGTCTCTGCCTCCCCAGTGCTGGAATTTCATGCACAGCTTTCTGTCCTACCTGATCCTGTAGCCCTTCAACCTCAAAGAAGCACACAGAGGCTTATATTAATTATAAATTGTTTGGCCTCTTAGCTCAGGCTTATTATTAACTAGCTCTTACAAATTAACCCATAATTCTTACCTATGTTTAGCCATGTGGCTTGGTACCTTTTCTCAATAAGACATTCTCATCTTGTTTCCTCTGCTTCTGCCTGACGACTGTCTGCCTGCCTTTCCTCTTCCCAGAATTCTCTTAGTCTGATTACCCCACCTATACTTCCTGCCTGGCTACTGGCCAATCATTGTTTTATTAAACTAATAAAAGTGACAAATCTTTACAGTGTACAAGAGCATTATCCCATAGCAATGCCCAACTTTTTAACACATGGGTTCTGGGAATCAAACTTAGTCCTCATGCTTGTGACAAAGTGCACCTTACTGACTGAACTATCTCCTCAGCCCCCTTGCTTTAGATAATAAGGTATTTTTAGAGTTTTTATGTGTATATTCAAATCTATGCTCTTTGCATCCCCATGGTGATGTTAACTACTTTTTTTGTTGCTATGACAACATTTCTGATAAAAACTTAAATGAGGAAAAGTTTATTTTGGTTCATAAGTTTTAGGTTTTGGTCCATGGTCACTTATTCTGTGATCCTGAGCCTGTAGTGAAGCAGTAATCATGGTGAAGGGCATGGGCATGGTTACTAGGAAACAGAGAGGACAGGGTGCCCAGAGTGAAGATATACTCTTGAAAGGGATGCCCCTAGTGACCCTCCTTTTCTAAACATATCCTAGCAGTGCATTGAGTAGTAACCCATTAGTGGGTAGTAACTCACTATGGATAGTAACCCAGTGATAAAGGTAAGTGCCCTGATGATACTTCTCAATAATTCCACCAGCTGTAAACTAAACCTTCAACACAGGACCCTTTGGGGAATATAAACCACAACAAAATATGAACACATAACTGCCATCTTAAAGCCGCTAGTAAACTGAAATTGGTGGTGTCTACCTGCAGTTCTGGTTCTTAGGAGTCTAAGACAGGAAGATTGCAAGTTTGAAGCCATCCTGGGTAGCATAGCAAAGCCCTGTCTAAAAACAAGCAAACAAACATGGCGAGTCTCATCACCTAAGTTTTAGACCCATAGGAATAACATGTAGTTCCCTTAATGATCTGTCCCTTCTAACTTTCGCTGTCTTAGCCAGACTGATATATTATACCTCATGTTCCAACAGAAGTTATGATATAGGTCATCATTAGTTCTTTATTCTTTTACCAGCCTATAGTCTCATATCTCTATACCTGGAATGCTGACTTCAAAAGATGGATCTAATGGCTACCTCAATCATTATCTGTGCATTTTGTAAATTCTTCTTCATACCGTATTGTTTTATTTATTGGTTCATGTATCAGAATACCTCTTCTACTGTACCATAGTGAACTTTTAGTTTAATTCATCTTAGTACTTCTAGTTTTTGGATTTGGCATACTAGATTCAGTAGAGAATTATTAAATTAAATATTAATCTTTGTGCCATGTATTAGTTTCCATGTCCCTATATGAAGTGTTTCCTGATTCCAACTAAATGTCAATTGAATTCTTTGTTTTCTTTTGTTTTTGGAAAAAGAGACTTATGTAACCCAGGCTGGCCTCAAACTCATTCTGTAATAGAGGCTGGCCTTGAACTCTGGTTCCTCCTTGCCTCCACTTCCCATGAGATAGGTGTTTTCAATATTTTTTTTCCAAACTGGAACTTTATTTTATTGAAAGTGTAGGCTTACAGTGAGACATTTCATAGATCAGAAATAAGACAATCCCAACACAGTGGGATGTAAAACTGACAGTAGAAGGGAATACTCTTCTCTTTATCCTTCACCTCAGCACCTCAGTTCCACAAAGCTAATGGGCTTTAGGTGGGTGTTAGCCACAAATGAGGTACCCTATCTATCCACATGTTGGGCTAGCTGACTACAAATTCAGAGGTCCCACTGTCTTCTCCTTCCCCCTCCTTCACTTTCCTAATTGTTATAACCTTCAAAACTCAGGAATGTACTTATTGTTAGTATATTGTAAAGGATGCAACTCAAGGGCAATCACATGGAGCAGATGCACAGAACAAAATATGGGAACAGAGCACACAACTTCCTCTCCAGACCCATCTTCCTAGTACCTTCTAAGTTGTTCAGCAACTCGGAAGCTCCCCAAACCTCCATGTTCAATTAGTTTATGAACATTTCATTGGGTGTGACTGACCAAATAATTGTCCATTGGTGATTGAACTCATTCTTTCTCCCATCCTTAGATATAGGGAGAAAAGAGAAGTACTGGGGGGCTAAAAGTTCTAACCCTCTAGTCAATAGTGGTTTCTCTGACAACCAACTCTTAACTTGAAGGTACTTAGGCACTCACTAAGAGTTACCTCATTAACACATACTCAGGCATGGTTAAAAGAGGCTGTGAATAACTGGATTCTAATATCACTGAGAACGGTGCCACAAATTTTATTATTTATTACTTTCTTCTGAAAATCAACTTATAGTGTCAATGCAAAAACACAGCTCTCACCTTAAAGGCAATAAGACACAGTTAACTCTAGAGGCAAATATGAGTGACCAGTCTGGGAACATAGATTCAGATTACCCTGAAGGGCAAGTTTTACTGTGAAAGTGTTTGCATGAGGTTTTATTAACTATAGGACAAAGTCGTAAAACAAGGCGTTTACTGATACATCAGTGAGAACACAGATAGGGATGTCGCAGCAAAGCCGGAAATCTCTGCTGTTGGTTTCACATGCTGTCTCATAACACTCTTAGCCTTTGAAATTGATGGCAGCTAGTGGTCTGCCAAGGATACACCTGGTCCTTAATTGACCAGATACCATGTTTCCCATCCAAATGAAGAGTTAGAACTGTTGTGGAAAAGAACTGAGAACCATTTGTATTAGGGCCTGCACTTGCCATGCTCAGCAAACCTTTCTGATCATGCTTAAAATGAAAGTTTTCATCTTCAAATTTTTCACCATTAATACTTTCTCAGCCTGTCCCATTCTGATTTGAGAAGGCTCCACCCCGAGTCATAAATTTCTTAATAATTTGGTGGAAATGACATTCTTTAAAATAGAGAGACTTCCCAGTTGTGGATCCAGTGTCCCTTTCTCATATACACAGTGCATGAAAATTTCCTGCAGTTTTGGGAACAATATCTGCAAACAATTTGGTCAACTTGCTCTCTGCCAACATCATCCTTGTCAAGACCTGCGGGATCTTGGGGTTGGAGGGCTTGGCTGGCTGGGACAGGTGCAACATCTTGACTGCAGAAGCTGGGAAGCAGAATGCAGCACCTCATGTGTTTGAGGGTTTCAGACTCTAGAGCACATCTTCACATTTCTTTTTAAATAGTAGTTTCACTTCATTTGTTCTTTTTATTATTAAGTAATAAAATGGGTTTTTGTCCTGTTGTTTATAACATGGATTTTGTTTATTGCATTCATGGAGTCTTTTTTTTTTTTTTTTTTTTTCGAGACAGGGTTTTTCCGTAGCTTTTTGGTTCCTGTCCTGGAACTAGCTCTTGTAGACCAGGCTGGCCTCGAACTCACAGAGATCCGCCTGCCTCTGCCTCCCGAGTGCTGGGATTAAAGGCGTGCGCCACCACCGCCCGGCCTGGAGTCTTTTACTGTGCTCTTTGGGTCTGTTTCCTATAAATGGGCAGGTAAAGCTTACTCACCATCATTTGATTAGGGGGAGGTGAAGCAAAGCAACATCAGCAGTGTTGCATTTCACAAGAAGCACATGTTGGTCTTCTGTCATTTGTATGATGTTGCCATGATGAACTTTGTAGAGATTTTGTTAATTCCTTATAAGTTGCAAAGTTTCAAAGATATGGTAATTCTGTCATTCACTTTGCAGTTTGTTTTTAGTTGGAATACATCTAAAAACAAATTCTGTTTTATTAACCTAGTAACTCTGAAATGTAGTTCAGAGGTATAAGACCTGGACTGTAAAGAAGACTCAGTGGATAAAGGCTCTTACCACCAAACCTGGGGACACACATAGTGGAAGGAGATAATCAGCTTCCCAGGTTGTTTTCTGACCTCCATACACACTCCATGGCATGCACAAATAAATAAATGCAATTGTTAAAGTTTTTTGGAGTAGGGAGAGGCCTTGACAGATGGCTCAGTGACTAAGAGCACCTGTTGCTCTTTCAGAAGACCTAGGTTCAATTCTGTAACCTTAAAATAACTTTATAAATCAACTCTATTACAAGTACTCAACACATTAAAAACTGCTCGAGACAATAAGTGTTTAACTAGATAAAAATTCATCCTTTAAAAAGTAATATTACTTTTAAAAAAGAAAGTCTCTTTTATCAGGCATGGTTACACATACCTTCCATTGCAAGAGGATCACAACGTGTTTGTGATCAGCTATGTCTACATAGCAAGTTCCAGGTCAGCAAGGACTATCCTTCTAAGACCTTATCTCAAAAGAAAAAAATTACTTAATAATAATAACAAACAACTAATGTTCATTTCCAAAACATGTTAGCTTATAAATGAAATCTTTATTTTAATATCCCATAGTTGGAGCCAGTGAGATGGACACTTCTTTGCAAGTCTAATGACTTGGGCTGAAGAGATGGCAACACTAGACAAAAAAATAAACCCATATCTTATAATGACTCTGCTGAGCTCCTGCTTTGTTTCCATAGCTGTTCCTCTGTTAGAGTCTGTTACAGTTTAGAAATTGGTGTCTCCCAAAGACTTATATGTTAAAGCCTTGACTACTAGTCTGTGGCACTATCAAAGGATGTGGAACCTTCAAGAGGGTAATATTTGAGCTGGTGATGAAGTTCAGTTCATAGTGTTTGCCTAGCATGTATGAAGCTCTGCATTCACTCCCTAGCACCCAATAAAACTGAATATGGTGACATATATCTGTATCCCAGGTCTCAGGAAGTGAAAATAGAGGATCAGAAATTCAAGGTCACTATCAGCTATATAAAGTTCAAGATTCTGGTTTTCTGTTGTTTTGTTTTAAATGAGGCCTAGTAGAAGGAAGTTAGATAATTTGGAACATGTCCTTGAAGGGAATATAGACACCCTAGCCCCTTCCTATCTTTCTGTTTGCTTCCCAGCAATTTAAAGTTGAGGGCTTCCTTTGCTACATGGTCCCACTGTGCCTTGCCACAGGTACAAAACTCAGGTTACTTGGTGATTTGAATGAGAATATCCCCCACAGACACTTGAACACATGGTTCCCAGATGATGGTGATGTTTGGAGGTTTAGGAAATAAACTTGGAGGAAGTACATCACTAGGGGCAGGCTGTACGAATTCAAAGCCTTCTGTCATTCCTGGTTCACTCTCTCAGCTTTATGTTTGTGGTTCAGTATGTGAGCTTCCTGCTCTTGCTGCTCTGCCTTCCCTTTACCACCATGAACCTTAACCCTCTGTATCAGTAGCCCAAATACATTTCTTGTCTTGACATGTGTTGTCTTTGCCATGGTGTTTTATCACAGCAAGAGAAAAGTACCTAATACTCTTGGTAATCATAGACTGAAACCTTTGAAACAATAAGCCCAAAAAAGTCTTTCCCTCTTGTAAGTTATTTCAGGTATTTTGGTCACTAAAGATGATGAACAAAATTCAGGTGTCTTCCATTTCCTCTCTCCAGTCTTTTGATAGACCTAACTCAGAACTGAAGTTTTACATTGTTCTCCTCAATAAATAAAAGTTATGTTCTATCTGACTGCAGTGGTGACACCTTTAATATCAGCAATGGAGAGGCAGAAACAGGTAGATCTCTGTGGGTTAAAGGCTAGCGTAGTCTGTAGCAAGTTCCAGGATAGTCAGGGATATATAAAAAGACCTAGTCTCAAAACAAAAAGAGTTATGTTCTGTGTGTTAAATAAAATTTATAGAAAACTTGGATTAGACTGAGCTGTCACAGTAAACTCAACAGAGTAAACCAAATAGAAGTTCCACACCACCAAGCCTAAGCTAAGTTATTTGATTGCCTAAGAAGGTGGAAAGGGAGAAGAAAAGAGGGAGAATAGCCAACTCTAAACATGCCAGTTTTATCCATCATGATAAAGGGATCCCTTCTGCTTTATCTTTATAAGGAAATTTACTTTGACGTTACTAATATGAAGATAGCATAGTAGTATATACTTGTGACTCTGGGACATGGGAGGTTGAGGCAATAGATCATGAATTCAAGATCAGCTGGGCTACGAAGAAAAATCCTGTCTTTAAAAAAATGTATTAATCTGCCTTTTTTCTGCTTCTGTTTTATTCAGCCTTTTTCTACCTCTAACACCAACTCTGTTCAGTTCCTCGGGATCTGTCTGTTTTATAGAGAGGTACTGCCTAATTTAAGAGTCATAACCAATATAGTCCTCCTCTAGTCCTCCACAGGGAGTACCATGATCCCCAGTGGGTTCATGAAATTGCAGATAATGCTAACATTTATATGTGCTATGCTTTTCCTCTGCACACATAAACCTAAAGTTAAACTGAATTTGTAAATTAGGCACAATAAGAGATTCACAATGCAAAAATTGAAGTGCTTCTTTTTCCTTCTTCACAGTTTCATGGTGTGCTGGCATGTTTTATGTCAGCTTAACACAAGCTGGAGTCATCTGGGAAAAGGGAACTCAGTTGAAAAAGTGCCCTCACCAGATAGGCCTGTGGTACATTTTCTTGATTTATAATGGATATGGGAGAGTACAGCTCACTGTGGGTACTGCTACCCTTGGGGTGATGCCCTGAGTTGTATAAGAAAGCAGACTAAGCATACCAGTAAGCAGCACTCCTCCATGGCCTCTGTATCAGTTTCTGCCTTCAGGTTCCTACCCTACTGCATTTGATGATGAACTGTGATATGAAAATGGAAGCTAAGTTCCTTACCTCCCCAAGTTGCTTTTGGTCATGGTGTTTAATCACAGCAATAGAAACATTAAGACATGGATAGATGTGTTCTTATCAAAATCTTTTTTCTTATTATGTATACAGTGTTTTGCCTGCATGTATGTCTGCAGGCCAGGAGAGGGCCCAGATCTCATTACAGATGGTTGTGAGCCACCATGTAGTTGCTGGGAATTGAACTCAGGACTCTGGAAGAGCAGCTTAACAACTTCCACACATTATTTTTTCCCCTTTCCCTTAAGTTGAGATCTTGTACTTCTGACTTAAAGGAAGCACTTTGTGGCTCTCTGTTGGTATATCCAAATTGCCAGCATCATTTTAAGTACAGTAAGGGTTACTCAAACACAAGCACTATGAGGGTTGATTTGAAAATATTTCAAGGCGGGGCGGTGGTGGCGCACACCTTTAATCCCAGCGCTTGGGACAGGCAACAAAGCTGCAGAGAAACCCTGCCTCAAAAAAAAAGAAAAAAAAAGAAAAAAAAAAGAAAATATTTCAAACCACATTGCACCTTGGGTAACTGAAACTCCATAAAAGTGAAGCCTTTAGTAAATGCTGTAAAAACAAAACAAAACAAAACAACAACAACAAAAAGCTGTTAGTATCCTTAAGCTATACACTTTTTTTTTTTTTTTTAAAGACAGGATCTCACAGTGTAACTTTGATTGGCTTAGAACTCACTGTGTAGACCAGACTGGCCTTGAACTCAGAGATTCACCTGCCTCTGCCCTCCAAATGCAGAGATTAAAGGCATGTACCACCATCACCCAGCTAAAGTTGTGTGCATTTAATTTTTTAAAATTTTGTGTGAATGAATGTTGTGGTGGTTTGAATGAGAATAGCCCCATAAGCTCATCTGTTTGTATGCCTACTCCCACTTGGTGCACTGCTTGGAAAGGTTAGGAGGTGTGGCCTTGTTGAAGTGCATATGGCCTTGTTGGAGGAAGTGTGTCACTGAGGTGGGCTTTGAGGTTCCAAAAGCACATACCAGGTCCAGTGCAGTATCTCTCTCTCTGTGTCCTTGTGCCTGCTGCCTGTGAATCAGGATGTAACACACTGCTACTTCTCCAGCATTATGCCTGCCTGTCTGCCACCATGCTCCCTGCCTCTATGATTATGACCAACCCTCTAAAACTGTAAACAAGCCCCCAATTAATGCTTTCTTATAGAAGAGTTGCCTTGGTCATGGTGTCTTTTCCACAGCAATATAAAGTAACTAAGAGGTGTGTATATATGTGTGTGTCCACAAATGTATGCACATGCCATGTCACATGTTTGGAAGTCAGATGACGACCTTCAGGAGTCTGTTTTTCCTTCTATGATGTGGGTCCCCAGGATTGAATTCAGGTCTTCAAGGGTTGACAGCACCCACTGAAGCTATCTCACCAGTCTGGCCTGCCTGTCTTCTTTATCACAGGACATTGCTTTGCAGCCTACTAATGAAACAGAGACTAGCCTCAACCTTAAAACTCCTACCCTAGCCTCACAAGGGCTAGAATTGTAGGTATGAGCTACCAAATTCAATTAAGAGTTTAGATGCATTATAATAACTTGTTTCATCCCATGTTGATCCCACAGCTAGAACTAGAATGTTGGGGATATTGTGTCTTATTACATCTATTTATAGTAACTATTACTTCCGAACACCTTCTCCCATCATCTCAGATAACTTCTAAAATCTAAGTGACTTTTTTCTGCTTTTGTTCTGATCAGTTTTCTAAAATAGATGTTTTACTTTCATAAACAACAATTTAGATGAGGGTTAATGGTCTGAACAGTGGAAAGCAGATGAGACATAAATTCTGCTGTGTATTCAAAATAGAGCCTGACACAGCTAAAACACTTTGTAAATATTAACTCTTTATCTGATTCAACAATCCTGTGATAGGTACATTGGTGTAGCAAATGGTAAAAATAACACAAAAGATAAAATAAGGTGTCTATATTCTGAAACAAACGAGGAAAAAATTAAAATTCAGAAACAAATGCTCTCCTTTTTTGTCCTCCCTCCTGAAACAAGATGTCACAGCCCAGACCAGCTTCAGATTCATGATGTAGCCAGGCAAGGCTTGCCTTAAACTCCTTATCCTCCTGCCTCCACCTCACCCCCTTGAGTGCTGGGTTGGGTGTGTATCATCACACCTGGTCACATCTTCATCTTTCATTGAAACAGCACAAACATCCGTGAATTATGGAAAATACATTGTAATAGCTAAAAATGTGGAAACTAAATTAATCAAATAAATAGGTAAGTCTGAGCCAATTAGGAACTTGAAAAGTGTTTGTTTTTTATTTTGTGTGCCATATTTAATTATCCTCCACTTTGAAAATTTTGCGTTATGCAAAATGTTTTTGCCCACTAGTATTTTGTTTTTGCTCAAGATAAATGAATATATATATTTATGCATATAAAATATTTACAATGCTAGAACATTCCCACTAAGATAGAAGAAAGCCAATGTCCTAAAATGGGAAACTTTGGTTCTCCCTAGTGTTGAACTCTTTAGTTTTGGGGAGTCACAAGTGTGCTAGAGGGTCTAAGATAAAAAGAGCAGTTCTAAACTATGATTTAGTGGATTTCTCTTTGCTGTCAAAAGCAATAGGAAAGAGTTAATAAAAAGTATATGCTAAAAGCCTCTTTTTCCTAGTAGGTATGGCGTTTCCAGAAGAGACAAACAGATCTTCTTATCACTTTTTATAAGGATAGAATTACAAAATTAGAAGCAGCTGTGAAGGAGGCTCAGCAAACAGTGACTAGCCAGAACAAGTAAGTACCGAGTCAGACCTAGCACTTTTTCTTTCTTTTAATAAAGCTGTAGTAATTTCCAGATGTAAGGACTGAAAATTGCCCTGTGTGTTCATGTTTGTTTTAAGAAAGTCAGGTACAGCCTAATAATGGTGCATGCCTTTAATTCCAGCAGTTGAGAGGCAGAGGCACCTGGATCTCTGTCAGTTCAAGGTCAGCCTGGTCTACAAGTTCCAAGGAAAACAAAGAAACTCTCATCTCAAAAGACCAAAAAGGGGTGGGGTCAGGAGCTGGAGAGATGTCTCACTGGTTAAGAGCACTGACTGCTCTTCCAGAGGACCTGGATTCAGTTCCCAGCATCCACATGGCAGTTCACAACTGTCTGAATTCCAATTCCAGGGGACCCAACACCAATGAACATAAAATAAAAATAAATTAATTAAAAAACAAAGCAAACACAAAGTCAGGTACAAGTTTTTGGTTGTTCCCCTTGGTCTCTCTTAATTTTTTCTGTCTTCACTCCAAGGACCCTTTTTACCTTTTAGCTGTTCTTCCTCAGTGAAGTCAGATATAGCTGACTCACACTGATAACATGCTTAAAATGTTTCTTTGGAGGGGTTGTATTTCAGAAATATGAAACTGAAGACAATCTTGTTAAAAACTTAAATTTTTTCTTTAATGTTTATTTTTGCATGTGTGTTACCCTCTGACCTTTACATGCATGCCAGGTCAGAGACAACTTACAAGAGTCGTTTTTCTCCTTCCACTGTGTGTGCTCAGGGAATTGAACTCAAGGCATTAGATGTGATAGCAAGGTCTTTCCCCACTAAGCCATCTCAAAGCCGAAGTTATTGGAAACTTTAGACATCAGTAGTCCAAGAGTATGTATAAAGAACAAATAGAATTCCATATAAAAACCCTTTGAAGTCATACCAAGTGACTGCTTATCAAAACCCTGCCACCTTCTCCCTGAAGCACCAGTCTCTGATGGAAGTTCCTTGTATGTCTACAAACACCTCTCAGTAAGCATTAACTAAAATGTTGATAATAGTAATAATTTCTGTCCTAGTGACCTGGACCTGGTTGTTTCCATCTTTTTCCTAGAGAGCTATCAGTCTTGAGAAAGGAGAATGGAGAACTGAAGAAATTTCTAGCCATCCTAAAGGTGAATAAAGCAGATTTTGTTTATTTACTTGTTTTGGTTTGGTGTTTCTAGGCATCAATCAAACTCAGGGCCTTGCACATGCTAGATACATGCTCTGTTACTGAGCTAGATTCCCAGATTACCACTGTGTAGTTTAGGCTAGCCTTGAATTTACCATTGTAGTTCAACCTGGCTTTGAGCCCAGAACACTTCTGCCCCAATCTCCTGTGTGAAGACTACCACCTATGACACTGTGCCCAGCTGAACTAGGTCCTCTTTACTATTATTTTACCTCCTACCTTGTCCATCTTTCTAAGTGGCTATATGAAACAGTGTTTCCCAGCAAGCGCATAGTGTTTGCACAATAAATACACTGGAGTAAATGAATAAGGGTACAAAAGACCGTGGAGAGTTGAGAGCATCAATAATATTTTTGACCCACTCTGAAATCTCAGTGAATCATGCTATAACTGATGGGAATCTCTCACCAAAAAGCATATTTCTACTTAACATTTCTCTTGAAGAAGTCCAGGATGCCTCAGGACCCTTTCCTTGTTGTTTAACATTTTTGTTTTATTTGAGATTGATTCTAAAATAGTCCAGGCTTTGAACTCTTAAAAAATTATTATTATTGTTAGTGTGTGTATATATCAAAATGTGTGTAATATGTGTGATGTGTATGTGATATGTAATGTGTGTAAGTACAGTTGGCAGTCAGAGGATAACTTTAGGGTGTCAGTTCTCTCTTTCCACTGTGGGAATGAGGGATCAAATGCAGGTCAGGCTTAGACAGCAAGCATTTTTACCCACTGAGCCGTCTCACTGGACTTGACTTTGAACTCTTTATATACTCAAAGCTAGCCTGGAGCTCCTGAGCCTTCTGCTCCATTTTCTTAGTGCTGAGATTACAGGTATGTGCCATGTGACTAGCTCCTCAGTATGCTCTTTTGAAAAGCTAAATTTTTATTCTCTCAGAGCTAGTAATTTTATAAGGAAACACTTTTGTCCTCCTGTTGGCAGCCTTAGCTAGGGGAGCTTGCAGGTACACTATCTAACAATAATACTGATAGCCATTTATTAGAGCCTTTAACTGCAGCTTCCCTCACTTCCGTGTTTTTACCTACAGGGATCTCCAAGCAGTTACTACGGAAGCAGGTCGGTTTTTAACCACAGTAGCCCTCTACCTTGAAATTTTCTGATTTGTTCTTCAAAACATTTTCAGTTGTACAATTGTATGTGTATGTACAATGATGTGTGATAAATGTGTACAGTGTGTACTGATCGATTTAGGGTACCTAGCATTTCACTTTTCTTAATCCTTAACCATTTTCTTATGTAGGGAAGCTTTTGGCTGTTTTTTCTTGGCTTCTAGTTGTGTGGGCTCCAAGATAGATAAAATGGTTGATGAATTTATCTTTTACTTTTCTGACTCTCTGATAGAAGTGAAATCTTTTTTTTTTAATTTTATTTTTGTGGTTCTAGAGGGCTAGGGTTTTTGAATACTTTATCACTGAGCTAGTGTGCTTGCTCAAGAGCTTCCTCCTTCCTCTACTCTTTTTGTGAGGGGTGGGTAATGAAAAAAGAGTATCTCACTGTGTAACTCTGGCTGCCCTGGAACTTACAGAGATCCGACTGCCTCTGCTTCCTGAGTGCTGAGCTGAAAGGTTTATGCCACCATGCCCTCTCACCCAGTCCTTCTGGTCCACTTTTTACTAATCATTTTTAAATAAGTCTCACTGAGTTACCCAGACTGGTTTTGAAATCTTGATTGTAATGCTCACCTTTGACTATTGTCATAAGAATTCCTACTAATCCTTCGAAAATCTAACATGTATCACTTCTGTAATGACTGCATCAGAGTTGGTATTTGTTCATTCAGTAAATATTCATTCAGTACTTACTGCTTATCTATTTAAGTACTAAGTACATGACACCAAGTCTTTCTAATTAATGATGTCTGTGCTACTAAATATTCTAATAATATAAAGATATAACACTCTTGCAGTCTCAGTAGTTACTACGTAGTCTTCTTTCAAATTTCTGTATTTTATAAATCCATTATAATATATAAACATTGTTGTGCTGGGGTTCTTTTTCTTTGTGATGCTGGAGTGTTAATCTCCAGTTTTGCTAAACAAGTACTCTACCATTAGGTTCTATCCAGGCCTGATTCTGTCTTCTCTCTTAGTAGCCTATGAATCTCTCATAGCTAATTCTTTTAATCTCAAGGCAAAGGACAATAGACAGAAATGTTTGTTGACTGGATGGCTGGATGGCTGAGTAGATGAATGAATCGATAGATATAAGGTTGAGAGTATTTGGTAAGATGCTACTGGAAGGAAGAAAAGACCCCAGAGTTATATTATAAATGAGAGAGAAGTAGAGGAAGATTCCTCTAGGGAATTGGAGAGTAAAGAGACATCAAAATGGAGGCTCCAATTCTGTGTGTTGAGATGTGATGCCTCTACTACCAGGGAATAAGTACTCTGTGCTTAGAGAAGAAGCATCTGTTTTGTTCTTTCTTTCCTTTTCCTTCTTCCCCTGCCTTTTAAAAGAGATTTTATTTTTAATTGTGTGCCTGTGTGTGTGCGCGCACGCGCGTGTGCCCACAGAGGCCAGAAGAGATTATTAGATCCCCTAGAGCTAGACTTAAAGGTGGTTGTGAGCAGCCAGAAATGAACTGAAGCCCTCAGCAAGAGCAGTACTTACTCTTGACCACTGAGCCGCCTCTCCAGCCTCAAAGCTGCTGTTTGAGTAGTCAGTAGCTGACTGATCCTCTACTGTGGCTTTGCTTCTGCTTGATGAGATCTGAACTGTCTTTTCTTTTCGTTTCCTTGTAGATTAACCACACCTCGACCAGTGGGCATTACTTCCCCATCACAATCAGGTGAAAAACCAGTTCTTTCCAGCTACTGTGTGAGATGAATCTTTTCCTCATGAAGTTGTTGTTTTTTTCCCAGAGACCATAATATGACTTTGCTAATGTTACATATAGAGTGAAAAACATTATATAACCAGACAAGGCAGAATGCACCACTGATGGCAATTTTTCCTATGCTCTGTGCTCTTGCAGTTGCTCCACGACCCATTTCCCAGCATAGCAGCCAAGTGGTCAGGTGAGTAGAAAACCTATTATTCAACATTGAAACTGTTGAGAAAATTGAAAAATGAATGAGGTGACTCACGTTGGTACTAAAGAGAATTACTGCCATGTCACATTTGACACCAGTTTTTTTGTGTGTGTGTGTTTGTTTTGTTTGCGTTCTTGTTTTGTCTCATTTTATATAGTCGCTCTTCTTCTATGGAGTCCATCCCTTATACAGTGGCTGGCTTTGGTAATGTGGAACAGGTAAGTAATAGTCACAGTATTTTTCTAAATTGAGGTTTCTAGTGCTTAATGAAAGCAAAACTGTAAATCAAGAATCTTAAATTTATTGGTTTTGGCCCAAATCTTTTCATACCAAGCAGAGTCCATTTTTAGACTAAATATTAGAAAATGACACAGAACCAACAGGGGTGACTATAGAGTAAGCATTCATGAAAAATGCACCGTATCTGTCATGTTCAGTTTGGAAGTAATAGAGCATAGGTCCTTCTTAAGAGCAGTACGCACAACCTGGGAGAACAGTATATGTGTGATGGATGTTACGGAGAAACAGTGGGGAGCTGGGAATGTAGAGAACCAGGGTGTAGTAATTCATGATCATTATTTTTCTGTCAGGGACACAGAGGACTGCGGGAAAGGAGCATTTCCAGAGACTCTTACACTGGTGAGAGGGTAGGGGATGGTATCTGAAGCTGGCATATTCTGGTCAGAGACTAGAAATTTGTAGTGTTCTGTGCACAATGTAATGCTGTTTTCTTTTTTCTGGAAAATGATTCCAGGTATAGAAACATGTTTCAACTAATAATATTTCTGTTCTGAAACAGGAAGTGAGAAAATAAAAAGTTGAGGAATAGTCATTGAAAACCTGATCAAAAACTGGGTGGGGACTTACTTGGCTCAACGAATGAGAAAGCCTTCTAACCCAAGTTTGATCCCCCAAATATATATAAAGGTAGAAGGAGGGAACCAACTAGAAAATTGTCTTCTGGCCTTTACTTGTGTAGCAGTACGCGTCGAGCACACACACACACACACAACTTTAAAAAGAAGGAAAAGAAACCTCTAATCAGAATAACTGAACTGAGTTGAGTTTTCAAACTGTCACAAGATGGCAATAGAAATTAAGTCTTAAAAAAAAAAAGTTAACCAAATGTCAATGACAACTTATGCCTACATTTGCTGCATGGCGCACATCCGGAGATCAGAGGGAAAGCTGCATGGAGCCGGGTCTCTCCTACTTCTGTGTGGTTACAGAACTCAGACTCAGGTCATTGGACTTGAGCAGCCAGCCCGTTATCTTAGCCATCTCCCTAGCCCAGAAAACATCACTTCCAAACCTTGAAAAGTGATTGGCTTTTTCCTGTGCATTAAGGGTAAAAATATGGGCTTTGTTTCTAGTAATAATTTTTCTTAAAGTATGTTTTGTCTGTTACTAGTACAGCCACCCCGCCTTTCTTGTTTACTTTCTTCATGGGCTGTATCGTGTGTATGTGGTGCTGAGACTGAATCTGGGGCCTCAAGCATACTCCCACTGAGATACATACACATCCTTTCCTTTCCTTTCCTTTCCTTTCCTTTCCTTTCCTTTCCTTTCCTTTCCTTTCCTTTCCTTTCCTTTCCTTTCCTTTCCTTTCCTCTTTCCTTAATTTGTTTTTTCCTTCATTTTAATCAGTGCCGGAGATCAAATATATACTAGGCAAATGTTCTGCCACTGAGCTGTATCCCCAGCCTGTTTGATTTTCTGTAAATTTCCTTTAACTTAGTGCATATACACATGCACACACACCAACCATGATGCATGTGTGGCTATCAGAAAAGAGCTTTGTGGAGTTGGTTCTCTCCTTCCACTTCAGGTGGTGATGGCACCAGGCTTGAGTAGCGTTGGCTCTGATTTTCTGCCTTTTAATTGCAAGCTTTAATACATTTATATTCAATGTAATTGCTGGTAAGAAAGAACTGCCATTTTGCCATTTCTTTTATATATGACAGATCCTTTTTCGTCATTAATTCCTTTGTTACTGCCTTCCTTTGTGTTAAATCTATTGTAGTATAGCACTAATAAATTACAGTGTAGCACTTTAGCTCCCTTGTTATTGCTTTTATTATATTCAGAACTGTTTGGCGATTACAACTAACAGATTTTCAAAATCAAGGTTTAAATTAATATCACATTTAGCATCGACATTATACTAAAACATCATAATTCTGTAGAATATACTGAGCAACACAAATTTTAAATTATTGCCTTATACAGTTGTCTTTTAAATCTGATGGGGAGGTTACCAAGAAAATTGTACTTAAACTGTCTTTTGTTGTACTTATATAATTCTCTTTCTGCATTTGAATTACTAATTAGTGTCCTTTTATTTCAACCTGAAAGACTCCATTTAGTATATCTTAAAAGGCAAGTTTGAGAGTGATAAATTCACTTCCTAAATTTTTTTTTTTTTTTTGGTTTTTTGAGACAGGGTTTCTCTGTGGTTTTGGAGTCTGTCCTGGAACTAGCTCTTGTAGACCAGGCTGGTCTCGAACTCACAGAGATCCGCCTGTCTCTGCCTCCCGAGTGCTGGGATTAAAGGCGTGCGCCACCACCGCCCGGCTAAATTTTTGTTTATGTAGGAATATCATAATTCCTTCTCCAGTTTTGAAAGGTAGAATTGTTGCATATAAATTTCTGGTTAATAATCTTTGGGAACTTTTTGAGAGCTCTCTGGTCACTGGTATGCCTGATGACAAAATCAGCGCTAATCTTGCTGAGTATTATTTGTGATGAGTGGCTTCTTCTTGCTATTTTTAAGATCCTTTGACAGGGAGAGGGTATGTAGCACAGTTGGTTGAGTGCTTGCCTAGGATACATGAAGCCCTGACTTGAGGCCCGGCGTGTCATAAAGTGGATATGGTGGCACATACCTATAATTACAGCACTGTTGGTTCTCTCCTGTTGGAAACTGAGGCTGGAGTTCAAGGTCCTCTTTGACTGCATTCTGGGCTACTTGAGACCGTGTCTCAAAAAAAAGTTCAATTAATCATTGACTGTTATGACAAAAAGCAAAATATAGGGAACTCTCAGAGAGTACTCTTTTTTCTATTTCTTTCTTTCTTTCTTTCTTTTCTTTTTCCTTCCTTCCTCCCTCTTTCTTTCTTTCTTTCTTTCTTTCTTTCTTTCTTTCTTTCTTTTTTTGTAAGTTAAATGGTGTTGAACACTCTGCGAGCTTTGTTTTTGTTTTGTCTTTGTTTTTGGCTTTTTGATACAGAATTTCTCTACATAGCTCTGGTCGTCCTGGAATGTACTATGTAGACCAGACTATCCTCAAACTCACAGAGATGCACCTGCCTCTGCCTCCTGAGTGCTAGGATTGAAGGTGTGCACCACCACAACTGGCCAGTTTTGTTTCTTGAGGCAGGGTCTCACTGTATGCACCAGGCTGGCCCTGAATTCAAAATTATTCTGCCTTATTCTCCCAAGTACTAAGATTCTGGGCATTTGCCACCATGCCTAGCCTGCTTCTGAAAATTTTTCCAGTATCAAATAAGTGTTTCGCTTATCCTCCGTTCTTCAACTTCACTTCAAACTACAAAATTCACTGAAAAATTTTTAGTCTTCTTCCACAAGACCTTCATCAGTTTTCCAGTGTTGATCGTTTTCCCTTTCTCGAAACAGTTTTCATTTTTTGTTCTTACTCTACATTTCTTTTCTTTCTTTTTTTGGCTTTTCAAGACAGGGTTTCTCTGAAGCTTTCAGAGCATGTCCTGGAACTAGCTCTTGTAGACCAGGCTGGCCTTGAACTCACAGAAATCCGCCTGCCTCTGCCTCCTGAGTGCTGGGATTAAAGGCGTGCGCCACCAATTCCCGGCTCTTATTCTAAATTTCAAATTTCTCCTTGACTTCCCTGACTTCCCTTTGCTAGTTCCTTTTCCATCCAAGTGCAAAGCAGCACTTCTCAAATGTTTGGGTCCTCCATATAAAGGACCTCAGTTCTAGGGATAGTTTTAAAATGAAGAACATCAGGGGTTTGTTATTTATTTAGGCCAGAAGTTGACTTTTGGTGTCTTCCTCAATCACTGTCCACCTCATTTAAAACATGCTTTATTAGCTGGGTGTGTTAGCGAACACCTTTAACCCCAGCCCTTGAGAGACAGAGACAGGCAGATCTCTGTGGTCTAGAAAGAGTTCCAGGACAGCCAGGGCTACATAGAGAGACTGTGTTTCAACACTCCCTTCCAAGAAAAGTGTTTAGAATATATTTACTACTTCATTTAGTATGTGCATATGTTTGTGGGTACAAATGTGTCACACACACATTTGTAGATCAGAGGACTACTTTTTTTTTTTTAAAAAAAAAAACAGATTTATTTATTTATTTATTTATTTATTTATTATGTATACAGTGTTCTGCCTGTGTGCATACCTGCACCCCAGAAGAGGGCACCAGATCTCATTACAGATGGTTGTGAGCCACCATGTGGTTGCTGGGAATTGAACTCAGGACCTCCGGAAGAACAGTCCATGTTCTTAACCGCTGAGCCATCTCTCCAGCCCCCCAGAGGACTACTTTTGAGACAGGTTTTCTCCTTCCCCCATGTGGGTTCTGGGGATCTAATTTAGATGATCAGGGTTGGCATCAAGTGTATTGTTCACTGATCTATCTCACTGATCCATCCACCTTAACTGCTTAATTTCATTCTTCCTTTTTCCTTTTCTTTTTTGAGGCAGGGTTTCACTGCATATCCTGGAACTCACCCAGTAGAACAAACTGGTCTCAAAGTCTGAAGATTCACCTGCCTCTCCCTCCTCAGGACTCTGATCAAAGTATCTACTACCATGCCCAGCTTTTGAAAAAAATAGTATTTACCATACCTATCCCCAGGTCAGCCCATTCCTCCTTCCTACCTTCATGTTCTTTTTCTTTTCCTTTAAAAAAAAATCCACTGAGTCCTGCCTACATGAACATTGGCAATCTACCAGCCACACCACCCAAGAAAAATAGCACCCTTTCAATAGCCAGTAACTCCTCAGCTGAGGTGAAGTTTCATAGTCCTCCCCTCTCCATAGTGGAATTCTTTACTGCCGGGTAAACCATAACTGTTGGGAACTCACGAATGCAGTGGCCCATGGCATGTCCAGAAGACAGCGCTTCACAGCAGCCCTCCCATCCTCCATCTCTTGCATTTTATTATCCCATTTTCCTCATGTTCCCTGAGCTTTGTGGTGACCATTCATTGTCATCTGTTAGGCAAGGTCTCTCAACTTCTGCTAGACTGGCTGGCCTCAGAGCCCCAGGGACCCAACTCTCTCTGGTCCCATCCATTGCTGGGGTTTCAGGTTCATACTGCAATGCCTTGCCCAGGTTTTGCATGGGTGCTGGGATTCCAAATGTAGGTCCTCATGTTTACACAGCTTTACCAACTGAGCTATCTACCCCTGCCCAGCTCATACTTGTTCTTTTTTATACAGTTTTCTTTCTTGATTTCATGAAGCACTATTCTCATCCTTTCTTTTAGCATGTTAATATTATTATTGTATGAGGCAGGGACAAGGGCAGGAGCTCTAGGGCTAGAACACACATGTGGCAACCAGAGGACAACTTTGGGAGTCAGTTCTCTCCTTCTCCCATAAGTTCTCTGGATAAAACCCAGGCATTCAGACCCTAAGGTCTGTGTAGCTAAGCAAATATTTTTATTATAGTTTTGTTTTTGTTTTTCAAGAGTTTCTCTGTGTAGCCCTGGCTGTTTGGGAATGCACTCTGTAGACCAAGCTGACCTCAAACCCAGAGATCCACCTGCCTCTGCCTCCCCAGTGGTGGGATTAAAGGTGTGCGCCACCACTGCTTGGATATTTACTTTTTATTTATACAGGCCATAATGTTTTCTTTGTATGTCACATAATTTGCCAACTTTTAACATTCAGTCATCTAACTGACAGTTGTTTCTTGAGGCCTTCCTTTTGTATACCCTTGAGGTTAGTTCAAGGTAAGAGTTTAGGCCTTTCCAGCTGCTCCCTGCTCTTGTACACAGCCCTGGGCCTAGATGCTGGGCATGTGTTGGAATGCCTCAGAGTCCCCACAGACATCTCATTCCTCCATTTTCGTTTATGTCTTTAAGTCTATTCTTTGCCCCAACTAAAAATTATCTTCTCAAGCAGCCAAACCAAGTGCCTTGTTGTTTTCAGCAAACATTCCTGGGGAAGAGGCTGATGTGTTGTGAGCTCTGAGCTTAAAAACCTCATGATCTTTAGTTCTAAGTTGCATCAAACTACAGTCCTGTGTGTGAGGTCTTCCAGGGAACCAAACAGTTCAAATAATGACAGTTGTCTAACAGTGCAGCTTTGAGGGCCTGAGGAGATGGCTCATTTATTTGGTCAGGTACCTGCTGAGCAAGCATGTGTACTTGACTTTGATCCCAAGCACCTGTGTATAATCCAGGCACAGAGGTATGTGTCTGTAGCCTCAGTACTGGGGAGGTGGAGACAGGGAGTACTGGTTATCCAGACAAACAGAACTAATGAGCTCAGGTTCTGTAGGAGAGACTTTCTCAGAAAATAAGGTACTAGAGCTGGAGAGGTATCTCAGTAGTTAAAAGCTCATATTGCTCTTGCAGAGGTCCAGGGTTCTACTCTCAGCACCCATATCAGGTCTGCAACTTACAACTGTAGTTGTCTATAGTTCCAGCTCTGGGGGATCCCATGCCTTGGGCACCTGTACTCACATGCAAATATATACATAATTTTAAAAAGACCTTTAAAAAATAAGGTACTGGCTAGGTGAGATTATTGCAGGAAAATCTACTGTTCATTGTGGACAACTTAAGCATTATTCATATAGACATATATTCAGTGAAAGATATGATATAAACAAAATGGGCATGGAGAAAAGTAAAATATTTTCTTTTTTTTTTTTTTTTTTTACTTAAAATTTCCAACTGCTCCCCGTTTCCCATTTCCCTCCCCCTCCTCCCACATATTGCCCCCTCCCCCCGCTCCCCTCCCCCTATCCCCACTCCACTTCTCCTCCCCCTAGTCCACTCCCCCTCCCTCTCGATACTGAAGAGCAGTCCAAATTCCCTGCTCTACATGAAGACCAAGGTCCTCCCACTTCTATCTAGGTCCAGGAAGGTGAGCATCCAAACAGGCTACGCTCCCACAAAGCCAGTTCATGTATTAGGATCGAAACCTAGTGCCATTGTCCTTGGCTTCTCATCAGCCTTCATTGTCCGCCTTGTTCAGAGAGTCCAGTTTCAACCCATGCTTATTCAGTCCCAGTCCAGCTGGCCTTGGAGAGCTCCCAATAGATCAGTTCCACTGTCACAGTGGGTGGGTGCACCCCTCGTGGTCCTGATTTCCTTGCTCATGTTCTCCCTCCTTCTGCTCCTCATTTGGACCTTAAGAGCTCAGACGGTTGATCCAAATTGGGTCTCTGTCTCTCTCTCGATCCATCGCCAGATGAAAGTTCCTGTGCCATTCTCCTTGGCCTCTCGTCAGCTCTCATTGTCCACCACATTAAGAGAGTCCGGTTTTATCCCATGTTTTTTTCAGTAGCAGTCCAGCTGGCCTTGGTGAGCTCCCAATAGATCGGCCCCTACTGACTGGGAGAAGATCTTCACCAACCCCGCTACAGACAAAGGTCTGATCTCCAAAATATATAAAGAACTCAAGAAACTAGACTTTAAAAGGATAATTAACCCAATTAAAAAATGGGGCACTGAACTGAACAGAGAATTCTCATCAGAAGAAGTTAAAATGGCCAAAAGATACTTAAGGTCATGCTCAACCTCCTTAGCGATCAGAGAAATGCAAATCAAAACAACTTTGAGATATCATCTTACACCTGTCAGAATGGCTAAAATCAAAAACACCAAGGATAGCCTTTGCTGGAGAGGTTGTGGAGAAAGGGGTACCCTCATCCATTGCTGGTGGGACTGCAAACTTGTGCAACCACTTTGGAAATCAGTGTGGCGGTTTCTCAGAAAAATTGGGATCAACCTACCCCTGGACCCAGCAATAGCACTCTTGGGAATATACCCAAGAGATGCCCTAGCATATGACAAAAGCATTTGTCCAACTATGTTCATAGCAGCATTATTTGTAATAGCCAGAACCTGGAAGCAACCTAGATGCCCTTCAATAGAAGAATGGATGAAGAAAGTGTGGAATATATATACATTAGAGTACTACTCTGCGGTAAAAAACAATGACTTCTCGAATTTTGCATGCAAATGGATGGAAATAGAAAATACGATCCTGAGTGAGGTAACCCAGACCCAAAAAGAAGATCATGGGATGTACTCACTCATAATTGGTTTCTAGCCATGGATAGGGGCCACTGAGTCTATAATTTGTGATCCTAAAGAAGCTAAACAAGAGGGTAAACCCAAGGAAAAACATATAGATATCCTCCCAGCTATGGGAAATAGACAAGATTGATGGGCAAAAAATGGGAATCTTGGGGGGTGGGGTGGGATGGGGATGAGCGGAGATGGGGAGAGAAAAGTGTGAAGGAGAGGATGAGGGGAACTGGGGGAATCGGGGTGATTGGGGGTAAAGGAAGGTTGGATGGGGGAGCAGGGAAACTCATACCTTAGTTAAGGGAGCCACCTAAGGGTTGGCAAGAGACTTGAACCTGGAATGGCTACCAGAAGCCCAGGGCAATGTCCCCAGTTAGTTCATTGGGGCACCTGAGGATAGGGACCTGAAATGAACCTATCCTATAATCATACTGATGAATATCTTGCATATCGCCATAGAACCTTCATCTAGCGATGAATGGAGATAGAGACAGAGACCCACACTGGAGCACCGGACTGAGCTCCCAAGGTTATAATGAGGAGCAGAAGGAGAGAAAATATTTTCTTAAAATCTATCTTCTTTCTATTCCATACCAGATGGCTCCTGACATGAGACAGAAATTCTGAAATTTTTAACAACATGCTTAGATTTAGAGAAGAATAGCCATTGTCCAACTCCAAAGCCAGCTCTTATTTTTAAGTAGAGATGTATATACATGTCCAAATAATCAATTTTTACCATGCAGATAATACAGCATCATAAGGCAGATTTCTCTTTGCTTGCTGATTCTTTCTGAATAGCGATCTTTTTATCTTTAGGCATCTAGATATCCAAGGTCTCTCCACTCTTTGAAGATAAATATTTTCTTGCAAAGACAAGGACAGTACCCTGCCCCAACCCTTATGAGGTTTTCTTATCACCTGTATGATTTGTTACCTCTGTGGATGAGCTGTCATTTCTACTTCTCAAGAGGTTTCTCTTTTTCAAACTAAATTTTTATCAATTTTGATGGTATCCATAGCTTTTCTTCTCCTGTGGAAACAAGAGTGAAACCCCTTCCCCAACGTAGCACGTCTCCTGGTTTCCATTGTGAGGTCTGCACATCCTTGAAATATACGGACTGACTTAATTCAGAAGTTTTTTCTATTATCCAATGTCTCTCTACTGCTATTGTCTTTTTCTCATTAGCATTAAGAAAATTCAAGGTTAATAAAGCATTATGCAATCTATTTCTGTGGGCATTTTTCAATCCTTTCTGTTTGTTTAGCATATCCTTTATAGTTCAATTTGATCTTTCTATAACTGCCTGACCCTGTAGGATTGTTTGGCATACCTGTAATATGCTTTATATTATAATAAGCAAAAAACTGTTTCATTTTCTTAGACACATATGCTGGACCATTGTCTTTATTTGTGCAGGTATACATATGATAGCTGTAACTTCTAGTAAATGAGTGATTGCTGAATCAGCCTTTTCTGAGCTCAAGACAGTTGCCCACTGAAAACCTGAATAGGTGTCAAAGGTGTGGTGTACATATTTTAATTTTACAAATTCTGTAAAGTGGAATATATATATCTGCCAGATTTTATTCCTTTGAGTACCCTTTGGGTTACTCCCTGATGGTAATGATGTTTGGTTATAGAAAGAGCAAGTAGGACATCTCTTTATAATATCCTTAGCTTGTTATCATGTAATAGAAAACTCTTTCTTTAAACCTTTTGCTATTGACATGATGTTTCTTATGAAATTCTGAGGCCTTCAGCACACTTCCAATCAGTAATTGATCAATTTCTGCATTACCTTGTGCTAGAAGACCTGGCAGACCCATAAGGGATCAGATGTGTGTTATGTATATGGGACAACCTTATAAGGTTAATTCTTTTACTTTTGGGATAATTGATATTAATTTTTCCCAAAAAATTAGCACAAGCTCTTTGCCAAGGTTCATTGTCTTCCCATTTTTTTTTAATTTCATCAACAGTAAAAAGGAACTATAATCTCTGCTGGGTCTATACCTGCTAGTTGACAAAGTCTCAATTTTCCTTTTATAATTAATTCAGAGAATTTTCCACATAAGCTTTTAACTTTTAACTTGGTTTATGTGGTAAAAAGATTCATTCTAAGATAATATCTTCCCTTTGCATTGAAATTCTTGTAGGGGAAATTCTGGAAGGCAACATGACTAGAATATAATTAAGATTGGATTCACTGTGCCTACATGTGCCTCCTGTAATTTCTCTTCAACGATCATCAATTCTTTTTCCGCTTCAGCTGTTAATTCTTTGGGACCATTTAAGTCTTTGTCACCATCTAATGTTTTGTTTAAATGAACTCTTAGGTCAGGTGTTATCCTAACAGCCAGTCATTGACTGGAAATATCTCCTAACAATCTTTGAAAGTCATTAAGAGTCTGTAATAGGTCTCTCCTAATTTGTGCCTTTTGTGTTCTAATTTTTTGTAAATCTATTTTGTAACCTAGGTAATTGACAGAATCTCCTCTTTATATTTTTCAGGAGCAATTTGTAATCCCCATTTAGGCAAAACTTTTTTACGTCTTCAAATATTCTCTCTAAAATATCTGCATTTGAGTCAGATAACAAAATGCCATCCATACAACAGTAAATTATAGACTTAGGAAATTGCTTGCATATTATTTCCAGTGGCTGATTTACAAAGTATTGGTACAGGGTAGGACTATTGAGCATTTCCTGTGGGAGTATGGTCCTCTGGTATCTCCAAGTAGGCTGATAATTATTATAAGTAGGCACTGTGAAAGCAAATTTTTCTGGATCCTTTTCTTGTAAAGGTATAGTGAAGAAGCAATCCTTTAAATCAATAACTATAAGAGGCCATCCTTTTAGTAATAGAGAAGGAAGAGGAATTCTAGACTGTAGAGGGCCCATAGGTTGGATAGCCTTGTTGACAGCTCTTAGATCTGTCACCATTCTTCATTTTCCAGATTTATTTTTAACAACAAATACAGGAGAATTCCAAGGGCTGGTTGATTCTTCAATATGGCGAGCATCTAATTGCTCCTGTACCAGCTATTCTAAAGTTTGCAGTTTGTCTTCTGTTAAAGGCCATTGTTTAATTCATATGGGTTTCTCAGTTAACCATTTTAAAGGCAAGGCTGTTAGTACCTCTGAAGGTTTGGTAGTTGCTTTGAGTTCTTGTACAGCCTAAATGGGTGGTGATCTTCATTTATAATATCTTATAATATTCTTTCCAGAAACATGAGTTTTGGGGACAGCAGGAATGTTAACCTGGGTATTCCATTATTGCAATAGGTCATGGCCCCATAATTCACTACAATATTAGTTACATATGGCCTCAGCCTTCCTTTCTGTCTTTCTAGCCCTACGCATTCAACCCACCTCGTGCTTTAAATTACTTAAATAGGGTTCCAATTTCTTGGAATTAAATATCTGCCTCTTGAAGAGGTCAATCTGGATGCCAAGATTCTGGAGTAATGATAGTCACATCCTCAATTACAATGTCATTTTTACACACTCTTAGCTTTGGTCTTTGATCATTTATAGAAGTCTGACAAAATATACGTTTTCTATTTCCTACTGGAGTTTTTGACTCATCCTCCAGGTCTATTCCATCATCCAGAACAGTATGGTTTTTTATAGTAGGCACTGGATTGTTTAATTTTCCTGGTGAGACATGTTCTCCATAGTGACTGGGAATGACTGGGCCTTGTTTGACATCAGGGCCTGTGAGAGGCCCCCCATGGAGTTTCCCAGTGGTGTCCGGGTTGCCTTGTCTGTCTCTTGTTGACCTACATTCATTAGTCCCATGTCAGCCTTTCCCACACCTCCTACATATACCATTTGCCATTCCTAGAGGAGACATTGGTCCTAGGAATTCCTTGTCTACAGTCCCTTCTTAGATGTCCTATTCTTCCACAATTAAAACATTTGGCATTTTGGTGTCTCCTTCTACCATTGGAAATCACTTCTCCTACCCATGCTTCAGTACTATAGTCAAATGTTTCAACATTCATTGTATGCAAGATCCATTCATCTATGGGTGCTGATACAGCCTTTAAAGGTCTAAGGATATTCTTACATTCTAAGTTGACATTTTCAGAAGTCAAGGATTCAATTAGTGCACATCTAGCTTCAGGTTCTGTCACTCCTAATTGTACAGCTTTAGTCAATCTTTGTAAGAAGTCAGTAAATGGTTCTCTCTGTCCTTGTTTAACCCTAATATAGACCTAATCCTCTTTCCTGGTTCCTGAATCCTGTCCCATGCATTTAAAGCTGCTGTACTACATATGGAGGAGGTACATTCGTCATGGCGAGCTTGTCCCTGAGGATCAGAGTAATGACCCTCACCAAGAATTTGATCTTGGGAAGTCTCAAATCCTTTTACTTTCCCCTGTTGTTCTAAAATTTTTGCCTCTTTTCTCCAATAACACTTCCAAAGCAGCTGAGGTCCATTTTCTAGGACTGCTGAGATTAATTGAAGCCAATCGTGTGGGGTAGCTTAGTGCTTGAAGCCCACATTTTCACCATTTCCCTGACAAAGGTGAATGTAGCCCATAAGAAACTATTGCTTGTTTTTATTTCTTTTACATCACTCATACGTATTGGTTCCCATGCATATTCTTTGACTACCTTAGGGTACTTTGTGTCAGATAGTCTTTCTGAGGAAATTACCAGATATGCCAGGGGTCTGGCACATTCTGATGAGGCTAAATTCTGTCATTGAACCATCTGTTCTTGCTCATCAATTTCAATAAATTCCTGTCTGACAGTTAGATTCAACAGCATAAATTTTTTCAGTTAATTTCCTCTTTCCATAGTATTGAACCATTTTTAATTAGATAATATTGAAAATAAAGCTAATTTCTAGAATCTAATAATAGGAAGGAAAATAGCATAAGTCTTGCACAATACCTTCCATAATATAAGCAAAATGGTTATTGAACTCCTGGATGTTATCAGTCATTTTTTGTAATTTTTCAGATCTTACCTGTCGTAAGGCAATTACAATGAATTGGAGTAGGTGTAATAATCGTTATCGGCCAGCAGGTGTCGCAGTTGCAGCCACGTGGCCGAGAGATGCTAGCAGCATTGAACAGCAGGTGTTGCTTATTTAGGTACTGAAAAATATGCTTTGTTTAACAAATTACAACAGTTACTAAGGCGATCAAACGATTCCAAGAGTTGGGGCCCAGGATAAAGAGGAAACCCAAAGTTTTCCATCAGTGGAAGTTGCAGACTGTGTGCACTGTGGGGATCAGGCAGCAGTGTGCGGGCTGGCATGTGTGTCACAAGCCAGGAAGCACTGAGCAGCCTGCTGCATCTACGGGCCGGCTGAAGTCATGGGCAGGAGATTCAGTGCCCAACATGCCATGAGGCTGGCGGACTGATCCCAAAAAGTGTGGACTGGTCCCCACGTTCAGGTGCCAGATGATGGCAGAAGTCACAAAATAATCCCACATTAGTTCAGAATTATGAATAATAAAGGGTTATTTATTTAGGGGAGACTTACAGATCACTGTTCTTGATAACAGTCCTCTGCACAAACAGGGAACAGGAACAGAGTCTAGCAGCCGGAAGTGAGTGTTGGAAGCAAGAGAGCAAGTGCATGTTTTACAGCTGTATTTATAGTATAAGAGACCATGCCCAAGTGGACTGGTATCTTAAAGGCTATTGGCTGAAGGAGCAGAAGGAGCTCCCACAGCACATGAATATAGTTGAAAGGTTATAATGTTAGCTGCTTTTACTCACACTCACAGTTTTCTATTTTTATTAGCATATATTTTCAAGATTGCCACTAGATCTTTATAATTTAAGGAGTTCTGAAATGATATTCTAACTGATTTTGCAAACTTTCTCCTTGCCTTGGATTCTGAGGATCATATTTGAAGCTCTGTGTCACTTTCTTTTCACTGATGTCTCTCCTAGACAATTTCATGACTCTTGTCTTTAGCTATACTTTCAGTACCATCTTAAAGGGAAAGCCAAAGAAAGTACAGACACATTAAGGCACTTCAAGGCAGCGATGGGTCCTGTTCTCCATATCCAAGAAAGGGGAAAAAGTACCTTTGTGAGGTGCTGCTAAGTGACTCATGAGCCTTTTAATTTACCATTCGCCCTAACCTTAAAATATATATATAAAAAATTTTGACCCCATTTCTTTCGCACTGGCCCCTGAATCCCTTCTGAATTATCTCATTGTCATATTTATGCTTTCCAGAAACCCCTTCCCCAGGTTCAACTCATAGCCTCTCTTACAGGTAAGTAACATTACAACTTCCTTTTTGTGTGCATTAGTTTTTGAGGCAGGGTCTCATGTAGCTCAGGTTGACCTCAAACTCACTATGTAACTTGAATTCCTAATCTTCCTGCCTCTGCCTCCCAAGTTCTGGGCTCACAGGCGAGCACAACCATGCTTAGTGTCTTGCTTCCTTTTCTGGAACTGTGTTCACAGTGATTCTGCCAGCATGCCTAGAGTTCCTTGTCTGATGGCCTTTCCTAGTGGCATTCATAATCCACAGTTTATACAGTTTATGAGAAGATGGAGAATACTATGTATAATAGGCAGTCAAGTTATGTTTTCTCCATTGTAGGCAGGGTATCTTCTCTCTAATCTAAAGATATTTTTTTTTTTTTTGGTTTTTCGAGACAGAGTTTCTCTGTAGCTTTTGGACCCTGTCCTGGAACTAGCTTTTGTAGACCAAGGTGGCCTCAAACTCACAGAGATCTGCCTGCCTCTGCCTCCCAAGTGTTGGGATTAAAGATGTGCACTACCACCACCCGGCTTAAAGACTCACTCTTCACATACACGTCTACCTTGATCTTTCCTCTATTGAGGTTACCTTTGTTGTTGTTGGTGGTGGTTGATTAGTTTTTGAGACAGTGTCTTGGTCTATAACCCTGGCTCTCCAGGAACTCACTATGTAGACCAGCCTGGACTTGAACTTGCTTCAGTCCTTCTGCCTCTGTGGATTCCCATGCCTGAGATTACAGTTGAGATGGTATAATTCTAGCTTTATTGATGCTATTATTTCCATTTCTTAGACCTTCACCTGCCTCCTCTGGACAGGGAGTTTCTTTTAGACCATTCCTCAGTGGGGACTCAGGCCACACAAGAGTCCTCACTCCCAACAATTCTGGTGAGTTAATGTTTTCAAGTTTCCTTTACAAGTGAGAGGAAGGTCTGAATTTTGTCTGAATAGTACAAACCTGTCACCAGTTGAATCTTATTATGTGCAGATTGGCCTGTAGGATTAGGCTGGCTCCTTCCTCCATGACCCCCCTCAAACTGTGGATGAAATTCAGGATCGGGGTCTTACTATGTGTCCTAATCACAAATTAGGTTTCCTAGGACAAGATCTTGTTGTGCAGGTCAGGTAGCCTTAAACCATCAGTGGGGTTCAGGTTTACTGCAAACTTGGTGATTGCCATGCATCTACCTCCCAAGTTTTTTAATAACAGGCATATACCACTAGTTTTGGCTTTTTTCTACATCCCATGTTGAGGTGTGGTAAGAGGGCTCATCTGGAAAAGGCTTTCTGTCAAGTCTGGTGACTTGAGTTTGATCTCTAGAACCCACAGGTATGTAAATAGTATGATGGAACGCAAGAAAACTAACCCCTCAAAGTTTGTCCTCTGACATCCACTGGATTTTTAATTGAATATGCTGGCAGTTCAGTTACAAAGGTTTAAATGCAGTGTCTGTTTTTAAAGAACTGCTGTTACCAGCCCTGCTGTCTTTTCAGACGCTCACCCACATTTTCATACAGCCTCCTTCCACTGTAGTTAAACTTCAGCCTCAGATTGTTCTGTCCGCATGCCACCGTATATAGTCTTGTTGGCATGAGAAAGAAAATCGATGTGATGGCCCATTTCTCAAAGTGCTTAGCTGATTGTTTTCAGATAGGGTTTCTTTCATTAACCCTGGCTGGCCTGGAATTCCCATTGTAAGTGAGGCTAGTCTCCAAAGGGCTGGATCACAGGATTGCAGGTATGTACTTTAAACACACACACACATCTTCCATATCGTCCAGGCTGGCCTTAAACTTTCTATGGACAGGTTGGTCTCAAAATCATCATTCTTCTTCCTCGACCTTACAGATATTGGGATTACAGGCATACACCACTGTGCCAAGCTACTTAATAGTCTCCCTTTCCAAGTATTATTCTTTAAGCGCTCACTAGATATTGTGGCCCACAAGTAACATGACTGAGAAACTGCACAAGTAAATTGTCTGTCACAATTCTGTCCTGTCCTTTAGGTCAGAGGGAGAGCAGAGCCACACCAGAGAATCTTCCTGGTTTCCATCTTCCGGCCTTACAGGTGATGTCTGGCTAGCCAAACTCATATGTGCATAGAACTCTTGAAGTTAAACCTTCACGCTAAAGGCTGAGGGTGACGGTATAATATGACCAATGGTGAGTGATAAACAGGTGTTTCTCAGGATGGTCTCAGTTTTAATGTTCTACCTTACTGACAGGTAACTCAAGAGGAGTATTTTAGATCTGATGATTCTTTTTGCATACATACAAGCAAATACACAGACATATATATGTAAATATAAAAATGTATGGATAGGAAGTGTGGTAGTCTGAAAGAAAATGACCCCCAAAGGGAGTGGAACTATTAGGTGTGGCCTTGTTGGAGAAGTATGTCACTGTGGGGTGGGCTTTGAGGTTTTTTTTTTTTGTTTTTTGTTCAAGCTCCCCTCAGTGTGACACTTGACTTCCTATTCCCTGCAAGCCAAAATGTAGTCAGCACATCTGCATGCATGCTGCCATGCTTCCCACCATGATGATAATGGTCTGAACTCTAAGCAATCCATCCCAATTAAATGCTTTCCTTATAAGAGTTGCAGTGGTTATGGTATCTCTTCACAGCAATAAAACCTCTAACTAAAACAAGTTAGTACCAGGGACTTGGATATTGCTGTGATAGGCCTGACCATGTGTTTGTTTGGAGGAATTTAGACTGGTAATTTGGGTTATGAAAGCAGTGGAATGCTTTAAACACTGCTTAATGGGCTATACTAGTACAAGCATGGAAGACAAGGTAGTAATAGTTATTTGAACTGTCTGGGGCTCACTCAAGAGGTTTCAGATGAAAAAAATTTTAGTCTGTGTAATGATCTGTTCTGTGCCTTTAAGAGATAAGCCACACCCACTCCCCACTCCCCCACCTCTTCCTCTGAGGCAGGCAGATCTTCCTTCCTGCTTGCAGCCCGAGTCTCTCTTTTTTTCTGTCTCCCTCTTGAAGAGGCAGCTTCTGCCTCTTCCCACTTCTCCCCTTGCCCCTTCTCTCTCTTTCTCTCTGCCTCTCTGTTCTTCTCCCCTTCTCCCTTCCCCCTCTATAACCCACTAAATAAATATCCAGTCTCACTCTGCATGGCATGCCCATCTGTCTGTCTCTTCTTGTGGCCTGCTGCAGCCACTCAGGGAACTGTCTCTGCCTGGGCCTGGCTGCTCTCGAGACCCACTGTTGCTGTCTGCTGCCACATGGTCCACTGCTGCAGCTCAGGGACCTGCAGTGTTTCTGCCACTGCAGCCACCAGGGATTCCCACAGCATTTTTAATTAATCCATTACAGAATGTTGCTTAGAGATCATTCTTGTGATATTTAAGTGAAGAAAGTGCTGCCAGGTGCCCTTGTCTGAAGAGTCTGCCTGAGGCTAAAGTGAAGAGTTGTGGATTAACTCCATTGGAAGAGATCTCAAAATGTCCTAGTATATACTCTGTTGTGTGGATGTTAGTGATAATTCTAATGAAGAATTATAATGAAAAGGAGCAAGCTGAGCAGGGTAAATTTTGAAGAGAAAAAGAGCACCAGGGAGTGGAATGGAGCTAAATCCTATGTTCAAGGAGATAAGTGGATTAAGAAATGGAATAAAAGGAGTGGTGACCTCAGGCAAGATCCCACCCAACTAAGTTTCCAACTTCTGGAAAGAAACTAAAAAGGTTAAGAGCTGGGTGTGGTGGGGCACACCGTTAGTCCTAGCACTGTGAAGGCAGAGGCTGGCAGATCTGAGGCCAGCCTGGTCTACAGAGCAAGTTTCAGGACAGCCAAGCTTAGGCAGTGAACGACAAAAAGCTGGTGAAGTTGTAATAGAACAAGTGGGCCATGTTCCAGCCTCAGTAAGTAGCAGAGTGTTAAGGATAGAAGAAAGGAGTTATCAAGTAAAGCCGTGGAGGCCTGGCATGTGTTGGGTGTCCCTGAATGGAAGCCTAATAGAGAGGCCATTGAGTGACGCTATGAAATTGAAGCCTGGATTGCCTTGGAAAACCCAAGTTGTTAGAGATGCCGGAGTCTTGAGATACCTGCCAAGGAGAGTTACTAACGGAATGAATTAAACCCAAGAAAAAAAGTGTGCTGCAGTCAACAAAGCTGAAAGGAGTTGGACATCAGACATGGAGCTGCAGAGTTTAGAGTTTACACAGCTGGTTTGGTCCAGTATTTTCTCACTATGCTCCCTTTTCTGCATTTTGGAAGTATGTGATCTTTTTTATTATGATATTTATAAGTGTATTACAATTAAGAGATTGCATGAATCTCAGAAGAAACTTTGGACTTTGAAACAAATTTGAGACTGTTAGAGGCTATGGGAACTTTTGAAGTTGGACTGAATGCATTTTTTTTTTTTTTTTTGTATTATGATATGGCTATAAGCCTTTGGGGGCCAAGGAGTGGAATGTGGTTGTCTGAAAGGAAATGACTCTCAACGGGAGTAGCACTATTAGGAGGTGAGGCTTGTTAAAGAAACTATTGTCACTGTGTGGGTGGGCTTTGAGATGTCTTTTGCTCAATCTTCCTTCAATGTGGCAGTCAGTTGACTTCCTGTTCCCTGCAAGCCAAAATGTAGCCAGCACTTTCGTGTGTATGCCACCATGCTCTCCACCATGTTGATAGTGGACTAAGCCTCTGAACTGTAAGCAGGCCACCTAGTTAGATGTTTCTACTACATTTGACATTATCATCACAAAGCACTGGAATATTCTAGAGTTTCTTAAGTAGCAATAAAACCCTTATCATGTAGGATGTATCAAATCTTAGTTTTGGCTGGGCATGGTGGCACACACCTTTAATATCTGCACTTGGGAAACAGGCAGGCAGAACTCTGGGAGTTCAAGGGCAGCCTGGTCTACATAGACAAGCCCTAGGAAAACAGGAGTGGTGAGACCCTGTCTCAAAAACAAAAATTTGGAAGTTAGTCATCATACAATGAGGAGACACCATGGGGAAGCAATGGCAGTTAATTTTGTTCCACTCAACTTTAATGGTTGGAAACACTGCTAACTTGTCTGTTTTGTCATGACATGGAAATCTGTTCTCTGCTGCAGACATTCTACCAACAGAGGCAGATGGGATTAGCCGGGAGAGAAGGATGGAGCATTTCCAGATAGACATCCCTTTTCCAGGTTTGATCTATGTATGCATACTACTCTGCAGCTTGTTCTCTTGCACTTTATATTTTTGTCTCCAAAACATTTTTTAAAAATGTAGGGCTGGAGAGATGGCTCAGTGGTTAAGAGCATTGCCTGCTCTTCCAAAGGTCCTGAGTTCAATTCCCAGCAACCACATGGTGGCTCACAACCATCTGTAATGAGGTCTGGTGCCCTCTTCTGGCCTGCAGACATACACACAGACAGAATATTGTATACATAATAAATAAATATTTTTTAAAAATGTAAATAGTGTGTGTGTGGAGGGGGTATATCACTTGCATATGGGTGCTTGTAGTACAGGTGCCCTTGGAGGCCAAAAGAGTGTACCATCCCTAGAGCCAGAGTCTGTGAGCTCTCTGAATGGACACCGGGGAACTAGCTGGGCCCTGACAAGCACAAAGGTTGCTTATCTGCTGAGCCATCTCTCCAGGCCCTTCAATTCCTTATTAATGTTGTGTATGTACCTGTTCTGGTCAGAGGACAACTGTGTCAGTTCTTCCCACATCTGTCCTGGAGACCCAGCTAGGTCACTGGGCTTGGCAGCAAGTGCCTTTACCCTCGAAGCCATCTCAGTGACTGTCTTATATCAATGCACAAGAAAGCTTTTAGGTCTTATACTAGGCTTCAGGAGGATAATTATCTCTTCCCCATATGTACTGCCTTTCATTTCCTAGTTTGAAACTAAAGTAGCAGAATTCTTGGCCTCATGCTTGTGGATAGATTCTAGATAATATACTTATCCTGGTTCACTTCTAAATTTCACTTTCCTTTCCTGTTGCCAGTGTTAATCAATAGCAACTATTCCTTGTCCTAATTTATGATTATCTTACTTATTGTTTCTTCTACATCCAGTTGCTATGAAATGTTTCGATTTTCCTTTGTCAGAACAATAGGTAGAACAGGTTTCCAGCTTACTAGAGTATGTAGATTAATAAAGAAGAAAAGAACCATAAAAGAGGATACTCTTTCATGGCTGCTGCAACTCTTGCTATTGCAGGTTCTAGAACTGTGGAATGCGCAAGTGGAGTTACAGCCTACTGTCACAACTGGAGCATCAATAAATCCCACCAGTCTGATGCTGGAAACCATGTGTGTGCTGACAGATGCTTACTGTCTTCTGGTTTTTTATTTTTATTTAATTTACTGAAATGTGTTCTGAATCTTTAAATAATAAAAATTAACTAAATCAGAAACCATTTTAAAGTGTGCTGGGCTTGAAATTATGTGTCATACATGGTAGGCAAGAGATCTGTCACTGAACCACACACCCAGCCCTTAAATCAGATGTTAATGGACTTGACTACATTAAATCCCTCAACTCTGATTGGGTATAGATGTAGCCCATTGGCAGAGTGTCTGCCTACCATACACAAAGACCTGGATTTGATCCCCAGCAGTGCATAAGCTGGGCATGAAGGCACAACAGCCATAGCTTCACCGTGAGTTCAAGGCAAATCTATTTTTAAAAAAAGACATGGCATACACCTTTAATTCCAGCACTCAGGAGTGGCAGAGGCAGGCGAATCTGAGTTCAAAACCAGCCTGGTCTGCAGAGTTGAATTCCCAAACAGCCAAAGATACACAGAGGAAATCTGTCTCGAAAAACCAGAAACACACACACACACACACACACATGATACATGTGTGTATATATACATAGAGATCTTTAAACCATAGGAGCAGCAAAGTAGAGAAGAGAAAAAATTTATTTTTGGCCTTTCTTTATTTTAGCAATTTGGGGCTTTCACTCTATTTTCAGGTGACTAACCCACTGTTACCAGTGATCCCTAGTGTTGACATTTATTCTAGAACATCATTGAGTTAGAAGACCATGGTCCTTCTGTCCCCAATACAGATCCTATAAAGAGGGAAACATTTCTTGTTAGATACAGATTGAACCAGTAGCAAAAAAAGAAAAAACAAAAAACCAACAATCTCTATCAATCTGGACAGAAAGTGATGTCGTTTGTAAATCCAAACTGTAACATCCCTACCATCCTTCTCTGTCACACGGTGACACTGTTTCAAGACAGGCCCTTACATAGTCCAGGCTGGCTTTGAACTCCTTGATCTTCCTGCCTCCACCTGCCAAGTGTTGTAACCACAGGAACCATGCCTGGCTCATCATACTTTAAAAGGTCAAATCCCCTAATTCCCACCTCCAATAAATATATAGACTAATATTCACAATCTGATTCTTAAAATTTTTCACAAACTGTGTAAAAATTTACCCTGAGACAGTAATGAACAAAGAGGGGATTTCATAGAAATAAATGGTAGAAGGCAGACTGGTTCCAGTATTAGAAGGAAGAAGTATCTGCTTCTGTGTAAGTGACAAGATGAGTAAAACATCATACTGGTATGAGGAAATATCTATAACAAAACGGACATTGCAAATCCTAGCTGCAATATGCATGGGTATATGCTTAGAAAGACAGGAACGGGCACAAAGCAGCCTGTATTTTCTGACAGATGGTGGGATTTGGGGTGTGCTGGGATCCTAAGTTGGATCACAGTACTTCATTCCATACCAAGTCCTATGTAGATGTGTGGGGTTGAGACATGAAGAGCATACTAAAGCAAAAGAACAAGAGGAGAGCAAGAGCCTTTTCTGGCCATTGTTTGCCCAGATCCCTGGCCCTCTCTACACTGAGGCTAGAGAACTGGGTATATATTAATCCAATACCTTAGTTTGTATCCTGGTCATCTCCCCAGTCTATTGTCAAATTACTATCCTGCCTTGCCCACTCTGAAGAACACAGAGCTTTTAGTTCTTTGTGACAGAGTGTTTAAAAAGGGTTTAAATGGTCAATAAGGTGGTTCATCTTTCAGTAACAGACCCTTTTCTTCCTCAACCTCCCACAGTCCTATATGGAATCATCATCGTCATCTTCCTCCTCCTCTTCCTCACCATCTTCTGGCAGTTCTTCGTCCTCTTCCTCCTCCTCTTCATCTAGACAAACTACCACCTCCGCTGGCTCAGACGATCGAGAGCCAAACCAATCCAGCACTTGCTGAGTGCTAAGTCTTGATACCTGACTCAGTTTAAGGATATCAGCTTCCTGCAGCTGCTGGTGGGCTGCCCAGTACCTCTCTAAAGGTCGTATGTCTGGTGGGGGCGGTGGGGCTGGCAGAGGTGGTGTTAAAGGTTGTATGTCTGGTAGGGGCGGTGGGGCTGGCAGAGGTGGTGTCTTGGCCCATTCTTTCAAGGAATGAGTTGATGGTGTGGGAATGGCTGGATCTTGAAAAGTAGAGGCACCAAGTACTGCATTGTCCCGAAACCATTTCAGTTGTCCATGCTTCAAGGCATAGCGGGTGTCTCCAAACCATTGAATGATCTCAGGGCGTGGTAAACCAGTGATCTGTTCTAATTTATGGTAATCTTCTCGTCGTGCCCATTGGCACTGTAGAAAAAAGGATTTGAGGATGGCCAGCTGTTCTTTGGTTTTACGCTTAGTCTTTCGCTGGTGTTGCATATCTGGCGAAAGATATTCTGTGGGGCCAGCCCTACTTGCTACTGAGTTATTTCGTAGCCTTTGGGGCCACGGTGGTTCTACTTGTGGAGATGGTGCCTGTTCATTAGGCGGGAATGACTGTGGGATATAGCCCAAAGGCTGGAGGGGTTTAGGGGTGGCAGTAGTTCCATTAGCTGATACCTGGAAAGAGGGAGATGGAGGTGTCCCATTAGGTGCGGACTCTTCCTTACAACTACTGACAAGTAATGGGACTGACGGGGGTTTATCCCCAGCACGTGGCTGATGGACAGCGGTGGAATGATTCCAGGAAGCAGTCCCTCCACCACATGACTGGTCGGAACCCATTTCTGCATGCTCCTCAGAGAGTCCACTGGTCTGAAGATCCTGACAAAAACCTGACCGGCGGGGGGATGCTCTGCTGCCTGTCACCAGAGGTCCCTTCACTTTCTGGTGACTCTGTGGCAGCTCTGGTGCCTGAGAGGGTTCCTCAGGCTCAACCTTCAATCCTTTCATCTGGGTGGGCTCACTACGAGCCAAAGGACAGAGTCCATGAGCAGCCTGCTCTGGAGAGGGCACTGGAGGCGTCTCCTGCGGGGGCTGCACTGCATGATGCGTGAAAGCGAGAAGAGATTTGAAATGGAGCTGATCTCTGTGGTACAGCACTCGGGCTCGGGTCTCTTCTATCTCTTCAGATGACCAGCTGATGCCACAGCGGAGGCGTTGGGCCATGAACCAGGTCTTTACCTTCTCCATCTGCAGCCCGTATCGCAGGCAGAGGAGCGCAATATCTGCCAGGCTTGGATAGGGAAAGTAGCTGAAGGTTTGTAGCAGGTGTTCATTTCCATCCAGCTCACTGGTTTGCGCTGCTTGAGTCCACACAAGCTGCAGCTCCTCAGAGATTGGAGGGAGGCAGATGAGCCCTGCTGCCGAGCTGTTAAGACTGCTGGTATCTTTTCTAGGCATGGCGTGCTCTGACTTGTGCCCTTCAGAGACAACTGTAAGAAGAAGAAGAAAAACAGCTCCATCACCAAGGCGCTTCTGGCCCATCTTTTAATTTTGACCAAACTGCTAGACACCAGTTTTTTTAAGGTTTATTATGTATACAGTGTTCTGCCTGTGTGCATGCCTGACGGCCAGAAGAGGGCACCAGATCTCTTTACAGATGGCTGTGAGCCACCATGTGGTTGCTGGGAATTGAACTCAAACCTTTGGAAGAGCAGGCGGAGCCATCTCTCCAGCCTCCAACCAAACAATTTTCAGTCTGAATCATGTTGTATTGCTCCTCAAATGCTTCAATCATTTCTCAATTTTCACAATCTTGTCAAGTCATCAGAACCTGCCATAATTCACAGAAGTTTTGTTTTTTTTTTCTTTCCCCTGAGAATTCATAGTTCTTTATATGAAACACAAAGTCCATAGAAGTTGGGATAGCTGGGTGGTGGTGGCACATGCCTTTAATCCCAGCACTCAGGAGGCAAGGGGACGCGAATTCCTGTGAGTTCGAGGTCAGCCTGGTCTACAAGAGCTAGTTCCAGGACAGCTAGGACTATTACACAGGGAAACCCTGTCTTAAAAAACCAAAAAAAAAAAAAAAAAACCAAAAAAAAAAAAAAACAAAAAAAAACAGTGTGATAAAAACAACCCCAAGTCATATGACAAAATTCTGTCTTTAGGGACTAAGGAAAAATGTTATCCTCCCAAAGCCTTTGCCTTTCCAATTTCAATTTGCTTCTAAAAGCTATCAGACAACTCTCCTCTTGAAGTTCATGAAATGGAACAGTACTCACAGACTGAATACTAAACCACAAAAAACAGACATCATGCAGTAATCTCAGAATGATTATTCTTTAATGCTAACAAGCTCGAACTGCTCCCAGAACATGGAGACAGGAAAACAAGCTATAAAGTCGTCATGGGCATGTATACCTACATACAACCTGGTACTTGATTAGTCAGGCATGGGAATGTATACTCACAACCCAGCACTTAAAGGTTAGTCAGTGGCACTAGGAATCCAAGAGTTCAAGGACAGTCTAAACTAAACCCTGCCTCAAAGCATACAAAAAGACAACAAGGAAACAGAATGGGGGTACTACGCTTAGCCCCATGTGTCCGTCCGTCCCCCCACTCGGGTAGGAAGATTTTGAAGCCAAGAATAAATAAAGCTTATTCCCCTTGGGTTGGATCTTGGGGAGAGAAAAGTTTCCTCCCTCAAGTCAGCTTACCAGAGATTATTGCTTCTCCAAGTCTCCTCTTACAGCTCAGCCTCTCTAGGGAGCCCAGAGATGAACGCCCACTAACAGCCCACTCCACGATGGGCAAAAGGGCTCTCATCTCTGGTCCAGCTTGCTCCTGAAACCCAGGTGGACAGGCTCATTAAACTCTGAGGCTAGCTCCTGCAAGCCCCCCAGCAGCAGCACTGCTTCCAGGGTTACAGGCAAAGGGACCTACTCATTCTTCAATGCCTGTGAAGCAAGTTCCCAGAATATTCTATAGAAATTTCCATTCAGTTCCCTCCTTTGGCATTAGAGAGATCTTAGCACATCATGGTTTATTCCTGGAGGAATCCCATTGATGTTTATATTACTTCTGGCCTGTTCAGAATGGGAAGAGAGTCCATGTGAATGCTACTACTGATTGAGACAACAAATTTCAAGTCCACGAAGGGCAGTGTATAAGGGGCTCCTGTCTTCACTTCTTTGGAGACCTCCAGTCTAGGCAAGTGCTATAACATCAAGATGTGTTAAACCCTTATGGGCTTTATTTAATCTCTAAAAATTTTTTAAATTATATTTTATTTTATGATTGTTTTATCTGTATGTATGCATATGGCACATGTGTCCTTGGTGCTCTCAAAGGTCAGAAGAGGGTACCAGTCCCCTGGATCTGGAGTTACAGTTGGATGTGAACTGCCATGTGGGTGCTGGGAATGGAATCCAGGTCCTCTGCAAGAGGAACAAGTGCTCTTAACCGCTGAGCCGTCCCCACTAGAGGATTACAAAACTTCACAATCATTTTAGTATTTGTTTGCCATAGCTTTTAACACTAAGTCTGATAGACCAGAGTCCATGGAGATCCTAAAGAGTACACTTAAAGGGTTCTTTACAGGAGATGAAACAGTCTATGTGGAAGCAGCTTATGAATTCTTAGCTCCTGCTACTTAGCAGTTAGCTCTGAGAAGTTAGGTAAGTCACTGAAACCCTAATGACCCTTCACTTCCCTCCTATGTAAAGAATTCATGTATAGAAAAGTTAATATATTGTTGCCAGCATCTACTGTATGTCATGCAGTATAGTCAGAAACAGCAGCTTTTAGAGACGGGAGGGTTGGGCTATGGCAGACTTGTGATTTTCTGCAATGTCCCTGCTTCCTAGAATGCTGTTTGTCTGCCAGGCAATGATGGCGCACACCTTTAATCCCAGCACCTGGGAGGCAGAGACCGGTGGATCTCTGTGAGTTCAAGGCCAGCCTGGTCTATAAGAGCTAGTTTCAGCGGGGCTGGAGAGATGGCTCAGAGGTTAAGAGCATTGCCTGCTCTTCCAAAGGTCCTGAGTTCAATTCCATCTGTAATGGGGTCTGGTGCCCTCTTCTGGCCTGCAGGCATACACTCAGACAGAATATTGTATACATAATAAATAAATAAATAAATATTTTAAAAAAAAAGAGCTAGTTTCAGGACAGGCTCCAAACTACAGAGAAACCCTGTCTCGGAAGGAAAAACAAAAAAACAAAAAACAAAAAAACAGCTGTTGGTCCTTAGCCAAACAGTTTACCCAAGGCTTGGTTTCTTCCTCTCAGAAAACAGAGGTACCCACCCAGCAAGTCTACACTGCGATAGAAGCCAGGGCCATCTGGTAGGCAAGCACTTCACCACTGAGCTACACAGCTCCACCTCTCGTGATTTTATATTCTATAGTTTAGGGTATGGATACAATTTCAGAATGGATTTTACTGCTTTGAGAAAAAAGGGGGGGCTAGAGAGAAGACTCAGTGCTTAAGAGCACCTGGCCACTCTTCCAGAGGGTCCAGGCTCAGTTCCAGCAGTCCCAGAGGATCCAGTGCCCTCTTCTGGCTGCTGTGGGCATTGCATGGATGTGGTGCACAGACAATAGAAAATAGGGCCATAGGTTAAGTCTCATAGGGATAAGGGCACTTTCAGCAAAGCCTACAATTTGATTCCTAGAACACATGGTGAAGAGAACCAGCTCCCACAAGTTGTAGCCAAGAAATAGTCTGGTCAGTGTGAAGAGGAGAGCTGATGTAAGAGACTTTGAGGTATTGCAGTTCCAAGTCTCAAGCAGCATCTTATTCGTGAGGTCTGCTGTCCTTCATCTTCTCATAGCATAAGCAGTACAATGTACACTATTACAACATCTTAGTGTACAGTCTGTATTTGATTCTCACAATCCAACATTGTAGTGTACGATCTATATCTGGCTCTCATAATGTACAGAAGTTGGAGCAGAATTCCTGAGATAGAATGTTGGCTTTTAATATTATATTTATTTTGAGACAGGGTTTCTCTATGTAGCTGTGGTCGTCCTGGTACTCCTTCTGTAGTAGACTAAGCTGGCCTCTGCCTCCTGAGTGCTGGGCTTAAAGGTGTACATCACTGTGACCGGTTAGAATGTTATTTTATTTTTTATTTTTTTTTAGAATGTTATTTTAAATCAGGACATAGCTTTATAGCTGGTAATCTTCTGGAAGAATCTTTTTTAATTAGGGATATACTGCAACCAGGATGGCTTATAAGACTGGCAAGTAGAGGGCCAGGCATGGTGGTGTACACCTTCAGTCTCAACACTTGGAAGGCAGAGGCAGGTGGATCTCTGAATCTGAACCCAGCCTGGTCTACAGAGTGAGTTCCAGGACAGCCAGAGCTGTGTAAAGAGAAAGAAACAGAGATGACATGTAGGATAGACTCTACAACTACACTGTCAGTATTCTTGGGCCTCCATTTTAGACTGGGGCAGAGATGGTGGTGATGTATCTATTATGAATATAAACACACCTGCACCCTTATTGCACATGTCAAGTATAGTATTCTGCTTAATTGTTCATGTAAAAACATACTCAGCACGTCCCCCGTGTCTGTCCGTCCGTCCCCTGCCCACCTTCTGCTGCCCAGGCGGATGGGAAGGATGGGTGCCTGAACTTGCAGCTTAGACGTCCATTCCCTGGGAGGGAAAACAGGACTGGGGTGTTCTGGGTAAACGCAGGCTTGCACTGAAGTAGAAGATAACGTGGAAAACTAGTTCTGATACTGCTCAAGTCCTAATCTTTATTCACAAAGAACACTGGCTAAAGTGTGTCTGCGTGACGCAGTGGTCAGGGCCGTAAGGACTTTGTAACGTTTCACTATGTGCTTCAGTTGAACTTTTTAGATTATGAACTTTCTCTGGGAATCATATAAAAATGTACAGAGCCCTGGGCTGGAGATGCGGCTCAGCACAGGTTCAGTTCCTAGCACCCGCATTTAATGACTCATAATCACCTGTACGTCCAGTTTCAGGGGATCCATGGCCCTTCTAGCTTCCATGGGCTCCTGATCATACAAACTCACACAGGGACACACACAGACAAGTAAATCAATCTTTTGTTAAAAGTGGCAGACCTTCTGAAAATTATGACTTAAAAAATAAAAGTATGTCAGATAACACTGCCAAGAAGCCGGCTTCAGAATCTGCCCTACAGCATTCCTAATTTAATAAAGGCAGTGTGGTTATCTTACTTAAAAGTGAACAATCAGTTTAAACAGTAAATCAGAAAAAAAAAAATGGAAAGAGTAGGAGTCAAGAATGAAGACTGTCTAGAAGGGGCATCTGTGGCAGCAGCTGGGGCGGGGAAGGTGCTAAGCGGTTCAGAAGCCTGGCTGAAGCGACCCACAAGATTACATGAGTAGCACCCACAGTGTCCTGGCTCCTCAAGGCTCGCTATTCTCCAGTGCAACAGTACTGCCTCTATTCAGGTGTCTGTGTGCCTGCAACAGTGTGCTTGTACAACTGCGTATGCCCTGCGTAGCGCCTATCTCTGGTTATTTGTAGAATAATGTCATGAAGCATCATGAAAACCTATTAAAATATGAAAACGAAGCCAACTCAGAAGGCCAAGCCAACTCAGGAAGACCACAAATTTCAGACCAGCATGAGCTAGGGTAAAACTAGATTTAAAAAAAAAAAAATGCTTTGGAGAGACTAATTCAAGTGTATGCATTAAAACCCTGCCCAGTTAGGAGTGGGCAAGGCAACTTTAGAAGGCTGAATTGGGTATGCTGCATTCAGGTGGCTTCCACGTGTCCAATCTTGATTCACTTTGAAGAAAGCCAAACTGGAAATAACACTTATCAAAGTGAGTTGCTCTCATGTAGAGTGGCAGAATAAAATTACCTAGGAAACCTAAAAGGCCACCCTCCTCCCCATTCCCAGCTGGTTAGTGGGCTGGGACACAGGCATTCAGCTTTTTAAAAAGTACCACACCTAAGATTGGTGAAATCTACTTCCAATTGTAAAGCTTAGGGTATGTATTTAAATTTTTAGATTTCTGGCTTTTGCAATTACTGTCTCCCTATCCTAATACTGTAGCTATAAATGGACTTCAAACTCATGACGAAAAGGCTCATAAGAAAAAACATCGACCTAGGCCAACACTGGCTTTCAAGCAAGTCTCAGGCTTGAGTTTTCTTCCAGTTTACAAGTCTCAGATAGGGGCGCAAAACTGGGAACCTGTGAGGACTTTTCGTTTCCTGGTTGGTTGTCTCAGTATGGCGGGGCACAAGAGTCAGGGGACAGTTTCTTTTAAACCTTTCATTCCCAAATGGCATTGCTCCCAGAAGTACGGTCCGGTTGTATAAGCGTGTTGAGGTCGCCAGGAGGTAGTCATGGACATGGGGAAGGCCTGGGAGGCAGTCTGCAGGGCCCCCAAAATGGGTCGGAGAACAAAAAGTTACGACACTTGGAGCGGTGAGCCCCAGGAGGCAGGCGAACCTGCATCCTCGCAGAGGGCGTCGCAACCCAGCCTTCCCCAACCCCCTACACACACTCCTTGGCCTCCGCGGGTTACAACACGGATTCGAAAGTCCAGAGGAGGGAGGGGAGAGGGGACAGAACCCCACGACTTGCAAAGGAGGATTCTCCTCCTCCCACAGAATGGGGCTCTGAGGGTCGAGGTTTCGCACTGGCCGGGAGGCAGGCCCAGGGGCTGGGGGGTCGGTCACTCACCGCGGCGCGGCCCGGGCGGCGGCTCCCAGCCTCGCACCGTGGGCCGGGGCGGGAAAGGGGAAGAGGACAGGGGATCCAAGAGGGAGAGGGGCTGCAGAACGACCGTCTCCCGGCACGCCAGCCGCGCGAAGCCCAGGACCGCCGCCGCCGCCCCCGCCCCTGCTCGCCCCGCTCCGAGGCGGAGGAGGGGCCGAGGTCGGGATTGGTGGGCGGGCACCGGCACAACGCACTGGACCGGCCATTCATTGGCTGTGCCGGTCTCGGCCGAAGTCCGCGATTGGCTGCGCGGGCCTAAGCGGGTCTCCGTGGGCGCGAAGGGCAGGGAAGATGTCTTCCAGTGACGGGCGGGTTCAGTGCATCTTCGCACCGTGTGCTCCCTGCTAAGTTCTTTACTGAACTGCCTGGTCCCCACCCAAGGAAGCTCTTTTAAAATATCCTCTCCCGGTCTTAAACTAGAGCCCAAACGCCGCCAGTAGCGGCAGCCGTAAGGAAAGGCTTAAACCAGCCGAGAACGCGCTCAACGTGGATCAGATTTTGGTCCCCAGAAAGACTAGGATCTTAAGAACCCGGAGACTTAGGTCATTTCTGAAGTTAACGTGGCAGCAGAGAGGTGTTTCCAATGATGAAACACTCTGGTTTTCGCTGGTAGGGTATGATAAAATGTGCTGTTCACTAAACCATTTTCCCTTATGGTACGAAGTTCCCGACCAATTTGGGAATATTTAGGATTTCCCATCTTACTTGGGAACAACACTTCTGAAGTGACTTCTGTGGTGGACACTTGAAAAGGCCCAATCTTAACTATTTACATTACTTAAAAGGCAATATCAGCCAGGCAGTGGTGGCACACGCCTTTAATCCCAGCAGAGGCAGGCAGATATCTGTGAGTTCGAGGCCAGCCTGGCCTACAAGAGCTAGTTCCAGGACAGGGACAGGGCTGTTACACAGAGAAACCCCGTCTCGAAAAACAAAAACAAAACAAAAGGCAATATCAATCTGTGCTTGTATTCTTAGACCTCACTATTTACTCTCCTTACCTCCTGCCACATGAACTTTTCTTGAACAAATGGGGGCTGAAAAAAATGACTCAGGCTAAGAGCACATGGTGGCCTTGCCCAGGACATAAGTTAGGTTACCAGCACCTACATCAAAACCACCTGTAACTTCAGCTCTGAGGGATCTGAAGCCCTCTTCTGGACCTTGTGAGCATCCGCATTGACTTGCACATATTCCCAGGTCGCACACCCACCCACCCCCCCGTTTTAAAAAATAAATCTTAAAAAATAAATGGCTATTCACCTCAAATAGGGCACCAAAGACAGACTAAAGAGATGATTCCACCCAAGGATAGCTTGGTGAACTGGACTTTAATTGGGGTTACTTACAGAAGCATGATCAAATTATCAGTGGTTGTGCCCCTCTCCCCAATAAAGTGTCTCCTTCATCCCAACAACTGTTAACAGTTTATATATCCCCAGGGAATGGAGGGAGCCTGAGAACTCCTCCCCAGGCAGCCTGGCGTTTCTGTAGGGTGGGAGTGGGACCTCATGAGCATCCTCCATGACTGTTAATGGGCTCAATATTGTGTGGATACCAGACAGGTAACCACAGACGTACTAAATTCAGGAAGGGGACAGTTTTACCACTACATTCCATATGTCCTCTCTAAGAATGCAGGCACTGGCAGGAGAAGAGGAAGGGAAAACTGGTAGGTATGTAAACTAATGAAAAAAAAATGAATAAAATGTATGAAAGAAGCCAGGCACAAAACTCCTTTTATTCTTCAGGGCTCCATTCCATGCAGGATTTGCTTTGATGCCGAGCTATACTTTCTGTGGCTAGTCCATTATCTGCCTCCAATCCCCCTTCACTTAGTAACTCAGTCTCAATGATAAAAGTCATCTATGTCTGCAAGCACTTAGTAAACACATTGTGGGGACAAACAAGGAAAACAGGTTCCTTAAAGTTAGACACCTTTGATGTGCCAGGCCGTGAGCCATAGCTGTTGATGTTTACAAGACATTCTCATGAATAACAATTCAGTGTTCCATTGGCTGGTCTATAAGGAAGAAAGGGGAAAGGTAACATTTATGTGGGCAGTCCTCAGTGCCCAGGGGTGGGGGATGGGGGAGAGCATCCCCTCCTTACTCTTTATTGGCCTGGGTTGCTTGAGAAGAATCTGTGCTTGCTTGACTAAAAAAACGAGGAAGGAGCTGTCTGAGGTAACTAAACACCTGACTCTGGAGAGTTTGGTAAATTCCTTTGGCCAACAAGGATTATCAGCTCAGTAACAGCTCAGTCACATTTAGTTTTCAAAGATTCACTCCCAAGAGGCAGAGGGCTGGGATGACGGCTCCATGGTTAAGTGCCCTTGAAGCTCTTCCAGAGGACTAGGGTTCGATTCCCAGCAATCATATGGTTCACAACCATCTGTAACTCCAGTTCCAGGGGACTGCCCTCTTCATGGACACTGCATGCATGTGGTGCACAGGCATACATGGTGCAAAACACTCAAGCATTTATTTAAAAGGAAAATAATCAAGAGGCAGTTGGTGGGAGGAAAGAAACCACAAGAAGAAGAGACTCCCCTAAACTGGAGCACAGGATAAAGGCGTGCTTAGTATGAGTTCTAACCTCCAGGTTTAGAAGACGGAGTGCAGTGGAGTATGAAAATTAATGAGTGGTCATTCAGGCTCACAATATAAAAAAGAACCTGCCTTTAGCATGATAATGACCTCAACTCTTCCAGGACTTATACTTGAGACTGGGAACTCCACTCTGGGAGGTGGTGGTAAAAGCCTTTAATCCCAGGACTCAGGAGGCAGAGGCAGATCTGAGTTCCAGGGCAGCCAAGGCCACACAGAGAAACCCTGTCTCAAAACAAAACCAAACCAATAGAAAATATACGTAGTGGAAATGCTAACTTGTTAAGATTGATGCCTCCCACTCTGCACACGCCTTTGATCCTAGTACTGTGGAGGCAGAGGCAGGCGGATCTCTGAGTCTAAGGCCAGCCTGGTCTACACAGAGAGTTCAAGGACAGCCAAGGCTACACAGAGAAACCCTGACTTGAAAAACAATTAACAACAAAAAGAGAAAAAAAATATGTTTTCCTCCTTTCTTTCTCCCTGCATCAAACATTCCCTTCTGTCAGTTAGCAATGGATGCCACAGACATTTTGAGATTGGCTGAGCTGGGGATACACCTAATTTGGGGTTAGTAGGGTATTTGTGTGGTTTACAGTTATGTCTACCAATAAATTATTATCCTATTGCAGGCATAGTTTCTGGACTGAACTGTCCTCCTATTCATGTTAAAGCAGTGAAGTAGCGCTGGGCAGTGGTGGCGCACGCCTTTAATCCCAGCACTCAGGAGGCAGAGGCAGGCGGATCTCTGTGAGTTCGAGGCCAGCCTGGTCTACAGAGCTAGTTCCAGGACAGGCTCCAAAACCACAGAGAAACCCTGTCTCGAAAAACCAAACCAAACCAAAGTAGTGAAACACAATAGTAACTCCCATTTATATGTTTGTTTGTTTTTTTGTTGTTGTTATTTGTTCCCCCGAGACAGGGTTTCTCTGGCTGTCTGGAATTCTCTCTGTAGACCAAGTGGCTTTTCAAAATTTGGCAAAAATATTGGTTTTTGAGACAGGTTCTTGACACTAGCCAAGGCTCACATGCCAAGTTAGCAGTGAACTCCTGGCAGTCCTTCTCCCTCGGCCTCCTAAAGTGTTGGAATTACAGGTGTGAGCCACTATGTTTGTTCTAAAATTTCCTTATTGCACAATCAAAGGTGTAAAGATAATTTTTGTAATTAGCGTAACCTAAAGGTTAACATTATGTTAGAAAACTGAAATCCCTTTGTTTGTTTTGTAGTGTTTTTATGTTTTGTTTTGTTTGTGTTTAAGACAGGGTTTCTCTGTGTATTCCTGGCTGTCCTGGAACTCCCTCTGTAGACCAGGCCAGCCTCGAATTAACAGAGATCCACCTGCCTCTGCTGTCTAAGTACTCGGATTAAAGGTGAGCACCCCCACTGCCCATCCTCTTTCTTAATCTTTATAGTAAATATTCTTTACTTGTGATATGAAAAGGCTAACAGAGGAGCAGGATTGGTAACAGGCAGCTGCTGCCAAACCTAATCACCTAGGTTTGATCCCATGGAAACCATACAGTGAAAGGGGAGAGTCACTCCTGGAAGGCTGGTTGTCCTCTGCTTCTTTATGTGGGTCTTAAACACACACAAATAAGCCAGGTGTAGTGGTACTGTTTTTTTGTTTTTGTTTTGTTTTGTTTTGTTTTTTCGAGACAAGGTTTCTCCGTAGCTTTGGAGCCTGTCCTGGAACTAGCTCTTATAGACCAGGCTGGCCTCAAACTCTCAAAGATCCACCTGCCTCTGCCTGGGATTAAAGATGGGCGCCACCACCACAGGACAATGGTGCATATCTTTAATCCTGTTGCTCACAGGGAGAGGCAGATGATCTAAGTTTGAGGCCAGCCTGTTGTACATAGTGAGGTCAAGGACAGCCAAAGCTACTTGTGTCAAACAAACAACAACTTGAAAAGTTCTCAAAGATCATGTAACCAAACACATCGCAGAAAAACAAATTGCCAGATAGGTCATCCTCATCAGCTTTTTAAAAACTGTAACTTATGTCCATCTTTTCCCATTCTATAAACGCCCACTTTGTGCCAATTTTGTATTTTTCTTCTTAAAAGTTGTATACTTCAGGGACACAGAAATCTGACTCTGCCCTGTAACCAAATGACTACACTCAATTTCTTTCCAGCTTTTTTGCATCTCCTAAGAAATGCCAGCGTGGGAGGGAGCTGGAAGGCCGAGCAGTCAGAGCTGCAAGTGTTGGGAATTTGGGGTGGATCTGAAATAGTGAAAGCTATGAAAGAAAGAGTTCAGATAAACCCACCACCAAACTAAGATATCCAAATACGGAAAGGGGCCAGGACCACAAGAGCCCCTGCACAGCCTCCACCTACCTCTCCCTGGAGGCCTGGCCCTCATGTTGACTCTTCATAGCTGGCCTCACTTTCAATACACACCAAGAGTGGGTGCTCTGCGATGACATCACAACTTGACTATTATGATGTCATAAGGAGGCACGCTCCAACGAGGGCTTCCCTAGTAGGTCTGTTGCCTCAGTGTACTGTGGCTGACTCCATGATACCAGTCAGATGTGCAGGAACGACGTTTGTTAAAACCTGGCCCTTTTCAGAGACTTCTTCCCTTTCTAGATGAGTTCTGTCCATCCATTCTGGATTAGAAGTCGTTGCTGGGCACCACTGTATCGTCCTTCCTTCGCTTCAGGGTTGCCTTCATAAGCAACTGTCCCCCTGCCTGAGGGTCAGAACATAACTTAGGGAGCCCACAAACAAAGAATCCTCACCTAAGAGGAAATAGCTTTCCCCCAGCTGTTCCCTGAACCAGCAGCTAGTGCCAGAGTCTAGTGCCCCGAACTTTCCCATCATCCCATCCTGACTCCTTCAGTGACGGACAGTGATGTGGAAGTGTAAGCCAAATAAACCTGTTCCTCCCTAGCTTGATTTTTGGTCACAGAGTTTCATTGCAGCAATAGAAACCCTAAGACAGGTACTTACGGCAAAACCTAAAGATCTGAGTTCTATCCCTGGCACCCGGTACACAGTGAAAGGGGAAAAAAAACTGAGTCCAAAATTATCCTCTGACCTCCACGAGTGCCCTCCCAATAAATAAATAAATAAAATTAAATAATAGCTAGATATGGTGGCTCAAACCTGTCATCCCAGATAAGGTGGGGATTCAGTGTCAGCCTGGGTTACATAGGACCTGGCCAGCCAGAGCTACATAACAACACTCTCTCGGAAAACTAAAGGAAAACAAGAAATGAAGTGGGAAGGGAATCTTGCTCTCAGTTCTCGTCACCATTCACCCAAAGAATACTTCTAAAGAACTTTCTCCCTCATATATCTATCTCAAATATGGTTTTCCACCAGAAGAGAGGGCGGCTGCATGCAGAAGCTGAAGTGAGGCTTCCAGCTGGTACAATGCACAGGGCCGCACCCCGGGGGCCCGAGGTAACTGGCGGAGGTGCACAGGGCTGCACTCCAGGGCCGAGGGAACTGTCTGAGAAGCACAGGGCTGCACCCCGAGGGCCGAGGGAACTGGCGGAGGTGCGCCGAGCAAACTCATTTTCTTTCCACATTAGCTACCCAGCGCTGTAATGCCCAGGCTGTATGTTTACAAAGGTCAGTGTTCTTAACATCATCACCCAAAGAAGCTCAAGGCTGACAATAGATACCTACCACTTTAAGAAGGAAGGGGACTAGTGGGAATGGGGAGGGAGTGGTACAAGAGTAATCTCACAGAGTCTCTCTGTGTAGCCGTGGCTGTCCCGAAACTATGCAGATAAGGCTGGTCTCAAAACTCAAGAAAGATCCACCAGCTTCTACCTCCCTAGTACTGTGATCAAAAGCATGTGACACCACCACCTAGCTTTTTCTCTCTCAAGATAGGGTTTCTTGTAACAGCCCTGGCTCTATAGACCAGGCTGGCCTGGAACTCACAGAGAACCATCTCTTGAATGTTGGGATTAAAGGCATGTGCCACCAAGCCCAGCTAAGGAATCTTTTATATTAACTTTACCCTTGCCATAACAATTATGGTGGGTAATGAGATAAGGTGGTCAGGAGGCCCAGATGTTAAGCACCATCTTTGAAGTACACTGACAGATTAGGACAGCTGCTGGCCACTTCTGTGTTCTCTGGGAAGGAACCTGGACCCAAGGATCTCTAGAGACAAGCCTTTCGCATTTCTGATGGTGTGTGACTGGCAAGCATCCAGAGGAGCCCCCAACAAATACAAGTTAGAAACAAAGACGTAGGAGTTAAGTTGGAGGTTGAAGAGTTAGGGTTTATTATGAAAAAAAAGGGAAACTGTGTTAAAAAGAAGCTTGGCACAGTAGCACAGCAATCCTAGCCCTCAGGAGAAGCAGGAGCATTATACATTTGAGACTAGGCTGGGCTAAGCAGCAGGACCGTGTTACAAGTGGAAATAGCAAAGAGAGAGAGGCAGGGAAACAAGGACCAGGAGGAGCCGAGAGCTGCTGGCTGCAAAGGGCCGTGGGGTATACAGCAGGGACAGTTAAGAGTTCAGCAGGCCAGCCCACCAGATGAGGAGGCCATGGGGTATACAGCAGGGACAGTTAGAGTTGAGCAGGCCGGCCCACCAGATGAGGGGCCGCGGGGTATACAGCAGGTGACAGGTAGTAGCTCCCTGATGGGGAGCCCCAGCTGATAAGGGGTCACTGGCTGTAGATAACGGTCGTCTCTGTAATTTTTCTCACGAGCCACTTTCTTCCTCCCTAAGAACCGTTACGGGTGTTTTCCCACTGCTTGCATGTTTATCGCACGTATATATTTCATCTACTGGACACACATATAGCTGTGGATGGCCAGGAAGATGATTTCTGCTTAACGGCATAATTTTGAATAATAGAAATAACACTAGGATATTTTACTCAGACTGACATAGGATTCTCAGTCATGAAGACAGCCTTTTACACAAACAGCTAATTTTAGACTCCACAAATTCAAAGTAGGCTGGTTGCCCCTGGAGACGAATATCTGGTTGCCCCTAGAGACAAATACAAGGTCATTTTTCCAGGTGTTTTGCTGATTCAAAGTCAGGGCTTGAAGCAACGTTGGTAGATAAACGGACTCTCTGCATGCACTCCCCCACCACTCCGGCGCCAGCTAATGGCTATTGTTAAGTCTTGAATTCCAGTGTCATTTTCTTTCTGGGAAAGAGCTAAGTGCATGACCAAGGTTTACTCACTGGCCAGCCAATGTGACCTCTCTAGCCTGAGAGAAACTGTATGACTTATCTTGTGTTATGAAAATGGGTCAAACCCTGAATATGTAACATATAACTACCCAGAGTTTGGCTGTGGGAGACAGAGCAGAGGAAGGGAATAGACAAAGAGAGAGAGAGGGATGAAAAGGGATAGAGGGATAGAGAGCTAACTAGGAAGCTGTGAGACAGATTTTTCAGAGAGAATTTTTCAAGATGAAGTATAGAGAAAGTTACCATCAGAAAGCACCTGTGTTTTCTTATTTTTCCCCTCAGAGAGAAAAAGTCTAACCCTCAAATAGATTAAGAATTTTCTCCTGCTGGGCAGTGGCAGCACACACCTTTAATCCCAGCACTTGGGAGGCAGAGGCAGGTGGATCTCTGTGAGTTCGAGGCCAGCCTGGTCCCTGGAGCAGATCTGGGAGCTGGCCTTTCAGTGTGCAGTAGGAAGAGCTAGCAGAGAGGTGGGTGTGGGGTGCTTTCTGAAGTCTGGAGGAAGGGAAAGGGGGTTTCTGCTGGGATTCATCAAGGACAGTAGTGTTTTCTCATGGCACTTTCCAGTGCATGGGGACCACAGAGGAAGTCTCCACCATGGTGCAGGACTCCTAAAATTAACCTGAGCAAGCAAGCGGTGAGAGTCGATGGCTGTGGCTCTCCCTGGGCATACTCTTCTTTGCTTACTGGCACTGCAAGAAGTATAGGTGAATCATGGAATGAACAGTGTGAGGAAAAAAAGGAATCTCCCCCTTTTTTATGTAGGTGGTAGGATTTTTTTTGTTTGTTTTTTTAAGAGAGGGTTTCTCTGTAGCTTGAAGCCTGGAACTAGCTCTTGTAGACCAGGCTGGCCTCGAACTCACAGGGATTCGCCTGCCTCTGCCTCCCACGTGCTGGGATTAAAGGCGTGAGCCAATGGTAGGATTTATGATTCTGAGACACCAGCCCAATACAAGGTAAGGAAAGGTCAGAGATAGGGATAATCTTGAACTCATGTACAGGAAAGTGACATCTGGACAGGAAATGTCTTCTGGGTCTCTCAAAAGGACTAGGCACACAAATAACACTTAAGACAGTACACAGCAGCTCCACTTCCCCATTCCACAAGGTTTGTGGTGTACTGATAGCTTTGTTGGTCCAAGGTTCCAGGAATGAGGCACCTATTATTTGTGTGCACAAGGAGGTGCTCAGTCCAGTCCAACAGAGCGGAAGAGAGAAAAGTATCTGCTTACTCTCAAGTGCTGCAGAGGCTCAGTAAAGAACCGGAAGATGCTGGGTGGTGGTGGCGCACGCTGGGAGGCAGAGGCAGGTGGATCCTTGTGAGTCTACAGAGTCAGTTTCAGGACAGGCTCGAAAGCTACACAGAAAAACTCTGCTTCAAAAAACAAAACAAAACAACCCCCCCCCCCCAAAAAACAAAACAAAACAAAAAGCTGGTTACCTAGAAGTCTTCTGTTCTTCCATGTAGCTGAGAACAGGAGCATAACAGAGCCGGCACCTCTTACAAAGAAAGCTCAGGAGACTGGGGGCCTCTCCCAAACTCACGTTTACCTGGTTATCCGGAGGAAAAAAAGGCAGTGCTGGTGTACACTTTTAATCCCAGCACTCAGGAGGCAGACGCAGGTGAATCTCTGTGAGTTTGAGGCCAGCCAGATCTACAGAGTAAGTTCCAGGACAAGCTCCAAAGCTACAAAGAGAAACCTTGTCTCAAAACAACAACAACAACAACAAAAAGAAACAAAACAAAACAAAAGAATTTACTTGGTCAAGATAATGGAGGGGTAGGGAGGGAAGGCGGTGGCTACCATTCCAGATGGTATGGAGGGTTGGCCAGAGCCAGGAAGGAACCCCAGTGTATGGAAAGGAGGCAGACGGGCCAGTGCTTGCGGACCCTGCAGACCCAGAAAGCAGCGGGCTAAAAGTCTGGGGCCCTGGGAGCACAGGAGGCCCAGCATAATGAAGAGTGATGGCCATTCCCTAAGACAGATGATATGTAGCAAAGTTTTTAATTTTGTTTTTAGAGAAATAAAAAGACATACCACACAGACTGTGGGAACTTCCTGGGTTCACAATCCTGCACTCTTCAACAAATAACTGAGCCTAGACTTGTTTCTAAAACAAGGATAATAAGTTCAAGTCACAGTCATATTTTAAACATGCATGTAAAACACATTTAGCACACGAAAGTTAAACGGGAGCTGTTACTATTGTTAATATGACATAAAAGTAACTAACACACATATAACACATTAGGAATGATGTCATAACAACTGACCCTCAACCCAGTCTCCCTGGGTTCCTCGTTGAAGACTAGAGAGTGCACTGTTTGCTGGTTCCCAGTACAGCGCCTGAAGGTGATCTGCGGGATGCAGTTGACTGTTTTGTGTACAAGGTAATACAGTGCTTAAATGTGCGTTTGTTAGAGAAATGACCGGTGGGCAAAGGAACAAGCCCCAAACGGAATTCTGAATGTACGTGTGTGTACCTGACAGGGAAAAGGTGGAGTGAGAAGCCAGTTACCTGGGAGGTCCTTGTTCAGCTGTAACACTGGGAACATTCTTTCCCCTTTAAAGAGCTGTCAAGAAGACATCTGAGGAAGGTAGCTCAATTATGGCCTTGGAGAAAAGGAGTTACAATACCCATCCCTTCTCAAGGGAAAGGGGCTGTCCCGTAGGGACCAAGAAGTGCGAAGGGAGGAAAGAATGGCAAAAATGTCCCACATGTTCAAAGAAACAAGCGAAGGGGCTGGAGAGATGTCTCAGAGGTTAAGATCACCGGCTACTCTTCCAGAGGAACAGAGTTCAATTCCCAGCAACCACGTGGTGGCTGACAACCATCTATAATGCAGGCATACATGCAGACAGGACACTGTATACAAAATAAGCAAGCAAACAAACAAACAAATAGAAAAAAGAAACAAGTGAGGGAAGGGAGAAAGACAAGGAAAGGAAAACCAGCAACACCCGACTCTCACCTAGAGCCTCCCTAGGAAGGGCATGGGGTGCGAAGGTGGCTGAGTATTACATTAGACTCCAGGTTTTCCATGTCACTGGCTCAGAATATGGATCCAACTGTCACCTTCTGGTGCTATTTACTTCTCAAACTGCTCTCATTCTTGTTTTCTATTTCTTATACCCATAATCTCCAGAGTTCCACCGTTGTTTCATTGTGGGGCTCCCATGCATCACTCTCCCTAACAGCAATGCTCTGCTCCATTTTCTCAGGGGACCCAGACTAGAACTAGAAGTCTGTGGGGTTTAAGTGCAAAAACCAAATGGCACAAGGTGAGCTATGGCTTGGACGCTACAGAATGCACTGAGGCTATGGGCTGGTTATGCTTCCTGTGTCCTGGATCATCCACGCCCTTACACACAGGAAGGAAGGAAGGAAGGAAGGAAGGAAGGAAGGAAGGAAGAAAGGAAGGAAGGAAAAAAGAAAGAAACTATCCTCATCTTATGTCCAAACACTGGCTCACTGTGCTAGGTAAGCCTTGTTTCTTCTTTTAATTTTCCGAAACAGTCTCATGTAGTCCAGGCTACAATCATATTACCTGGTTGGCCTCAAACTCAACACTCCCTGTGTGTGCCATGATACCTGGCTTGCCGTGGGGGCTTTAACTGTAGCACTAGAAACTGTATTGGAGAATAGTTTCTAACCTGTACTGTGCCAGGAACAGATTATAAAACACCAAAATGGAGCCCGAAGAGCATAGTGCCTCACGCCAATCACCCCAGCACAGCAGAGGCTAGGGCAGGAGTTGGAGCCAGCCTGGGTTAGAGACCTTGTCTGAAAACAAACAATTTCTCACAGAGCAACCTGGAGCCCCAGAAGAGAAAATAACCTGCTCAACCGTACAGATACTCGGTAGTTTCCTCTTTTTCAGAGGCACAAAGAATAAATCAGCAGTGATTTTCATGATTCGCTGTCCCTTGACAAAGTCCATAAAGTGCTTCCAGGTCTAAGAAGGCACCCAGAAAAGTAAGGCTGGCGTTCATTTTTCTGGAAGCCTGACTATGCAGCCCCTCAGATGCCCCATTATTTGGCTATTATAAAAAAAAAAAAAAGGGCAGGCCCGGAGTTAGTTTTGCCACCATCTATATTCCTTAGGAGGCTTGCGCTGTGGCTGAAGGACTCTCTCTCCTTGAAGGCTGAAGTCAAGAACTGCTGAGAATCAAGCGAATCCTGTCCAACTGCCAGGGCCCAGGGGGCAATAGTCAAATTCCTGGGGTTAAGCAAGGCAATTTCGGCTCAGATAAAGCTAGGATGGGCAGGACATGGGGGACCTGAAGGTGGTAAGGCCAGTAAGAGGGAAGCAATCGGAACGACTTCACTGGGCTGGACTTCACACGTCAAGGTTGCTCAGTCCGTAATGCTCAATCCGTCCAAGGGGGGCACAACTTCCCAGATCCCTTCTGGCCTCCTTTCTCGAATTCCTTGAGTTCCTTCCATTTACACCCACCTGCCGTTTCCCACCCTAATCTCTCTGAGCTTCGCAGACAGTTTCCAGCCACCTCCGCTTGACTCTACCCATCTGCCAATTGTGGTCCCCGGGTTCCCCCTGTGTTTTCCCTGCTGTGGCCGGCAGGAGCCTAGTCTCAAATAAAATGGATCCAGCCCTGGGTCTCCGCGACTCCGGCACCACCAGGATGCTCGGGCCCAAGCAGTGCGTAATCACGGCCGCCGTTGTTGTCCCAGAACTCGCGGCCGATCACACGGTAGCGCAGGGCGAAGAGCAGAGCGCCGCCGACCGGAGGCGCCGGCAGGCGGAAGGAGAAGCGATCAGCCCGCGGTGGGGCCGGGGCCGGGCCGGCGTAGGCGGCGGGCGACTCCCGCAGGCTGCGCCAGCCGTCCGCGCTCCAGCGCACGCTCACGCGCTTCTCGTAGGCCAGGTCCAGCACGCGCGCGCTCCCGGCCACGCCCAGAGGGCCCGCGTCGGCGCGCTCCAGGCAGATGCGCTGCGCCTGCAGCCGGGCGGCGAAGCCGGGCTCGCGGGCGGGCTCCAGGGCGGCGCGCGCCTCCTGAGGAGAGAGGGTGGGGAGGCAGGTCAGGGGAGGAGTTGGAGCGCGAAGGCCGGGGTCCCGGGAGGAAAGCGGGGCGCCTACCTGGAGGCCGCGAGCGCGCGGCGGGCACGGCGCGAAGTGGCGCAGGGCGTCCCTCTGTAGTTGCACCTGCACGTGGCGGGGCACCCGGGGCGGTTCCCCTGGGCGGAAGCGGCGTACCACGGCCAGCTCCAGCCCCAGCGCGTCGGCGAAACGCACTCGCTTGCGAGTGTCAGGGCTGCGGCTGCGGGCTGCCCGTGCCCCGCTGCCAGCTGCGGGCGCAGAGCGGGCCCTGCGCCCCCGATCCCGCACGTGAGCCCGCGAGCGGGCACCGGGCCGGGTCCCGCCCTCCCCCGGCTCCTCCTCCGACTCCTCCTCGAGGCTGGGCCGCTGGCTGCGGTAGTAGGCGCGCTCGGTCAGCGCGGCTATAAAGCTCAGGTTGCGAGGGATGTCGGTGCGGGGAGGCCGCTCGCAGGACATGACAGCCCTGCGCCCCAGCGGGTCCAGCGCGCAGTACCCGGCGCGTCCTCGCTCGCCCGCCCGCCAGCTCTGCGGCCGCGCATAAGGTGGAGGGTTGCTTCGGCAGCCTCGGGCCGTGGACTCTCCTTGCAGTCGCCTCGCGTGCTTGGCCTGGGTGGTTTCCTGGACCACCTTTCCCTCCCTTTGGCGGTCAGCCCTCGTGTCTTAGGCTGCCCGTCCTGCCTGCTTCCAGCTGTCTGCTCTGAGCGTGCGCTCAACGGCGCTCACCCTTCGGTTCTGCGGGCCTCGCTGACCCGGCCCCCGCCCACAGCCCTCTGACAGGTGGCACGGTATCTGTCTTCACTGCTGCACCAGGGGGCGGGACTGAGTCCACCCTTGGGGTCCCAGATGAGTTTCTCCAGTAGTGAAAAGGGACAAAGCGGGGAGGAAAGAGATCTTTCGTTTCCTTGCACAGGAAAGTTCAAAATGCCGAGGGTTTTTTTCTCCCCAGACCTCAGTGTTTTCTCAGACCCAGGCTACAGGTTCGGGATAGGGGTGAGGATGGGTGTAGTGAAAGAAAGGCCACGAATTCTAGGTAGAGTCTTTCGAGTAGAAAACGTCAAAGGATGAGTGGTGGACACAGGACTGCTATTTTTCATTTTCATTTCTGAAAAATACGCTGGTGACAATTTTACAATGGCATGTAAAATGTTTTCTAATTTCTCTACTGACCTTTTGTCAAAGATTAGTTTCATTTTTTAAAAAATTCTGTGTATGGTGTCGGAGTTTATTATACCGGAGTGCAAGTGCCCACAGGGGCCAGAGGGGGACATCAGACATCAGCTACGGTGGAGCCGGAGTAACAGGTAGATGTGAGCTGTGAGAAGCCGGTGCTGAGAATCCACTAGGGTCCTCGAGAAGACTGGCATGTGTTCTTAACTGCCGAGCCGTCTCTCCCGCTCTACAGGGTTTTATATACAAAGCACTCGGCATTATTATTTGTGATTGTCACAAATATTACAGATGAGAAAATAGAGAGAGGGAAAAGAGCCTTGCCCAGTGTCGCACACTTACTAACTGTGGAGCTAGGATTAGGGCCTCAGCAGCTGAACTCTAGTGAACAACAGTAAAACTGTTAATGACAATACTAGTATTTTTATTAAATGACAATATTAACATCTAATATAAAAGTGGAAGTTAGGGGCTGGGAAAATGGCTCAGTGCTAAGAGCATGCACTACTCCAGGGGATCTGACGCCCTCTTCTTGCCTCCGAGGGCACCTGCCCTCACATAAGCACATAATTAAAAGGAAATATATAGGGCTGGAGAGATGGCTCAAGAGGTTAAGAGCATTGCCTGTTCTTCCAAAGGTTCTGAGTTCAATTCCCAGCAACCACATGGTGGCTCACAACCATCTGTAATGGGGTCTGGTGCCCTCTTCTGGCCTACAAGCATACACACAGACAGAATATTGTATACATAATAAATAAATAAATATATTTAAAAAAAAAAAAGGAAATATATATGTTGGGCATGTTGGCGCACACCTTTAATCCCAGCACTCGAGAGGCAGAGGCAGGAAGATCTCTAAGTCTGAGACCAGCCTGGTCTACAGAGTGAATTCCAGCCAGGGCTACACTGAGAAACCCTGTCTTGAAAACCCCAAATAAAGCCGTGTGTGGTGGCACAGGCCTTTAATTCCAGCAGGGGTAGGCAGAGGCAAGCAGATCTCTGTGAGTTCAAGGCTAGCCTGGTCTACAGAGCAAGTTCCAGGACAGGCAGAGCTGTTACACAGAGAACCCTTGTCTCAAAAACAAGAAACCAACCAAACAAAAAACAAAAACTGAAGGAAAGAAAGAACAAACTCAAAATAAATAAATAAATAATAAAATGGGACCAGGAATGATCTCTGTGAGCTCAAGGCAGCATGGTCTACAAAGTGAGTTCCAGGGCAGTCATGACTATGTAGAGAGACCCTGTCTCAAAAAGAAAAGAAAATATTAGAGTAAAAATGAAATCTCTAAATTCATTTATTGTGGTGCTGGGGTTTGAACCCAGGGCCTCGTGCATGCTGGGCAAATACTCTGCCACTGAGCTCACGAAGTCTTTAGATTTGTAACAGGATGGTTTAACCAAACAACAGAAGTGCCTTAAGTGGAAACAGACAGCGAGACCTATGCTGTCTTATTATTACACTGCAAGACCTATGCAATCTTATTATCACACATTCACCCCTGTGAGACCTATGCTATCTTATTATCACACATTCATCCCTGCGAGACCTATGCAATCTTATTATTACACTGTGAGACCTAGGCAATCTTATTATCACACATTCACCCCTGTGTGTGCTTTCACAGCAACATTAAACACAGCAATCCTAGCTAGGACTCATTTTAAAAACCATATTGAGTTTTGTTTCTTATTTCACACATAAAATGCATGAACATACTTTATGTCTTAAGGTGTAAAATAATTGTACGCTAATTAATCTTACAGTCAGGCAGTTTAAAGGGATCCTCCTCATGCTGGTAAAATAACATGTCACTGAAGTAAAACCAAGGAGGTTCCCGGATAGTTTACGACCTGGAGTTTTTGGCAAAGGCCATGCTGTCCTGTTTACAGTTTGCTGTATCATACCTTGGCTTTGTAGTGTGGGGCTGGGAAGATATATAGCTATAGAGCTTTGAACTAGACATAAACTGCTGTCTGACAATTCTGTTCTGAGTGCTCACACAGACATTGAATCTTTCTTCCAAATTAGTGTTTATTTCTTGAACAGCAACAGCAGCAATCTTTAAACATCTGCCTGGAACTGCTCAGAGATTGGCCAGAGGTGTCAATTGATTCATTTAGTCAATACTTACTGTTGGCTTATTTGAATATTTATTTATTTATTATGCATACAATATTCTGTCTGTGTGTGTGTCTGCAGGCCAGAAGAGGGCACCAGACCTCATTACAGATGGTTGTGAGCCACCATGTGGTTGCCGGGAATTGAACTCAGGACCTTTGGAAGAGCAGGCAATGCTCTTAACCACTGAGCCATCTCTCCAGCCCCCTGTTGGCTTATTTGAACATGAAGACACAAATTTGAATAAACCACAGCCCTGGCTGTCAAAGAGCTTAAAAATCAGCCGGGCGGTGGTGGCGCACGCCTTTAATCCCAGCACTCGGGAGGCAGAGGCAGGCGGATCTCTGTGAGTTCGAGACCAGCCTGGTCTACAAGAGCTAGTTCCAGGACAGGCTCCAAAACCACAGAGAAACCTTGTCTCGAAAAACAACAACAACAACAACAAAAAAAAGAAAGAAAGAAAGAAGAGCTTAAAAATCAAAGGTCAGACAGAAGCATATTAGGGTCTCTTAGGGTCACCAACAATAACAAAGTCAGTGTGGGGTACTCCTGCAATCCCTGCACTGATCAAGAGGTGCAGGTAGAAGGTTCATCAAGGTTCTCTTCATCAACACAATGAGGTCAAGGCCAGCCTGGACTACGCAAGACCTCACGGCAGAACACAACCCCAAAGTATATTCATGTCAGGTAAATGTCTTAGAGTAAACCACATTGCAAATGAAAGCCTCGAGCTAGACCTGCTTTAAAAACAAAACAGTATGTGTGTGTATGTGTGTGTGTGGTGTGTGTGGTGTGTGTGTGTCTTGTTGGTGGCATCTAGAATGATCACTCCAAGAACAAAGGAGAAATGAGTAAGGGTGGAAGGATATAACCGTGAAAGAGTGGAATAGGCTGTATGTTCACAGTCAGAGAACTGAGTAGGAACTCGAAATTGCTGTGGATTCCAACTATAAGAGCAGCATTGACTGCCAAGGGATGAAACAGCCATCTTAAGACAGTGCACTGTCAGAGTTCACACTCATGGGCTAGACTGATGCAGAATTAAGTCCTAACTGCTCTCCTTGGTGTGTGGATTTGGGCAAATGATTTAACCTGTCCAACCCCCAGTTTCCTTTTTCATGGAATAAGGGCTAAGTAACTTAGAGATGATGTAAGAACGAAAATTACACATGTAAAGAAAGTGCTGTGGCTCGTCTGTAATGACGCCAATCTAGAAAGCTGGCAGAGACAGGTTGTGAGTTCAAGGTCAGACTCACCTACGAAGGAGAGAGAGAGAGAGAGAGAGACCCCACAATGTGTTGCTGCTACCCTCGCTGTGGCTTCCCTGATGTCTGCACAAATGGGTGCCCAGGCTGATGGGAGAAGCAAGGGAAGCAAGAAAATGGAAGCAAAGCAACACAATTGGCTGCCTCTTTCTGGTCTCGGCTAGAGGGGTTTTTCCCCTTTCGTTTTGCTTTGCTCTGCTTTTTCAGGACAGAGTTTCTCTGTGTAACTGTCCTGGAACTCGCTTTGTAGACCAGGCTGGCCTCAAATTCACAGAGATCTGCCTGTCTCTGCCTCCCATATGCTGAGGGTGATTTAGACCTTTAATCCTAGCATATCTGAGACAGAAGCAGGCAGATCTCTGCAAGTTCAAGGCCAGCCTGGTCTATGAAGTGAGTTCCAGGATAGCCAGGGCTACACAGAGAAGAAACCCAGCCTCAAAAGACAAATATAAACATAAATATATATCCACGTATAAGATAGATACATGTAATCTGTAAAACAGGTATTAACCTTAACCTTGGCAACCTGCATTTAGGGAGGGTGGGTATGATTAGTAGGAGTGAGTCCATTTGTGCCTTTGTTTGACCCTTTTAAATAATGAGAATTAATTCATGTGGTGGGCAAAACATAATAAAAATCAATCTGATTACAAAAGACGAAGGGTGCTTGTGGACGCTGCAATGCAAGGCCTCGCGCCCTGGTGCCCAGCTGAGGCTCCAGTCCAGGGAGAGCCCACTGCATTAAGGGTCCGGAGGGAAACTAGGTTTCTGTTTCGTGTCTCTTAATAGTCCCACAAGGGTAAGGTGCTGTTCCCAGGTTAAAGGGGACTGTTCTTCTTTCCCCAGGCACATAATCCAAAGCTTGGAAGTTCAACAAGTGTATGAACAGGACAAACCTTCCGGAAATGCTGAATTTGCACCGAGATGATGAGGCCGGGTGTGTTTCTCTGGCTACGCTGCGGGCTCGGCAAGCAAGCCGGCCGGCTCCGGTCACCATGGCCTCCGAAGTGCCTTTCAATGGCCCTCTCTTCCAGGAGTTGTGGCTCTTCCCAGCCCTGCCTCCCAGCCCCGCCCCTCTCTCTGGACGCATCTCTGGGTCCCATCATCACCCGGCGCCGGGCCCTCCCCCCCCGGCCCCCCCCCCTCGGCCCCCCCTTCCCTCCTTTCTTCCTTCCCTCCCTCCCTCCCTCCCTCCCTCCCTCCTAGTTCCTCCACCAGGAAACAACCGGATCCGGATCCCGGCTGCGGCCTGACCCGTGAGATTCCCTAACCTGGCTGGCGGGCGGGGTTGGAGACCAGCTACGGGTGGGAGAAAGGGAGGAGCTGGGTCTTTGGGCTGCACTTGGGGGAACCGGGAGTAGAGATGGTGTCGGCAGGAAGCCCGTGGACCCGGGTTTCCCGAGAGGCCAGTCATTAAACATGGAATCGGCCACACAGCTGGCAAAGCCTTGGAAGCTGGGGCCCAGTCCCAGGAGCTGCAGTTCCAGCCCTTTCCGGGCCAGACCCAGATCCCTGGCCTTTTTCATCTAGTTCTGCTCTCTCCCTCCCTTTTCCAGGGCTACACTCTGGCCGGGAGGATGAAAGGCCTCAGCAGGGAGCTCCCTGCCACCAGCACTGGGTCCTAAGAGCTGCCATCCAGGCTGGGTAAGTGTCTTCTTCCTTTCTGCCCCACACAGCCCTTGCTTTCCCCATCTTGCTCTTTAGTCCCTGTCGCCTCCCTACCTGTGCTTCTGTCAACATCTTCACATTATGCTCCTGGGGAGGTCCTAAGCTTCCTCCTATAGCCAAAAAGGTGTGTACCGTGGGGGTGGGGCGCAGAGGTGGCATACAGCTGGTATTGTCATATGAAAGGAATCTGAAGTAGTCTAAAATTAAAATTTGATTTGACATGTAATACATGGCCAGCTGCTTATGCCTTGAACCCACCCCATGACAAACCCTTTGCTCTTGCTTGTCCCTGTCTAGTGGTCTCTGGGCATTTCACCTATCCCAGGAGGTTGGCCAAATAGGAAATGTCCCCTCTGGGTCTCTTTTAATATTTTCTATCTATTTATGTCAGTCTGTCATCCTTGCCTCTTCTAGCCGCCCGGATGGCGACCCCAGCCTCAGCCCCAGATACACGGGCTCTAGTGGCTGACTTTGTAGGCTATAAGCTGAGGCAGAAGGGTTATGTCTGTGGAGCTGGCCCTGGGGAGGGCCCAGCAGCCGACCCGCTGCACCAAGCCATGCGGGCTGCTGGAGACGAATTTGAGACACGCTTTCGGCGCACCTTCTCCGACCTGGCCGCCCAGCTACACGTGACCCCAGGCTCGGCCCAGCAACGCTTCACCCAGGTTTCCGACGAACTTTTCCAAGGGGGCCCCAACTGGGGCCGCCTTGTGGCATTCTTTGTCTTTGGGGCTGCCCTGTGTGCTGAAAGTGTCAACAAAGAAATGGAGTCGCTGGTGGGACAAGTGCAGGATTGGATGGTGGCCTACCTGGAGACGCGCCTGGCCGACTGGATCCACAGCAGTGGGGGCTGGGTAAGAAGCTTCTCAATTGCTGCCCTACACATCCCTCTGCAAAGTTGCTCTTCATGGGAAAATGGGGCCTCTGATTGGAGGCTGGGGCATTTGTGCTGGGAAGGAGCCATTGGGGCTGAGTTCCCCTGTTTAAGTGGCGTCAGACTGAAAGCATCAAGCTAACTGTCCTCCAGGGCTACCATGCAGTAAGCGCAGGATGGGTTTCATGGTCCCAAGCAGACGACCGAATACAGAGTTTTATAAACAGTACCCAAAGAGCCTTCAGAGAAAAGGTGCGCCCCTGAGTACACAGCCTGGACAGTGGGGAGGACCAGGGATGGGTTGTGGTTAAGCAAGCCTTAGCAAAGGATGCCAGTTCTGAGCAGAATTGTTTGCCAAGGAAGAGATGGGGCTCGCTTGATGCGGACAGTGCAAAGTAGCCAAGTACCCTGGGCAGGGGGTTAGAGGGTTCCGAGGGGCATGTAGGCAGTAGATCTTTGGCGAGAGGGACTGGGTGTGGGCAGTGCTCACAGTGGATGGAACTGGAACTCTTCCTTCCCACTTCTCTCCACTCCCCTTTCCTGATATCCCTTTCTCCTCCTTTCTCTACTTCCCTTCTCTCCCACAGGCGGAGTTCACAGCTCTATACGGGGACGGGGCCCTGGAGGAGGCACGGCGTCTGCGGGAGGGGAACTGGGCATCAGTGAGGACAGTGCTGACGGGGGCTGTGGCACTGGGGGCCCTGGTAACTGTAGGGGCCTTTTTTGCCAGCAAGTGAGAAAGTCTAGGGCCAGGTGGGGCTAGGTGTGGCTAGGGGGCCAGGAGAGCTGGAACAGAACAGAGAATGATGCCCTTGGAAGAAATTGGATGGTCGTGGAACAGAAGGACAGGGGAAGGTAGTGTGTGAGGGAGCCAAGCATGCCAGGCAGGTGGCAAGAAGAAACATTGAGGAATGTTTCAAGGCCAGGAGCTCAGATGGAGTCATCGCAGGACTTGGGGAGAGGTAGGAGGCTCCAAGGAAGGTGAACTTATTTCAAGAATTGTGTGTCGTTCCCCCCCCCCCCCAGATGAATGGGGTCTAAAGAACCTAGAATTCACCTCCCTTTGGAATGGAAGCTTGGTGGTTAGGACTGGATGAATGGCTATGGCTGTGGGCTGCATGGGCACACGTGTGCATGTCGCACATGCACGCACGCTCATGTGCATGCTGGGCTGTTTGTCAAATCTGGTGATGGGATATTTCGAGAAAACATTCCTTCTTGCAGTGACAAGAACAAGGGCCAGCTCACTGGCCTTCTCCCCGCTGTCCCTGCCCTTGACCTTATGCCTCCAGGCCGAGGGAGGACTACTGTATCTAGATGAGGACGCTGGCACTGCCGGAAGTTGTTGGCAGGCTGTGGAGAGAAAGGTCTGCAGCCTTGATCTTCATCGGCCCCCTGCTGTGTGCACCTTTGCACTTGGGCTGACAGAGGGCAAGGCTGTGGAGCCTGCGTGGGTAGAAGCTTTGGTAGTTGGACCTGCCTGCCACCTTCCCCTCCAATGGGGGCACAATGGTGCCTAAAGTGTTGCCTATTTCTGGAACCTCTCTATCCAGCCGAAACTCTAAATTGGGGCTCTAATTTTCCTTTAGAGGATGTGGACATAAATGCCGATCTAGAATTGTTTGGGTCCCAAGGTCTCGGTGAGACGCGATGCCTTGAGAGGACCATTCCAGCTCTGAGCCCCTTGGGTGTGATGGTGACAGATACTCCTTGACTGGCTAATTCTGTGTGGCAGGTTCTGGTGCTGCTTTATCAGAGACCAGGTGTATAGGTTCTAGAGTACCTACCATGACCTAAACACATGTATGTTTCCTTTGAAGCCATGCTCTTTGCATAGGTATTGTCAACACGGAGTCTCTGATGACGCTAGCATTAGAGCTCGCAGTCCAGTCCTCTAGAACAAATCCGGACTATGCCCTGAGCCAGACCTCACTGCTGCACTTTCCGAGGTGCGAGCGTCGCTGCTCTTCACTGCTGACTCGTTCACAGTGCTCTGAACCCCAGCTGCGATGCTGAGCGCGGCTCGGCTGAGCTAGACCACAGCTGACTCGACTACTTCTCACTTGGTCCGAGAATGTGGCATCATACTGTGCTTGCTAGAATGTGGGACCAAATTGGCCTCAGGTGTTTTGTCCAGACTCTTCTTTGGAGAGGGTTGCACTTTTTCATAGTGTCTGTGGGGGGGTGTGGTAGGCTGCATGTGCCAGTCGGTGTGCTGATCCGAGAAAACTCAGAGCTATCTGTAGCAAGCAGTTGGGGTGCAAGGCTCCGACTTGCTCAGGACAAACCAGGCCAGTGGTTTCCAAACTGCTTGGCAGAGCCCCGAAGTGTTCTAGGGGCTGTCTCCTCAGGAGTCCTTAAGGAGGTGAGGGAGTGGAGGGCTGCACAGACTGGGCGATTTGCCCTCAGACAGAACAGCTCCCGATGTAGCTGTCTTATGTATGTATCGGGGTTCAGGGTAAGATTTTATTTGTGGTAAGGGCTTTGCTGCTGAAAAAAAGTTGGAAAACCACTGACTAGACCATCCACTCCACGGGGAGCCTGTGCTCCTTCAAGTTCAGGGAAGGTGCTTTGCTCTACCCTTCCCGCAGGACACCTACCCAAGTTAGCATTCCTGGAGGCCTTTAGCACACAGACGCCGGGAACCATGGCCAGGTTACCAGCATGCTCTGCTCACAAGCCTTCACGAGGGTGGAGAACAGAGGCTCTTAGGATTCCCAGAAGCTTAGCTCAGATGGGACCAAGTGGGGAGGTGTGACCTGTCCTGCGCTTCCCTTAAGGGCCAGCAGAAACCCAGAGACTTCCGTCAGGGAAAACCAGGGACTGTCTGGAGAGCCATATCGTTCCTTTGGAATAGCTCTTGGCCAAGAGGGCTGAGTATGGCTCCCAATTTTTAAGTCCATTTCATTTTTTTAAATTGAGGGAAATGGACATAATTTTTCAAAGACTAAATAGGTGGAGAGGATGTTCCTGCTCTCCAAGCCCAAAGGGACAAATAGGGACTTAGCTTATCGGCCAAGGAAAGAGCAGAAGTGGGGCAGCCCTGAGATTATTAACCCCACTCCCCATTCACACTAGGACATACATACTCTATTTTACTTTTTTTAAATCATAAACGGCAGGAGAACAGATTTGGTTAGTTTAGAAGAAGAGAAAAAGCTCTATAAATATAAATATATATTCCTGTATTTTTATTTAATAATTTATAAATGCCAAGTTCATTTGACTTTTATTTTTGTGTAATATGTAATGGTCGTATTAAAAATAAATAAAGCCCAGAAATTTAACGAGAAGTACTGAACAGGGTTTTGTGACTTCTATATTGTACAGCCTGGGTTTTAGAACATTCCCTAAACAGCCATTTCTTATGAACATAACCTTGTCAAGGGAAATAATTAGAGTTACAGGGATTTGGGGAAGTATTGAGATTAAAAATAAATCACAATACCCTAACCTGGCCAAACACTCAGTCTAAGGACTCTACCAAATGGTATAGGCATATGGTGCATTGGGAGCCCCCCTACACACTCCAGTCCCCTCCCCAATATCCTGGCTTGGTGTGGTGGCAAACTGCAATCCAGCAGTAAGAGGTGGAGACAGGAAGGTTGGCCACCCAGGTACATTGTGAGTTTAAAGACAGCCAAGGCATCATGAAACCTTGTCTCCAAACAATCATCAGAAAACAAAAGGGGAATTAATGAATGAAGGTCATTCTTAAGTAATATTCTCAAATACAAGAGCTAGGCTGAGGCCAGCCTGGTCTACGGAGCGAGTTCCAGGACAGCCAAAGCTACACAGAGAAACCCTGTCTTGGAAAACCTTTGAAAAAAAAAAAAAAAGCAAAAGCTAAGCTGTGACCTCTGCTGTGAGTTTCTGGGCAGCCAGAAAACTGGAAAACAGTGAGAGTCAAAGCTTTCCAGTTCCTTGGAAGGCACAGTTTTCTGAAAAGATGCTCAGTGACACAGCTGCTGGCAAGTGGAATATTTTCTAGCCCTGTCCTTTTAGAAATACCAAGTAGGGATCCAGACGGTCTTAGGTTTGCTGGATCAGCTTCACTAGAATTTAGTCCAAATGTTACTTTATGATGGTCTGGTTGCTGAACTGTAGACGTCCAAAGGGACGGACGGCTGTTTATATACGTTCTCTGTAAATGCCACTCATCCAGATGGCACTTTTAACAAAGTTGGACAGCACTTAGTTACAATTTCTGAGCACTGAGAGTGTAGGGAGGCTGGGTTGGGGTGGTTCTGGCTGTGCTGTGATTCTAGTGCAAAGATTTCAAGTGTAGGTTTAGCTGGTACTACATAGCTCCAAGCCAGTCCAGGCTGCAAGAGAAGACTCATTGTCAGGGAAATAGTAAAACCAAAACCCTACAGTTTCTGACAAATGGGTACATTATAGATACTCTTTATAAATAGTATGTTTGCTTTTTGTTTCTTATTATTTTTTATTTATTTATATATATATTTTTTTGAGAACAGGATTTCTCTGTAACTGCTCTGACTGTCTTGGAACTCACTTTGTGGACCAGGCTGGCCTTGAATTCAAAGAGATCCACCTGCCTCGGCCTCCCAAGCGCTGGGATTAAAGCCATTACTGCCTGGCTTCTTTTCTCTTTTGAAACAGGATCTTGCTTGTAGTTCAGACTAACCACAGACTCACAGTTTCTGGATTCTAGGCTTATACCAGCATGTCTGGATGTGGTTATGGGGAGCTATATAAGTAATAAAAACACAACCAGAAGCTAGATGCTAGTTATAGTCCCAGCGTTTGGGAGATAAAAGCAGGAGGATTGGTAGTTCAGTGCCAGTGTTCAACACAGACACAGAAACAACAGAAATTTTGAGCAGAAAACATAATATAACGAACTATATGGTTGTTTTCTACTTGTTGTTCACTCTTAGAGAAAATGTTCAAATATTTGGTGTGTATTTAGTACAGCGCTAGGCATGCAGGCAAAAAGAATAGAAAGACACCTCGGCTCACAATTTGCTTACGCTCTAGGAAGGGAAACAAAGATTTCATAACGTGTTAGAAGATAGTAACTACTATGAAGAAAGATGTGTCACACACCTTCATCCTGGCACTAGGGAGGCACTGGCAGGCAGATCTCCGGAAGTCCAAGGCCAGCCTGGCCTAGTGTGAGACCATGTCTAAAAATACTTTAAGAAAAGCAAGGTTGGAAATATGTATGTATTCTAATTTTAAATCAGATGGTCAAGGGGACCCTCATGTCCAAGGCAACAGTAAACCATGTATGGGGTAATTGAAAACATTCATTAGCATGTTAAAAAGTTTCTGTATTTTCTTGTAAAACTCATGAAGATAGTGTGTTAAGTGTGAAGGGTCATACTTTGTGTGTGTGTGTATGTGTGTGTGTTTCCTATTTAAACGAAGACTTCAACAAGAGTACATCAAGATACCATTTGTGCTTTTGTCTAGTGGGTAGATTTTGTTCTTTCTGCTATCAGTATGTTCTGATTTGGGAGGAGTAATGAACATAAACATCTGATACAGCACCTTAAAGCACATTCTGAAATAGCTAACCAGTCAAGCCCAGTGGAGGGCATGTATATTTGTAATCTCAGTATTCCAGGGGCAGGAGGATCACCAACAGTCAGGGGCCAGTCTGTTTGCATATGAGTTCTAAGCCAGCCAGGGCTACATAGGCAAACCCTTTATGAAAAGATTATTCTCTCACTGGGCTAGTGAGATGACTCAGTAGCTAACAGTGCTTGCCACCATGCCTGGCAGCCTGAGTTCAGTCCCACAAGGCGGCAAGACCACCAAGTCCTGAAAGCTTTTCTCTTACCTCCACACAAGTGCCCGGACACATGTGTTCCCCACCTCAAATAAATATATGTGAAAAGAAAAAATAGCCAATCGGCGGAGCTAAAGAGATGATTGATTGATTAAGGGCACTTGCTGCTCGATTGTGAAGAACGGAGTTCAGATCCCAGTATTGTGTTGGGTAGTTCATAACCACCTGTCACTCCAGCTCCAGGAGATTAGTCACCTTCTGGTATCTGTGGGCACCAGAGCACACAGACAAATACATAAATTAAATAAAATGTTTTAAAGTTATCCAATCAAAACTGAAATTAAGCAGCCCTGGCAGCAGCCCTTTCTCATTTAAATGTATTCTACTTCCATGCGAGGTCTGAGCCAAGACGTTGACACAAGCAAGGTCAGGCAATATTAGAAGATACCAGGATCTCTGTAAGATAGGGATGAGGGGCTGGACAGATAGCTCAGCAGTTAAGAGTGCTTACTGCTTGTAAGCAGAAGCTGCTCGTTTGTCCTCCGACTGCCCAGACCCAAATAATCACACAGAAGCTATATTAATTACAACACAGTTTGGTCTATTAGTTCAGGCTTCTTATTAACTTTTTTTTTTATGTTGTCCTTTCTTTAAGATTTTATTTATATATTAAGTATACAGTGTTCTGCCAGAGGAGGGCACCAGATCCCATTATAAATGGTTGTGAGCCACCATGTGGTTGCTGGGAATTGAACTCAGGACCTCTGGAAGAGCAGCCAATGCTCTTAACCTCTGAGCCATCTCTCCAGTTCCTTAACTCTTACATCTTAACCCATTTCTACTAATTTATATTTTACGACAATTATATTTGTTACCTCTTGCTTCTTTGTTTTTTTTTTGTTTGTTTGTTTGTTTGTTTTTCGAGACAGGGTTTCTCTGTGGTTTTGGAGCCTCTCCTGGAACTAGCTCTTGTAGACCAGGCTGGTCTCAAACTCACAGAGATTCGCCTGCCTCTGCCTCCCGAGTGCTGGGATTAAAGACGTGCGCCACCACCGCCCGGCTTACCTCTTGCTTCTTGAGCTGCTACATAGCGTCTCTCTGACTCCACCTATTCTCTCTATCTCTGTTCAGATTTCCTGCCTGGCTTTGCTCTACTAAGCCATTGACTGAAACACCTTTATTTATCAACCAATAAAAGCAACACATGTATAGAAGAACATCCCACATCATCTCCCCTTATCTGTCTAAATAAAAAAGAAGGTTTTTACTTTAACATAGTAAAGTTACATATAGCAAAACAATTATCTAGCAAGAATTATAGTTACAATATTTAGTCCTTTTACATTTAGCAAATTAAGGAAAATACTGTCATCTATTCTATCTTTGTGAGTCTAAAGTTTTATATCTAACTTATCTAATGAACACTGCTTATTCATTTCCTGTCCACCTAGCCCCGAATAATCACATAGAAACTATATTAATTACAATACTGTTTGTAAATACAATATAAAATGTCTTAGGCATATTTCTAGTTAGCTCTTACATCTTAAATTAACCCATTTCTATCTATCTGTATCATAAAGCTGTGGCCTACTGGTAGGTGTCTTTCTCGTTCGGCAGCTACATGTTGCCTCTCTGACTCCGTCTAACTCTCTCTATATATCTCTGTTCAGATTTCCCACCTGGCTTTGCTCTGCTAAGCCATTGGCTGAAAGAACTTTATTTATCAACCAACAAAAGCAACATATATACAGAAGGACATCCCACATCAACTGCTCTTGCAGAGGACCTGGGTTCACGTCTCAGCATCTACAGAGCAGCTCACAACTATCTATACTTCCAGGTCCAGGGAATCTGACACCCTCTTTTGGCTTCTGGGGACTCCCCCTACATGCAAGTGTTAAACGTAAATCCACACAGGCACATATATACATACACATCAAAATAATAAGTTTTTAAAAGAATACCATAAGATTCCAAGTCTTATGTCAGCGCTATCCAGTGAAAAATAATGCACGCCACAATTAGAGTTTTACACTATTCTAGACACCTCATTAAAAATATTAAGAGCCGCTGGGCGGTGGTGGCGCACACCTTTAATCCCAGCACCTGGGAGGCAGAGGCAGGTGGATCTCTAAATTTATTCCAGGATAACCAGGGTAGCACAGAGAAATCCTGTCTTGCTGGGCAGTGGTGACACATGCCTTTAATTCCAGCACTCAGGTGGCAGAGGCAGGTGAATCTCAGTTTGAGGCCAACCTGCTCTACAGAGTGAGTTCCAATATAGGCTCCAAAGAGAAACCCTGCCTCGAAAAACCAAAGAAAAGGGGAAAAAAATCCTGTCTTAAGAAGAAAGAAAAAGAGGAAATCAGATACAATTGCACATGTACTTGATATATAATCTTATATTCTGCTGCTTTGGCTTGGCATTATTTTTGCAAGTTTAAGAATATTTTGAGCCGGGTGGTGGTGGCGCACGCATTTAATCTCAGCACTCGGGAGGCAGAGGCAGGCGGATCTCTGTGAGTTCGAGGCCAGCCTGGTCTACAATAGCTAGTTCTGGGACAGGCACCAAAGCTACAGAGAGACCCTGTCTGGAAAAACCAAAAGAAAAAAAAAAGAATATTTTGTACCTCACAAAAGGTACAAAATACATACATTTGCATAATATGTATAACCTCTCAGGTGCAAAATAATGTTTTGTTGGATATTATAGTTTGCCTACATTTTTGTCTCTGGAATTTATAATTTTCAGTGTCATTCTTAATATAATTTATGTATTAAAGCAGACAGTGTAGGGAGTTTTTAAAGGGATTTTTCTTTTTCTTTCTTTTTTTGGAGACAGGGTCTCATGTAGCACAAGCTAGCCTCAACTTTCCTATATAGTTGAGGCTAGCCTTAAACGAATTCTTCTGCTCTACTCCCAAGTGCTAAGAATTCAGGAGTATGTCGCCACACCTGCCTCTGTAGGTATTTTGTTTTTAAAGATTTAAAAACTTTTAATGGTGGGGGGGGGAGAGTATATGCATGTGTGTTGGTGCCTGTGGAGGCCAGAAGATGTTGACACCAAGAGAGCTGAAGCTACAGGTGGTTATGAGCATGGGGTATTGGGGACCGAACTCAGGTCCTCTATAAGAGGACCAAACACTCTTGTGTTGTTTTGTCTCTGAGACAGGCTATTGCAGTATAGCTCTAGCTACTCACTGTAGTGGTTTATCTATCACTTGTATTTTAATAAATAAATCTTGCCTGAAGGCCAGAGGCAAAGCTAAAGCCACTAGAGGTCAGGTAATGGTGACACATACCTTTAATCCCAGGATTTGGGAGACTGAGGCAGATGGATCTCTGTGAGTTCAAGGCTACTCTGGGCTACACAAGATCAATGCAGAAACAAATCCAGGTGGTGGTATCTCACACTTTCAATCCCAGTCCTAGGGAATTGTGCCTTTAACCCAGTCCTAGGGAATCGTGCCTTTAGTCCCAGTCCTAGGGAATCGTGCCTTTAGTCCCAGTCCTAGAGAGCCGTGCCTTTAGTCCCAGCACAAGGCTTAGTGCTTGGTTTACAGTGCCTTGATTGAGGTTAAGACTTTTCTCCTGGCTTTAGCTTTGCCTCTGGTCTTCAGGCAAAATACAAATAATATACCACTATAATTCACTCTGATACTCTCTGTGTAGTTCAGACTGGCCTGGAACTTATGATGTCCTCCTGCTTCAACTTCTCAAGTGCTAAGATTACAGATGTATATCACAATGTTGAGAAAATCATAACCTCAGGAGGCTGAGGGAGGAGGATCTCAAGTTTGAGGCCAGACTGAGTTACATAATTTAAAAAAAAAAAAAAGCTGGGCAGTGATGGCACACACCTTTAATCCTAGCACTTATGAGGCAGAGGCAGGTGGATCTCCATTTGAGGCCAGCCTGGTCTGGTCTGCAGAGTGAGTTTTTGGACAGCCAAAGCTGCACAGAGAAACCGTGTCTCGGAAAAACAAAATAAACTCCAAAGGATTTAGGGGAATATGGTTTGGGAAGCTCTTTCCTACTCAGGTCAGAATCCAATATAAGAAACAGTGGCAGTTAATACAATCATGGGCTTGCTGGAAAGTAGAATTAAAAGGTATTTAATGATGGGCGTGGTAGCACACACCTTTAATCCCAGTCCTTGGGGGGTAGAGGCAGGCTGATCTCTGTGAGATTAAGGCCAGCCTGGCATATATATTGAGCTTCAGACCAGCCAGAGTGAAGTAGTGAGACCGTGTCTCAAAACCACGCCATCACAACAGAAAGGTATTGCCTTGTTAAATTGGGTGCCAGCAAACCCTGCGAATTTTGAATTGGTTAGAATCAGTATTGGAGAACTTTCTTCAGAAGTGCCCATTTTTTTGTGATTTAACCCTGATGAATCCACAGCAAAAATCTGACTCTTCTTCCAGCTCCCAATCTCCTGAGGTAAGGAACCGCAAGAAGCGGGGACGGCAGTGGGGTGTAGTGCGTGGTGCTTCCGTCTGACTCTGGTTTGCTTATGGGTTTCTTTGCCCAACCCGCCCCCCCCCAACCATGGTAACATTTTTGGTTGTGTTTGTATAAGTTCACCGCTCAAACTTGTAGTTTGGTCTCTTCTACAAAAAAGTCCTCTTGCAGATTGTAGCACTACTGCTCATCACTCCTATAAACGCGTGGGATTTCTCCTAGAGTTTGGGAATCCTGCCTTGTCCAGGGCCAGCTCGCATGCAGGGTGAAAGGTGGCCCCTAAAAGTTGCAGTCAGCCAATAATCTCATAGCATGTGTACTCTGCTAAGAGTATCACCTCTTAGGGATACAAATAGAAACAGCACGTCGCCCCTTGTCTGCAGGCGCTCATCACCTAGTTAGGAAACAGCATAAAATCGTTAAGTGCACAGTGGCCAGGCCCACTGTCTCAAGACAGGAGGGGAAAGTTGGAAGGCATTCTCACTGAGGTGGCAAAATCGGAACCTCAGATACAATCATGGAACGACAAGGGTGGAGGGAGACCTTGCAAACTAGCTGAGTTCTGCTGTGGCTAAGGCCACTTTCAATAATTGACTTTTCAGCTGCCCAGGAAAAAGAGGGTGCTGTGACTGCCTAGACACTAAGGTTGAGGATCTAGACAGAAGATCTATTCAGAACAACGACACCGAACTCCCAATCTAGATCTGGGTGAGGATTAGTGAGGTTTGTAGTTTGTGTCAAGACAGCTCCTCACCCCTAAATACTTAAGGGACTGGCGCGTTACGTGACCCCAGTCCTACTCTCTGGCCGGTTTTTGTTTCGATTTTTGAGACTGGGTTGCAGGACTGACTGTCCTGGAACTCTCTGTGTAAACCAGGCTGGCCTTGAACTAACAGATTCGCCAGCCTCTGCTTTCTGAGTCCTGGGATTAAAGGTGTGCGCCACCCTGCCCGGCTCAGGAATTCAGTAGCTTTAAACCTCACAACCCTTTCAGGAGCAAGGTTCACCTGTCGCACAACGGGTGTCATCCCGTCGAATCTCACAAGCCAATCGGCATATGAGAATGGGCCTCTTCAGTGAGGCCTTTGGAAGATTGGTCATTTTTGCTCGCTAGTCTGGGGCCAATCGTGGAGCAGCCTCCATGTTGTCGGCCCGCCCATGGGCGGAGGAGGAGCGGAAAGTCGTCACAGTGCGGGCGTATTGTTACCTAAGGACTCGACAGGAGGTGGGGTGTGTTGATTGACAAGCTTATTTCACCTACCGGGATCCCAGAATTTGGCGCAGCGACCCGCCTTGGAGGTGGGGTCTTATTTGATTGTCAAGGAGAATTCCCCAATCGTAGTCGAGCTCGGGGTGACGGGCAGGCAGACTGACTAATGAATCCTCGGCGTGGCCGGCACAGTTCTCCAATCGCCGAGCAGCGGGCCCCAGTCTGAGCGGCGATGGCGGCGGCAGCGGCGGCGGCAGCAGCAGCGGGGGCTGCGGGCGGTCGGGGCTCCGGGCCGGGGCGGCGGCGCCATCTTGTGCCCGGGGCCGGTGGGGAGGCCGGGGAGGGGGACCCGGGGGGCGCAGGGGACTACGGGAACGGCCTGGAGTCTGAGGAGCTGGAGCCTGGAGAGCTGCTGCCAGAGCCCGAGCCCGAAGAGGAGCCGCCCCGGCCCCGTGCCCCCCCCGGAGCTCCGGGTCCTGGGCCCGGCTCGGGAGCCCCCGGCAGCCAGGAGGAGGAGGAAGAGCCGGGACTGGTCGAGGCCGACCCCGGGGACGGCGCCATTGAGGACCCGGTGAGGGAAGGAGGCCGAGCGAGCGGGCCGGGTCATGCGAGGCCCAGAGCTCGGGCGGGAGGGAGGCAGGCGGGGGGTGGGGTTGGGCGGGGAATAACGTGGCTGATGGCGGGCCGGGGCCGTTCGTGAGCGGGCGGATGGGGCCTCGTGGATACCTAGGGGGGTTCTAGAGAAGGTAGTTTGGCTTATATTTTTGTGCTGTTATTTTTTTTTTCCCCCTTAACTACGACTCTCGCACGAGGCGAGGGAAATGGCCGAGCATGGGTGGCTGTGGCCGGCCCAGACAAAATGTACGGCACAGCCCCTGCGTCTGCGGTTAACCTTCTGCATGCCCTGCTCACTCATTGTAGGAGCTAGAAGCGATCAAAGCTCGAGTCAGAGAGATGGAGGAAGAGGCTGAGAAGCTAAAGGAGCTACAAAACGAGGTAGAGAAGCAGATGAATATGAGTCCACCCCCAGGCAATGGTGAGTATATCGGCTCCTGCACATACAGTCCGGGTCTTTGGGTTGATTGTGGGCGGGGGGTGCCCGGCAGTATGGCCTTCGAAGCTCGAAACCTTGAAGCTGCTTGTCGGAGCAATTTTTCTGGGCCGGTGCTGTGGTCATAGTCCATTGTGTGTTCTGCTGACCTTTGTTAGACACAGGCTGTTTGATGGTGACACTCTTGTGCCTTTCTTTGTCTCATTTAATATGTGTTTCTCTTTGTTCTTCATCTGTCCGTACCCTTCTTGTGGAGATCGCCCGCTGGCGTTTGACCTTCAAGTCTAATGCTTTCAGTTAGAGACCCCTCGGTTAGGGCTTAGAAGATCCTGATAACTGGTAGAAATGGAAGACTCAGTCCATCCAGTTCTGTTCACGCTGAGGCATTTCAGCCAGAGCAGTTCAATAGAAACTCGGTTTGGGAAATATAAATTAGGATTTTTTTTTAAAGGGGATAGTTTCACTACACAATATGGTGGGCACTGTTCTAGGTAATGGGTATAGTAGAACAGCCTCAAGTCTTAGCCTCATGGTGGTGGGGGTATATATGTATTGATCCAACAGAAGTATGCTTGCTTAAAATACTTTCTATTTTTTCCAAGCTGGCCCAGTGATCATGTCTCTTGAGGAGAAGATGGAGGCTGATGCTCGTTCTATCTATGTTGGCAATGTATGTATTGAGGAAGAATCTGAATAGGGTTTGGGAAGCGTTCAATTTTTTTTCTTTTGTTTTTATTTTAGGTAGGGTTTGTTACATAGCCCAGACTGGCCATTGTTTCAAAGTGATTCTCCAGTCTCAACCTACTGAGTATTGACATTATAACAGTACATTGTTGTTTGGGTTTGGGGGGGGCGGGAGGTTCCCTATGTATCCCTGGATGACCTGGCACTAGCTGTGTAGTCCAGGCTGGCCTCAAATTCACAGAGATCTGCGTGTCTCTGCCCGGGATTAAAGGTGTGTGCCACTATACATGGTCTTATTTTGGGTTTTCTCAGTGTAGCCTTGGCTGGCCTGGAATTTGTGCTGTAGAGTGGGCTGGCCTGAAATTCAAAGATCTGCCTGCCTCTGCCTCTCAAGTGCTGGGATGAAAGGCATGCACTATCACCTGGCAGGAATACATTCTTATTTTAGGATGTTACATAATAATTTGAAAGGAATCTCTAGAATTGATTTGCAGTTTGGGACTTGGGGAAGGTTATGAGGAGACAGAGGTAATGAAATGGTAAGATTCTGGAGTTGGAGGAAAGGGGAACAATATTTGCTGTGCCGTGGACCCAGACTAAAGACGTCTAAGCAGGGTGCCTGTTCAGTTTTCCCAGTACTTGTAAAATGAGTGTTCCTTTCCTCAGGTGGACTATGGTGCAACAGCAGAAGAGCTGGAAGCTCACTTTCATGGCTGTGGTTCAGTCAACCGTGTCACTATACTCTGTGACAAATTCAGTGGCCATCCCAAAGGGTGAGTAGGGGAGTAAGTTGAGATCTTGTTAGCCAGGGTTTAAAATACAGACTGCTTTTCAGACCACCACCAGCCTCCAAGCTGGGAGTGGAAGCCAGGACCTCGAACATGCTGAAAGTATGTGCCCTGCTGCTGAGCTACCAGTGTGAACTCACATTAGTTTAATTTTTAATTTATTTTAATTTAAATTTAATTTTGAGATAAAGGTTATTCTGTGTAGCCCTGGCTATCAGCTCTATAGACCAGACTGACCTTAAACTCAGATCCACCTGCTTCTGCCTCTGCATTCTAAGTGCTAGGATTAAAGTCTTGAAGCACTGCTTCAAGCCAGACTTAAATTAACATTTAGTATTTTATAAGAAGTGTGTTTTACCTGCAAGTTTATAACAGTGGTTTTCTGTTAACTATCTTCAGAGTCCGGGTAATAAGGGGGGGGGGGCGGCGTTGTAAGCTAGAAGGGCCGCACCAGGTGTGGCTCTATGGAAATCTGGGCCTTGTTACTTTAATTTTTGTGCTGGAAATTGAACCCAGGGACTCGGGGTGTGTGCTGGTGAGTGCTCTTATCCGAGCTATCACACACGTTCACCCTTTTTTTACGCTTTTTCACCCAGGCTAGCCTTAAACTTGAAGTTCTACTGCCTCTGCCTACTGAGTAGCTGGGATTGCAAGCTGTGTTCACTGTGCCCAAAAGTAGTTGGAAATTTTTATAAGTATAGTACTTAAATAATTTAATTATTTTAAAATTTCAATTAACTATTTATAAGTTAGGTTTAACCTGTGAGTTACTTGTAAAATCCAATAAAATGACAAATGATTCTTTCCAGGTTTGCGTATATAGAGTTCTCAGACAAAGAGTCAGTGAGGACTTCCCTGGCCTTAGATGAGTCCCTGTTCAGAGGAAGACAGATCAAGGTAAGCACAGTAAGTGCCTTGGCTGTGGACTCTCTGCAGATTCTCTGCCTTTACTCCGTCTTTCTCTCTCACATCCTGTGCAGGTGATTCCCAAACGAACCAACAGACCAGGCATCAGCACAACAGACCGGGGTTTCCCGCGTGCCCGATACCGTGCCCGGACTACCAATTACAACAGCTCCCGATCTCGATTCTACAGTGGTTTTAACAGCAGGCCCCGGGGTCGAGTCTACAGGTCAGGATAGATGGGCTGCTCCTCTTTCCCCGCCTCCCATGAGCCCTTAGGCTTCATCCTCTCCTGATCTGAGGACCCTCGCTCCCTTGTCCTCTTTTTTTGGTTTCTGGGGACTTGGTCCTCCCACGCGTTCAGAGGGAGGAAGTAGCTGCAGGCCAATTCAGTTCTGTTTCCTTGAGCAGAAATTTGATGGGGACAGAGTTGTTCTGACATGTTCCTTCCTCCGCTTCCTTTCTTTGGGTATTGGTGGCAGTGAAAGTTTACACTAAGTTTGTAAGGCCTCCGGGTAGGGAGAGCACTGCTGGGACATTGTTACTTTTCCCAGAGTTAGGGGGGGTTAGATGTTGCTTCCTTGGAAGCATCCAGCTGCGGGCTGATTCCCCCACAGCTGTGTGGGAGGACTGAGGTTGTTCCAAGGTTAGCTGTCTGATGGGCCTAGTGGCACCATCTTGTGACTATGCTTGCCTTCTGTCCTTGCAGTAAGTTGTATGTTAAGATAAACCCTGCCTTTTCACCAGATAGGGTCTAAGCTGTGAAGGACTGGAGAGACAATGGATCTTTTTCTTGACCCTCAGTGTCTTACATGCACTTCCTTACCCGTTTCTGGAGGCCCCAGTTTGCCAGTTGTTTTCCTGGGAGCGAACACTCACTTTTAAGAGCTCCCTTTGGTACTGGGGCAGTTGCGGGCCCATGGGGAGGGTCTTGCACTGAGCTCTCTAGGAACCATGTTAACACCTAACTCTCCTTCTTTCTTCCAGGGGCCGGGCTAGAGCGACATCATGGTATTCCCCTTACTAAAAAAAGTGTGTATTAGGAGGAGAGAGAGGAAAAAAAGAGGAAAGAAGGAAAAAAAAAAGAATTAAAAAAAAAAAAGAAAAACAGAAGATGACCTTGATGGAAAAAAAAATATTTAAAAAAAAAAAAGATATACTGTGGAAGGGGGGAGAATCCCATAACTAACTGAGGAGGGACCTGCTCTGGGGAGTAGGGGAGGCCCAGGGAGTGGGGCAGGGGCTACATATTCCCTCTGGGGATTCGCCATGGACACATCTCAACTGTGCAAGCTGCTCCCTGTTTCCCTGCTCCCCTTCACCCTCTTTGGGCCTACTCAAGGGTAGGTGGGCACGGGTGGTAGGGCTTTTTTTTACCCAGGGCTCTGGAAGGACACCAATCTGTTCAGCTTGTTTCCTTCCCTCGTCTTCTCCCTGCCTTTTGCAGTCCCTGCCTGCCTGCTCCTGTCCTACCAGGTCTACGCCCACCCTGCCCTTCTTTCCTCGGGCTCCCTGCCCCTCCAGTTTGCCTGGTGATCTGTTTTGTTTCCTTTTGTGTTTCTTTTTCTGTTTTGAGTGTCTTTCTTTGCAGGTTTCTGTAGCCGGAAGATCTCGCTCCCAGTGGCTCCAGTGTAAATTCCCCTTACCCCTGGGGAAATGCACTACTTTGTTTTGGGGAGTTTTGGGGTGTTTTTGTTTTTCAGGTGTTTTTGTTTTGTTTTATTTTTTCTTTACCTTTTTCCCTTTTATTTGGAGGGAATGGGAGGAAGTGGGAACAGGGAGGTGGGAGGTGGATTTTGTTTATTTTTTTTAACTCATTTCCAGGGGATGGGATTTTTTTTAAATAATGTGTCATGAATAAATAAAGTTGTTTATGAAAAAATTTTTGGTACTTTGAGTGTAAATGCTGTTTACATGCTAGTTCTCAAGTCACAGATGGTTGTTGAGGGGGAAAGTATACTAGTGTTTTAGAGAGGTTGCCACTTGTAAATTAGGGTAGAAATTAGATTGCAACTAGCTATAATGTATTCAGTTGAGGGTGGTGGGTCTTCTGATCAGTAAAAAAATTAACAGTGTTGGTGGTTTTTGATATAAAGTCATGCAGCCCTGGCTGATGTGGAATTGCCCACCCGAGCTACAGAGATCTTAAAAGTTGTGTTCCTGAGAAAACCTGAGTACAAGTGACTCCGTGACCTATTTGTAAGTTTGTGTCTTTTACCTTGTGTGCTCTAATATGGATTCAAGAAATGCAAAGTAAGCAAGGACACAAAGATCTCTCCCTGCGCCTGGTTTCTCCTACACCTTTAGCCAGCACTCACAAGTCAAGATCTGAGTTAGGGGCCAGAGAGGGCTACAGTTTATATTGTAATGTTAGGCTGGAATCTTGGGTACTACATTAAAACACGTTACCAAGAAAGGGTTTTATGGCTTTTGCCTCACTTCTGTATCAGGCCAGAAGAGGGTGTTAGAATCCCAGGGGCTGGACAGGAGTGATTGTGAGTTCTGAGAATCCATCCTGGTGGCACACGCCTTTAATGAGAAACCTGCCTTAAAAAACAAAACCATGTGTATTCCTGAAGAGCAGTTAGGGCCCTTAACCACTGAGCTCTTTTGTTTGTTTGGCTTTACAAGACAGGGTTTTTCAGTAGCTATGGAGCCTGGCCTAGAACTTGCTCTGTAGACCAGGCTGGCCTTGAACTCAGATCCACCTGCCTCCAAGTGCTAGGATTAAAGGCGTGTCCCACCACCACCTGGCTGAGCTCTTATTCCAACCCAAGATGTATTTTAGTCTCTATCCATTCTACCAATACTAGTTCTGCTGATGTCTTGATCCTGCCTCTGACCAATATGCTCTTCAGAACTCAAATACATTCATGAACCCCTAATACCTCTATTTCTTGTTAAAACTCGTTAACCTATGTATTTTAGCATTTGGTCAGTATATGTGATGTCTGCAGAGGCTGGTTAACAGGAAGCAGTCTGAAGTTGAGTATTAGAAAAATGGAAACTTTGTAGTTTACCTGGGACCAACCCCAGCATTTAGGATGCTGAAACAAGAGGATGCTTCCATCTAGGCTAGCCTGGGCTAGAAAGTGTGACCCTACTTCTATTCTTGTTTCCTGGTATTCTTGTTAGTGAGGGAAGGCATGTGTCCCAGAGCACACATGGGACTCGAGAGGATGACGTTTTTTAAGTTCTCAGGATCATGCCCTTGTTGGGTTCCATGACTGGGGCTTTTAATCACTATTTGGTTTGGTCATCAAAAACAAGAATGTGATACCAGGCATAGTGGTACATGTCTTTAGTACCAGCACTTAGGCAGAGACAGGTATAGCTCGGAGTTCAAGGTCAGCCTGGTCTACAGAGTTCCAGGAGCTAAATAGTGAGACTGTCTCAAAGAAAGAAAGAAAAAAGGATTTGAAACTCTGAACTTGTACAAGTAAGTACTGGCCTGTTCTCACCTACCCACTAGGGGGCACTAAATGGTTAGTTCTGAAAGATCCCTGCAAATTGTTTTTAGACAAACTCTCACTATGTAGCTGTGGAAGGGCTGCCAACACATGAGAGACTAGAGTGGCCTGGAGCTCAAGAGACCTGCCTACGTCTACCGCCCATTGCTGTTTTAAGGCATGCTCACAGCACCAATTAGTTTTTGTGAACTGTTTCTTTTGAGATAATCTATGTAGCCCAGGCTGGCCTAGAACTCACAAATCCTCTTGCCTCTGTCTTCAAAGTGCTGGAATTCCAGATGTGCATCACCACATCTGGCAGGTGACTGGATTTTTGCCCCTCTTTGGTCTTCCAGGTTTTAAAGGCAGAAGCATGGGGAAAAGTTGACATTCTTGAACAAACACAGTTTTTGGTAGATTATTTCTGTCCATCAGTTATGGCTAACCAAAGAATAGGAGTAAGTCTATTATTGGAGTTCTGTTGTGGAAGCAAAGTATTTAAAGATTGGGAGGTTTTTGTTTTTGTCTCAACATGTAGCTCTGGCTCTCTTGGAGACTGTAGACCAGGCTGGCCTCAAACTCACAGATCCACCTGCCTCTGCTTCTCATGTGCTGGAACTAAAGGTGTGTCCCACCATGCCTGGGTGTACCTTTTTCTGATACCTGGTTGGAGAAGTTCTGTCTTGAAACGCCCTGGGTTTTCTTGGCTTGTCTTCTATCCCTCACAGACCCTCACTATAGACTAAATTCACAAAATCTGCTAGGCATAGTGCTCTATGACTTTAATCTCAGTATTCAGGAGGCAAAGGAACATGGATCTCTGAGTTCAAGACCAGCCTGGTGTACACAGTAAGTTCTAGGACTTATTTTAAAAAACAAAACAAAAAACCCTCACAAGTTTTCCACATTTTTTCTTCTCTAGGCTTATTGATAATCATTTATTCAAACATGTATTTATTGGGCATTTTCTAAACGTGGGTTCTACTGAAGGTGTTATTGTTCTGTAAAGGGATCTATTAAAGAATGATGTCTGTCATTTCTCTGTTTTGTATGCCACCAAAAAACTTCCATAAAATCCCTAAGTTTTTATTAAGATTTGTCTTAAATTTATTCATTGTGTGGGGCAGGGAGTCATCCATATGGTGGTTAGACAGCCTGCAGGACTAGCTTCTCTCCCTGCACTTGTAGACTCTAGGGATTGAGCTCACACTCAGGTGACTGCACTCGGGAGCAAACACTTTCCCCCAATGAGCCGAAACTGAGAAATCAATTTTTGTTGCTTACGTAACATACTCTGTTTATGATATTTGGTTCTAGCTGCTGGGTTAAAGGTGTGAACCACCACATCTGACTTTAGAACTAAACCTTTTTAACTCTTTATACATACACATGAGGGCTCTGGACAACTCTGTGCTGTGCTAGCTCTATATAGGGTGCACGGCTGGAATTCAAGTCACCAGGCCTGCGCAGCAAGCCACCTTTCACTCATCTTGCTGGCCCCAAAACAGTCATTTTTATACTGATTTTATATTCTGAAAATTCAGTCCTTTTTTCAAAATGAGTTCTCACTATGTATTCCTGACTGGCCTGGAACTTGCTGTGTAGACCAAGCTGACCTCAAACTCAGAGACCTGCCCGCCTCAGCCACCTGAGTACCAGGTTAGAAGGGTATTTTTGTCAAGGAGTTTTTCCCGTCTTTTTTTTATAATACTTTTTATGGTTTATTTAACTTTTTATTTTATGTGCATTGGTGTGAAGGTGTGAGATCCCCTAGAACCGGATCTTCAGACAGTTGTGAGCTGCCATGTGGGTGCTGGGAATTGAACCCAAGTCCTCTGGAAGAGCAGTCAGTGCTCTTAACCACGGAGCCATCTCTCCAGCCCCCTATCTTTCTTTAATAGAGTAGAACCTGCTATGATCTGAATGTTTGTAGCCCCAAATTTATATGACACCTATTCCCACTGTGAGGGTCTTTGAGAGCTGGGTAAGTCACAAGAGCTCTGCTTTTATAAAAATGCTTCGTGCCCTTCAAAAATACGACTGTGAGTTTCCTTTCTACCATGTGAGATGCAGTAAAATGCCTCTGCTCTATACACCAGACGGTCAACACCCCCGACTTACTCCCCAGCCCCCTTGGGAACTGAGCGGTAAGCCACGCGGTGTGCTTTGTTGTACGATAGTTGTTTCCCTTCTTTTATACTTGTCCGCATCTTCTGTACAGATTGCAATTATTAGTCTTAGGAGTTCTTAGTCAGTTCAAGGGAACAAGATGAGGAACATGGGCTCCTTTCAGACCTGAGGCCAAGCCAGACGTTGGTGGCTAGCTATTGTAAAACTTGGTTGCCTGGTGACCAGATGAGGTTGTCTTGAGAGGGCAAAAAGTGGATATTGTGTCATTTTAAATAGCTTTCTAAAAATAGTTTTAAAGAATGAGATATTGTGTGTGTTGGGAGACGGGTGTACCACGTGCACGTATGGAGATCAGAAGACCACTCATTAGAGCGGGTTCTTCTGACCCACATTGTGGGAACTTGAGTTGCCAGACCTAGCAGCGCGCATTTTCACAGGCCCATCTCATACAACTTTCTAACATTAGAAATGTGTCCTCTGTGTCCTCTGGTTTCCCTCTCAATAGTCCATTATGACTCTTAGTCATAAATCCAGCTAAAACAGAAAGCCCAAATTTCAACCAGTACAAACAGAATAGTCATTTCTCTTATTTGCCTGAAAACTATATATCCTTGAAGTTCTTGGGGGTTCCCAATGAATTTAGTATTAGAGAAATAGCCGGGTGGTGGCTCACACCTTTAACCCCAGCACTGGGAAGGCAGAGTCAGGCAGATCTCTGTGAATTTGAGGCCAGCCTGGTCTACAGAGTGAGTTCCTGGACAGCCAGGACTACACAGAGAAACCCTGTCTTGAAAAACCAAAACAACAACAAAAACTTAAAATAAGCAAAGTATTAGAGAAATACTTTCTCACATGACACTTACAGATATTTCCTGTCTTGAGTTGGATATGGTGGCTCACACCTCTAGTCCCAGCACTTGGGAGGCTGGGGCAGGAAGGTCACTATGAGTTCAGAGCCAGCTTGAATTACATAATTCCATGGCAGCGGGGCGAAAGTGATGAACCCTACATCAGAACCACACACCATTTCCAGCTGTTGTGCAGGAAGAAGATTGCAGGCGCTCCCTCTTCAAGATCCAGCTACTCCCCTGGCCAGCTCATGGAACTTTCAACAGGTGCCTCTCCGAGCTACAGTCTTGCAGCATCCTCAGAGAAAGTCAGTTTTTCCATAGGCTGAGAATTTAGGAAGGTCGTATGGTTGGAGAAGTTGACGTCAGTTGTTTGGGCTCTAGACACTGACCATTTCCACCAGTCTAGAAACTGGGGTGATCCCTCCTCCCTGTGTGACCTCATACCTTTCTCCTGTTCACTTTTACCTGCCTCCCCGACAGGAGCTGTGGTCGCTTTCTGGTTGGTTTTGTTTCGTTGGTTCTACAGAATGAGGCGTTTCATTGAAGTGTCCCTTAGCCAGGACATGGAAGACCTGTGAATCCTAGCACTCAGGAGGCTGAGGCTGGAGGATTGTGACTTTGAGGTTAGCCTGGGATACAAAAGGAGATCCTATATTTAAAAGAAAAAAAAAAAAAAAGGATAGGGAGGAGGAGACCCTCTACTCCAGTTCAAGCCATGGTTCAAATCATTTCACACACAGCAAAAGGCAACACCAGTCACTTGACTCCATGAACAAGAGGCAAGTAGAGGCGGCTGCCTGGCTCTGCCCCCGAATGGCAAGTCCCCTCAGTTTCTCTCAGTTCTCATTGTTCTGTAATGTGAAGGAGCAGGAATAAAAATGGCTCCTTCTCAAGGGACTGTGGGGAGTCACTGAGGATGCTCCTATGAGGTCTCCAGGAACACTTATTTGGAGCCCTGTAGCATGGCGTTATTGATAGCGTGCGGCCTTAGACATGAATCAGCAAAAGGGAAGGAGAAGGGAGCCCCAGTGATGCTGATGACCGACCTCTTTTCTGGAAGAGGAAGGACTTCCATTTTCCTAGGAAGTCCTCTCTCAGAACTACCCCAAGTTAAAGCCTACCCTTTCCAAACCCTAGGAATCTGCTTTACCTGTACAATAGGCTCGAGTTAGACGCACTGAGCAAGGAATCTGCCTCACCTCCTTCAAGAAGCAGTCTTCTAGCCAGGGCTACAAGTTCAAGGCTGGCCTGGACTGTATAAAATGATCCCATCTCTAAAGCAAAAAAGGCCCATGATCCTCCTAACCACAAACTTCTCTTCCTCTTTATTAATATTCCTAGTGTGGGTTTTTTGTTATGATTTTAGACAGTGCTTCATGTACCCCAGGGTAGCCTTGAACTCTGACTGTAACTGATGGTTTCCTTGAGCTTTTGATCCTCTTGCCTCCACCTCCTGGATGCTGAGACTACAGGCATATACTACATGCACACATGGTCAAAGTTCAGGTTTAGTGTAAAGCACTCTAACAACTGAGCTGGGGTCCCCTACTGCCACTTCCTAGGGAAGGCCAGAGACCCCTTTCCTCACCGCCAAGGGAAGTGTCCAAAGTTTAGCAGGAAAGGTGGCCAGAGTACAGTGATGGCCTCTAGTTCTTCCTTCCTTTTTTGTTTTGTGTGTGTGTGTGTGTATGTGTATGTGTGCAGGTTCTCACTCAGCTCTGGCTGGCCTGGAACTCACTATGTAGAGCAGGCCAGAGATCCTCCTCCTTCTGCCTCCCAACAGCTGGGATTAAGGGCGTGTACTCAACAGAATTCTAGCTGTCTGGGCTCTAACAGGGTCTAACTTTGGAACCTTGGATAAGTTATCAAGTCCTTGAGCACTAGTAAGAGAAACACTATGGTAGACAGCCATTGTTCATTTCTAAACAATATCCAGTCCTGTCCTAACTGCTCATTTTTCTTCTTCACAGCCCTTAGTATTAGGGGTGGAGGAGAATGCTACCTGAGCTAGCCAATCACATGCTTGCTAGAGAGAAACTTGCATGAGGCTTCCGGGAAGGATTTCTACTGGAGTTCAAGCAGAGGCCTGCCTGTGCTGTGTGTGTTCGCTTCTCCATCCTGTGAGCTCTCTCTTTAACCTGCTCCACAGCTCATAAACTCCTTTTTTACGTCAATTTAAAGAGATCATCTTATCTTTGTGCACATGTATGTTAGCGTTAAGTATACGCATGTGGGTGCTTTGGGGACCAGAAGACAGTGTTCGATTCCTGGAGCTGGAGTCCCAGGCAGCTGTGGACAGACATGTGTGGGTATGGGGACCAACTCCGGCCCTCTGGAAGGTCAGCAAGCACTCACAACCACCCTCCAGCCCTCAAGCTAATTTTTATTGCTCCCTAAATCCTTAATTGCTCCCCATACCGACCTTGAGGTTGTTGCAAGGATGGAATGAGACAGTGAGCAGCCCGGCACAGTGAGCGGCCCGGCATAGAGCTGCAGTGAGCGGCACAGTGAGCGGCACGGGCAGAGCTACAGTGAGCGGCATAGTGAGAAAGGCGAGGTTGTTACTGGCTTGTGTCACACCGAGAAAAGTCTTTCTCCGAGAGATAAAAGGACAACATAAGGGAGGGACGTCCAGGCTATCATATGCTCATTTACTCAAAATGTCTTTTATTGAAACAGAATGAAAGAGCGAGAAAGAGTGAGGTCTGGGAAGCTGTCTTTGGGCACAGGATGGAGCCCAGACCTAATGGTTATAGTGTGATGCTCTGCCCACCCCGTACTGATGCTTGCTGACAAAGAACATAAAGCAGCAGGGAGGAACTGGGGTTGGGGACCGGCCCTCTGAGCTCTCCTAGATGGCTGGAGTAAGGTGCCTTTGAGCCTTTTGTGGGGGGCGGCCTTGCCTTCCTGTCTACCTTGCTAGGGCCCTTTGTCACCTTTCTGTTCGGCCAGCCTCCCACCAGGGTGCTCAGAGGCTATTTAGAGGGCAGGGTTAGGAGTGGCCAGCAGCGGGACATGGTCACAGCGGTTAGGTGGTGGCTGCCTCAGCAGGGAAGGCCGACGGCACAGCTCCCCATCCCGGAGTACCTCTGGCAGAAGCTTGCGCTTGGTCTCGGGCAGCAGCATGATGCTGAGGATGCAGAGGAGGGCACAGGCCGCCAGTACCACATGCTGCAGGAAGGCTCCATGGCCCATGTGGAGCCGCTGAGCTGGACAGCTTAGCCCCCCGAGCGCCCCAAGTGCCATGATTAGGCCTAGGCCACGGCCCCTGAGAAACACGGAGAGGGCACTGAGCCGATAGCTGTGGGCCTCACCTTGGTTCTCCAACAGCTTCTCCTTTTCATCCTTCAGCCCTTTACCTCAGCCAAAGGCCTCAAGGTCTGGCTGGCCCTTTCCCCTCCCTGGGCAGTACCCCTTTCTCACCGCACAGTGGTTGGGATGACTTCAGCAGCAAGGAGGGTACTGAGGATGGCAGAAGCTTGGGAGGAGAAGAGTCCAAGGACAGAGAAGGTGGTGATGGCAGCGTCGTTCAGATCTGGAGGACCAAAAGGGATGGACGATATGAATGTAGGTAGGGAACACACACCTGGCCTAGTCTCTGACGTCATCCACTTGGCTCTCAAACTCTCTGGTCCCTGCTGTTTGGGTTCTGGGCATTCCGCTATGGAATGGAGGAACACAAGTTTACACAGCTGGACAGTGATCTGGGGAAGGTCTGAGTCTTGGAAGGCCTATGTCAGACGTAGTAGCTAAGTTATTCTGTTGGGGTTCCCTAACTGTAGGATTCCCACACTGCAGAGAAGAAAAGATACTCACAATCCCACAGGCCCAGCAGGACCAGGGAGGCAATGCCCGTGAGAGTCATTGAGAGAAGCAGGATGCCCCGGCGGCCGAAACGGTCCACGGTGACCCCCAGGAAGACACAGGCCAGGGCCGCTGTGCCACTGGCTAGCAGAGAACCCAGGTAGAAGTCTGACGGGCTCCCCCCTCCTCCTACAGGCTGGTAGCAGTGGCGAATGGCGTGGGCGATGAAGCTGCGCAACAGGGCAACAGGGCGGGGAAACAATGCAGGGCGTGAGTCCCTCTCCACAGCTTCATCCTCTGCCCCCGTTCAAGAGGCTTTTCCCACCCAACCAGCCCCTATCCCAGCTACTGGCCTGGCCCTCAGCTCAGACAGCCAGGCTCACTTGGTGAAGCCCAGGATAAGCAGATTCTTCCAGAGGTTGCGGTGGTTGAGGAGGGACGCGAAGGAAAAGGTGGATGTCGTAGGGAGAGGGCAGGTATTCTCCAGTTCTGCAGGAAGCAGACGGAAGTGATCAGAGACAGCTGAGCCCCGGGCTCTTCCGCGGTGAAGAGGCACAAGCACAGTCACACAGAAGTCATCGTGGTAGAGACCCCTTGCTTCTTACCCTGTAAGGCTTCCTGGGCCTCTTCTCCCAGCATCTGCCCATGGGGCCGGTTCCGCTCAGCCAGGATCCTCAGCACAGACTGGGCTTCCTCAATTTGTCGCTTCACTATCAGCCACCGTGCGGACTCCAGAAACAGACCAGGCCAGCTACGGGAAGGCGGTAGAGTATACTGTGAAGCCTTCTTCCTCTGGAACCAGGGATGGGACCCTCCCACCTCTGAGGAACTGGGCAGTTGGCAGGGATTAGGGACTGCACTGGAGGTAAAGATGGGAAGAAGCAGGCCGCAGGTGAAGGGTGATACTGACCCATAAAACAGGAAGAGGATGCAAGGAGCGGTGATCATTCGCTGTAGAAATCGCCAGTCCTTAGAGACAAGGGCCAGGCCCAGGAACAGGAAGTGCCCTCCCACCCCTACCAACTCCCCTGCCAGGGCCACCCGAAGCCTCTGGGTTGGGTCGCACAGCTCCAGGCCTGGAGATACAGCAGGGATGAAGGGAGGAGAGGTCAGGGAATAAGGAGGTGTGAGGGAGAAGAAAGAGGGAGGGATGGAGGAAAGGACAGAAAGCTAGGTCAGGCCGTCAACAGAGGCTGCAGCCGTCACCTCCCACAGACTAACCTCTGGGTGGCAAGGAGAAAGAGCCCGGACCCCGCTCCTTAAACCTGGCTGGACTTTAGATCAGAGTGACCGGGGCGCTCAGCATACCTAATTTACAGATCCTTTCCTATTTGTTCTATTTGACCTTCAATTCGACCTTTGTCCAAGGTCACATAGCTTCTTAGGATTTCCTTTAGGTGTGAGACAAGGTCTCACAATGTATCTCAGGCCACACTTGAACTCAACCTTTTCTCGATAGCCTCCCATGTACTGGAATCACACCTGCATGCGGCCGTATGTGGCCGATATTTCATTTTCAAAATCAGACTCTTCTCTGACAGAAGAAGGTCAGGTTGGGGCTTTAAAGATGATGGCAAGTGGGAGGACAGAGTGGGAAGAAGCAGGACCCTTGCCTGGACCAGGTCAGGCTTTCTGTCTCTCTCCCAAAGAGGTAGCTGCTGCCATGGCTCCTCTCCTCTCCTCTCCTCTCCTCTCCTCTCCTCTCCTCTCCTCTCCTCTCCTCTCCTCTCCTCTCCCCCCGCTTCTTCCCCGCTTCTCTCTCTCTCTCTCTCTCTCTCTCTCTCTCTCTCTCTCTCTCTCTCTCTCTCTCTCCTTGCTCCCTTTCCCTCCCTCTCCCTTTCCCTTCCATAACCCACTTAATAAATATCCAACCTCAAACTAAATAAACAAACAAACAAACAGATCAGAACAACAGCTGACATTTGGGAGCCAGGGGCAGTGGAAATGGCCTGCAATTGCAGAAAGGCAGACAGGAGACCCAAGGCGGAGCTCTCGGGCAGGGTGCCACTTACGCATCAGGTAGACACCAAGGTCAACACCAGCTAGCAGGAAGCCCAGGAGGAATCGAAGAACCATGATGCCAGTGGAAGAGCCTGCAGCAGCTCCTCCCACACCACATGGGCCCACAAGCCCCAAGGTCAGCAGCACAATTCCACGGCGGCCAAACCTACAAAGTAGGAAGGGTTTCTGGGTACTGGGTGGGCCCTAGCTGCCTACTTCAAAGCTGGTACGAGGATGAAGTTCAGGGAGCAAGAGCTGTATTGAAGCCAGGTGGCGGAGTGGGCACGGTAGCACTCGCCTTTAATCCCAGCACGTGGGAGGCAGAGGGAGGTGGATTTCTATGACTTTGAGGCCAGTCTTAGGAGTTCCAGGACAGTCAGGACTATCATGCAGACAGACCCTGTCTAAAATTGAAGAGAGAGAGGCAGACGGAGACAGAAAGAAAGAAAAGATGGAAGGGAGTTGGGATGGGGACTGCATACAAGATGTCTGACTACTGGGCAATGAGGTGCAGCTATGGTTTTATGGGGACAAATGACTCTTGGGGACAGGGCTATCAGTCAGAAATTAGGGCTTTGATCATGGATGTGAGATCAGCCCTGAGGGTGGAGAATGAGATTCTTTCTGCTTAGGAGGCTTGGGTCCTTCATCCTCATTGGTAGAGGTATTGATCAGAGGTAACAGATGGCGTCTTGCTCAGTCATCGATCTATGAAGTAGGAGCTCCTGGTCTGTGGGATAACCACTGGCCAACTGTACACGCAGAGAGCTATTTATTCATCAGTGATGATACAGATGTCGTCCCTTGGGGATGAGACCACTGCTGTTTCATAAAGTGGGGGCTTGGGTCTCATTGCACACATGGGTAGACAGTGGGAATGGGGACTGGTGAGGACACGGAGCTACTGATCCAGGGGACTGAGTCTGCTAATCCACAGGCTCAGAATACTTAACTTTTGGAGACTGGAGAATTGATCTCTAGAGACAGAATTGGGGGTCTTAGTGTAGGTGGGTGGGTGCCAATGGGACAAATAGATTAATCCATGAAAACAGACATGAAGGATAGGGAGATGAACTACTGGTGATGGTCACTGACCCCAAGCAAAGACAGAGTTACCGGCTGGGGATGAGTGATGGTCCTTGGTAGGGGGAAGGGCTGATACCTCAGAATACAGCAATCAATGTGATAGGTAAGGACTGCTTTTCATAAGGATGGGCTAATTTGATTAACGTGCCTCTGACTTTAGACTAAATTATCCACCATTGGGAAGGAGGCCATTATTCCATAGCATGTGAAAATTCTGCTACTGATCTTGAAGATTAGCTACTACCCTGGGTGTGGGATCATCGGTTCACAGGTATATGTGGTTATTAACCAGGGAGGATGGCTACTGGTTTTAAGGAACCTGACCACTAATGCATTTGAGCCATGAGTCACTTAGGCGGGACTGTAGATCCCAGGTCAATGGTCAGTGGTCCTGGCTTTCAGGAGACGAGATAGGATTTGGATCTACCCAGTTACTAGCTAGCCAGACGAACTGTCTGTCTTTGGAGAGGACTGACTCATGGAGATGTGGGTTTTGGTCCAAGAGGATCTGAAAGCTCTGGGCAGCCATGAAGATAGGACTATTGGTCTGTGAGGGTCTCTTGGAGTTGGTGGGTGGAAGGCATGGGAGTAGGAGTTACTTCAGAGAGTCTCTCCCAGAGATCACTAATGACCGCAGGGGATGGGATCATCTGTTTGTAAAGTCGATGGGAATGGTGCTATTGACATTTAGGAATTAAGTTTTAGGAATGTGGCCACTGACAGGGGCTAACAGTCGAGGTAGGCTATTAGCCAGTGGAGAGGAATCTGTCAATCCATAAAGATGGAAAGGAAGGCAGCTGGGATTGTAAGGGCAATGAAGGCATAGATGGAACATGGAATGTGGAGACAGGTTTTGGCTGAGGAAGTGACTTAACTCTGGAGATGAGGCCACTGACTTACGGATATGGATCTCCTGATTAGTGGGGTGGGGTAACAGGTCACGAATGTGAGGTCATTTCCTTGTGTGGAAGTGGGTATAGGTGTATTTCTTGGTGGGGGGTGAAACTGAGACAGACTGTTAGCCAGGAGTCCAGAGGAGACTGTCGAGTACAGCCAGTGGAACCATCCTTGTCCTCTTGCAGATCCAGCTGCTTGGGCTAGCTCTGCCAGCACCCCATCCGTTCTATCTGCCCGGCCCCCACAGAAGTCCTCACCTGTCCGCGGGGTAACCGAGGAACAGGTAGCCGGAGGCGAAGCCCAAGATGAAGAGGATCTGCTCCAGGATCACCTGCCAGCCCAGGTCACACACCAGATCCCACTGGGGATATGAGAGGGGTGCAGCCGCATCAGGCCGGGTCCTCGCTGCCCTGGCCTGCTCCCACTCCAGATCCCGCCCAGCTGCCTCACCTGGCCGATGGCATTGGTGGTGAGCACTGGTAGTCCGTTATAGTCCCAGTCCTTCAGGCAATGGTTGAAGTCCGGCGGAGCGAAGCCACTACACGAAGGGTCTGTACTGGTGACGACTCGGCTGGCGGCGCTCGCTGCTAGGGCCGCTCCGGCGACGCTGACGCCGCTGGCGTTGGGGGGCTGCTCCCAGCCCGAAGCGTTGGGGGGCAAGGCGCCATAGTGGCAGTGCAGCGGGGGCGCCAGCGTGAAGATGGGGTCTGAGGCCATGCCCAGCGCCACGAAGAGCACGGGTAGGCAGCACAGGCCGAGCTGCAGCTGCTGGCCGCCACCCAGCGCCCCCACCTGGGCGAGCAGGGCCTCGAAGCTGAGGGGGCCCGGGGGCGCGGCCAGCGACAGGCTGCTGCCCAGCGCGTCGCCCTCTCCCTCCCTCCGGCGCTCCCGCTCACCCTGCAGCTGCTCGGGGGGCACCGCATCTCCGAGGCTCCCGACCTGCTGCGGCGAGGGGTAGGGGGGAGAGAAGGTGAGGCAGGGGAGGCCGTGGGCACGCGGGGACATGGGTGGGAGGAGGGCGGGGAGAGGTCGGCCGAGTCCCCAGGGCGCTGACACTTACTCCATTGGCGTTGGGGGCGATCTCTACGGTGCTGTCGATTTTGCTGCCGCCCCCGCCATTGGGCTCGGGGGTCCCGGTGGCTACTCGGGGAGCCAGCTTGCCGACCGCAGGGGCCCTGTCGGCCGCGCCGGAAGAATGAACTGGTGTCTGGCCAGCTGTGTGCGCAGGGCTGGGACGCCGAGGGCCGCGAGACCCCGCTCTGCAGCTCTGCAGCCGCGGGCGCCTCCTCCGTCTCTACCGTCTCTGCGCTGCTTTCCCCTCCCCTTCCTCCAGACTCTCCTCCCCTTCCCACGTCAGCAGAACCTGGGTCCAGACTGTTCGTCAGAGATGAAGGGGGGCCAGGGCCCGCATGGAAGTAGGGACTGGGGGTCTCCGCTGTTTGTTCCTTGGGACTGCAGGCCATTGCGGTTTTAAAAGAAAATGTGAAGGATAGAAGAAAGCTGGGGAAAATACCAAGATTCCTCCTCATTCCAGTCTTCCTTGTCATTTATGCATCCACTCTCCACCCCTCCACATTAATTTCATCAATAAAATGTATTAAGTGCCTACTGTATCCCAGGCCGTATGTGAGAGCTGAAGGATTTGTAGGATGGACAAGATACCCTTGGAGGTGGTTTCTAGGGGAGGCAGATGTGGAATTCGGTAATTGCAGGATGGTTTATGCAGATGGAGGAATCGGTTGGCATTATGCGTCACTCTCTAGCTTCAGTTCTCTACTGGGAGGCAGGTCTCTGGGTTTCCCCACATCCAGCTGGGTTGAATCGCCACTTCCAGCCACATTTGGCACTATTGACCACCTCTTCTTCTAAACTTCCTCCTTTGACCGCCAAGTTTCACCTTCTCTGGGTTTATTTTCTCCACCGCAGGCACACGCGCCTCCTCTTCACCACTCGGTTTATGCCGTTCTTCCCATCTCACGCCATTGCCTCTGTGCTGTACGTGCTAGAGATCGCCCACCCAGCAGTGTACACCTGTTTCCTATTTCCACCTCTGCTCAGTGAAGCAACCTCTCGGTAACCATATAACCTTGAATGTCCCTTCGGGTCCTCAAGAAAGGTCATGCAACACCCTCTCCTGTAATCTGGGCATCTTCTATAATGCTCCCATCTCAGAGGGAATGGCGCCCTCATCATTTACCTATGGTCAGGTGTCCGGCATTTGCCCTTGAAATGCCTTCTTCACCTCACATCAAGTCCCTAACAAAATGCTGTTACTACCTCTATAGTTCTCTCCCTCGGGTGGGCTGCCGTACTCTTAGCTCCCAGCTGGTGTGAGGAGCCCACTTTGTTTCTCTCTGCACTTAAGGTGCAGATGGAATGATCTTTTTTTTTTTTAAAAAAAAAAAAGCAGGTATTTAAATGTTTTATCTATTAGTGTGTCAGTGTGTGATGTGTATGAGTAGGTGTGCATGCCGTGCTGCATACGGTGGAGGTCAGAGGATACCGGAGCCCTCCATCTTCACGGGTTCTGGAGAGTGACTGCCATGCTCGCATGCTGGACCACCTTGCCAGGCCCCCAGATGGAGGTCAACTACATCTCTGCCTGCTCACCGGCTTTCAATGACTTCTCTCACCAAGGAAAATAGTCTAGACAATGCATACCTGGGCCTCCTGCCTGGTCACGTGCTCTCTGCAGTGGCATCCCACCTCTCCCCCCCACCTCCCCTGCATTCTAACCACCTGGCTGACCTCTGTTTGCCCAACATCGTGGGGCTTTTGGCACAGGCTGGTTCCTATGCCCAAGGGCTTCTTCCACATTCCCTTAGTCTTTGGCTGTCGGTTCAAGTCTCTTTGCCTCAAAGACATCTCTCCTAAACCCCAGACTTGCTATGCGAACTGCTGTTGACGGACTCGCTGCATCCACACCGCTAGGGAGATTGCTAAACATGCACAACCGTGGCATCATCCAGACCCTTGAGCCGTAATTTTCAACTGGATACCCAGGCATATGGATATTAAAATTAGGCCTGTATTCCTTGAAGAGATGTAACGCTTGACAGACTATTCCACCAGCCACTCCAGAGGTCGAGTATCCAGAAAGGGGTAGTCTCAGTGACCTTATGACTATCTCCTCTGAACCACCCTGGAAGAAGACTAAGCCACAGGATGGTTGATCCATTACTTCCTCTGCTCAGAAATTCTCCAGGTACAGGAAAGGCATCTCTAATATAAGTGCCCTCAGTCCATCTCCCCTTAGTGTCTCAGAATTACTGGGCTTCTTATGGCCTGAAATCCTGGGGCTAGTTGGTCTCCAGCCTTCTATCTTGGGACAATAACCCCCCCCCCTTTTTTAAGACATGGTCTCACAATGTGAACCAGGTACAAAAATCCACCTGTTTCTGTTTCCCAGGTGCTGGGAATAAAGATGTGTGATAGCCCAGCTTAACAATTCTTTAGTTTTATGCTTTTTTTCCCCAAAGTCCTGTAAGGTCATTTTGATCACCCTCATACTAAAGCTAAAGGCAAGTCTCAAAAGAGGGGCGAGCCACCCACAGACACACAAGTACATGACACATCTAAGATTTGAACTGAAGACAGACCCCCTCTTCTGAGTTCACGGTCCTTTCTGGAAGGCATATCTGGGAGATGGGAATGACCTTCAATGTATAGGGGTGAATTTGTTGGCTCCTATATTTGAAAATGTTTTCCTTCAAGTAGGATGAGAAAGGTGCTCAAAATCGAAGAGGCAAATGCACAAGGGTGCCAAGATCCAAAGAGTATGTTTAAAACTCGAGGTGCCCCGACAGTCACTGAGCCAGGTTCCTGGGAAAGGTTAACCAAAGTGATGACAGCTGACTTCTCTTGTGGTTAATGGCTGGAGTCAATGTCATTTGAGCCACGCGCCCTGATCTCATCAAACTTCTAAGACTTCTGCTACATTATCTGCGGTCTCGAATAGTCTTAAGTGGTGAAGCCTGGGGAAAGTGGAGGGGACGGACTCTCCTAAAGTCACCTGAGGAAGCCAGGTCATCCAACAGCTGTTTTTCAGTTGGTTAGCATTGGCCTGTGGAGGTAAACTGAGGTTTCCTTTCCCTTTGGGGTGCTCTTTAAAGAGGGGCCTTTTGGGACTGTTGTGGCTACATTCTCCACATCTGCACCTCTTTAATGATGTCATCTGACAGCGAAGTCTGGAAGCACTAGCACTAAGACCCTTCTTAGTTCCTCCATTCTGGGTTGGCTCAGGCATGCCCTCCCAATCTTTCTGGTCAAGATCTCCTTCCTCAGCTGCTCCCGTCACCTGGTTTCTCCTATCACCTGTTTAGTTCCATCACCAGTCACTTCTTTGAGACAGTCTCACAATGTAGACTAGGCTGGCCTAGCTCACAGATCCAGGTCCACCTGCGTCTGCCTCCCAAGTGCTAGGATTTAGGTATGCATCCTGGCTTTTTAAAAATGCACTCACAGAGCCAGGCGGTGGTGGCGCACGCCTTTAATCCCAGCACTCAGGAGGCAGAGGCAGGCGGATCTCTGTGAGTTCGAGGCCAGCCTGGTCTACAAGAGCTAGTTCCAAGACAGGAACCAAAAGCTACAGAGAAACCCTGTCTCGAAAAAAAAATGCACTCATAGTAATAACTTGATGTCTACTCCAGTTTTGTTGGCGTAGTACATTCACTGTGTACTTGTAGAACTTTGTCTGGCCCATTGCAGGAGCTGAGGACTAGTCTACCAGATAGATTTTTTTTTTTTTTTCGAGACAGGATTTCTCTGTGGGTTTGGAGCCTGTCCTGGAACTAGCTCTTGTAGACCAGGCTGGTCTCGAACTCACAGAGATCCACCTGCCTCTGCCTCCCAAGTGCTGGGATTAAAGGCGTGCGCCACCACCGCCCGGCTACCAGATAGATTTTTAAAGGAATAAAATTACCCCTCACACGGTGTGTCCCTCAGGAATGGGGAGGGATGCTATGTCTTCCCCCTCAGGCTCTCAAGAAGCAGAGTCAGGGAACCAGACGGCAGGGTTTATTTAACCATGGCCAGCTTGCCTGACCTGTGAGGGGCAGAGCCCTCTAGTAGTTTCCCAGACTACTACATTTGGGCAATTACTGCCTGCCCCACTCTCAGAAGAGCGTGAGGTGCTGGTCATTCTCAGTCAAGAAACAGGAGAGAGGCTCTGTGTAGCCCCACGTCTCAGTCACCAGACTTTGCGTGTTCCAAACCCCCAAGGCAGAAGGCAGTACAGCAACCTCCACCCCAGCCTGATGAGGAAAATCCAGTTCCCTCCCACCCCCAGAGGGCCTGATGCCTGCCTGGACAAAGCAAGAAATATTAAATATAAATAATTTATACAAAATGGCTCATACAAAAAGCAGTAGGTACAGGGAAAGAGATGCCTTGGTGAGTGGCTAAGATGACCCAAAGAGATGAAAAGGGGAAGAACCCTCTCCTTCCCTCGACAGAGCCCTCTCGCCACCCTCATGGAGCAGGGCTCTGGCAGGCAGGGGAAGCTAAGGCTGCAGGAACAGGCCCTCAAGGGAGCAGGCCAGCGAGCAAGGTGGTGAAGCGCAGGGCCTGCCCTGCAAGCTCTGCTACACACCGTGCCATCTCTTGGACTGCGGTACCAGATGGGTAGCCCAAGGCAGCCCCTTTGACAGCAAGCACAGTAGCCCTCAGAGTCTGGCCTAGCATTGTACCAGCAGCCCCGACCTGTGCTCGGAGAGGTGCAGAGGCTGCCAGCCGGCCTAGGGTGTCCCCAACAAATACCAGGCGGTGAGCAGCCACCACCACTCGCTTGCCATGGGGCACGAAGAGACACGGCGGCTGGTTGGCCTGGGTACTGGACATGAGAGCGGCCACAGCAGCCTGTAGAGCTGAGTAGTGGCTCTGGCACTGCCCTGCGTAGAAGTGCAGAAGCTGTAGGTCTCCGGTGGACAGGACCAGCGGCTCCTCTGGCGGCAGGACTTCCTGTGGAGAAGAGGAGGGTCAATGAGGACGAAGCCATCAAGGCCACTGCTGCTCTTGCTTGTTTCCCTCACTCCCTCTGTTCTTCAATGAGTGCAATCCCTTCAGCTTTTCTCACCATAGAGAATTTAGATTTTCAGACACAGCAGTCAAGGGCTCAGAGCTGACAGAAAGATCTGGACTCAAATAGTGTCCGGCAACTTCAGAGAAGTCTCCGAACTTCCTTGGTTCCTTATCTCAGAGTAGCCTAGAGCTGGGGATGGGGTTTGTCCTCGACTTTCCTAGTACGTGTAAGGCTTGACCTTGGTTCCCAGTATCATACCGTCCAACATAAACAGAACACAAGCCATGCTTTACATATATTTAAACAGTCAGAGCATCCACGTCTATCAGTTGACTTATGTTCATACCGACTCTGCAAAACCAGGTCTGAGATGAGCATAGTCACTTACATCTGTCACTCTAGTAGTTGGGGCACTGGGACAGGAAGCTTGCTGTGAGTGAGGTCAAAAGACAACTTCTGAGAGTCTGTTCTCTCGTTCCACCATGTGGGTCCTTAGATCCAACCCAGGTCACTGGACTTGGAGTCAGCACCTTTACCCACTGAACCACCACACGGGACTCTGTTATACATTACACTGTAATTCAGACTAGCCATATTCCAAGTGCGCAGAAGCCACACAGGTAACTATCAGATGGTGCAGGTCTAGCCTGTATTCGGGCTACGGTGAACACTGAGACAGAATGCTGAACTGGCTTCTCACAGTTAACTGCGCACAGTGTTAAGCGTCACACGAGCATCACCGCGACCACGATGGCACATGCGGTCATCCTAGCACAGGAGCCCCACACGAGCATCACCGCGACCGCGATGGCACATGCGATCATCCTAGCACGGGAGCCCCACACGAGCATCACAGCGACCACAATGGCACATGCGGTCATCGTAGCATGGGAGCCGGCACTCAGGAAACACCTGATGGACGGGGGCTACAAAAGGCCATCCTTCTGGTCTTTGGCTAAGATCAGGTATTAACAGGGTTGAGGAAACTGCCTCACTTTCAAGGTCCAGATATGGAAAATGCTACAGATCCCAGTTACTCAGCGGTGGAGCCTGGCTTAGAAGCCAGTCTCTTAGGAGCCCAGGAATTCACTCCAGGAGGGAGGGCACCTGGCCAGCTTTGCTCCATCGCCCGGACATTCTTTCTGCTCTCCCAGCTCCCCGACTTCTCTCCAACACATTCTTTCCTCTTCTCCCAGATTCTTAATAAACTCTTCCATGTCCTAGCACCTTCTGTGAACTAACTCCTCTTTGTTCTGACCCCATTTCCCACATACTCAGCCTGGCCCCACCTATCTCATGGACAGTTTGGTTAGGAATACCTATTCCCTTAAGTTCCAGTCCATCTTGTCTGGCACACCTCTCCAGTTTACCTGCTGTTCTGGCAGCCCTCGCTCCGGCAATTCAGGATCGGCTGGGAAAGCTTTATCCAGGGGTCTGGAACTCTGCGCTTTATCCACACCCTGCAGGGGGATCATGTGTCAGTCAGAGGTCGTGAAGGGAGCAAACTGCAGGCCTCCATGGCCTCTGGGCCCCTTCCTCGTCCCTTTCTTTCAGGGAAGGATTCCTAGCATGGAAGCTGGCAGTCCTTGCGCTGACAGCTGTTTAGTTTTGTGCTGGGATTAATGCAGTGCTCACTCAAGCTACAGTCTCAGGCTAGAGGCCAGGAGAGAGGGACAGGGCTAGGGAGACCCTTCTGGCGTGGCAGTCCGGGCCCTCACCTTCAGGTGCACATAATCATAGTCCTCGGCCGTCGGGATGCCTTCGTATTCATTGTGAGGGGCCGCTGAGCCGTCATCCACCTCCCTGCACTCCTGATCCCCGTAACCAGGCAGGCAGGGTGGGGGAGGGGGGAGAGGCCTGTCCTGGATACTGCCCTTTCGGCCTGGGGCAGGAGAGGGTGCTGGGGAAGGGGTGGGAGCCTCAGAGACAGGCAGGGCAGGCAGAGGGCGGCGGGACAGGCTCTCGGTGGAGGGTAGCCTGGGCCTGTGCTGGGGTGGAGGGCTTTTGGTCAGAAGCTGGGCCACAGTGTCCAGGTCAGTGGAGGAAGAAGCTCCGGGTGACTCTGGAGATGGTGACTCTGGTCCCAGCAGAGGCACATCATAGATGTCTTCATCTGGGTCCCTGCTTTCCCCATTTGCCAGTAGTTCCTCGGGGGCTTCATACAGGTTGAGGAGAGCTGACGCCCGTTTCAGGTTTGATGGGGCAGCGTAGAGGGGAGGCCCTGGTTCCCGGCCCCCTTCCCACTCCAGATCCGGCTCCAGCTCAGCAGATGGCTTCAAGGCCAGGGGCACATCGTAGGGAGCTTCATCCTCTCCAGGGGACTGTGGGTCAGCTGGAGCCAGAGGGCAGGAAAAGGAAGCTGGGGAGTCATATGGACAGCTGGAGGGAGCCCGGATGATGTTAGGAGGCACATCGTAGACCTGGAGGGAGGGATCAGTGTTAGCCGTCAGCTCAGCAGTAGACCACCCTTGAGAATTAATTCTGGCCCTCCCCCAACACAGAGTTCTCACCTCTAACGCATCTCTGGGGGCAGTTAGCTGTGTCCCATTGACTCTGGGAACCTTGTAGATGGAGTCGGGGGAGGGTGAGCAGGATCTAGCAGGAGGTCCTGAGGCAGGGCAAGGTCGAGCTGGTGGTGGTACCACGTACACCTAGGGGATGAAGAGGCGGGCGTGTCAGGAGTAGAAGTCACCGGCACAAGTACATATACCTTCAGGAGCTTATAGAGCGTGTAGCCTCCTCCCTCCATCCTCCCTGTGTCGAGCTTAGAAAGAGAAGGCAGACAGACACCAGACAGGTCCCGGATGCCAGACCTCAGGCCCTGGATGGGGCAAAGACTGCCTGGGGTGATGCGAGGCTCCAGTTCTTACCTCCTGCTCTTCACTGCCACGCTCTGGGGTGGGAGATGCTGGGGCGAGGCCAGGCTTGGGTGCTGGGCCAGCAGGAAGGAGCTTCACTCTGTTCGCAGGCACGATACCCTGCTGGCCATGCAGAGAGCAAAGGCACCAGCCGTCCAGGCCGCCGGCACCCTCCCTCTGCAGTACCCGTAGAACATCTCCTCTGCGGAATGACAGCTCCTGGGGGGACTCGGCAGTGTTGTCGTAGAGCGCCCGAGCAAGCTGGGCCTGGAGGGAGGTTGGGAGAGAAGAGCTCTCACACACGTGCATGAGGCCGTATAGACCAGACCAGCCTCCATGCCATTCAAGGTGACTCAGCTGCTCCTGACTAGGCTCTGCCTTGTCATCGTCACAAAGGACCAGCTTCTATTCCTCCACATGCTTTGACCTAGCGCCTTCCCATCTTAGTGCCTTTGCACTTATATTTCCTCTACTCCAAGCACTCTTCCCTGACTATCTGACTGATCTTTTCACAGTCTTCCGTTCTGAGAAAATGTTTCCTCAGAGAGGCCTTATCGTTACTTGGCATCCTGTCACAATCTGCACCTGTATCCACCCACTATTTCCTTCAGACACTTTCTATTACTTAGATGTTGTTATTATTGAGTTCTGCCATTACACTGTAGGCCCTGTAAGAACAGGGGCTACTATATCCCATAAGCCCCACCGAAGAGTCCCACTCAGAACTTGTCCCCAACACACATTTGCTAGGTCAGCCTCTTCAGAGCACATGAAGAGGTCTCGCTAGGGTCTCTCCTGCTCCTTCTGTCCCCCAGTGACTACTCCACCAAGTAAAATGTCAGATGAAACAAATACAGAGACTCATCTTTCTGAGGGAGCCTGAAAGAAGCCTCATTTAGATGGAGCGTTGAGACATACTTGAAAAACAGAAATTATTGCTTTTCCTAGCCTGGACAAATACAGTTCCACCACAAGAGGCTGGAGAAACACGAGGGTGTCTATTTCCAGGCCTGGTCTGGGGGAACCTAAGCTTTTCCCATGGAGGGCCGTGAGCTCAGGTACCAAGTCACAAACTCAAAAGTGTCAGGGACTAAGTCTTGACACTAAATCTAACTCTCAGAATCTCCCTGATAGAAGGAAAACTGGGGCACAGGTTTAGACTTGGTCCACGGTGTATGGCTGATGCAGCCGGCAGAGCCTGTGCTGGCTGTCTCTCAAGGGTGCCCTCTACTGCATCTGTAGTCTGTGTGTATGTGTGCCGTAATGCGCATGTGGGGGTCAGAGGACAGCGTGCAGGAGCTGGTTCTCTCCTTCCCGTGTGCATTCTGAAGATCGAACTTGTGTCATGGGACTTGGCAGCCAGTGCCTTTACTGCTAAGCCATCTCACCAGCCTTTCTGTTTTTCTTTTAAAGTTATTATTATTATTATTAGCACAGCAGTAGAGAGGGAGAGGGACTCCAAGGTGACGAATATATGTCTATAGGCTCTATACACAATCTATAGGCTCTATACACAATCTCTCTCAGTTCTAGCTCCTCTTAGGGCTCTTGTCCCACAGGTCCTTTAGTAGAACCAAGCTTATTCCACCCAGAATATCACGGCACATTCAGCCTCAGTTGTGAACGCCAAATGACTGCCGGTATGATCCCCGGCAATTGTGGCTCACCCGGAGATGTCGGAGAACAGCCAGGTAGACACTGCTAGTCGGGTAGCCACGTGAACCCTCTAATTCAGTTAAAAGTCTCTAGTCAGGGGCTGAAGGGATGGTCAGTGATTAAAAGTGGACACTAATCTTCCAGAGGAAGCCACACTGCCTAACTCAGAACTGCATGTACGTCTAGTTCCAGGGCGTCCAATGCCTCTGTCTCTGTGGGCACCTGCACTCATGTCTACATATCCACACACAGATACACACATATACATAATTAAAATAATTAAGTAGGAAGTATTTAGTTAAACCAAGTCTGGTGATAGGGACCTATAGTCTCAGCTACTTCAGAGGCTGAAGCAGTCCTCTGGTTGAAAGTTTGAGGCCAGCCTGGGTAACTTTGTAAGATTCTATCTCAAAATGAAATGAAAAGAAGGCTGGAGGGCTGGGGATGTCACGCAGTGGGTGGAGAGGTTCCTGTAGCAAACACAAAGTCCTGGAGTCTATCTTTAGCTACTGGGGCTATGGTGGCACACACCAGTCATCCCTGCACTTGGGAGGTGGAGGCAGGAGGATCAGGAGGGTTAAGGCCAATCTGAGCTACATAATACTTTGCCTCAAAACAAACAAAAAACTCAAGAAAACCAACAAACCAACCAACCAAATCACTGAGTATCTGAGTGTGTAGCTAGGCGAGAGAACACACTTCGCTAGAATGTTTGTAACTTTAGGTTCAATCGCTAACACTACACGCACGCACACACACACTATACCATCAAGCAAACAAGCAAATCTCCATCTGCAGCAGGATGCTGCCGGACCGTAGAGGAAAAGGATGCTCTGCTCACTCACAGACGTGCTGGTCCTCTGGGATCCTGTTCTGTGCTAGAAGGCAAGTGGCCCAGTCCTTTCGCTCCTGTCTGTGACCTCCAAACAACCACCTACCCTTCCTCCCTTCCTTCCTTCTTTCCTTCCTTCCTTCCTCAAGGTGCTGGGGTCAAACTCAGGTCCTTTTGCATGCTAAGCAAATGCTCTACCACTAAGCTACGGGCCTGGTCCTCACCACTATTTCTGATTATACTTTGGCTTCTAAAGGATATAGTCTACAAAAAGAAAACACGCCAGGCAGTGTTGGCACATGCCTTTAATCCCAGCACTCGGGAGGCAGAGGCAGATGGATCTCTGTGAGTTTGAGGCCAGCCTGGTCTACAGGGCTAGTTCCAGGACAGGCCCCAAAGCTACAGAGAAACCCTGTCTTGATAAACCAAAAAAAAAAAAAAGAAGAAGAAAAGAAAAAAGAAAGAAAACACACTAAACAGATAACACAGAGTGCTGCTTGGCTCTGTGTTCTCCCTCCCTTTCATGTGTGTACATGCATGTGGAGGCCAGAGGCTGACGGTGGGCATCCACTTTATTTCTTTGAGAGCGTTCGAATATGGAGCTCACTGATTCGGCTGCGCTAGCTGTTCAACAAGTCTCTGGGATCCTCTTTGCCTCCCCAGTGCCTGGAGTACAGGTAGGCACCCCTACACATGGCTTTTTGTGTGGATGCTAGGGATCACGCCCAGGTCCCCAGCTGGTGCAGAAATCACTTTCCCAACTGAGCCATGTCCCCAGACCCTCCACCTTTCCTTCTAATTGCAAACTGGAAATTAGTACTTTGGATCTAGCCAGAGATGAAAGACAAAGCTCTAAGTGCAAGTGGACTCGGGTTGAGCCCCTTTCTTGCTCGGATGCCTTCAAGTGGCTTTAAACATCACGGTACTGTAGTTCCATCCTTTGTAGAATTTCTATCTATTGCCAAATGCCTATTTTTGCATGGTAACATGTCCTCCTAAAGTTGAGAGCTGCACGGAACAACGCATCAAAAGATCCACCATGGCAAAGTTTAGCACAGGGCCAGGTGTGTAAATTATAAATATCACTATTGTTATGCGCCTGTGAGTTTCCTTAGCATAAATGCCCCTCCCCCATATACCTTCTGGACTTCAAAGGTGGCAGTGACTCCAGGATCCCTGCAGCAGCTCTGGCACTCCCAGAGGCACCCTGCCACCAGAGGACTAAAAGATTTTGTCTAAGGATTGGAGACTGGAGCCAGGGTGCCCTGCGGCTCCAGGCTTTGCTTTCCCTCCATAGTTTCTCTTCCCGCAGGGAAGCAGGTGGCAGCTGGCCTTCCCTGGGAATGCCCAGCAAGGGCTGGAGAGGTGTCAGGAGGAATCGATTTGCTTGGATTTGTTCTACAGCCTCCAAGGCAGAGCAGAGGTGGGGCTGTATAGCTCCTCCCTGTATTAGGTTTGAATTCTGTCCAATGGGGCCCTTGCTTTGCAGTTTGCCTGAACCCAGGCCAGAGTTGCCGAGAGAATGATGGATAATGGGTGTGATCACCCTACTCTGTCTCCTCCTAAGGGCCTAGCCGACTTATTCCGGGTGGAGGGGTGCCACTGCATTTTCTGGTAGGTCTCCTCCCACAATCCCAACAGGCCAACAGTTCCTTTACTTTGTCCCCGGTTACCAGAAAGTGGTCCGAGGCAGGCTGATGTCCTCTCCCCTCCGCTATTATTTCCCCTGCCTCACTCCATGTTTTCCAACCCCCTAGAGCTGGACTTCCTTGGCCGTCCATTTTCCGTGGGCTGCCTGGTCTTTGCCAGAAAACTCCTTTTACTTACCTCCCTGCCAACCACCAAGGGCCATCTGTTCCCACCCAGAAAAGAGCAGATAGGGCTGGGGTTACACCCCCTCTCCTCTGTCTAGCCACAGCTACTGTAAAGAAAGAGAAGAGGGAGAGGGGAGGAGGGGCCAGCCCAGAACTAGAAGGCAGCACAGGGAGGGAGAGGGAGAAAGAAAACAAAAGAGAGAGGACACAGCTTTTGGGAGAAGAAATCACAAAGAATGAGTAGAAATAAAGGCGACTGTGCCATAGAGTAATATGGAGATCTCTGCCTGGCGGACTCACCGACGTGGCAATGGCCATGGCTCTGGCCTCCAACGTTGCCTGCTTCAGACCAGGCTCAGTTTCACTGACTTCAGCGACGGCTGCCCCTCACCATGGTTCCCGGCCTCCAAGCCAGAAGGTCACCCCCAAGCTGTGTCGCTTGAGGAGTTGCCTCCCCCAAAGTTGGGAGGAAGAGAAAGAAAACCCACAAAACTTTCCAAAAGGGAGGCAGCTTGGCCAGGCAGGAGGAATGGGGCGGGCCTGGGCGTCGCTACGGGACCTCATCCAAGGGGCGCGCTCTAAACTGTCCCCAGGGTCTCCCGGGGGGCACTAGGCCCCCACGGCTGTGGCCTTAGGCTGCAGACGCCTCTTGGACACACATGGGTCCAAAGCTCACGTCCCAGGCCGGCGAAGCAAGGAGGCAGGAGCTGCTGCTGCTGCTGCTTTCGACGCCTCTCCAGGCAGCTCAGGCTAGCCCCGAGGGCTGGGAGAAGCTGCCCGAGTGGTTGGGCTGGACGAACGACTCCTGGGGCCAACCCTCCCCCAGCCGCAGAGCGGTGCTCCCAGGACTGTGGTCTCTGCTGCCGGGGCACTGCGGCGGGACCCGCGGGGAAGGAGGAGGAGCGAGAACTGAACTGCGAGGCTCCCAGTGGCTCAAGTCAGCGCAAAGGCAGGCCGCAGCCGAAGGCCTGAGAGCGCGTGGCGGTGCAGCTGGGCTTTCTGCCCAGGCCCGCGCCGAGGCGGCTCTCTCGGCCACACTCGTTCTCAGCGCGGCTGGGGTTTTCGAGGCGGCCGCCAGCCACTTCTGGGTCTCGGAACCCAAGGGCGCGCGCCACCCTTTGCCCCAGGACACCCAGCCCCCGCTCACATTCCCTGGATCCGGCCCTTGGCGTACCCCTACCCCCCAAAGCTTAGGGACGCTCCTGGTATCTGGGGAGCGAAGAAAAAGGCCACAGAGTCAAGGGAGCAGTGAAGAGGAGGAGCGGCCCTGTGGGCTCGCCCGGGGTCGGGGTGCGCACACTCAGGGCTAGAAGAGGTCCCGGGTCGCGCGTGGCCCCGCTCAGCCCTCCCACACCGCGCCCCTTCCCTCCTGTGCCCGGGCTCCCGCTCCCCCTCCGCAAGCTCGCTCTCTTCCCCTGGGGCCCACCCCTCCCGCGAGGGGCTCAGTCCTGGGGATTAAGAGAAGGGGGAGGGGAAGCTGCGGAGAAGGGGGACGATCCTTTCCGAGGCGGTGTTGAGTTTCAGCTCCCGACCCTGGGACCAAACGGCACGCCCCAGCCCGGCCCCTCTTGCCCGCACCTTCTTCCTGGGGACCGCGCGGCCGACCGGCGGGTGGTCTGCTGTGCGCGCTCGGGGGAGCTCGGCTCTGCCCGCCACGCCCCCGCTCTCCCCCGCCAGCCCCACGCCTCTCCCTGCCTCCCTTTCATTAGCCCCACATCTGTCCGTCCCGAGGGAGGGAACGCGCTTGCTTCCGGCGCGCTGGGGTCCAGGCGGTTTCACCGAGCTGACTTTGCAGGGGGTGGCGAAGGGCGATCCGGGGAGGTCCAGCTGGCCCCAGGCTTGGAGTCTGTTGTGTTGGACAAAGATCCTGGCCCTTGAGAGAGGAGAGAGGACGTGAAGCCTAAGAGTCTGGCCCCAGATCGCAGGGTGTCGGGTTGCGCCGCCCTTTAGCCTCCTTTGCCAGTCTGGGCCTGTTTCTCTTCTTCAGGTTGACTCTTGCAGCTACTGGAGCAGTTGGGGTGGAGACCGTGGGCAGAAGAGGGCAGAACTCTTTTAGAGGGCCTGGAATCGGGAGTTTCAGCTCTTTGCCTCCTAAACTCCTCCTACCTGCCTTTCTCCAGTCACCCCACTTCGCTGGCCCTTAACTTTGAGAAGATACACAGCAGAACTTCTTGGAGGATTGAGAGAGTTGTCTTCTTCCATTGGGGGTGGGGTGCTCCTGGTATTTGGAAAGCAGGCTGCTAAACAGAGGTGGAAGGCTGCAGTGTATTTCCAGTGTCTACATTTAACAAATGAACGCTTAAAGCACAAAATAGCGAGTTTAGTCGCAACCTCTTTAGGAAAGGACATTTGAACTCCTATTTAAGTACCTTTGTGAACTGGTGGCCTTGAGACCACTCTTTGTCTCATTGCAGTGTGTCATAGCCTTACCCACAGGCATTTCCCAGGACCACCTGTGGAGTGTTTGCCCCAGACCTTCCCCACCTTACTCTCTGGAAGCCTCTGCAGAAGGGAGAGGCGGCACTGAGATGACTTGGTGACAGTTTCTGGAGGAACACAGGATGAATGGTGCTGGCTCCGGACTGGGCTGGAGTGCTGAACTCATCCACCTTGGCCTGGACACCTTGAGTCCGTTAGAACCGAAAAGAAACCTTAAAGTGTCTCGATACATCTGAAGTGGGAGTTGTCCTACCCCAGTGCCAGTTTGGCTGGAGGTGCTCACTAGGGAAGACTTTCTATCCTCCAGACTCCAGTTCTGGGGGAGATGGTCTGGTTCGGCTGCCTTGGCACTGCTGGGGAGTGACACGGTATGACCCCTACCCAGGGTCACCAGTACAAAACAAAGATGGGCAGGGCACTTTGGTCCCCAGACATAAGTGCTCTGATGGGCACAGAGAAATAGATGCAGGCCAGAAGCTAAGTAGAAAGGATGCCAACGGTCCAGGCAAGGTGATAATCTGAGCAATGGGCAGGGCTCTCAGTGCCTCAGAAACAATACAGGTAAGGGGCAGCTTCTGTATTGGGAGTAAGTCCTGCCTTATTAGTTATGTTACTTTGGAGTTTTCATTCCCCCTTGCTTTGGTGAGAAGAACACAGATGGAAAGTGCCCGGCACATTGCTTTTCTTCAAAGGGTTCCTCCTCCCTCTGACAGGGTTTTCATGAAAACGGGATGTTCTTAGTTGAGGGAGTAGGAGCCTTTCCCAGATCCATATACCCTTACTTCTTCCCTCTCCTTTAATGTTGAAGGTACTCAGTTACTCATACTCGAAAGAGTTCTGACTTCAGGGTGCACATGGAGGAGAAAACTCAGAGGCTGGTACCTTGCAGAGAGCAGTCTCCTCTCGTCATATGCCACGGTTCGCCCTGGCTCCGTCTTTTAAAGAGTAGTAAGGAAAGAACTCTTTTCTGTCTTCCCAGGCCTTCATCTATCCTTCTCTTCCCTCCTTTTCCCACCCATATGTTCCACCTCCTCTCACCCTACCCTCCCCATCACCCCTAGTTTTCCATTCCTTTTGTCCTATGTGCTTCTGAAATGTATCAAGCCCTTACCCACCTCTAGGAGTTTGATTAGGCTATCCTTCCTCCAGACCCTTCCCGTCATCATGCCAAAAAGGCGTTCCCACTTAGAGTGGCCTTCCCACCCCCTCCAGTCTCCACAGCAACTCTGTGCTCCCCCCCCCCGCCATAACACCGTTTCCTTTTCTTCACCAAGCTCTCTATTATAGTCTGAATGTAGCTTTTTCGTTGTCCTTCATCTGTCTCCTAAACTGTAAGCCTCAGGAGGAAGAGGTGCTGTCTGTCTTGTCCTCTTCTTCATCTCTAATGCTTGAATGTCAGTGCCTGGTGTGTAGTGGGCGCTTAATAAATATTTGGTAAGTGGATGGATGGACACAGAGGCTATGAATACGGGGCAGAATTGGGTTCTCCTTGGAAAGGTGCCTCTCCTGGGTCCTTCCAGTCTTCATCTGCTAGCTCCGTGTGTTTCCAGATCCAACTGGGTTCTCCTTGAAGGTAGTCTCCTGAGCTTAACTGTTCTGTAGTTAACAACTGTATTAAAACAAAAAATAATTAGCGGGCTGGAGAGATGGCTCAGTGGTCAAGAGCACATACTGCTCTTCCTGAGGACCCGAGTTCAATTCCCAGTACCCACATCAGGTAACCCGCAGCTCCAGGGGGATCTCACACCTCTGACTTCTGTGGGCACCTCCATTCATGTGCATATCCCCCATCCCTCATACTAATAATTAAAATAATAAAAATAAATCTCTAAAAATGACTAGCATCAAGGGTCATTATCACCTACAAATCAGAATGTGGGAACACCATTCCAGAAGTCTCCGTCTTTGCCATTGCTAGGTCCCTGGGAGAGTGTGATGGGGATGCCCCATTGCCAAGAGCAGCACCTGCTTGCCAGCAGGCCGATGAGGATCTCAATATCCTAGTACCTCCCGTCCTAGCTTCTTAGAAGGTGAGTAAAAAGGAGCTGAGTCCCGTGGCTGCTGCACTGTCTTAGGACCTTAGGTCCGGTCAACTAATCTTGGTATCTCTAAGGTCACTCACATCAATGCCACCTTTCCCCCCAGGGATGCATACAAAATACCATGTACACTTTTACCAATGAGGAAGGACGTGCAGAAGGAGCATCCAAGGTCATGAACAGACTAAAATTTCAAGGCAGCAGGTAGGGGCATGAGTATCCTTTTAATAAGCTTAAGAGTAGTTGTATTCGAACTCACCACAAGCCTCAAGAGCTTTCTCAAGCAAAGGATAAAAGATGTAGCTCGTCACGTTCTCCCCGCCCTTTCCTGGTAGGTACTTACCTCCTTTCCCAGGGGTACAGGGGTAGAAATTCCAGCCCTGTTTGGCTACCAGGTCAGGCCCAGGCAAGTAGGGACACGTTGGGAGGGTACTCCTTATGTCAGATGTTGGGCCAACCTTTCTTTGCTCCCGCCTCCAGGATTCTCCCCAGTGCCACCCCCACACCCCCAAGGATTCCCTGGAAGCTGAAATGACTCAGGGATTCCAAAACTAGTCACCCCAGGAGGAAACCCTCTGGAAAATGTTTCTCATGGCAGGGAGTCACCCTAAAGAGTCCCACAAAGCTACTAATGAGATAAGGACAGAGGCTGAGCAAGCAGGGTGGGGTGGGGGCCTGTGGCTCAGAGAATAGGTTCATGGGTCAGCTTGGTCATCACCTATGGGGAAAGCCAACCCCGGGGAAGACCGTGTACTTAGAGGGATATCCCATCTGCCTTCCAGAGCTTTCCTCTGGCCTGAGCTACAGAGCCAGAGAGAGACCCCAAATGCCTCTTGTGAAGAACAACGTCCCAGTCACCCAGGCCAGTTCAATTCTGCAGTGTCAGCAGCTGAGACAAGTTAGGGATCATTTTTAGTGCCTGAGAGCGCCCCCTTGTGCGCCGGTCAAGCTCTGCTCCCCAGGGTGCGGCTGGAGGAGACCTGTAGGAATCCTGCTCTCTGAAACAGCATTGCTAGTTAAAGGACCCTACTCTGGGCTTAGGGTTGCTAGGGAACACCACAAGCCACCTGAGGCCATATGCCAGACAAAAGGCTGGGGAACAGGAAGCTGGAACAATGGATCCCAGCCACCAGGGCTGAACGCCAAAGTCGGCAGGAATGCCTTGTGGTCTTGGGCAGGTGCAAATAAAACATGTCCAACGCAAGCGAACAGTTACACATTCCCTTCCATCCACTGCCAGCTGAGGAGGGGCTCATGCCAGGAGCTTAGGTTCAGAGTTATTGAGGGCTGGAATTGAAAAAAGCAGCTCAGTCTTTCTACGTGCATAACCTTGGGTAGATTATTAAATTTTGTTGGGTCTCACTTTCTCCATCTGTAATAGGAGGATTATGGTGTGTGTGTGTGTGTGTGTATATATATATATTTGGTTTTTCGAGACAGGGTTTCTCTGTGGTTTGGGGGCCTGTCCTGGAACTAGCTCTTGTAGACCAGGCTGGTCTCGAACTCACAGAGATCCGCCTGCCTCTGCCTCCCAAGTGCTGGGATTAAAGGTGTGTGCCACCACCGCCCGGCTGGATTATGGTTTTTCTTGCCATAGTTTTAGTATCAGAACATAATAAGATGATGTGCTCTTATTATTGGGGCTCAGTACCATCCATGTCGGGCACACTCAAGTCTGTAGGAGCAAGACAAGGCCAGCAGCGTACATAGGGAGACAGTGTTCGGAACCATTGGTGCAAGGGTAGGAACTTTGGGGCAAGGGTGGGCATGGGCATCAGCTGAAGATATTCCTGGTCATATTGCTCCTCCTAAGTGTCCTAACCCTGGCCACCAGTGGTTTCTCCTCAGTGCTGTCCACTGTTTCAGGGCCCTAAGAGTAGCCAAAGCTGTTTCTTCCAACTCTTGAGATTGCTCTCTGTTGTCATGACACCTCTCCTTTGGGGCTGTTTTGTCCTACGGCATCTGAAAGAGTGGTTCTTTATGGTACACAGTATTCCTGGTTCCCTTTGTTTACTTTCTGATCCCTTGGTTACTTCAGGAGTATTTTCTGAGGGAAAGCACATGCAAATCAGTACACATTATTCTAGAGACAATGTGTATGAGTGTATTGGGGTGGGGCATAGATCCCTGGGCAAACAGAGAAAGGCCTGCATGAAGAGTGGGGGCCGGTGTCTGCACAGTCCTCCCCCGCAGGCTGGACCGTGACCGACCTGTGTCTTTCTGGAGTTTGCACACTCTCACCTATCCAATAGGGCCCTCTGAGAATGCACAGGCTGAGTAGGCTGGCTCCCTTACGGCCTGAGAGTGACAGCTGTCCTTGCTGTGTGTTCCTGGGGCTCTATGAACAGGGGTGAGACCTCCCGCTAGGTCTTAGGTAACACGGTGTTCTTTTCTCCACGATCCACTTTCTCATTTGTGCAGTGTGGATATTCACCCACAACGTCTTCCTTCCGTCTTGCCCACTCAACCAGAAAACTTCTGCATATGCTCCTGGTAGCACTATCTGGTGACAGCTGCATCCTTATCCCAGGAAGAGGTCAGGGAAAGTCTAGGGACAGGGACTGGAACAGGGTGGCAAACTGAGAGGGCAAAAGGAAACTGGGGACAGTAGTAGTGGACACTGACAGAGACCTCATGCTGACAGATGATGGTGCTCAAAGAGTTGGGGTCATAAAAATGAGGAGGGGTCAGAGGACAGAGTGGATGAAAGTCAAAAAAGATAAGGAAGAGGGAAGTTTTCATTTAGACAGGTGATGGGGACGGCTAGTGAGAAGAGGGGAACAGTTGGAGGTCAGGTCCTAGACAGGAGTAAGTAGCAGAAGTCTTGAAAATGGTGCCCCTGGAAGGAAGACCAGACGACATTCTTTTATTTGAGGTAATAAACCAACCAGGGAAATTCCCATGATGCCAGTTCACAGAGACAGAGACAGAGTTGCAGATGCTCTTACTACGACCCCCGCCCGGAAAGTGGTAAGGAACAGTTTACCCAATGGGCTGCCAGGCTGATAATGATGGCTATTACAACTTCCATGAGGGTAACATTTAAACACCTTTTGGCAACACTTTCAGGTTTTATGTTATTGTTGGGTGGTTTTTCCTTTTTCCTTTTTTTTTTTCTTTTTGGTTTTCTTTTTTTTTTTTTTTTTAATCTCAGGTCACTCCCTCCAAAAGATAGTGGAAATAAATTTGAATAAACAAAACAGGTTTGCTGAAAATAAAACCAGGGCACCTCCACTGCTCCAGTCAGCCTGCTTCCAGAAGGCCTGTCAGGCGGGATAGTACCTGTGACTGAGTAGCGAGTGAGCCGTGTCCAGCATGTACCAGGTGAGTGGCCCCGGTGTCTGCAGCGGATTGGCTGAGAGGGAAAGGCGCAGGGATGGTACTGAGTGTGCAGGCAGGCTGAGCGGCCAGGTTTCTGGTCTCAGGGAGCTGCTGGGGAGGCTCATGTGCGACGAGGACCTGAGAGTAGCTTTCTCACTGGCCTTTGCTTCTAGGTTGCTGCTTTCTTGGCTGTGATCGTGGGAACCCACACGGCCAGTTTGCACACCCAGAGTGACTGCAGTCACTGGCCCAGCTGCTGCTCCAGCAAAGAACAAGACTCCACTCCAGAGTTGCTGACATGGAACACTGCCTCTGTATCTCCCCCAGAGCTTAAAACTCACACACAGTCCTGCAGGGCCAGCAGTGATGGGCCCCTCAACACCAGGGCCATCTCTCCTTGGAGCTATGAGTGAGTCTACTGTTTCCCTCCCGGGTATATTCTTGTGTCCTCCAGGGGATGGATGAGGGACCCGGAAAGTCCCACCCAGTTTGACCTATCAGCCTCTTTTAATTGTAAGGACCGGAGAAGTTGAGAGTTACACAGGCCTGGATTTGAGTCTCAGCTCTGTTCTCATTGCATTATGTTGGGTGATGTTTCCAAGTTCAGGCTGGCTTCCTTCCTTCTTCTCCCTAGATTACATTCTAGAGGCTAGTATATAGACCAAATGAAACAATATACGTAAAACCCATATTTGTGTTGATTCTGTTTCTTGTCTGGTCTCTACCATAACTAGTATTCTTCTAACTAAAGTGTTAATAAGTGTCAAGCTGTCATATGTGATGCAGACACAAAGCGCCACTGTGTCAAATGCTGTCACTCCTGTGAGGCAGGTGGGTGGCTAGATCTCAGGCTTCTTATCTGTAATCAAAATCATGGTCCTCTTAGTCTTCTACATAGTGTGTCACGTAAATATGATAATTCTCTACTTGTGCCATGATATGAAATTGGGGCAGAGAAACAAAGTATTGCAAATTAGGGTTTTAGGGGTCCTAAGCCTATTTCTTCTTTTTGAGACAGGGTTTCTCTGTAGCTTTGGGGCCTGTCCTGGAACTAGTTCTTGTATACCAGGCTGGCCTCGAACTCACAGAGATTCGCCTGTCTCTGCCTCCCAAGTGCTGGGATTAAAGGCGTGCACCACCACCACCCGGCTCCCTAAGCCTATTTCTGCGGGTCTGTTTCTTCCCAGGGTTCTGTGCTCTCATTCCCAACATGTCTCTGTTGCCTAGCCTGTCCTTTGAGGGGCATAGAGACGCTCCCTGGTATAGGGAGTGGGTCAGTTCTGATATTATGTCTAAGATACCAGTTCATCATACTTTGGAGTAGTCTCAGAGGCTGCCTGGAAGATGTGTCTATGGGGGTGGGCTCAGCTTACCATCCTCTTCTCTGAGAAGCAGTGAGCCCTGATTCCCTCTTAGCAGACCATTTCCAACCTAAACTCTGTACACTTGTCTCACAAGCTGCTGCGCAGCAAAAAAGTGATGGTATCAAGTGTGTTTGAGAAAGTCAGCACAGCCTTTAGAGTGGTCTCCATGCATTAACCTCGGCAAGAAATCTACAAGGAAAGACCATCAGCTGTCCCCAAGCTTTGATTACAGAAGCATTAAAAACAAACAAATAGCAAGAAAACCCCCAGGGTGTTTACTATGGACCCTGCTTTGGAAAGCATTTGCAGTAGCTGGACCCCAGTCTCCCCAAGGCTTGTATGGGAAATGGTTCTACCAGATTAGGGCTTCCTGTTAGGCTGCTGGACACAATACTTTTTATATCTTCTTTTTAGTAGTTAGATTCTTTTATTTTGTTTTGGTCTGTTTTTAGCTTTTTGTTGCCACAAATCCTTTCTGAATAGGTAAAAAAAAAATCTTGCCCATGTCCAAAATGAGCTTGTAATTTTTGTAATTGATATTGCTTGGACAATATCTAGACATGAAGCAGCTCTCTCTGGGGAATAAGACCAGTGCTTTGGAAATGGCCAGTGTTGGTTATATAAATCTGTTTATGCTTGGCTGTCAGGCTGTTGGGGGTTTTTGTTTGTTTGTTTGTTTTGTGACACACGGTCTCATTCAGTAGCCCTGATGGCCTGGAGCTCGCTATATGACACATGCTAGCCTCAAACTCATGGCACTCTTTGCCCTACCTCTCAAGTGCCAGGATTATAGGCATGTGCCACCATACTGGTCACATACCAGTTTTTAGTGTTGTAATAATTATAATTTTAAAACCCCACAAAAACATACAATACTTTACTGAGAAGCCTCGTGCCTATCAGAGAGATGCAGAGTTGGTCTGGCGGAGGCTGGCAGGAGGCTACTCACCTTCCTCTGCCTCTGAAAGAAGCTACTATGGCTATGGCCTGGCATTCAGTGTCACTGGGAAAGCCACTCTTTAGTCCCCTACCTATACTGTAGTTGGAGAGAATAAATCTCAGAGAGGAGAGGATGCATTTAAAGTGATACAGTACCCGATGCCAGACCAGATTTAAGAAGCCAAGTCCACAGCCACACCCTTTTCTCCTTCCAACTTCTCCAGCCCACCTGTCCCTCCGGAACTCATGATCCCTCTTCCCACAGGTTGGACAGGGACTTGAACCGAGTGCCCCAGGACCTGTACCACGCGCGCTGCCTGTGCCCACACTGTGTCAGCCTGCAGACAGGCTCCCACATGGACCAAAAGGGCAACTCAGTACCAATCTACCACAACCAGACGGTCTTCTACCGGCGGCCATGCCACGGACAGCAAGGCTGCCATCATGGCTACTGTCTGGAGCGTAAGCTCTATCGCGTCTCCTTAGCTTGTGTGTGTGTGCGGCCCCTCGTAAGCTCTTAGTCACGCTTGCCACCTACCTGAGGCTGATGTCTTGCCGCAGCGGGCCAGGGTACCTGGGCTCTCAAGCCCTCCAGAGCTCTACTAAAGACCAGGGTCCTGGGACAAGATGGAGAACTTGGGGAGAAACCCCCTACTTTTGCACTTTTGGAAAGAACTTTTGGGAAGGAGCAGTTTAGTTTCCGTTTGTGGCTGCTGGAAGATGCCGTCATGGCCTTCCCTCTCAGAAGACGTAGCCAAGGGCCTGCTGACCCGGAAACCACACTACTGACTCTTCCTTCCCTCTGACTTTCCCTGCTCAGCACAGGCACTTTCTCCACATTTCCCCCTTTGCCCTTCATTTTGTTTGCTTGTGAATACTGACTCTGTAGGCAGCCAGGTGTAACTACTTTGACATGGATGATTCTGAGGAGAAAACTGTTATTAAATGTGAAGAGATTTATCCAAATAAATATCCATATTTCAAAATGGTCTCATTTGTCTTTGGCATACGTGGTCCCCAACTGGATCCTTTTTCCTTTTCTAGTACTTTCTCCGCTCTGTCACTGGCCCTGGTGTCCATTGCAAACACCCATCCCCTCACTGGTCCATCCCTGAACGTAAGAGTGGGGGTCAGACAGCTCAACATGGGGGAGAGACAGAAGCCCATTGAGGCACTGCAGTAGGCACACAGCGCCCCCTTGTCTCCCCAACAATCCGCCTTTGTCCTCTGGTCCTGGCTGTTGCAGCTTGGTCCAGGAGGGTAGTGCCTGGGCTGGACTCCAGTTCCCACCTCCCTTAAAGGAAAAGAGAGAAAGGCCCAGCCAAGGAAGCGGGTTAAGGTTATGGGAGGGGGCATGAATGTCTTCAGGCTTTGGGTACCGGGGAACTCCTTGCTCTGCCTCGGTCTCTCTCTCACCCCCCCCCCCGCCCCAACCCCTTTGGTTTCTTTCCCATCTCTTCCTCTCCCCTCTCTCTTTCTCCAACTTAGATTAGGCTGGAGGCAGAGGAGGGTTAAACTCCTCTCCCTCACCCCTCCTCATGCTCTTGCCCTACAGGCAAGAGCAGAGGCACTCTGGGCAGCTAGCTGATTGAAGCCCATCTGGCCGAGCCTCCCTTGGGGACTGCCTTCTCTGAGAGTCCCCCAGCAGGCCCCAGTGTTACTTTCAGGCTCTTGAAGCACCATCTTCCTCCTGTCTGCTCCCCTAGTCAGATTTCTATTTCTTTTCCGGGGCTGTTGGGAGTCTGGTGAGGGGGAGTCTGTGCCCTGTGAACCTCACAGACATGTTCAGTGCTTGGGATTGCCGGGAGCGGCCCCCAGAGGAAGGAGCAGCTGCAGGGCTCCAGGGCTTCGGTGTGGACAAGAACTTCCTGTCTTCCCTCAAAGGCATCCTGCTGGAAACTGAGCTGGTAACGGCCACCTCCCCAACCTGGTGCCTCCGTCTCTCCCATCCCGATCCCTGCCGCAGACCTGTGTTGGCCTCATGTACTCACCTTTCACAGCCCCTTCCAGCCCCAGGCACACCTTCTTCAACTCTGATCTTTCTGATGTCTCTCTGGAGACAGTTACAACGTGTACCATTTGCTGCAGGACTGAAGTTAGACGGAAAGATGGCCTTCCAGGACACTGAGGGAGTGAGACATGGGTGCGGGGTGGGGAGAGGATATCCAGGAAGGAGGCTCACTGTCTCCCGCCAGCTTCTAGGAGGGTTACTTCTTGATGTGTCCAAAAGGGTAGAGTTCCTGCAGCCACGCTTTATCTGTCAGCTGTGGCCCATGAGCCTCTCCTCTCAGGCTTTCCCTGGTTGCTGAGCAAGATCACAGTGCTGATACGGAGCCTCTTTTCTGTCTGCCTTCTTCTTGCTCCTGTCAACTGTGTTGTCTGTTGCAGCCTGCAGTAGGGAAAGCTTCGTGGGGCAGAGGTTCTGTAGCTGGCTGTGCTCTGTGTCCTGTGCTTCGGGGACTCCCCTGGGGATGGGCAGATTGGCCAAACAACTGGAGTTGCGGGAATTCCTGGGATGGTAGGATTGGAGGATGGAGATGCCCTTGATGATCCCTGACACCAGGGATCTTCATTGAAAACTCTTCCCTCCCGGTGAGGCTGGGTAGCAAGAGAAAAGGGGGCTCCCGATGACTGTGGCCGGATCTGTGCCTGGGTCTCCTCAGAGAGCGCATCATACTTGGTCCCGCAGGCCCTGACCTTCGTCATCTTCATTTGCTTCACGGCCTCCATCTCTGCCTACATGGCGGCAGCGCTGCTAGAGTTCTTCATCACGCTCGCCTTCCTCTTCCTCTACGCCACCCAGTACTACCAGCGCTTCGATAGACTTAACTGGCCTTGTCTGGTGAGGAACACTGCCTCTCCCATCCCGCCCTGGTCTCTTGCTTCTCTCCGGTTGCCCAGTTTCCCTGTTGTCTCACGGCTCCCCTCCGTCCCCACAATCAAGCTGTGTGTTGACTCATGTCGTGGCCTATGTTCAACAGTGAGCTTTGGACCATCAGAGTGCCCTTGCCAAGGGGACATACAGACTGTAGGCCTGCTCTCCGCACATCCAAGGCCTGCTCAGTCCTGCTCCACCTGGCTGTGCTCACTGCTGTCCCCTCTGCCTCCTGGCTGATCTAGATTAATCTGCTCCCATCCTCTGTGTAGTGCTGTGAGCTCACTCCCTTGAAAGTCTTTCACCTGTGTCCAGGGGTATCCCCGGGTAGCAATCTCTGAGGATCAGACTGAAAAAGCCCACTAGCTTGGGAAACCTGCTGGTAATGACGCCCACCCCGCATTGCCTCTGGTTCCCCAGGACTTCCTCCGCTGCATCAGCGCCATCATCATCTTCCTGGTGGTCTCCTTTGCTGCTGTGACCTCGAGGGAGGGGGCTGCCATTGCTGCTTTTGTGAGTCCATCCCTGCCGTGATCTGCAGGACTTGTGGTTGGGGTATTGGCACACTTCTGGTGTCCAAACCAAAGCCTGAATCTGCTCATACCTCATTCCTTTACTTCTTCCTGACCCCCTCTCCTAGTCTGACAACCTCTGCTGAGACACCCCCATTTATTTTTTCTCCCACAGGTTTTTGGCATAATCTTGGTTTCTGTCTTTGCCTATGATGCATTCAAGATCTACCGAACTGAGCTGATGCCTAGGACAACCGAGGGTGAGTGTCTATGCCCGGCAAGAGGAGATGCTGCTATCTCCGCCCCAGATACTGTAGTCATACATGGCTTCCCTGCCTGGCTACATCTCCACAGGGGACCAGCAGTGATTCCAGGGTTACCTGGCTCGCACGACCAGACACAGGAACCGCGGAGCCCAAATTTGTCATCTTTGGATTCACTGAAGCTCCCAAGTGCCCATCATCTACTCTCTGTCTATAGAGACGTGTGCTTGAGAAGTCCCAGGGGACCTGTGAAAAGTGGCAGTGGTGTGGGGGGCTGGGCAGGCTGCTGTGCCTCCAAGTCATTCCCAAATTAAAATATTCAAATCCTAATGGTGGGTCTTCTTCCTTGAAAATCATACTGAGACCGCTGGGCGGTGGTGGCGCACACCTTTAATCCCAGCACTCGGGAGGCAGGGGCAGGCGGATCTCTGTGAGTTCGAGACCAGCCTGGTCTACAAGAGCTAGTTCCAGGACAGGCTTCAAAGCTACAGAAAAACCCTGTCTCGAAAAAAGAAAAAGAAAAGAAAAGAAAATCATACTGAGTAAGGAAGCCAAAGAGTTCGTTGTGATCTATAGGGAAGAGTGATCCGGAGAGCCAAGATCCTGGGGCGAGGGAGCGAGGGTCTGATTGAAAAAACTGAAGACATATGTCAAAGACGAAACTTCATACCTAAGTCTGACACATCAGAGGAAGGCGCCACACTGCTGTGTACTGGGCTGGGTTCCTGATGCTGACAGCCCAGCAAACCCGTCAGCCATGGGCTAAGGTCCTTCTCTGGGGTTTGTGCAGAGCTCCCCCTTGTGGTATGGTAAGGGTCGGACTGGCAGACCATAGGGAAGAGGACCGCCAAAAGTCTTAGGAGACATTCCTAAAATACCAGCACAGAAGAAAAAACTCCTCCATAAGAACTGGTCACATGCCCTCATTTTATATAGGAGAAAGGGGGGCTTAGTTAGTGGGAGGTGACCTCCTTATTTGTAGCAGAGCTGGGTCTAGAACATCTTGACACTGAAACAGAACTGTCTTGATCTAGATACTCTTTTGAGTTCTTTTGAAGCTCCGAAAACGGGGGCCCACCCCTTCGCCAGGGGATCCACTTTCCCGGGCTGGCACTTCCTCAGGACACATTTCCTGAGTGTTTCCTGTCTACAGAGTCTATGCTTGACACCAGAGATTTTGAGGTAACAGCTGGGCAAATAGGCTTGGAAAAGAGGAACTGTGTGGTCCATGACAGTCTACAGACAGTACTTCTCTGCCCAGCTGGGGAACCCATTGTGGTCCAATAAGTGGTTCCATCCCAACTGACTTCTTGTCCCCTCTCTTCAATGCTTTGTTCTCTTGAAATGCCTTTTTTCCTCTAGGCTGTGAGTTCGAGACCAGCCTGGTCTACAAGAGCTAGTTCCAGGACAGGCTCCAAAACCACAGAGAAACCCTGTCTCGAAAAACCAAAAAAAAAAAGGACAGAGGAACAGGCAGACTCAGTAGGTATTCGTGTTTATTGTGGGCTGGCAACAGCAAGGCTCAGGAGGTGGCATCATTCCTCGTCGTGCATTTTCTGCTGAAAAGGCAATAAGAGTTGTGAGGGCAAGGGCAAGATGGCCTGGGGAGGAATCCCTAGAGATTTCGGTGGCTTTTAGAAGACACCCTTGGAAAGATAGGGTTATCTCAGGGTTAAACTGAAGTCTTACGATAGGGTTGCTTGTGGTTTAGAATACAGACCTAGGGCTGCTGTGAGTGGGGGAGTGGATTCTCAGGCTTAGGTGTCTGTGGGACCCTCAGGTTTCCTTTTCCCTGTACTCCACATATCTAAATGCATGCAGGATATACATATAGCTGCTCAGAGCATCATGCATGCAGGGACATCCTGGTGAGAGCATGACTAGAAATCTCAGGGGAACCCACCTTGGCACCAATGTCACGGCTCTTCGCCCGCAGCTTGTTGACCTGGGACTCAGCGATGTCTGCCCTCTCCTCTGCCTCATCCAGTTCATGCTGCACCTTGCGGAACTTGGACAGGTTTGTGTTGGCCTGCTCCTCCTGTAAGCAGATAGAGGGGATGGGAGGATGGGATGAGAAGAACCATGGACTCCCAGATTCTCATGGTCCCTGTCCCTGAGCTGTTCCTCACCCAGCTCCTGCAACAACCCTCCCAGGGATGTCCTGTACTGTACCCTCCTCAAAGATCCTTCACGGCCACCTACTGCCCGATGCAGTAGATCCTTCACGGCCACCTACTGCCTGCAATGAACCAACCCATGCTGCCTGGCGTACCTGCTCAGAATCCAGATTCACTACATCTATTCCAGTTGTGCCTCAGATAGATGCCTGCAGACTTGGGGGATTTCTTCACAACAGGGCTCATCCACACAGCACCCACCATTTCTGCCCAGCCAGATTTCTTCTCTTTTGCTCTGTGTCTAATTGGTTCCCTTCCAGTCCCAGTTCCCTTGGCCCTCTCTCCTGTCCTCAGCGGCACCTGCCCCTGTTCTGTCCCTACTCCTCACTTGGCCCTACATATGTGGGCTCTAAGCAATGAGTCGACAGACACAGGGCTCATACAGCACTGGCTTTTGAACTTGGGGTACCAGATACAGCTCTGATTATACTAGACATGCAGGATAAATGCCTGGCCTGAAGGCCAGAGCAGAACCCCGTCTAGGCCCCACAGTGGCGGATACTGGCTCTCACTAGTAGGTGTGTTGATAAAAGAGGGAGAGAAAACTATCAACTCACCGCCTCCTCAGCCTGGCGCTTGTACGCCTTCACCTTCAGCTGCAGCTTGTCCACCAGGTCCTGCAGCCGCATCAGGTTCTTCTTGTCCTCCTCTGTCTGAAGGTGGATGGGAGGGAAAAGCCAGTTTTGGGAGAGAGGAGCAAGGGCAATCATTCCTCCTCCCTTGTTCTCTTCTGCTCCCCAGGCCTCAGCTGCTTCTCCCTCCAGTGGCTGTCAAGGGGTGCTGTCTCTCTTTGTACATCAAAGAGAATTTTAGTCGGGGACCCACAAATTAATGAGTGTTGGGGTACTGTGAGTGGGCAGAGGTTCTGAGGTTCTCAGAGCCACAGGGAACTTCTTAATATGGTCATATGCAGGGACAGGGTCTGCTGGCCTCTATCTGGTGGATGGAGGTCCCCTTGCAGCAACATGGGCACTTTCGGCCAGTGGTTCTAAGGTGACCAGAAGAGGAGTGGTAAAGAAAGCAAAAGAAAAGCTGGTGTCATCGTTGTCTAGATTATTCTAATTAACAAGCCAGAATCTGGGCAGCAAGGCCAGTGGCTCCGATGACCTTAGATAGTCCTGTCTCCATGTCATCTGATGCTCTAGGATGCCACTGCACGTTTGTCCCTGTGCCTCCTGTATCCACTTTTTAAATGGACCAATTTCCCTATCTCCTTAACATTCTCGTCCCAGAAATTGAGACTAGCAAGTCACTGGCCAATGTCAGCTGTACAGCTGGAGTTCTCAGACACTCTGGGAAGGTGCTCTAAGACCTTGGCTTCCCTTAGCTGCCCCAGTAGTTCCACAGGGGATCTGTTTTCTCCCATGAACTGACTCTTGTTCCTAAAGTGCCATATGGCATTTCTTTGTGTCTGGCTGGCAGAGGGTAGAACAATTTTCTGGACTATTCTGAAACATTCATTGTAGTGCTTTGGAATAAAAAAAAAAAACCCTGAGAAATGTTAAATGAAACAGTTTGGGAAAAATAGGAGTCTCTATTCACGCAAAAATTCCTGGGTTCAAGCTGAACTGCCTCCAGAAACTGTCAGAGAAACTGCAGAGAGCACCTAGAGGTGCTGGTGAGAAGTGGTGCCTGGCCTTAGTGAGGGATGGCACAGCCTAGAAAGGTCCTGTCTGAGCCCAGAAGTGGGCTAGGAAAGCCGTTGCTCTGTCCTGACCTGGTAGGTGAGCTCCTTGATGCGCCGCTCACTCTTCCTCATGCCCTTCACTGACTCTGCATTGCGCTTCTGCTCAGCCTCCAGTTCGTTCTCCAGCTCCCGAACCCGGGCCTCCAGCTTCTGCAGCTGCTTCTTGCCACCCTTGAGAGCGATCTGCTCGGCTTCATCCAGCCGGTGCTGCAGGTCCTTGATGGTCTGCTCCATGTTCTTCTTCATGCGCTCCAGGTGGGCACTGGTGTCCTGCTCCTTCTTCAGCTCCTCCGCCATCATGGCGGCCTGTGCACGGGAGGGGGACACGTGGTCTGTTCAGGTCCTCGTGGGCTCACTGAGCAGGCTGGGGAGATGCTGGCCTGGGGTGGGTAGGCAGGGCAGAGGACTCACGTCTGTGATGGCCTTCTTGGCCTTCTCCTCTGCGTTCCTACACTCCTGCACTGCTTCTTCCACCTCAGTCTGGAGCTGGGTCAGGTCTGACTCCATCTTCTTTTTCTGGTTGATGAGGCTAGTGTTCTAGATATGAATAGAGAAAAGATCAGATACATGCTTTATTGCTTGGTTCCATATTTTTTTCAGAGAAAACTAGAAGGTGTCATTGGAAGAAGAAGGGGAGGAGGAGGAGGCCACAGCAGCAGCGGCCATCTGTCTAAGGCTGGGGAGATGGCTCAGTCAGTGAAGTACCTGCCACACAGACATGACCTAAGTTCAGATCCCAGAAGCCGTGTGAAAGCTGATGTGGCAGCTGCGCACATCTGGAAACGCAGCGGTGCACATCTGGAAACCCAGTGCCTGGAGGTTAGAGGCAGGCGACGCCCATCAACCGGTCCAGCCAGTTGGTGAGCTCCACACTCAGGTCTCTCTTCTCTCAAGAGAGAAGAAGATGCCCAGGGTCAACCTTTGACCTCTACACACACGCACACTTATATGTACATGTGCTGTGCACGTACATGGACATACACAAATAAAAGTTAAACAAGCTTAGCTTTCAGGATATTCTTTACTTTCCCTTCCCCACGAGAATGAATATGGTCCAGGAAATTGCTCAGCTCTGAAGACGCCAAGGGCTGGAGTTTCACCTCGAGCCCTTTAGTAATTCATGTTTGTGTGTAGAACTGGGTAGTGCTCTAGGAGAAACCTGAAGATTTGAAGGAACAATAACTAGAAATGATTATACTTAGAGGAGTGTGTACTTGACTAAAGGAGAGGGTACAGTCAGGGGATGGTGTCACTTACACACGTGCTAAAGTATGGAACAAAATCACACAAAGCACCACAATAGTGTGGCACACTTGTTCTGAGTAGAGCCGGATACAGTGGGGGTTTATTTATTTATTTTTTATATTTATTTATTTATTATTTATACAATAGTCTGTCTGTGCGTATGTCTGCAGGCCAGAAGAGGGCACCAGACCTCATTACAGATGGTTGTGAGCCACCCTGTGGTTGCCGGGAATTGAACTCAGGACCTTTGGAAGAGCAGGCAATGCTCTTAACCACTGAGCCATCTCTCCAGCCCCTACAGTGGGGGTTTATAAAGCGGCGTCCTCTGCACAGTTTGCCTGGCAAGAAGATGTAGTCATGGTTCTTAGAAATATTTTTTAAAGTCCCGGTGTGTGTGTGTGTGTGTGTGTGTGTGCGCGCGCGCGCATGTGAGTCCAGGTGCCCACAGAGGCCAAAACATCAGATCTTCTGGGGTCAGAGTTATAGGACATTGTGGGACACCTGACTTGGGTGCTGGGGACCAAATTTAGCCCTTGCAAAAGAGCGGTAAACACACTTAACTGCTGAGCCATCTCTCCAGTCCGTTACATCTTTTTTTTTGTTTTGTTTTTTTTGTTTTTCGAGACAGGGTTTCTCTGTAGCTTTGTAGCCTGTCCTGGAACTCCCTTTGTAGACCAGGCTGGCCTCGAACTCACAGAGATCTGCCTGCCTCTGCCTCCCGAGTACTGGGATTAACGGTGTGCGCCACCACCGCCCAGCCCGTTGCATCTTTAAACTCCCAAGCTCCTATCTTTACAGATCAAACTGGAGGCTGCCTTCTAGGTCAAGACTATCAGATGACAAAATGGAGTCCATGGTCCCCAGATTTGTGACTTGATCATGACATACTTAGCTTCTGAGTCTCTTGCTCTTTCTCAAGGTAACAGTTCTCCAAGCTGCTACCAACAGATGAGATGAGAATGGACCCAAGAAGTAAGATACTTTGCAATCCTGCTTGACTTGTTCAAAAATAATCCTGTGTTCTGACACTCAGTGGGTTTCTGCACAGGGACCCTAACTTAGTCACCTGGGAGTGCAGCAGCTGCACCCGCTCGCTGGTCTCAATCAGCTCCTGCTCCGCCAGCTTCCGAGACCGCTCTGTCTGCTCCACCACAGCCCGCAACTCCTCCAGCTCGGCCTGCAGCAGGTTGTTGCGCCGCTCCACGATGGCAATGTTCTCCTTCAGGTCGTCATTGGCATGGACGGCATCGTCCAGCTGGAGCTGAGTGTCCTATGGGGAAAGTATGATGGGAAAGGGCATAGATCGTATGCCATCCAAACCTCCCATTTTGGGTCTGGCACACCCCACCCCATCCCTTCCAACAGCCTCTTGTCAACAGGAATGTAAACACCTATCTCATTGTTTATTCTCTAGTCCTGAGGCTCTGGTCCAGGAGGTAGGTGATTCCCACCTTCTCAAATTTGTTAACCCAGTTATTTCCTGTCCTTAACTATCCCCCATTCAAGTGTTAGCCAGGCCCAGCCCTGCTTAGCTTCCAAGATCGGACAAGATTGGGATAAAATGTTTTGGTTGTAGACCTTCTAGCATCTTTCTGGGCACTACACACATTCTGACTCACTACCTTCTGAGAGCCCTGGCTCCTGTTACCTTCAAGTGGGCCTGGGCATTCTTCAGGTGCTTCTGGGACTCTGAGGCTATTCTATTGGCCTGGCTGAGCTGGATCTCCATCTCGTTGAGGTCGCCCTCCATCTTCTTCTTCACCCGCAGGGCCTCATTGCGGCTGCGTGTCTCTGCATCCAGGGAGGTCTGCAGGGAGTCCACCACCCGCAGATGGTTGCGCTTGGCCTGCTCCATCTCCTCATCTTTCTCTGCCAGTTTCCGTTCGATCTCTGCCTTGATCTGGTTGAACTCAAGCTGGGCACGGAGGATCTTGCCCTCCTCGTGCTCCAGGGAGGCCTGGAATGGGAAGAGGAGTCGGAGATGGATAATCAGGGCTGAATCAGGTTGGGTGTTGGGGATGAGAGGATGACAGACTTTAACCGGGACTGTGACCAAGAAAGGAGCTGTGGTGATAGGCCCTGTACCCAGACTGCTGTGGGAGAGGAAATGCTGGACCCCTAGAGCCTCCTAACTCCTGGACCGTCTTCTGAAAAGAAAAGAATCTGACTTCTCCGTCACCAGACCTTTGGGACTAACTTAGCAGGAGTCCTGACCCGCCAAAATAAAATCACAGGAAAGGTTGAAGTTTCTATAGCCCTGTGGCTTCGTAGAAAAGCACAGTTACAATAGCTAATATGTAACAAATCCTTGACTGTGTTATCTTGATCCATCTTCATAACAATTATACACATAGTCTTATGAGGTGTATATATTAATTCTACTTTACCAATGAGGACAGCAAGGCACACAGACGGTCTCATGCCAGGGTTCAAACCCAGGTCATTTGGCTCTGGGGCCTGAGCTCCTCCCCAGCTATTTGAGCTGTCATTATGATGGCCAGATTCTAACTGGGAAGCAAACCTTCTGCCCTAAAATCAGACTGTGGCATTGTCCAGTGTGAAGACCTTAGCTTTGGAGGCAGTAAATGGTTACTGGGTACGTGATCTTCTACTAAGAATGGGAGCCAAGAGATTTTTGCCTTTGGATCGGGGTGACCCCTGTAAGGTAGGACACAATGGGACAGACTGGAGGGTGCAGGGAGAGCCAGCCCTTTACCTCAGCCTCCTCCAGGGCCGACTGCAGCTCCATCTTCTCCACCTCCAGCTGCTTGCGGACCTTCTCCAGCTCATGCACGTTTTTCCCCCCTTCTCCCAGCTGCTCAGTCAGGTCTGAGATCTCCTCTGAGCATCAGAGGACCAGAAAGATCAATATTGGGGGGCTGTGCGATCACACTTGGCCCTCCCCTGCCCTCGTGGCCCGCCCCGCCCCTCGGCCACACACCCTGGAGGTTCTTGTTCTCCCTCTTGAAGGTCTCCAGGTGCTCCAGGGACTCCTCGTAGGCATTCTTGAGCTTGAACAGCTCTGTGCTCAGGGAGCGCGCCTCCTTCTGGGACGACTCCAGCTCTGACTGGGACTCCTCATACTTCTGCTTCCACTCTGCCAGGATCTGCAGGGCAGGGGCACACGGTCCAGAGCTGCCCCAGGCCCCTCCCCTGCCTCCAAGGAGAATGCTCTGGCCTTGAGCTGGCACTGCCCCCACCAGCCCCGTGCACGCTGCCCGCAGCCCTGCTGTGAGCCTACCTTGTCGAAGTTCCTCTGCTTCTTGTCCAGGGCTGCGGCGGCGGCATTGGAGCGTTCCACGTCTACCATCAGGTCCTCGATCTCATTCTGCAGCCTGTGCTTGGTCTTCTCCAGAGAGGAGCACTTGGCGTTGACGGCCTCCACTGCCTCCTCTGCATCCTGAAGCCTCTGGGCCAGCTTCTTCCTGCCCAGGGGAATGTATGTGACTGTACTTGGGGCATCAAGGCTTTGACATGATCCCCTTCTTCCCAGTGTTGATGAGAAAAACCCCATTTCTCCCCAGTGCTCCCTGAGATCCTCGAACCCCAGTCTAGAGGAGGTGAGACTGCTGGTGCCTAGGACAGAGTCTTCTAGCATAGGCTGCTCAGTCCCCCTCCCCCACCACAGCAATTTGGAACCCCTCCAGGTTAGTTCCCCCAGGCTGAATGGCGATAGGTCCTCTGACCAACAAGCTTTTTGCTCGTCTTATACGTGAGTGTCAGGTATAACCCGGGCCAAAAGCTCACCCGTCAAAGGAAATACATCAGGGCCGGCCAGCCAGATGTTCCGGTGTGCAGGAGTCAGGTTTTCTCCCGGATGCCTCTGTGGTTCACCCGTCCTCCCCATTCTTCTATCCTCCCGCTCCAGAAGCCTTTCCTGTGTCTACTCTGCCTGTCTTCACAGCAGATGCCTCGCCCCTTTCTCTTTGCAAATGCAGGTGGTAGCCACAGAGGACTCACTTGGCTTCCTCCAGCTCCTCCGTCCTCTGGATGGCGTCCGTCTCATACTTGGTCCTCCACTGGGCCACCTCTGAGTTGGCCTTGGACAGGACACGCTGTAGCTCAGCCTTGGCCTCCATTTCCTCCTCATACTGTTCCCGCAGCAGGTCACAATCATGCCGGGCTGACTGCAGGGCGTGGGCCAGGGCGTTCTTGGCCTGGGAAGAGGTGGGCATCAAGGAGGTGAGAGCAAACCCAGCCTCCCTATCCTCTGGTTCTTATGGCTATTCATGTCAGTCAAAGTCCAGAATCACCCAAATAAAATGGATTCTCAACATCTTTGAGAGATTTTCATATGCCTACCTCTCTTCCTTATAAATAAGGAGTCGTTAAATGACCTAGAAGGGTCATTTAGTAGGGAGATAGGTGAATAGACTATCTCTGGATTCCAGGTGCATTTCTGCAGTTAATGTCATGACCAGGGGATGCCATCAAGCGTGCCCCGCTGTCATCACCTGGGCCTCACCTTGCCTTCCTCCTCCAGCTGCCTTTTGAGGTCCTCCATCTGCTGGGTATAGGAAAGTTTCCCTCGGGTCAGCTGGGAAATCAGAGCCTCCTTTTCTTCCAGTTGCCTGGCCAACTCACCTGGAGGTGGAAGGATGGGTTCATGGGTCACGGAACAGGGAAACCAAAGCTCCACCAAGGTCAGGCGAAGAGCCAGTCAGGGACACCCACCATTCTCCGTCTGCAGTTTGGCTCGCTGTGTGGTGAAGTCATTGAGGGAGCGCTGGGATTCTTCCAACTTTACTCTGTATTCGTTGGCCTGGTCCTCCAGTGTCCGTGACACTTTCTCCAGGTTTGCCTACAGGCCGTGACGAGCAGATGAAAGGTGAGTGTGGGAATGGCTAAAGCCGGCAGGGAGGAGGAGGAGTTGTGTGAACCCAGACCAGAGGAAGGAAGGAGATGTACTGAGCACAGAGGACAGGAAGGAGGGTGACATTGTCAGAGTAGAAGGGACTCAGTCTGGAGGGCACATGAATTAAGGAAAGATTAGTAGAAAAATGTAGGCAAAGGCTATGGAGAGGCAGAGCAGACAGGAGGCAAAGGCCAGTGGGGAATAAAGGAAGTAAGAATGACAAGAGATGGCAGAGAGGACAGGGCCCACCTTGGCCTTGATGATCTGCTCCATGTTGGAGGTGACATCGTCCAGCTCCAGCTTGAACTCGCTCTTCTCCTTCTCCAGCTTCTGCTTCACACGCTGCAGGTTGTCGATCTGCTCCCCCAGCTCGGCCACGCTGTCCGCGTGCTTCTTGCGCAGGGCCGCAGCTGTGGCCTCGTGCTGCAGGGTGGCCTCCTCCAGGTCCCTCCGCATCTTCTGGAACTCGGCCTCCCGCTTCTTGTTCATCTCTATCTGCACAGATGTGGCCCCACCGGCCTCCTCCAGCCGCTCACTGATCTCCTCCAGCTCCCGGGTCAGGTCTGAGCGCAACTTCTCCACCTTGGCCCTGGCTGTGCGCTCGGCCTCCAGTTCCTCCTCCAGCTCTTCGATGCGTGCCTAGTCAGGGACACGGAGGTTCAGACTGGACCTTGGACCCCTCCATTGAGGTCCCCACTCCAGAGCTGTGAAAGACTCCCAGGTACTAGGTTTCTAGCACTGGTTTTCAGCCATTGGGTACAGCTGGCAATGCCTGGAGACATTTTCAATCATGTGGACTTGGTGGAGGATGCTATGGCAGCTGTAAGGAGAATCAAGGGGTGCTGCTAAACACCCTAACTTGAACTGTCTATCATTAGGAATTCAGCTGATGCCAAAGTTTTGAGAATTTCCTAAAACCATCCCACACTCATTTTGAGCAGCTGCAGCTTAAGTGCTGAGCACCTGGACTTGGAGGGGGATCCTGAGACCTCATGAGATTATGAACCTTGAAGAATCCACAGTTTCACCCGACTCTGCTCCACCAACCATCATGCAGGAAAGTAAGCGTTCATGTCTTCATAAACATTTGCAGCAAGCTGCCTCAGACGCAATCAAATACTGTTGCCGTTATCTGAGCTAACCATGAAGTCTAAACAAATGCATTCCTCACTCTCCATGGGTTCCTTGGCTATGCTCAGGCCTGAGTTCTAACCTGATTGCTGCTTCCCAAGCCAGCCATGTGCCTGCAAGGTGCTCTCTTCTCTATACCCCACCTCGTTGTTGTAGCCTTGTCTTGGTCTTGGCTAGAATTGGAGAGGGCCCCACTTAGCATTTTGGTCTTTTGTCTCTGTAGGGAAGATCTGGGGGATCCCATTTTCTCGTGTAATGGACAGAGTGACTCCTGGGGTGGGAAAGAGGGGATCTACACTTCTGCTCTCAAGATGGAGAAGCTGGGACTTGACGCTCAGGGCCTACACTAAAGAGGGAGATGCTGTAGCCCAGAGCCAAGACCTGGTAAGGATAACAACATTGCTGTCTTCAAGAGGCCAAAGATCCCGGGGATGGCTCAGTATTCTGGCTAACCCAAGAGGATGGGAGAACAAACCACTCCTGAATGTGGGTAAGCCTTCATTTACAGCCTTACTGCCATAGCACAGCGAGAAGAATATTGACTGTCAGGGACGATAGGTGACTTACTCCAGGATGCCTGTGGGCGCTAGGCTGTGCTTGAGGTTAGTACCCAAGGACTGTGAACGAAGTAGCCTATGGGAGGGGGCTTAGTGAGGGCTTGCCTCACCCCTGTGCAGAGGGGGAGCAGAGAGGATCAGAGGAGCCCTCAACAGGCAGAGTGCATCTTGGGAAAAAGAAGCCCTGTTTCTAGGTATGATTCTTCCCAAACAGCTTTCCAAGAAGATGACATATTCTTGCTCAGTCATGGGAAGGCCAATGTTTCTGCATTGAAGAATGCTTGGGTCTTGGGCTGCCTGGAGTCCCAGATGTTGTCTAGAACCTTAAACAGCCTCCCCAGCCTGAAGGCTTTGACTCCCTTTGGCCACACTGAAAAGAAGGTCACCTGGTTTTCCTTCAGTTTCTTCTGCAGCTGAAGAGCCAGGGCCTGCTCATCCTCAATTTTACTGTTCTGCTGGTTGATGTCGAACTCTTTCCTGGAGAGGAACGGACATGGGACTGGTGATCTTTCTTTCGCTGGGCCTGTTTCCTTTTATTGCTTTATGCCAGAACCTGGTCCTGGCCCTGACAGTGGGGTGCAGCCTGGTGGCTTTCCCTTCCACTGTGCCCAGGGCAACCAAACTGGTGGAAATACAGCTCTCTGAACCATGGCTACCAGGCCAGACACCCTCGTCTGTCCCTCCTGCCCACCACAGTTCATACTTCTTGAGTTTTTCTTCCAGCTGAAGTTTGTCATTCTCCAGGTCCATGATGCTCTCCTGGGTTAGCTTCAGGTCACCCTCCAGCTTCCGTTTGGCTCGCTCCAGGTCCATGCGCACCTTCTTCTCCTGCTCCAGGGATCCCTCCAGCTGGTGGACAGAATATAATGAATAAATGCTGGAGAGGCAGAAATCCACAGTGTGTGTCTTAAAATTGAAGCCTAGTGAGGTTGGTACTCAAGCCTGCATAGAAATCCTGAAAACACAAAGGACTCAGAGATGCCTGATGAGGAACCACAGACAACGGGAAAGCCCTGGGGCTAGAAACGTTAGATGCTGAGGGAAGAACTCCCCACCTATGGGCACCAACTACAAAGTCTTGATCTGAGAGAAGGGGCACTTGGTTCTTGCTACTTACATCATCCACTTGCTGCTCCAGCTTGACTTTAGACTTGGTCAGAGTGTTGACCTTGTCTTCCTCAGCCTGCAGGTCATCCAGGGCCTGCTGGTGGGCCTCTTGCAGAGCTTTCTTCTCCTTGGTCAGCTTGGCAATGATCTCATCCAGTCCAGCCATCTCCTCTGTCAGGTTTTTAACCTGTCCCCCAAAAATGAATAAAAATTAAAAAAAACTCATCACATTGCTTTTAGGGTCAAAAGATGTCATCCCAGAGACACCTATAAAGATGCTACCAACTAGGCCCATACTCTGGTCTGGAAATCTTCAGGAAACGTGGGATGACCCAGAGGAAGCTGGCCTCACCTTGTTCTCTGTGGCGTGCTTCTCCTTCTCCACCTTGGCCAGTGTCAGCTCCAGGTCATCAATGTCCTTCTTGAGCTCCGAGCACTCATCTTCCAGCTTGCGTTTCTTGGCCGTGAGCTCAGCATTCATCTCCTCCTCGTCCTCCAGCCTCTCGGTCATCTCCTTCACCTTGGCCTCCAGCTGGATCTTGTTCTTGATCAGCTGGTCGCAGCGCTCCTCTGCATCATTGAGGTTGTCTTGTTCCTGGGGGAGGAGGGAGAGAAGAAGCTAATGGTTAAAGAGAAGAAAGATGCTGGGTCTTTTAGAGGGTGAAGCTTCTGGATTCTCATACTCCGGAGATGGACAATACCTAGGAGACAGAGAGAGAGGGAAGAGAAAGTATGTGGCTTCATGTGACAAGGAGGTGCACTCTTGGTACAGAGAGGTGTGGAGTTGTGGGAAGTATGACCAAAGTGTGGGGTGAGGAAGTTAACAATGGCTATGGGGCCTCACCGCCTGCACTTGGAGCTGCAGGTCATTCTTTTCCTGCAGCAGGGACACCATCTTTTCCTCCAGCTCCTTGCGACGAGCCTCAGACTTCTCTAGTGAGTCTTTGACTCGTCCAAACTCCTCCTTCATGTTGGCCATCTCCTTCTCCGTCTCTGCACTCTTCAGCAGCGGCTTGATCTTGAAGTAGAGCTTCATCCATGGCCAGTTCTTGACCCCCATGAAGGCCCGGATGTTCCACTGGATAACTAGGAGGGCATCCCTGACAAGAAAGTGCGGAATTAGGAAGAACACTAGAAGGAAGTCTCCTCAGTTATGGTACCAGTTGCATTGGCCTCCTCCACCTATGCAAGTTTGTAGATGCCAACGACAAGGGGGCATTGTAGCCTCACCCCCGTGTGTCCTCCCAACCCAAGATCTCTACACTGAATTGGGATTCATGACCTGGTGATTTCAACAATGTGCTCAATGATTCATTTTTAGGAGACCTTCAAATAAGTTAGAGATTATGTAGTATTTTACATCTCAGAATGTCGGTGAGCATGTCATGAAGCATAAAAGCAAAATAACTGCTTGGGAACCCACCCCGTGAGCAGGAGATGGAGCCTTCAGATGTCGAGGTAGCGGTCTGCTCCTCCCTCCACCTCCTCGAGCCTCTACCAGAAGCAGCCGTTGCTGCTGTCCATATTGGTTTCCATTTTTTTACTTATTTTTTTTTTTTTGCTTGTGGTAGTGCACACTTTTTATCTCCACTCAGGAGGCAGAAGAGGGCAAATTGCTGTGGAGGCCAGCCTGCTCTACATGTTGAGTTCCAAACCAGCCCTGAATACATAGTGAAATATGGTCTCGATTTTTTAAAATTTGCACATGTGTGTGCATGTGTTGTATGTAGACACATGTGTGGGTGTACATGCCCGTGCATGCCTAGAGGCTAGAGGAGGACATTAGGTGTCTCTGTCATTCTCTGCCTTATTCTCTTGAGACACTGCACCTGGGACTCACCATTTCGGTTAGGCTGGTATCCAGCCAGCGTGAGTGATCCCCCTGTCTCTGTACCCCACACTGCTGGGGCCCCAGGTTTATGCAGCCACACCTGGCTTTTCATGTGACTGCTGGAGATGGAACCTAAGTGCTCTTGTTTGTACATGAGCCGTTTCCCCAGCTCCTCATTTCCTTCTTGAAACAAACACTACAACAACATACACAAGTAGCTTGAATCAACGCATTTTCGAGCGGGATAGTGGTGGCACACACTGTTAGTTCCAACACTTGCGAGGCAGAGGCAGGAGGATCTCTGTGAGTCAAGACCAGCCTGGTCTACAGAGTGAGTTCCAGGATAGTCAGGGCTATGCAGAGAAACCTTGTCTCAAAAAACAAAGAAACAAAAACAAGAAATAAGTAAAATGCATTTCTGTTTTTATTATTTCTGAGTTTTGTTAATAACTACTGTATCATACTGAATGTCTGCTGTATGACTTGCTTTTCTTCCCTTAGTGATTTATGCTTTTAAAGTTCATATGTATTATCTACCATGTAACCAAAGTTTAGCCATTTTTGCTGTTTTATAGTATCTCACCAAGTGGCTGGAATACTATTCAGCCACTTCCCTTTAGAGGGAAACTGAGGTTGTCTCCAGGTTTCTGCTCTTAAGATTAAGACCTCTATGAAAACTGGGGTTTTGTCTCATGGTGCACACGTGAAGGGGTTTCTCTGTGGGGTTGTATTCAGGAGTGGAATGGGGAAATATACATTGATTAAAAAAAAGTAAAGACATGAAAGCACAAGGGGACTAGTTAGGAATAAGAAGGGGTCAGCAGGAGTGCTGGGGGAGGGGCATGGGTGAATATGATCACGGTGCATTGAATATATGTATGAATTTGTCAAAAGCTTAAAAAATTAAGATATCTGATAGTTCAACTTCAAAGAAAAGAATAGGGCTGGTGAGATGGCCCAGCTAACAAAGACTCTTGCCATCAAGGCTCACGGCCTGAGTTCAGTCCCTGGAACTGACCACGGGAGAAGCAGAGAACTGACCCCTGCGAATTGTCCTCTGACCTCTGTATGCACCACGGCTCATGCACAGACACACATGCCACCTACACGGGCACACACAAAATAAACACATAAATGTAACATATTCTTTAAAAGAGAGAGAATAAGAGCTGGTGAGTTGGCTCAGCAGGTAAAAGCTGCAGTCCTGCAGACCTGCGTGACCCCTTGGACCCAAATGGTAGAAAGAGAGACCCAGGTCTGTGGATTGTCCCCTGACTTTCATAGATGTGACACAGCACCCCCCATAAATAAATGAATCTAATCGAAAAACTACGTACATTAAAAAGAGAATAAAATGTTTTTCAAAATCCTATACCAGTTTATACATCTACAAGTATTAGATCAGACTTCTTAGTTAATCCAGTGTTTTGACACGTCATTGGAGCCTTTAAAAAAAGTAGTTCAAAATGAAAGCTATTGGAGTGCAGCTACTTGTCCAAATCCCTAGCAAGTGGCGGAGCCAAGATCTGAACCAGATCATCTGTTTGGCACTGCTTGCCTGACTCTCATCTGACACCCCTCCCTCCACTCCTGTCTCACCTGCGTTCTACCATCTTCTTGAACTCAATGCGCATGAGCTGGCCTCGGGACTGGGCCTGGATTCTGGTGATGATGCGGCTCAGCCTCTCATCACGCATCTCCTCCAGCAGCCCTAGCAGCCCCGCCTTGAAGAACACCTGTGGGCAAGTGGGTAGAACCAGCGTGGGGCACAGCCGCAAGGGAGGGTGACCAGGGTAGAGGTGGGTGGAAGATTGTTCAGTGAGCTTCCAGGTACCCACCACCTGTGCATTCTAGGTCTGACTGTGGGAATGCAACCATCTCAGCTGTGGCACTCAGTATGGCACCTGCTCTGCACCCATTCCGTGCAGCTCTAGACTCACCTTGGTGTGACCAAACTTGTACTGGTTGTGGTCAATGTCCAGGGAGCCCAGCAGCTTCTCAGCCCCTTTCCTGCTATCAATGAATTGGCCCTCAGGGATGGCTGCTGGGTTCAGGATGCGGTACCTTGGGAGGGAAGTTCTCAGAGTTATTTGCATTCTGGGTGGGTGTGGGTTTGCTCTGCCTGCAGAATTCCAGGGCAACCATAGGCCCCCACTCCCACCAAAGCAGTCCACCCCTGGCTCCCTGAGCCCTGGGGGCACCCCCTGGGCACCCCTTACCCACCTCTGCCGGAAGTCCCCATAAAGAATTCTGTTGGGGAAGCCCTTCCTGCAGATGCGGATGCCCTCCAGCACGCCATTGCATCGCAGCTGGTGCATGACCAGAGGGTTGTCCATCACCCCTGGGGCAGCAGAGCAGAAGGGAATCAGTCTCTGGGTAAGTGGATGCCAGGCAGTCTCCCCTGACTAAAACTTTTCCCATGGCTCACCTGGCGCCTTCCGCTCATTGGGGATGATGCAGCGCACAAAATGAGGGTGGGTGGTCCTCAGGTTTGTCATCAGCTTGTTCAGATTTTCCTGGATATGAGTATAGAGGGGAATCAGGGACCTTACGTACCTGCCCTTGGGCACCCGAGCCCTGGGCTGCAGAGGCTCCATCACCAGGACCACCCAAAGGAAGCAGAGTGAGCTCTGTTTCATGTAGTGTTTAAGTACCAAAAAATGACCACGTAACTGGCTTCTGTCCTTCCCACACACATAGCATCAGGACAGAGGCCCGGGTTTACCCACTCCAGGTGTTCTGCGATCTCTGGGTTCTTACCCGGTGGAGAGCAGACACTGTCTGGAAGGATGAACCTTTTTTCTTTCCTCCTTTGCCTTTCCCGCTGTCGCCTAACAACATGAGAAGGACCCATGAGCAAGAACCTAAAAACACAGGCGCTCCTGGGCAAGGGCAGAGCTCTGGTCCTCAGGGGTTGTGTGACTTGGGCAAACTATTTTCCATGAGGGTGGAAGTAACTGCCTCCAGAAGCTAAGGAGAGTGCAGGCTAAGATAAGGCTGGAAACACCGCTACTGCCCTGTCTTCCCCTCTCCTAACCCCGCCTTCAAGCTCTTTCCACTTTCAACTCTTTTTCTCCTTCACCGGAGTCATTTCAAACCACACCTGTTCTTCGTTCTCTGGAGCCTCATCTGTCCGACCCTTACTCAGCTATCTTCTCAATGTGTACTGAAATTTTTCTACATTGTTTTGTGCTGGGCGTCTGATGGAAATGTGTGTGCCCCCCCCCCTTGCTAACCTCCAGCTACTCCCAGTCTTCAGGGGACTGGCACAAGGTAGGGGAAGGTGCAGGCCAGTGTAGGACTGGTGGGGCCTGGCTGCTGTCTCTGGACCCCACACTTGTGGAAACTCCCTAGCCCATTGTAGGGGCAGTTCCCTTACCAGTGTCGGCAGACGCATAGGTGGAGAAGAGTGTGGCCATGAGCTTGAGGGAGGACTTCTGGTACAAACCCACCACCGTCTCATTGAGGGGGTCCTTGTTCTTTTCCAGCCAGCCCATAATGTTGTAGTCCACGGTACCAGCGTAGTGCACCAAAGAGAAGTGGGCTTCCTGCTTCCCCTTGACATTGCGAGGCTTCTGGAAGTTGTTGGACTTGCCCAGGTGGTTGTCGTACAGCTTGGCCTTGAAGGTCATGTCTGAGGCCTTGGGGAACATGCATTCTTCCTCCAGGATGGACATGATGCCCATGGGCTGAGAGCACAGAGCGAGGAGAGAAAGAATCCCCGATTACACTTCCAGGTTTCTGGAGTCCCACACTCTGACAGGAAGACCCTACAGACCTGCATTGCCAATGAGGGTGCCTGGGCAGAGCCTCTTGGAAGTTATTATTATTGTTGTTGTTATTGTTATTATTTTGAGACAGGGTTTCTCTGTGTAGCCCTGGCTGTCCTGGAACTTACTCTGTAGACCAGGTTGGCCTTGAACTCACAGAAATCCTTCTGCCTTTGTCTCCCAAGTGCTGAGATTACAGGCATGCGCCACCACTGCTTGGCTGATAATATTCTTAATTAACCTACATCCAATTGCATCTGGAGCTACCCCACATAATTTTCCCCTCAATAGCACAATAGCTTTGCATTCCTAATGACTCCCCTCAAGGTCTGCAAAGACTAGAAACAAGCTACTTTTCAGGTTAGGGAGAGATATGTGTCCACAGGCTACAGGGGCAAAAGATCCCTGTCAGCAGCAATTCAAAAGTTGTTGTTGGTGGGCCATCTAGGTTCTGAAAACCATTTTGTCCTTTAAAGAATGTATGTTTTGGCTTTCCTTGGGGCTAGAATTCTTTTGAATTTGATGACGCTGGAAACTACTACTCTAGAAAGATACATATGCCTCTCTCATAGTTTAGGGAAGTCTGTGGTCCCTGGAAAATGAGAACCTTGGTCTATAATTCAAGCAATGACTCAGCTTGTGGGAAATCCCCATTTTGGGAGGACGGTGGCTGACCGCGTTGCAGGTCAGACGCTGGGCTGTGGCCTGTATCAAAGAGCAAGGCACTGCAAGCAGTCACCATGGCATGGGGGGCACGGACTAGAGATTGGTTATTTCTCAGTAAGCAGGAAGCACAGACATTTCCAGGCTCTGTCTAGAATCCTTCCATGAATGATATCTCTTATGTGACAGAAAAGGGTAAGGAGTCCCTGGAAAGTGACCATCTTATACTGGAAAAAGAAAAGAAACTTTCCTCCACGTCTGAGGAAAGAAGAAAGCACTTGTGGGTGCCTGTGACCTCACCGCAGTGGGTGAAACTGGGTCTGGGAAGCAGCTTGGGATTCTGGGGACTGTAGTTTCCTGAGGGTAGAGAAGATGGAACTACTGCTTTGTCTGGATTGTCAGGGAAGAGAGCTTAGGAGCCCGGCACACCTTCTCGATGAGGTCGATGCAGGCCTGCAGGTCCATGCCGAAGTCGATGAATTCCCACTCGATGCCTTCCTTCTTGTACTCCTCCTGCTCCAGCACGAACATGTGGTGGTTGAAGAACTGCTGCAGCTTCTCGTTGGTGAAGTTGATGCACAGCTGCTCGAAGCTGTTGAACTGGAGGGTGTGACAGCCAGTCAGGCAGGCTGACTGAGGGTCTGAGTGGCCATGGGGCCAGCTGAGGGCTGTGCCACACACCTGCCCCACACCGAGCCCAGCACAGGTCATGACAGGGAAGGGACGGGAACTGGCTCTGTCACTCTATGATCCCCACTGCCATCCTGGGCCTGGCCCACAGCTGGCCCTCCACACGTGACCAAAGGTGTGAGTGAGTAGGTGAGGGACAAGTGGCGTCCCAGGCAGGCCAGGGTTCCCAGACTCACATCGAAGATCTCAAAGCCGGCTATGTCCAGGACACCTATGAAGTACTGGCGTGGCTGTTTGGTCTCCAGGGTTGCGTTGATGCGAGTCACCATCCAGTTGAACATCTTCTCGTACACTGACTTGGCCAGTGCCCCGATGGAGTAGTACACCTGCTGGACACTCTGCCCCTTGGTGACATACTCGTTGCCCACTTTGACCCGAGGGTGGCACAGCCCCTTGAGCAGGTCGGCTGAGTTCAGCCCCATGAGGTAGGCGGACTTGTCAGCATCTGATCGACAAGGACAGTAGAAGTGATTTCAGTGCCTCCCTTCCTTGTCCCAGTTAACTTCTGATCAGTGTGGCCATGGGTCCACTTGCCAAGGCCTCGTCCCAACACATCCTCCACTCCCTCTCTCTATACCTCAAGCCTCCATTCCTCCAGCCTGCCTGGGACCTTACTGAAGAGTAGGCCCGGCAGAAGGGCCTGGCCCTGGGTGAAGACGTTGGCTACTGATCTTATTCAGCTCCCAGTTTCCCCCCACTTTCTGGATGATAGTCCGAACGACTTTGTTGCCAACCTAATTCCTTGTTGAGTGAACTGTTGGGCACACATGGAGGGTTCAGCCCCTGGTGACTGTCCTCTGCATGTAAGGTCAATAGGCCTGTTCAGCCCATGAGAACCTAGGGGTCTCTCAACACTGCCCCTCTCCCACACCTTCTGTGCCATCCGGCTCCGCCTGCTCCTCTCGCTGCTTCTGCTTGAACTTCATGTTCCCATAGTGCATGATGGCGCCAGTCAGCTTATAGACACCAGCCTTCTCCTCTGCTGTGAAGCTCAGCACATCAAACGCGCTCTGGGACAGAGGGAGAGACATGGGGGTTGAGTGGAGGACGATCCAGGAGCTCTCCAGAACCCCCAAAAGCATCTCCAGTCGCCTCGCTCACATCGGTGGCCAGAAGCTCCTCAGAGTCATCGATGGAGGCCACAGACACCTCTCCCTGGGATACGAAGGCGTAGTCGTAGGGGTTGTTGGTAACCAGCAGCATGTCTGTGCCAAGCAGGGAGGGCAAGGTGGGGATGGGGGAGAAGGAGGTAGAGAAGGGGAAGGAGGAGGGAATGGAGGAGAATTGGAGGGAGATAGGACAGTGGGGAGGTAGAGAAGAGGACAGTCACTGAGGGCCAATGAGAGAACGCAAAAGAAGTAAAAACACACAAGCAAAAAGTCCCAAGGCCAGAGTGAAAGGGAGGGAGAAAGACAGTGGACCAAAGAGAAGTGTGTGGAGAGAAGGAGGAAGAAAACGGGGAGGAGAGACAACATGGCAGGCAAGAGAGGAAAGACAAAAGGGGGGCAAGGCACTTGATAATGCATCCAGAGAGGTGTGGTCCAGCAGGGAGGAGGAAGACAGGAGCAGAGGAAAGAGGAAACAGGGAGGATGGATAAAGCCAGGGGAGGAGCCCACGGGGGGCCTCTGGGGAGGGCCGTGGGCAATGGTCAGGCTGGCCTTACCCAGCAGCTCTGGCTTCTTGTTGGACAGGATCTGGTAGAAGATGTGGTAGTTTCTCTCAGCCTTGAGCTGGAAGATCACCCGGGACTTCTCCAGAAGGTCTGAGGAAAGGAGAACGAGGAGGACAGGCAGGTGAGAGGAGAGAGACAAGTCAGCAACAGAGCGGGATCAGAGCGAGAGGCTCCCACACCACAGTGAAGACTCCCAGGGAAAGACTGGTTCAGGAAAGAATGTTAACACTGAAAACCAGGCAATGAGAAGATGCAGCTGTACAGAGGGACGGGAGCAGGTGTGGTGGTACTCACAGGTCTCTATGTCGGCAGAAGCCAGCTTTCCGGTGGCCCCGAAGTGGATCCTGATGAATTTCCCCTGTGGGTAGACCAGACAGAGTGAAGGCGCTGGTCAGAAATATGTACTCACATCTTGGATGTCAGCCCGAACAAGAATGCCCTGGATGATTCTAGAATGTAAATGGTCTATTTGATGTCGTAGTTTAGTATCAGCGGAAACTAGGAGAAGGCAGCTCATGCCCAGACACCAGTGAGAAGCTGGGAGGGAAACAGCAGCCAGGCTTGTTCTACGCCACAGCCCCTCTCTGTGGCTTTCACCTCATCCCCTCCTGCCAGTGTTCAGTAAGGCAGCTGGTATCACCCCTGTTCTACAAGTGAAGGGCTTGGGGCTCAAGGAGGTTGATGACTTGCTCAGCATGTAGAAATTCAGGCCTTTGGGCCCAGGGTGTGGTAAAAAAGGGAAGAAATGTTGAAAATGTTCATAAGAGATTTCAAATATGACCCAAATCTACTCTACCACACCTCTGGAGAGTTTGGGTCTCTTTCCTGGGTTCCCAGAACTCAAGGAGCCAGATTGGGTCAGGAGTGTGTGTGTGCGCGCGCGTGCGCACGCGTGTGTGTATGTGCACGTGTGTGTGTATATGTGCATGTGTGTGTTGTGTGTGTACGCGTGCATGTGCGTGTGTGTGTGTGCATACACATGTACTTAATGATATCCAAAACCCAGGTGCGATATAATCAACCAATTATGTTGACTGTTGGCCAAATAGAACTGCCACCAATTTCTTGACCAGTTTGGATGAGACCATGGTAGTGGTCCAGGATCACTCACGAATCTGGAGGAGTTGTCGTTCCTGACGGTCTTGGCATTGCCGAAGGCTTCCAGGGCGGGGTTAGCCTGGATAATCTGGTCCTCCAGGGTGCCCTGTGAGAGGAGCAGAAGTTTGGGGATTCATCTTCCACTCACTTCCAGACAGTTTTGATTGGCCAGCTGCCTACACCGCTCCTCAGGAGCAGGGCTGGGTGGATGACGAGTCTTCAGGCCACACGTGTGCCCTGCCAGATGGATCTTCCGCGCTAATCCCACAAGCCCTACTTGCAAGCCTGCAGCTCCTCTGCTGAGCCTGTGACCCATGCTCACCTTGTTTGCACTGGGATTGTCCTTCTTGCGGTCTCCTATGGCCGCAATGCTGGCAAAGTACTGGATGACACGCTTTGTGTTCACCGTTTTCCCTGCTCCGGATTCTCCGCTTGAGGCAAGAAGGGACAGTCAGAGCCCAGGAATTCCACTATTGTTCATACAGAGTTCTCCATGCCCTTTCTGTCCTAGCCCTGGCCACCAGAGCCCAGCACTACAGAAGAAGCCTTCTAATAAGAGACCAGGTCCCATACCTTTGAATTATAGCCTGAAAGCACTCTTTCCCACCTGCACCCCAAGAATTGGCCTGGGAAAACCCACCCAAAACCCCTGTGAGAGATTAGTGCTTGCTCACGTGATAAGGATGGACTGGTTCTCCCGATCTGGAAGAGAGAAGAGGAGAGACAATGGGTTGGGGCTAGGTGGGGGCTGGGGTGAGGGGACACAGGCCAGGACATCAGGCTCACCTGTCAGCATGTACTGATAGGCGTTGTCAGAGATAGAGAAGATGTGGGGCGGGGCCTCGCTCCTCTTCTTGCCCCTGTAGGCAGCCACCACTTCAGCGTTATACACTGGCAGCCACTTATAGGGGTTGACAGTGACACAGAAGAGGCCTGAGTAGGTCTGAGCAGAAGACAAAGATGGTGTGTGGTCGATAAGGGGAGTCTAGGCCTGGTGGGGATGGCAGTCAGAGGCATCCCTAGACACATCAGCTGGGCAAGAGGAAGCTGGGTTTGTGAGCCCCCTAGCCTGTGTAGGCCTCTGCAGTGTGCACCCGCCACTCACGTAGATCATCCAGGCTGCATAGCGCTCCTTGAGGTTGTACAGCACGGCCGGCTCGTGCAGGAAGGTCAGCATGGCCATGTCCTCAATCTTGTCGAACTTGGGCGGGTTCTGCTGCAGCACCTGGTCCTCTTTTATGGTCACCGTCTAGAGGAGGAGAATGGGTGATGGGATGGACGACCACTTTCCTGTGGGCTCTTGTCAGATCGTTCTCTTCCCAGGACACAGCTGACTTGCCATCATTCCCCTAGTTCTTAGGGGACAAGGGTCCCAGCTTCCTGCCCCTAACTCACTAGGACTCAGGCCCCGGGTGGTTTCCTGCCCACGCTCTAAAGATCTTCTAGGGTTCCTTTCTCTTGCCAACCCCATCCCTATCCAGTGGCCATCTCTTTTCTGCTCCCATGTTTTAAATATATAAAGGCAAAGCTGGGGACTAGCGGCTGTAAAATCGGGGTCCACTTGTCATGTGTGACCCTTGGGCTGTCTCCTGGACACAGTCCTCAAGGGCACCGCTGCTCGAGGAAAACTTTTCCCCCTGTGGGAAAGCAGCACACCCCAACTCTGCACTCCTCATCAGTCCCAGCTGGGGCTCGACTGATATCAGTTTGCTATGCCTTGATGCCAATAGCATCTGGCAATAGGGATGCAGGTGTTTTTACAGAGGAAGAGGATGTGCCTTCGTAGTAGCCAGAGTGGGCTGAACCGGGTTGTAACTATCAATCCACACATCCTTGTGAAGCACACCCGTGAGGCACACAACTCTGGGCCCTGCTGGTGACAGGGTGAGAGTCTCATGGGTAGACCGAGCACCCAGGGAAAAGGGGGCACTTAGGTGCATCGCTGCCTTAGGATTCAGCTCTGCCCCTTATGCCCATCTGGGCCTGCATCTGCTCTTGGTTTAGGGGAAGGGAATTGGAGAAAGGGGATTCTTGGGGGAAACTGAGGCACAGACAGGAGGCATGCAACTGCCAGAACAGAGGTCTGTCTTTAATGCCGTTCTTGGGTCCTTAATCTACAGACCTCCCTGAGGAGGAAGACAGCATCCATCCTTTCCGGCAAGAGAGCTTCTCTTGGGTTACACTGGGATGCACCTGCTTAGGTTTTCCTGAGAAGGTTCTGGTCCTGGGGTTCTCAAGGGGACATACCTTGGCATTCCCACCCTTTTCTCAGGCACCTTAGATCCTACCACAGGTGGCTCCACCCTGACCCCTCTCCCAAAGCTGCCCCACCCGTGCCTGGCTTGCCACAGGTGCACATACCTTGCCATTCTCAGTTTCGGCAGTGACCTTGCCCCCCTCCCGGGACACTATCTTGGCTTTAACGTACTCCTCCTTGTCATCAGGCACAAAGCACTCTGTGCGGATGTCAAAGGGCCGAGTTTGGGCCTCTAGGCGCTCCTTCTCTGATTTGCGGAGGTACTGGGCCGCTGCCCCAAAATCGGCCATCTGGGCATCCGTCATCTTGTCGGTTTGAAACCCTTGTGGGGGAGATGGGAAGGGTCTGTCATTCCTGGTGCGGACCCAGGCTTCTGCATAGCCTCATCTTTCCTACCCACCCCTGCACTGCCTCTTCTGTACCAGTTCCTAAGGATCTGCCACCACTGCCCCATGTAAAGTGCCTGCCTCCCCGACCTGTCTGCCCTGCCTGTGAAGTCATCTGAAGGAGGCTCTCTGCAAGAGGTCTGTATGGGGTAGGAGTGGCTAGAGTTTGTTATGGGAGGGTGCTGGGCTGTGGAGGGGGGCGAAGAGAGAGAGGGGTCTGGCCACCTGGCTTCTGGAAGAATCATGACCCGCTGTCTGCAGGGGAAACTTGGGGGCATTCTCACCTGGTTAATCTTTTCACAGATAATCCTGAAGGATTTGAACCACAGCTGGGATGAGGCTCCACAGAGGTGCAGCCGGACAGAGAGAAGAATAGGCAGGATGAAGAACAGCAGATGCCGGCTGGCAGGCAGAGATCCTGACTAGGCTAGAACAGGCCAAGATAGGGAGTGAGGCAGATGAGAAAGGACGCAGCGTGGTTGAGACTGTGGCTCACTGGTAGACTGCTTAACTAATATGTGTGAGCCCTGGGTTTAATTCCCAGCACTGTGACATAGAAAGAAAGGAAGGCTAAACACGAGAAGGGGGCAAGGGGAGTGAGAAATGGGTGGGAAAGGAAGAACACACAAGAAGGCAAGGCAGAGAGACAGCAGAGAAACGTGGTCGAGGCAAATCTTGCTGAAGACCAGGAGGCAAGATAAGACCAAGATAAGGAAAGCAGGCCCAGGAGGGAGAATAATGGCCGGGCATCTGATGCTTCCTGTGGAACCCCTGCCAGGGAGAACTTCCCAGACTGATGGAAGACCATCCTAGCAGATAGATCTCCAGGGAAGGCAGCTTCCTCCTAGGTGGGGACAGTCTGGTGTGACTGGAGAGCCCCCACTCTAAACTCCCTCTTACCTGGGCTGCAGAACTCTCTGTCCAACGGCTCTCAAGGCTCTGGTTCCTTTATATCCCATTTCATTTGCCTGCTGCCTAAATTTGGAGTCCATCTGGAGGACCCTCCCTCCCACTCTCTCCTGGCTCCTCCTCCTTTGATCCCTTGGCTCTGGAGGAGACAAGAGGACAGCAGGGCCCCAAGGTTTGCCCATGAAAGGTCTGTTGCCCTAGCCCCTCGAGCTCCAGGGCCTTTTTTTAGTCCTTGGGCACATTCCTCCTCCCCAAAGGGCCGATGGGCAGAGGAGGGGAGACCAGACTGTTGCACCTCCCCACACACATGGCCCTTACCTCGGTTATTTTTAAGCTGAAGGGTGAACTGAGCACACTGGGTAAGGGTCACCTTCTCTCTTGTGCCTAATATTTATCCCCTGCCTTCAGCTCACAGGCTTCCTCCCCTCCCCTTCCACCCTGGCTATCTGCACAGCTCCAGGCTGAGGGGCATTGCCTACTCTCTCACACCTGGAGTTCCACAGCGCTAGATCCCAGGGGTCAGAGTCAAGATGTTCAGGGAGGGCATCTTGTTTGGGTGCAAGACTCAGTTTCCCTTCATTAGTAAAAGAATTCTCTCTCTCTCTCTCTCTCTCTCTCTCTCTCTCTCTCTCTCTCTCTCTCTCCCCCCCCCCTCTCCTTACTCTGTACAGATGCTGTCTATGGTCTCTGTTGCCCATGTCTCTAGACAGCTATCCTCCAAAGGCCTTGCTCCCTTGGTTTGGGACACATGGAGTCTTCATCCTATGCTTGCTTCTCCCCGACATGCAGGCCATCATCCAATCTCTTTAAACCATGGGAGGGACTTAGCCCACTCTGCCTTGGGCATTTATACACAAACTTGCAGACCAGTAAACTTCACATACAGAACTGAACGGCTGCACATCCATGCCCATTTTCAGACACACACGCACACACACACACACACACACACACACACACATCCCTTTACACATTAACCCAGTTAAGCTTGCAGATTTTCTTTCTTGCTTCTACACATACTGATGCATAGATCTGCCCTCCCATGTTTGGACACATAGGTTTTTACTCTCCTCCAACCCTTCACTCTTGATGGGAGGTGGGAGGGTGGAAAGGCCAGAGGTGTTAATCCTGGGGCTGAGGGAGGAGGGGTGTAAGTGAGGGGTTGCTCCCTTCCGCCCCTCCGAGCTGCCAGAGGATGCAGGTGCTGCTTGGGATGGCTGGCTGGGGCGCCTGGCATGACCAGAGATTTATACCCGTTGGCCCCAGGCTCCGGATTCCATGGGTGGGGGCTCTGCAGACTTTCCCCTTGCCAGGTAGAACTCTGGTACCCCCTTTGTAACCCTCCTGGGCCTTATCCTCACATGCCTTCTTTGTGGCACCCTCGAGCACTCAAACCCTAGAGGTCCTCCCTGTCCTCCAGGGCTGCCATTTCTCAGTGACCGTAGGTGTTAGGCCTTTAGCAGGCCATAGCTGTTATAACTAAGCAGACATTGTGTTCAGGAGACAAAGCCAGACTCCCCTACTCTGGCTTTCCTTACACCCTCACACCCCAGCTTCCACCCCATCTACTGTGGCCTCTCAATATAGCTCTAGAGTGTGGAGGTGGGTAGGACACACAGCGGTCAGTTTCTCTGGGTACAGCACTCTCAGCCAGTGATGTGGTGTCCTCCCAAGGTCACCAGCCCCCTAAGATACTTCATTGCCTCATCATGGGCTCAGAGATACACACTGTCCTCCAGGGGTCTTAGATCTTGTACCCTTGAAGGATCATGAGCCAACCTTGCGTTCCCATCTGCAGGTGACTGAGCCAAATGGTTGCCCTCAGAGGATGCAAGCCACTTGTCTGCAGCTAGGTCACTGGAGGCCACTTGAGGCCCCTGTGTGCAAGTTGCAAGATTAGCCTATGGCCTAATATGTCACTGGTTTCAAGGTCCTGAGGACATGATAAGAGACCGAGAACGTTGGGTCAGCCTGGGTCAGGTCCAAGAGACAAAGACCAGGCTCTGTCCTCAGGGAACCCTGCATGCCAAGCGGGCCAAAGTTGGTGTAGGTAGTGGGGGCCCATGGAGGGTTGTGGGCCTGGAGTTCCTATTGTCTCCCACGGAAGGTGTGACAAGGAAAGAGTTAACTCAGTTCTGGGCTCTGCCTGCCTCTGTGGCCTGGTTTGGCCTTTTCTTCCTTTTCTAGGCCCCATTCTCTCCCCTGGCTCTCACACGCTCTTTGCAGCTGCTTCCCAAACCAGTCCTACAGTCTGGTGAAAGTTCCAGAGTATGTGGACACAGATGGACGCTCTGGTCACAGGTGAGAGGGTCCCAAGGGCTGAGCATGTCTTTGAAGTGAAGTCCATCCCTTTGTTACCTGGCTCCCCGTGTCTCCGTCTGCTCCCATGTCTTCCTTCTGTCCCTTGTCGTGAAATCAGACCTAGCCTCTGCTGTGCAGGCGTTCATACCTGGGCTCTGCCTTCTGCAGACTGATCGCATGGGGCACTCGGCCTGGCTTGTCCTTGCTTCCGTGTTCTTCTTCAGCTCTCTTCAGCCTTCCTTCTCCTTGGCTTCCATGATTTGTATCTAAAGGTAGCCGAGTCACCTGCAGTGCCCCCCAGGAGTCTGTTCTGGTCTTCTCATTGTCTCTCCTCATCCATTCTCAGCCCTTCACCCTCTGTCTGTGCCCAGCCTGGCTACCTTGACAGCATCTTTATCTCTTGTTCTTTTTGGCTCTGGCTCTTAGCTTTCCTGGGCTTCTCCACACATCCCCTTCTTCCGGTGTGCTCCTCTTTGGACTCTACTGATCCCTTCGTGGCTGCTCAAATCCATTCTAGAGAGAGGGGTGGTTTTAGGAGGGAGAAGGGATGAGGGTGTAAAGAGGAAGTGTGGGGAGCTGAGCTCTTTCTGTGGCCTCCTTGTGCCCAGGATCTCTTTCTTTTCCCCATTTCCTCTGCTTGAGCCATCCCTGGGTTTCCTGTCTGCTCCGACTAGGATGCTCCTTCCTTATCAGCTCTCTGTTCTCCCTCCCCTGCTTTTCTGCTGTTGCTGTCCTCTCATTTTCAGTACAGGGCCCATGCTCTGGTTGCCTCTCTCAGCAGTCAGAGCCCAGGGAGAGCTGGTGAACAGGAGTCAGACCACGCACAAATGTGTCTATGGGTATGGCTGATGGGAGATTCAGTCCAGGGCTGAACCAGGTTCCCAGAGATGGATTAAAACCCCATTGTCTCTCAGATCCACATCCCTAGTCCTGCCCTCAGCCCCAACTGTGGTAGATTGCCAAGGGAACCAGTCTTGCTTAACTGGAGAAGACTTGCTTGTTCTTTTTTTCCCCCTACTTCCAGTCCCTTTAACGATTTAGTCCCCTGCTTCCAAAATCTGGTCCCTTTGTTGCCTGCTTCCTCTTGAGATGGCTTGCCAAACCCCATTTCCCAGCTGCTGCAGAGGTAAAAAGCCTTGCAAATGGGAGTCTCAATGGGGAATATGAAGGAGAAGAAATGAGCACCAACGACTAATGGTCTGGGTCTTGGGAGGATCGGGAGAAAAGGGGGAAAAAAGGTAGGCCAAGGCTTCTGTCCTGCTTATGTGCGAGGGACATGGGCCACTGCAGGTGGCTATGTTTGGAATGGCGTGTGACTACATCTGTGATCCTGCGTCCTCCCAGAGACCTGCCTAGGATGGGGTCTAAGAGGACATTACCACATCTGCCAAGGGGGTCATACTGCCACAGACGGAAGAGTCACGGGTCAGTCCCTATGTTCCGGGCCTCCTCCCATGGGCCAGCCCTGGGATTTATCAGTGTGGAGTACTGGTTAGAACGGGCACGGAAGTGTGTGGTAGATGGACTCAGTGCTCCAGATGAGCTCAGAGACTCCTCTAAGTCCTGTTTCAACCGGACAGGCACTGGGCTGGGCATTAGGTTGAAAGCAGAGGTGTGTCCTTCTTGCTATGTTCTGTTGGAGGGGGATCCACGGACCAATGCTGCGCCAGCAAGGCTCAGAGCTTCACAGGGTCCTGGGGGGAGGCCTTCACCTCTGAAGTTGCCCCTCCTTCTTCCAAGCCCCACCTCCCTACCCCAGAGCCCCAGGGTCGGAAATCAGCGAAGAAGAGACTAGAGGCAGGGTCTTGACTTCAAGAAAAATTGCTTTATTCTGTTTCCTCCTAAGGGAAGTTACAAAGGCTTCTAGATATGAGGGCTTCATAGGCACCCGGAGGGCCGGGCAGTTCAAGATCTACTCCTCATTCAGGCCCTTTTGAAATAAAACAAAGTACAAATTAGCTCTGGGGTGGCCAGCACCCTGAGGACAGTGCGTGGAAAGTGAAGTTGAAACTTGGGCTTCTGGTCGGTGGAGCCCCTGTGTGATCTGGGGGGAGCCCCTGTGTGATCTGGCAGGAGCCCCTGTGTGATCTGGGGGGAGCCCCTGTGTGATCTGGCGGGAGCCCCTGTGTGATCTGGTGGGAGCCCCTGTGTAGGCATGGATGTATTTCCAGGGATCAGTTTAGGAGGGGAAAGTTCTGGAGAAAAGGGTTCATGAGTTGGCTAGAGGCAGGCTGCCTCTGTGAGATCAAGGCAGTCCGTGGGATATTCTTTTAATGTTTGAGTTTTAAGGTTAGCAGCTGAACTGAACTGGGAACTAGAAGCTGGTAGTTGGAAGGAATTGGATCTAAAGGGTATATATAAATTGGGGCCGTGTTGGGTTTCTGACTTGGCTTGACCTGGGATACCCAGAATCACTGAAAATGAGAAGAACCTTAGAAGTCCCTGGGAACTCAATTGCCTTAGTCTTTGGGACTTTGTGGATCAATTAGGGGACATACTACATGATATTGTCTGAGGGGACAGAGGCATCGTGTGGGCTATGGGAGGTGACAAGTGAGGTCCAGGGGAGGAACCCACCTTAGCACCAATGTCACGGCTTTTGGCCCGCAGCTTGTTGACCTGGGACTCAGCGATGTCTGCCCTCTCCTCTGCCTCATCCAGTTCATGCTGCACCTTGCGGAACTTGGACAGGTTGGTGTTGGCCTGCTCCTCCTGTGCGCAGATAAAGGGCATGGCTAAGAAGGGACCTGGCCTCTTAGCCTTCCAGGCTTGGGGACTGGCACACTGTGTCCCTCCTCTAGGCTTCAATCCCAGCAAGGTCACTCACCGCCTCCTCAGCCTGGCGCTTGTATGCCTTCACCTTCAGCTGCAGCTTGTCCACCAGGTCCTGCAGCCGCAGTAGGTTCTTCCTGTCCTCCTCTGTCTGCATGTCAGGGGACAGCCAGAGGTGAGAGGAGGCAGCACCCACCCTGACTGTCCTTGACTTCTTCATCCTGAATGCTACATTCTGAACCAATGCTACTCTTTGGTCCTCATACTTGAATTTGTTTATAATTTCTCACCCAAGGAGCATCTTTCTGAGACATGGACTTTCTATTCAGCCCAGGCTAGTCAAACACATGATCCTCCTGTCTCAGCTTCTTGAGTATTGGAATCATAGGCATGTGCCACTAAGCTCACTTCGAATGTATTTTAAATAATTATATAATGAAAGAACTCAATGAGGTAATGGGATTCCTGAAAGAGTACAGAGACTTATGTGTATTGTCCCAGGGAGCAGGCTCCTGGGGCCCTGGAACAGCACAGAGCGTAAGCCCACTGGCTCTGGGCCCAGCATGTGCCGGGAGTGACTCCGGGGTTGTGAGCACGATGGAATTTCCTGGGTTGCGATGGGCTGACACGAACCTGAGCTAGGCTAAGGACAAAGGGTGCTTGGATGCCGCAGCATGCTAGACTGAGTCACAAGTTCTAAAGGGCAGTCGGAAAGCTGGGTTTATATTGCTCTGGGTACCCGAAAAGTTTTGAGGCTTATTTGAATGGCTTTGACGTCTTTGGTAGCAAGCGTGGCTATAAATTATCTTCTGGGAAAAGGCATTGCAGGTTGAAACTGTGCCCGTCTAGAGCATATCTCTGGTAAATGGCCTGAGGGTGCATGTCAAGGGGGGGCACACAGGCTACAAGGCTCAACCACTAACCTCTGGGCCAGGGGACAAGAGTTGGCCATGCTAGGGCAAGGTGAAGAGCGCCCAGGGGGCGGCACGCCAACTATGGCTAGGAAGAAGTAGCAACACCTCTCCGTTCCCCTTGGTTGCTTGTTATTGTGGTTTTAGGACATTGTGCATGGGCTGGGCTCACAGTGCTCTCCCAACCTGGTAGGTGAGCTCCTTGATGCGCCGCTCACTCTTCCTCATGCCCTTCACTGACTCTGCATTGCGCTTCTGCTCAGCCTCCAGTTCGTTCTCCAGCTCCCGAACCCGGGCCTCCAGCTTCTGCAGCTGCTTCTTGCCACCCTTGAGAGCAATCTGCTCGGCTTCATCCAGCCGGTGCTGCAGGTCCTTGATGGTCTGCTCCATGTTCTTCTTCATGCGCTCCAGGTGGGCGCTGGTGTCCTGCTCCTTCTTCAGCTCCTCCGCCATCATGGCGGCCTGTGCACGGGAGAGGGACACGTGGTCTGTTCAGGTCCTCGTGGGCTCACTGAGCAGGCTGGGGAGATGCTGGCCTGGGGTGGGTAGGCAGGACAGAGGACTCACGTCTGTGATGGCCTTCTTGGCCTTCTCCTCTGCGTTCCTACACTCCTGCACTGCTTCTTCCACCTCAGTCTGGAGCTGGGTCAGGTCTGACTCCATCTTCTTCTTCTGGTTGATGAGGCTGGTATTCTGGAATGGCAGAGTAGGAAACACTCTGGGCATCTCTGAGGGGCTCCTTCCCCTGTCACCCGCTGGGCTCAAGAGTGCACAGGGCACCTCCTCACCTGGGAGTGCAGCAGTTGCACCCGCTCGCTGGTCTCAATCAGCTCCTGCTCTGCCAGCTTCCGAGACCGCTCTGTCTGCTCCACCACAGCCCGCAACTCCTCCAGCTCAGCCTGCAGCAGGTTGTTGCGCCGCTCCACGATGGCAATGTTCTCCTTCAGGTCGTCGTTGGCACGGACGGCATCGTCCAGCTGGATCTGAGTGTCCTGAGAATCAACAAAGTGAACGTAAGATAGAAGGCTGGCCTTCTCAAAGCTGTCACGTAGAATTGGATGTGGGTAGAAAGTCCATTGTGGTGGCTCAGGGTTGACTTGTCAGCTCTCTCTACAATGACTGTGTGACGAGAGAGAGCTAGTGCCTCTGCCATCCATTAGTTCCCTCTCTGGGTGAGGTGACATCCTGTTTATGGAAGTCTCTGGGTACCTTCAGCAAACTCTGGAGGCTCTTCACTTGTTTCTGGGCCTCGGCAGCCATGCGGTTGGCATGACTGAGCTGGATCTCCATCTCGTTGAGGTCGCCCTCCATCTTCTTCTTCACCCGCAGGGCCTCGTTGCGGCTGCGCGTCTCTGCATCCAGGGAGGTCTGCAGGGAGTCCACCACCCGCAGGTGGTTGCGCTTGGCCTGCTCCATCTCCTCATCTTTCTCTGCCAGTTTCCGTTCGATCTCTGCCTTGATCTGGTTGAACTCAAGCTGGGCGCGGAGGATCTTGCCCTCCTCGTGCTCCAGGGAGGCCTGGAAAGGGTGTGGGGGAAAAGGGTTGGCAGGCATACATAGTCAGTGTCCAGGGCAGACGTGGGAGACTGTTTAACAACCATGATACAGAGAGAGTTCAGGAATAGTGTGCATGGCTCTGCAGTCAGGTGCAGAGGAAGGAAGAGGGGGTGTACATAAGAAAAATGAAAGCAAACTGAAGAGAAGGTGAGACCGACTCCCAGCAGGGAGAGCCAGACTGGAAGACAAAAGAAGAAAATGAAAAGTGTTGCCAAGGAAACAGAAGCAATCAAGCACGGAGCATAAAAAAACACAGGCAGGCAGAGGTGGAAAGGGGCCGAGTGGAAAGAGGAATGCCTCAGAGATGCAGTAAATAAAATGTTTGCATGAAGGGATTTCGGTGACCCTCAACTCGTTCATTGACAAATGTTTGCCGGGTGCTGGCTGTGTTGTCCAGCACTGGCCTAGGCCCTGGCAATGAGCCGGGGAGGAGGAAAATAGGCTAAGGGAAAATAGGAACAGGGACCAAAGTCTAGATCCCATCCCGCAGCCCAGCCCTGCTCTCCCCTGCACGCCCACCTCAGCCTCCTCCAGGGCCGACTGCAGCTCCATCTTCTCAGCCTCCAGCTGCTTGCGGATCTTCTCCAGCTCATGGATGCTCTTGCCAGTGGAGCCCAGCTGCTCAGTCAGGTCCGAGATCTCCTCTGTGGGGGATATGTAGCAACTCAGTCTGGAGTTTCTGTGGTCTGCATTTGGGGCCCTCACGCATGGGGATGTGGCCCGCCCCGCCCCTCGGCCACACACCCTGGAGGTTCTTGTTCTCCCTCTTGAAGGTCTCCAGGTGCTCCAGGGACTCCTCGTAGGCATTCTTGAGCTTGAACAGCTCTGTGCTCAGGGAGCGCGCCTCCTTCTGGGACGACTCCAGCTCTGACTGGGACTCCTCATACTTCTGCTTCCACTCTGCCAGGATCTGCAGAGCAGGGGCACACGGTCCAGAGCTGCCCCAGGCCCCTCCCCTGCCTCCAAGGAGAATGCTCTGGCCTTGAGCTGGCACTGCCCCCACCAGCCCCGTGCACGCTGCCCGCAGCCCCGCTGTGAGCCTACCTTGTCGAAGTTCCTCTGCTTCTTGTCCAGGGCTGCGGCGGCGGCATTGGAGCGTTCCACGTCCACCATCAGGTCCTCGATCTCATTCTGCAGCCTGTGCTTGGTCTTCTCCAGAGAGGAGCACTTGGCGTTGACGGCCTCCACTGCCTCCTCTGCATCCTGAAGCCTCTGGGCCAGCTTCTTCCTGCCCAGGGGAAGTAGGAAGGGCGGCAGGGTAGAGAGGGATGGGGAAAATGGAGGAGGTAGATTTGGACAAGAGAAGAACATGTGAGCCTTCCAAAAGACTCTCCTTGACAACCCAGAAGCATTCAGAAAAGCCCGAGGACAGGTTGAGCACTTAGCAGGCAGATCTTGGTAGCTGAACATTGTGAAGACTGCATTCTTGGCTGCAGCTGCCATTCCCTACAGCACCCTACCCCAGGTGGGAGCACTCAGCCCTCAGACAAACCTTTTGTTCGTCTTATATTCGGATGAGAAACATAACGCGAGCAAAAAGCTTCCCTGAGAGGAGCAGGAGGTGGGGCTGGGGCAGGGACCTCCTGCACAGCCACACACTAAGAGTCCCCTACGTGGAGCCTACTGAGCATCAGTCAGGGCTGGCTGTCTAGGACTCACTTGGCTTCCTCCAGCTCCTCCGTCCTCTGGATGGCGTCCGTCTCATACTTGGTCCTCCACTGGGCCACCTCTGAGTTGGCCTTGGACAGAACACGCTGTAGCTCAGCCTTAGCTTCTGTCTCCTCCTCATACTGTTCTCGGAGCAGGTCACAATCATGCCGGGCTGACTGCAGGGCGTGGGCCAGGGCGTTCTTGGCCTGGGAAGAGGTGGGCATCAAGGAAGTGGATCAACTTTTTCCGTAAGGTTACCCCTGGCATACCTTTACCACAGTCTCAGCATGCTCCCTTGGCCACATCTACTTCAAGTCTCTGGTGAACCTGGAGTGGCTTCCTGAGCTAGAATGACCCTACAGAGTAAAACACTGCTGTCCTGTTTACAGAGGAAGCCCTTGTGCCCGCTGCCCAGTGCTCCTGTGCCCGCTGCCCAGTGCTCCTTGTGCCCGCTGCCCAGTGCTCCTTGTGCCCGCTGCCCAGTGCCCCTTGTAGCAGGTCTTGTTATCCATTGCCTTCACAGGGACACCCAGAGACATCAGGCTATTTCTACGATCACCACACTATAAGAGGTACGTCAGTAGGGACTCAGCTCTGGGGTTTTGTGGGGAGGATGTTGGGTGTTTCTGCAAGAATATGGTGGCCAGATGTCAACCTTGAGTGTCATTTCAGACACTGTCCACCATAGTTTTTGAGACAAAGTCTGTCACTGAGACCTAAGGATCACCAATTTGACTGGACTGGCGGGCAGTCAGTTCTAGGAAGCCTCCCTGTCTCTGCCTCCTCAGTGCTGGGGTTAGAAGTGTGGCACCATGCCCAGATTTTTACATAGGTGTTGGGGACTGAACTCAGGCCCAACCATGTCCATGCTTACGTGGCGAGTGCTTTACTGACTAGGCTGCAGCTCTGGCCCTGGCATATTTGAGAACTCACGCTCTTGTCTCTTTCACGAACAGTGCTGTGCTAGGCAAAGACTCCAGCTTACTTCCTTCTCCAGTCTTCAGATTGCCCTCATAAGCCTAGGACCCTTTTGTGCAGGCCCTGCACCCCATATCTGCACCCAAGAAGGCCAAAACCTGTCTCCTTAGATCACTGGTTCTCAACCTTCCTAATGCTGCGATCCTTTAATACAGTTCCTCATGTTGTGGTGACCCCCCAAACATAAAATTATTTTTCCTGCTTCAGAACTGTGATTTTGGTACTGTTATGATTGTAGCGTAAATATCTGATATGCAACACCAGTAGAAAGGTCCTTTGACCCCCAAAGGAGCCATGATCCACAGGTTGAAAACCACTGCCTTAGATTACTCCCTCCGTGCCTCTTCACCCCACAACCCACCCCAGTGCGGCACCATAAAGGGCACCTCTCAATCTGGGGAACAGATTTAAAGGACACTTAGGAAAGGCTGGGCTATTATTTCTTTCTTTCTTTTTTTTATCTTTCTTTTTTTGGTTTTTCGAGACAGGGGTTCCTCTGTAGCTTTGGAGCCTGTCCCGGAACTAGTTCTTGTAGACCAGGTTGGCCTCAAACTCACAGAGATCCTCCTGCCTCTACCTCCCGAGTGCTGGGATTAAAGGTGTGCACCACCACCCCCCAGTTCTTTTAATAATTTGTAGAGAATCGTGGACCAGATAAGCCTTTCTCTTAGGGAAGAAAGAGATGCAGACTCAAGGGCAGTTGGTGCACTCTGTGCTTGGGCCAGGCGGAGTCCAGGCCTTACCTTGACCTCCTCCTCCAGCTGCCTCTTGAGGTCCTCCAGTTGCTGGGTATAGGTGAGCTTGCCTCGAGTCAGCTGGGAAATCAGTGCCTCCTTCTCATCCAGCTGCCGGGACAGCTCCCCTGGGGAGGCATCCAGGTATCTTCAACCCCTCCCCACCCTCAACCGTAGGTCCCATGCTCTGGAGACATCGCGGGCACGTGAGGGGCATGTGCACCCAAGGTTGGGGTGGCTCATGGGGCTCCAGCCCCCGTCTCACCGTTCTCTGTCTGCAGCTTGGCCCGCTGGCTGGTGAGGTCGGTGACAGAACGCTGAGTCTCCTCAGCCTTGCTCCGGTGCTCATTCATCTGATCTTCCAAGGTCCGGCACATCTTCTCGAGGTTAGCCTGAGAGGGGGAAGAGTTCCACAGTAGGTGCAGGAAGGGAGTGAAATGGAGTAAGGCTACAGTTAAAGAAGAAATGGAGAGGGATCCGTGGAAGGAAGGGGGCAAGCAGAGAAGGAAGGAGGAAAAAGAGCGACTTAGGGAACCAGGGGAGAGAGGCGACTGAGAGGGCCCACCTTGGCCTTGATGATCTGCTCCATGTTGGAGGTGACATCGTCCAGCTCCAGCTTGAACTCGCTCTTCTCCTTCTCCAGCTTCTGCTTCACACGCTGCAGGTTGTCGATCTGCTCCCCCAGCTCGGCCACGCTGTCCGCGTGCTTCTTGCGCAGGGCCGCAGCAGTGGCCTCGTGCTGCAGGGTGGCCTCTTCCAGATCCCTCCGCATCTTCTGGAACTCAGCCTCCCGCTTCTTGTTCATCTCTATCTGCACAGATGTGGCCCCACCGGCCTCCTCCAGCCGCTCACTGATCTCCTCCAGCTCCCGGGACAGGTCTGAGCGCAGCTTCTCCACCTTGGCCCTGGCTGTGCGCTCAGCCTCCAGTTCCTCCTCCAGCTCTTCTATGCGTGCCTAGTCAGGGACACGGAGGTTCAGACCGGCTTCCTGGACCTAATGTCCCCCACCCCAGGGCTCTAAAAGACTCTGGCCCATGCAGAACACCAAGTGAGTTTGCTATATTACTGGAGAGGTAGACTTAGAAGGATTGGGAGGAAGGTGTCCTTTTTTTTTAATGGTTTAATTTAACTTTATTTTATGTGCATTGATGTGAAGGTGTCAGATCCCCTGCAACTGGATCTTTAGACAGTTGTGAGCTGCCATGTGGGTGGTGGGAATTGAACCCGGGTCCTTTGGATGAGCAGTCAGTGCTCTTAACCACTGAGCCATCTCTCCAGTCCTGGGAGGAAGGTGTCTTGCACAGCCCAGTCAGCTTTCCTTTATGCTTTAGAGCTGCATATTATCTTTATTAGAAGAAAACATCTCTTGGAGAAGGACAAAGAAATTTGTGTCTCATGGAAAGTCAGGAGGGCTGCCCTCAGAGCTGTTTCTCCCCAGGCTCTCTTCTTCAGATCTATAAGCCCCTCCTATGGGAATCCCATGGGGAGACTTGTGCATTGTGTCCCCTTTCATGGACACACAGCTCCAGCATATGCTGGAGGCCATCCAGCGAAGCTGAGAACCAGCCAGGCACTGCCTACACAGCTGGAGTCCCCCGCCTTACCTGAAGCTCTTTGAGCTTCTTCTGCAGCTGGCTGCCCAAGGCCTGCTCATCCTCAATTCTAGCATTGAGTGCATTTAACTCAAAGTCCTTCCTGTAAGGAAGAAAGGGGGTGGGGTGTGGTAGGAGGCCAGGTAGGCACCTGGAGTATCCACCAGAGATCAGAGGCTATAAAACTAAGTGCGGGGGGGGGGGGGGAGTACCACCTGCTAGGGGATTCAAGTCCAGTAAGAATGTAGTGGGAAAGCCCTGGAGAGCGGCAGGGCTGGCCTCTATGGGACTGTCTCCTCAGGCTATGTTTTCCATCTGTGAAAGGGTGAAACTATTTCAAAGCCCTCTCTCTCTCTCTCTCTCTCTCTCTCTCTCTCTCTCTCTCTCTCTCTTTCTCTGTGAGAGAGGGAGGGGCCATGGTCTTTAACTTGTCACAGTTAGTTTAGGCAACTCAGTAGCCTCTTTTTAAAAAAAAAAAAAAATTGGGGAATAAACACTGTACCTAGCTCCAGATTCAGATCCCTACATCATGCATTTTGATCATACTCATTTTCCTCTCAACTCACTGACCTTCCTGAGCCTTAGCCACCTCTATGTCATCTTTATAAGGAGACAGAGCAGGGGCTAGAGAGTGCTGCTCTTCCAGAGGAAGCACGGACCTCAGCCTGCCCCCAGGGATCTGGTGCCTTCTTCTGGTGTCTGAGGGCACTACACTCACAGACACACACATTTACATATAATTTAAAACTGCGTCTAGGGAAGTGTGAAGATTCCTATACAAAACCAAGCTGAAGTATGTAAGATCCTCAAATATCAAAATACATTTTCCAACTCACTATTAACCAAGTCTGTGTGTGCACCTTTTGGATAAAGACTGGGACTAGAAGTTACCTAGAAAAAAGAAATGGCCCAACCCTTTCTTTCTTTTTCTTCTTTCTTTTTGAACAGCAGAGTCATTTCTTTGTGATTCAATTTCCTTTCTGTGGAAAAACCCAAAGGAGACTTTCCTGGGAGGCTTTTGTGTGCAGCCTTCCTCCCTGTCTGATTGCTCACAAAGAAAATATGTTTTTATTTTCACCTCTCCCAAGGACCTAGCATGAACAAGGGGCTTGAGGGTTCCAAGCAAGACTCCTTGCCAGGGAGAACCGCAGGACCGTAATGTGCGTGCTAGAGAGGAAAGTAGTCTTCCTGTAGGTCTTTGCCCTCAGTTTGAGCATCTTAGCATGGCTCCTGGGTGAGCTCACACAGTTGTGAACGAAACTGGGCTGAAAAGAGGGAACCATGGCAGTGTGGGAACGCGGTACTTTTTAAGTCGCTCATCCAGCTGCTGTTTGTCATTCTCCAGGTCCATGATGCTCTCCTGGGTTAGCTTCAGGTCACCCTCCAGCTTCCGCTTGGCTCGCTCCAGGTCCATGCGCACCTTCTTCTCCTGCTCCAGGGATCCCTCCAGCTGGCGGAGAGAAGGGCCAGCTGTGTACCACGAGGTATAGCATTCTGACCTTGGTTTTGTTACTCTACATTTTGGAAATCCTTGGGAAATCTAGGACTCTGGAAACTCCTCTAGAAAGGACCAATGTTTCCAGGTAACCATGGGAATGTTGAGAACGGAGGGTTTGCTCAATAGATATTTTCTGAATGAATGAAATTGGGATAAGATTCCAAAACTCTAATCATTCATTCAGCACCCTATAAGTACCTACTGGTTCCAGGCTCTGGGCGGGGTACTGAAGACACAAAACTGAACAAACTCAAGTTCCCATCTGAGGGGAGCTCTTAGTCCTATGGCTGAGACAAATACTTAAGTTATTAGAGCAGAATGATAAGGGATTGATGGACATATATACACATATGGGGGACCAATGGCCGCTCAGGATCAGACTCTGCCAAGATCCTCCTCAAAGAGGCTCACAATTTACCAAAGAGATATATAATGTTCTTATGAGATAATTCTTTAAATCCTATGGTCAAAGATAGAGTTATGTGAGTTTAATTTTTTTTTATTTTATTTTATTTTTTTTATTTTCGAGACAGGGTTTCTCCGTAGCTTTTGGTTCCTGTCCTGGAACTAGCTCTTGTAGACCAGGCTGGCCTCGAACTCACAGAGATCCGCCTGCCTCTGCCTCCCAAGTGCTGGAATTAAAGGCCTGTGCCACCACCGCCTGGCTGTGAGTTTAATTTTTAAATTTTAAAGTTTAATTATGTTTTAAAAAAATCCAACAGCTTAGGTTTGTGATTGATCATAAATAACAGTGAGATTAGATACATTATTTAAAGTTGATAACCCTCATGCTTCCTATACCCCGGTTTTATTCTGGGAAGATATCAGTGGAATAAACACTTTCCAATACCTTCACCCAAATATACTCACACATCCTATCACCGCAGATGGACATGCTTTGATGTATCAAAGCCCATTACTTCCTGTCTACTTACGTCATCCACCTGCTGCTCCAGCTTGACCTTGGCCTTGGTCAGAGTGTTGACCTTGTCTTCCTCAGCCTGCAGGTCATCCAGGGCCTGCTGGTGGGCCTCTTGCAGAGCTTTCTTCTCCTTGGTCAGTTTGACAATGATCTCATCCAGGCCAGCCATCTCCTCTGTCAGGTTTTTAACCTGCCAAACAAACAGAAAAATCCCACACTCCCCTTAAGTCAAAGGACACCACCTGGGGGCACCTAGAAGAGCCTCCAGGCTACAGCGATATGGTTTGGAACTACTGTGTTGTTTCCTAACTACTGTGGTTTGGAACCAGAGGAAGCTGGCCTCACCTTGTTCTCTGTGGCGTGCTTCTCCTTCTCCACCTTGGCCAGTGTCAGCTCCAGGTCATCAATGTCCCTTTTGAGCTCCGAGCACTCGTCTTCCAGCTTGCGTTTCTTGGCCGTGAGCTCAGCATTCATCTCCTCCTCGTCCTCCAGCCTCTCGGTCATCTCCTTCACCTTGGCCTCCAGCTGGATCTTGTTCTTGATCAGCTGGTCGCAGCGCTCCTCTGCATCAGCCAGGTTGTCTTGTTCCTGGGGTCAAGGTACAGAAAGAGAGGGTGGTCTGAGGATGGGTCCCTGTCCTCACAGGTGGCAGAAGGGAGAGGTGCATCACCCAGATAGGAGAGGGACCCAGCTTATTCTCGGCTGAAAAGAGCCTCAGGAGGACAGGGAGGGCTTTTAGGATGGTATGGTGTGGGCGCCCTGGGGGAAGAGCAGAGGAGGAAATCGAAAGTCTTCACATGGCCTTTCCCTCCAGTTTCCTTGCTTGAAGAAATTGCATTTGCTGACGTCAAACACTGTGAACTTAACCTCTAAAACCTGTAGCTTAATTTCTGTGTAAGCATGAAGAAATTTAGGCTCGAAGATGGTCTACAGTTTCCGCTAGGAACCCCCGCCATGTGTGTGCGTGCATGCATGTGTGTATGTATGTACAAATGCATACATATTTTTGAGACAGGATCTCTTATGGCCCAGGTTGGCCTTGAGCTCACGCTGTAACAAAAGCCAGCCTGGAACGTCTGCTTCTCTGGTCCCCACCTCCCAAGTGCTGGGATAACAGGTGTGCCACCTTACATGACTAAGCCTGTGTATTTAAAAGGGGGTTCTTTTTGCCTTTTCTCCTCCTGAGGGATCAGTTTGGAGGTCTTTGAAAATGTGCTCCCAGAATCCTCAGCCTGTGAGGGACAAGATGGTTCACTCCTCAGTACAGACAGGTGTGGGGTTGTGGGAAGTATGACCAAAGTGTGGGGTGGGGAAGTTAACAATGGCTATGGGGCCTCACCGCCTGCACTTGGAGCTGCAGGTTGTTCTTCTCCTGCAGCAGAGACACCATCTTCTCCTCCAGCTCCTTGCGGCGAGCCTCAGACTTCTCTAGCGCATCTTTGACTCGGGCAAACTCCTCCTTCATGTTGGCCATCTCCTTCTCCGTCTCTGCGCTCTTCAGCAGCGGCTTGATCTTGAAGTAGAGCTTCATCCATGGCCAGTTCTTGACCCCCATGAAGGCCCGGATGTTCCACTGGATAATCAGCAGGGAGTCTCTGTGGGCACAGTGAGAGGAGCAGCCTGAGAACCACTCCTGTTCCTTCCCATCTAAGACCCTTTTCCTTATCTATCTCACCCTCCCCGAGGCCTTCGGACGCTAAGGACCATCTTATGTTCATAAGGTCCCTTCCTAATGGGTTCTTCCTGATGGGCCCACTGGTGCCTTTCTCTGGACACCGTCACTGAACTAGCCTGGACCTCAGGAGGTCTGGGCACCTCCTTTGAAGTCCTCTCACCTGCGTTCCAGCAGCTTCTTGAACTCCATTCTGGAAAGCACACCTCGGGACTGGGCCTGGATTCTGGTGATGATGCGGCTCAGCCTCTCATCACGCATCTCCTCCAGCAGCCCCAGCAGCCCCGCCTTGAAGAACACCTGTGGGCAAGTGGGTAGAACCAGCGTGGGGCACAGCCGCAAGGGAGGGTGACCAGGGTAGAGGTGGGTGGAAGATTGTTCAGTGAGCTTCCAGGTACCCACCACCTGTGCATTCTAGGTCTGACTGTGGGAATGCAACCGTCTCAGCTGTGGCACTCAGTACGGCTACCTGCTCTGCACCCATTCCGTGCAGCTCTAGACTCACCTTGGTGTGACCAAACTTGTACTGGTTGTGGTCAATGTCCAGGGAGCCCAGCAGCTTCTCAGCCCCTTTCCTGCTATCAATGAATTGGCCCTCAGGGATGGCTGCTGGGTTCAGGATGCGGTACCTTGGGAGGGAAGTTCTCAGAGTTATTTGCATTCTGGGTGGGTGTGGGTTTGCTCTGCCTGCAGAATTCCAGGGCAACCATAGGCCCCCACTCCCACCAAAGCAGCCCACCCCTGGCTCCCTGAGCCCTGGGGCACCCCCCTGGGCACCCCTTACCCACCTCTGCCGGAAGTCCCCATAAAGAATTCTGTTGGGGAAGCCCTTCCTGCAGATGCGGATGCCCTCCAGCACGCCATTGCATCGCAGCTGGTGCATGACCAGAGGGTTGTCCATCACCCCTGGGGCAGCAGGAAGGAGAAAAATGATTGGGGAGAGAGCTAGACAAACACCAAGTCCCCTGGGTTCCCAACTTGGGCACACATTAGTTAGTTACTTTAGCAAGTCAATCCGTCAGTATGAATTCTTTATTTGTTTCATCCCCCCGCCCCCGTGCTTTTAACAGTAACCAAAAGATTTCATGTCTTTCACTTCATATAATTTATACTGATTTTCATGGTTGGTTCCAGGACAGATGTATCTCATCTTCCAGGTGAGTGAGCTAAGGGATTAAGTGACTCGTAGAAAGTCAGTGAGCTATTTGAAATCGGAGCCAGATTTGAACCCAAGTTCCCTGATATTTTGTTTTCTACGGTTTAAAAACAGACATTCCTTATATGCCTCTTTAAGGGCTTTAAGTCACTCATGAGCTGATAGCCATAAAAATGCCTTACACATCACTCTGAGGTATACATTCCCAGCATAAGGGAACACTGGAGGGGTAGTCTCGGAGAAGAAACTGGTTTGGAAGCCAAGGCTTGGAGAGTACTTGGTCCTGTCTCTGAGATAGTGCGTGCCCAGTGTGGGCTCGCTCAACTTCATGGACTCACCTGGAGACTTTGTCTCGTTGGGGATGATGCAGCGTACAAAGTGTGGATGGGTGGAGCGCAAGTTTGTCATGAGTTTGTTCAGGTTTTCCTGTGTCAGCAAAAGAGGGAGAATTAAAAGCAAGCAAGAAGGATCAGTAGAAAATGAAGAGGAGAGGAAGAAATGGAGAGAATGGAGAGAATACGGGAAGCAGGGAGGCTTTCGGGTTCTAGGGAGAGCACAGGCGAGGGAGAGGCTGATGGCAGATGAGAAATGGGAGAGCTGAGACAGGGAGCAAGAGTAGAGGCTACGAGACGACCAAAGGCACAGCCATGAAGAGGGTCAGGAAGGACTGAGGAGAACGGGTGTTGGCAGGTGCTGGGGCTGAGGGGATGAACGGATGGGGACCCTGCTAGGTGTGGCCCTACACACACTCACCCTGTGCAGAGCGGACACAGTCTGAAAGGATGAGCCTTTCTTTGCCTTGCCTTTGCCCTTGTCTACAGCTGTGGGAGAAGAAGCCAGGAAAGGGGGCATTAAATGGGGGCATGTGGGGAGGCCAGGAACGGGCACGGAGGCCAACAGCCTCTCCTCACGTTTGTCCTCTTTGGCTATCAGACGGGGTTTTCAAAGTGGCTCGTCACTGTCTCCACCCAGTTCTCTCTCACTGAGTCTATTCCATTCACCTCGGGGCATTCCCTGACAGGGAAGGGGTGGAGTTTTACAATTGATGTGCTTCAGAGCTAGGCATAAAGCTCAGAATGCTAACGCCCGGGACACTCACGTGCGTCGGCTCCAGCATAGTTGGCGAAGAGATTGCTGAGCAGCTTGAGGGAGGACTTCTGGTACAAACCCACCACCGTCTCATTGAGGGGGTCCTTGTTCTTCTGTAGCCAGCCTAGGATGTTGTAGTCCACGGTGCCAGCATAGTGCACCAAAGAGAAGTGGGCTTCCTGCTTCCCCTTGACATTGCGAGGCTTCTGGAAGTTGTTGGACTTGCCCAGGTGGTTGTCGTACAGCTTGGCCTTGAAGGTCATGTCTGTGGCCTTGGGGAACATGCACTCCTCCTCCAGGATGGACATGATGCCCATGGGCTGAGTGGAGGGAGAGAATCATTGAGTAAACTTCACTCAGGTAGACGTATATTCTTCATGTCAGCGTTTTCTCATAAGGGGGGAGGGTAAGAAACTAAGCTCGGCTCAAGAACAGTAGCTGTCTACTGTTTGACACCTGTCAATCCTTTCACAGGTGGGAGTTTGTTTTTTGTTTTTGGGTCTGTTTTTGCAAGTCTCAGTCTGTGGCTGTTACTAGTACCTTTAACATACATCCACCTCCTGGATCCCTGCAACGCTGAGGTTAAAAACAGTGCCCTCTTCTGACTCCTGTACCACCTTCACGTTCCCTGAATCTTAGATGTGTGTAAGCCAGGGTCAGCAAACAGGCTTGTGGGGACGGCCAACCTCTAGCTGCCCGTCTTTCGTGTGTCAATCTGCAGCCCCTGGGAACGCAGCTATTAGTGGGAACGCAGCTGTGGGCACTCTGTCATGGACATTCTGGACAACACAGGACTCTGGAAAATAGAGTCCCACTTCTGATACTCAGACTGAACTCATCAGAAGGGAGAAGAGCCACCCCTTATCTGGAGTTCTGAAGTGTTCGTGTGGAGTGTGGGTGGAAGGCTCGGGTAGTGGAGCCCGGCACACCTTCTCGATGAGGTCGATGCAGGCCTGCAGGTCCATGCCGAAGTCGATGAACGTCCACTCGATGCCTTCCTTCTTGTACTCCTCCTGCTCCAGCACGAACATGTGGTGGTTGAAGAACTGCTGCAGCTTCTCGTTGGTGAAGTTGATGCACAGCTGCTCGAAGCTGTTGAACTGGAGGGTGTGACAGCCAATCAGGCAGGCTGACTGAGGGTCTGAGTGGCCATGGGGCCAGCCGAGGGCTGTGCCACACACCTGCCCCACACCGAGCCCAGCACAGGTCATGACAGGGAAGGGACGGGGACTGGCTCTGTCACTCTATGATTCCCACTGCCATCCTGGGCCTGGCCCACAGCTGGCCCTCCACACGTGACCAAAGGTGTGAGTGAGTAGGTGAGGGACAAGTGGCGTCCCAGGCAGAGCAGGGTTCCCGGACTCACATCGAAGATCTCAAAGCCGGCGATGTCCAGGACACCTATGAAGTACTGGCGTGGCTGTTTGGTCTCCAGGGTTGCGTTGATGCGAGTCACCATCCAGTTGAACATCTTCTCGTACACTGACTTGGCCAGCGCCCCGATGGCGTATGACACCTGCAGGGTAAGGGGGTGATCCAGACGAGTTGTGCTAACGGGAAGGATGAATCTGAAAGCTCATACCCCAGCACACTATGATCTCTCCTCCATTTGTTTCTCTTCCGAAGACAACCCACCTGCTGGACATTCTGCCCCTTGGTGACATACTCGTTGCCCACTTTGACCCGAGGGTGGCACAGCCCCTTGAGCAGGTCGGCTGAGTTCAGCCCCATGAGGTAGGCGGATTTATCTGCCTCTGGAAGGACAGGGCAGGAGGCAGAGTTAGTACAGGACACACGTGCTGCAGACGTGGCCCGCAGCCGCTGGGCAGCTTTCCTGCTTCTTACCCTCAGTGCCGTCCGGCTCCGCCTGCTCCTCCCGCTGCTTCTGTTTGAACTTCATGTTTCCAAAGTGCATGATGGCACCAGTCAGCTTGTAAATGGAGTTCTTCTCTTCTGGAGTGAAGCCCAGCACATCAAAGGCGCTCTGTAAGTGGGTCCCGTATTGGTGAATCCCAGAAAAGGAAGTATGGCTGGTTAATGAGATCCCTCGAAGGCTGGAGAGAGGACTTGAGTGTGTCTCCCTAGTTCCTGTCAAGTATGGCTTTCATACCCAGAGAGGGACTCCAAAACCAAGAGAGACAGCAGAGGCTCAGGGCCCTGCCTTGTCACTGCCTTCTGTCAACAGTCACACATGTCCTCTGCCGCTGGCCGCTATGGGCTACCCACCTGTGGTCCAGCCCTTCCCTCACTCCCCTGCCTAGGCTTTTACACCTGTATGCATTCCTCTACCCATAGCTCCTTTCAGCCCCACGGGGTCTATGGTTCTCCCTCCCACTTCTGTGACATCACTTTGTCCTTTGCCTTTCCGGCCTCTCTGTCCATGGTTCTCAGCACTCTGGTGCTCCAGTCTCCTGTTTCCTAGCACGCATCTCAGCAGGCTCTGTCCACAGGGCACATTCTAGCTCTCAAGGAGGGATGTATTTCTTTAGGAATCAGATAGACAGCACCGTGGCTCTGCTCCTCAGCTGGCACCATGGCCACTCCTCCTGGTTCAACGCCGGCTGCGTCCTCACATACTTACATCAGTGGCCATGAGCTCTTCAGAGTCATCAATTGAGGCCACAGTTGTCTCTCCCTGGGAGATGAATGCGTAGTCGTAGGGGTTGTTGGTGATCAGCAGCATGTCTAAGAGTGGGAAGAGCGGGGTTCAGATGGTGCCATAACCCCTGGCTATCGGGGCGGCTGCAGGCTATAGCACACGGGCCAAGGGGACGTGACCCACAAAACTGGATCTAGCAGTATCATTAGGCCTGAGGCATACCGACAGAATCCAGCCGCTAGCAGAGGGGACTGGGTTGCCATGGAAATAGCTGGTCTCAGTCTGACTCACCTAGAAGCTCAGGCTTTTTATTAGACAGGATTTGGTAGAAAATGTGATAATCTCTTTCTGCTTTCAGCTGGAAAATAACCCTGGATTTTTCCAGAAGGTCTGTGAACGGAGAGAGGGGGAGGAATGAAAGGGCAGAATGCAGGTGCAAAGGAAGGAAAGAGGGTGAGGAGTGTGGCGACGAAGGGCAGGGAAGAAACAACGCATGGATGCAGATTGGGCGGAGACCCAGAAGAAAAGAGCATCTTAGAGAAAAATCCCAATAGAACATGCACTGGTACCTGCGACAGAGGGAAAGCCTACAGCAGACAAGCATAGAGTCAGGAAAAGAAAGCAAAACTTGGGTATGGGGGAAAGGTATTGAGACCAGATAGTGTGGGGGCAGGGTGGGCTCAGCCTAAATAGCCCCAGTAGCTTCACGGAACTTACAGGTCTCTATGTCCGCAGAGGCCAACTTTCCAGTTGCCCCAAAATGGATTCGAATGAATTTTCCCTGAAGAGATGGATGGAAGAGGGTGGAGTAAGCCTGGGAAAGGCTCATAATTGAGGCCAATCCTCAGCCAGCCCAAGTCCCAAGTGCAAGGTGGAGTATCACTCACAAATCGAGAGGAATTATCATTCCGGACTGTCTTGGCATTGCCAAAGGCCTCCAGAGCGGGGTTGGCTTGGATGATCTGGTCTTCCAGGGTACCCTGTAAGAGGTCATGAAGGATGGGAGGTGAAGACTTGCCACTTTCTCATAATGCAGGCCCTTAGGTGACAACAGGCCTACCTTGCCTGGGGTCTGGTCCTTCTTGCTGCGGTCCCCAATGGCAGCAATAACAGCAAAATATTGAATGACCCTCTTGGTGTTGACAGTCTTACCAGCTCCGGATTCTCCGCTGTTGTGACAGGCAAAGGCTCAATAGGCAGTCAATACTGCTGCTTACGATCAACAAACCTCAAGTGAGGAGAGAACACCTATCCCTACTGGAGAGGGGGCAGTCTCAGCGGGAAGTTGGTAGAGAATGGCACCGAGGATCCAGTGAGCAAGCAGGAAAGATGCCACAAGAGAATGGGCTCAATCAGAGGGGAGGACTGTTTTGGAAGAGTAGGTGGAGGAAAGAAAAGGTTTTGGAAAGGAAAGATAAAGAAGAGGAAGCGGTGAAGACGTGCAGATTTTATTGAATGGGCTTAGAGATGAAGGAAGAGTTAGAAGGCAACGGGTGAAGGAAGCAAGCGAGAAAACTGAGAGAGATGAAAAGCAGAAAAGGAGGGGCTGGAGATATGGCTCAGTGGTTAAGAGCACTGACTGCTCTTCCAGAGGACCCGGGTTCAATTCCCAGCACCCACATGGCAGCTCACAACTGTCTGAAGATCCAGTTGCAGGGGATTTGACACATTAACACCAATGCACATAAAATAAAATAAAGTTAAATAAACCATATATATATGAAAGAGGGACACAAAGAAAGGAGCCGGAGAAAAAAATCAGAGAAGAAAGCATGGGGTGGAGAGAAAGAGAATCATAGGTGTATGCAAAGGAGTCTGGGTTCCCCCTGGGGGCTGGGATTAAGGATTCTGGAGCTGTACTCACGTGATAAGGATGGACTGGTTCTCCCGATCTGGAAGAGAAGAGAGACAATGGGTTGGGGCTAGGTGGGGGCTGGGGTGAGGGGACACAGGCCAGGATACCAGTCTCACCTGTCAGCATGTACTGATAGGCGTTGTCAGAGATAGAGAAGATGTGGGGCGGGGCCTCGCTCCTCTTCTTGCCCCGGTAGGCAGCCACGACTTCAGCATTATACACTGGCAGCCACTTATAGGGGTTGACAGTGACGCAGAAGAGGCCTGAGTAGGTCTGGGGGTAAGGAAGAGAAAGCATGTGAGGGTGATTTTCAGAATTCGAGAAAGATCCCAGGAGAGGAAGAAAGCTAAGGGAAAGCGCAGAATGTGTCCAGAGGAGCCATTCCAGTGGAGCAGGAGCCTGTGTAGAGCGTTGTGGTCCTGGCTTGGCTTCAGGAGGCTGCTCTTGCCCAGGAAGCTCTAGGTTCTGAGGGACAGACTGGTGCCACACTCACGTAGATCATCCAGGAGGCATAGCGCTCCTTGAGGTTGTACAGCACGGCCGGTTCGTGCAGGAAGGTCAGCATGGCCATGTCCTCAATCTTGTCGAACTTGGGCGGGTTCTGCTGCATCACCTGGTCTTCCTTCACGGTTACCGTCTGTAACAGCCCACACAGGCACTGTCAGCCGGTGTCTGTCCTGCTCTAGCGGCAATGCAGGGAGTAGGGAAGGTACGGGTGGGTGAGAAGGTATTTAGCTGAGGAGGGATCTTGAATGCAGGGTGGACACTGGGATCATGGGAGAGTTTGGGCTTCCATCCTACCTGGAGGACAGGTGGCTCAGTGGCCCTCAGGTGTGCATGCACGTACCCTCTCTGTGCACCCCAGTTGTGGGGCTTTCTCAAGTGGCTTCCCACACCAGTACCTACACCTACCTTGCCATTCTCTGTCTCAGCAGTGACTTTGCCACCCTCTCGAGACACAATCTTGGCCTTGACAAACTCTTCTTTGTCATCAGGCACAAACACATCTTTCTTGAGGTCGAAAGGCCTGGTCTGCGCCTCCAGCCGCTCCTTCTCAGATTTTCGCAGGAAGGGGGCTGCAGCCCCAAATGCGGCCATCTCGGCATCTGCCATGGCTGAGCCTGGGATGAGGAGCGGCTGTTACCTGCATGCCTTCGCCCTCCCTGGGCTGTCCCCTTCGGTGGCAGCTCCTAGATCTGGTACCATGCTCAGTACTCAGGAGGAGTCACCCACAAGTCCCTTGCTCTGCAAGCTTACTCCTAAATGAGAGATCAGCCTGAGAACTGCCAGGCAAAAGGGACAGCTTCACTTTGTTCAAGCTGGGGCACTCTGGGGAGTGTCCTGACCGTCTTCCTGGGCAGAATTCTGTCTGTCTCTACCTCTCCCTGGCAACAGACCCCGTCCCTCACTGGCCATAGGCAAGGAGCCCCTGGAAACCAGGTCATTGTCTCCAAGCAGGGCAAGAAAGGACAGCCCCAGTTTGGCTTTGGGCTACCATGTTCAGTCTTCCCAGATTCCCCAACACTTGAACTTCAGCTCTTCTTACCTTGGTTTCTCAAACGTGTCTAGTGATGAGGAAGTAGGCCCAGGCCAGGAGGAACTCTGGAGAAAGGGAAGGGGCTGCGGCAGGCTGTAGGCCAACCTGGCCACTGCCACCCCCATCCTGTCCTCTGTGCTCTTCAGCTTCCCACTCCTCCACCCCCAAGACAGACCAGAAGCGCTGCCCAGCCCTCTGGTCAGTCTCCTCCTTCCTTTCCAAACGCTATTTCCTTTCTCCCCAGAACTAATTCAAACAACTTTCTGTTGTCTCTGAGCCCCAATCTTCTACCCCTACGGGGGTTGTTCTACCCTTACCTATACCCGACTGGCGAGACTTCCTTTCTTTGAGCCACCTACAAAGCAATAACAGAGATATTGGTTCACTATTTTTCAGACAAAGCACTTTTATTCTTTCACTCAAGGGTCACCCCCTTGGACACGTGAGGAAACCGAGGCCACATGCTTTGCTCTTCTCAGGGCACAAAACAAGAGTCAAGACTTCAGGCTCAAGGGTCAGGACTCCAACAGCATCCTGTCAGATAGGTCATCCCTCCCAGTGCCTCCTCCACATCCCCCAACGAGCACGCATGCCTGCTGCGGGTTTACACACTTTCCAGAAAGATAGGCTGCTTCCATCCTAAGCACACACCCCCCACAGTGTTCGTGTGCCTCAAGAACAGCCAAGCACACAGGCTGGTTCCTGTGGCTGCCTCAGAGTCCCCAGACCAGACATCTGCATGCCTGTGAGGTCCTGCTGCAGAGACTACACACAGAGTCTCCATGGACAGTCAGGCGCTTCCACAAACATGGAGACTCAACTATTCACAGAACTGGTTTCCTTCAGAATTATTCTCCAGCATTCTGCCCCTCCTCCCCCAAAACGCTGTACCCAGGCGTGATGGCAAGCATGTCTTCTACTGTATCTTATGTGGTGAAAAGTATACTCACCCCTACATTTAAGACACGTGTGCTTGTATTCAATTGTGCACCCACACGCTTGTGCGCAAATGCACATGTGTGTGCGTGCGTGCACCCCCCCCCCACTATTGCATTCTGGGCCACGTTCAGATACAGATATTTCCCCTGGGGAACACATGGGCCCTGCATTCCTACGGCACAAGCCTACATATTTAGATCTGCGCAGGAGGGCTCAATAATAATCGGGTACTACGTGAAGTCCTTTCAGAAGCCTGATATTCTAGAGGAATCTCTTCCGGAACCTGGAGCCCCTTGTCCCAGAGGAAGGCCTCCAGTTCCCGCTCCTACCTGAGGCCAGCAAGGAAGGAAACAGGAGATTGCTCAGAGCCAGACCTGGCTTCAGGGGCTGTATATATGGGGCAGCAGGGTGCTCCTACCCCCACCTGCACCCAGCCCCTAGCCAGATTTAGAAAGGGCTGTTGTCACTAAAAGCATTCCCCCCCACTCCCCCCTTCCCTTGTCCAAACAGTGCTCGCCCCTCCCCCCCCAGCCAGGAAACAATTGGAAGTGGTCGTCATTGTTGTGGCATGGCATGTTCAGGGTCTGAGTTCCAGGGGGCGGGGTGGCTCAAAGTGAAGCAAAAATATCTCTTACATTCCACAGCTCACTGGAGAGTGAGCTGACAACGACCACCGTGACCTCGGGCAGACAGAGTCCTGGCCTGGGCCCTTGGCACTGCTGCCCCTTAGAGCCCTTGCCCCCAGCTCTAGCGCGGTCCTCTTTCCAGTACCCTCCCCAGTGTCCTGGCCTGAGTCCCTCATCTGACTGGGGTGGGAAGGGGCAGGGCAGAGTTGGGGGCACGGCCCTGGTATGGTAGTTGGATTGGATCAGCCAGGAGGCAGCTTCCTGGTTAAGTGGTAAAAAGAATGACCAGAGAGTTTAGACACTGGGACTGGCTCAGGAACGGGTTTCACGAGCCAGCAGGCAATGTGCTGAGATCACTGAGCCAGGCAGGTCCCTAGTGTGACACATCTAAGTGCTTCACTTTATGGAGGTGAGAGGGCTTCCTCTAAGGTTCCACAGCTTCAGGGGAGCAAGGTGGGGACCCTCCACAGATAGGAAGTTGATCCTAGCCAGGGGCGGGGGACTAGGCAATGGTCCACTGTGTGTGGAGGACCAGTTACCTGTTGGTCCTACTTCCGAGCTCTTTCCTGACTGTGTTCATCTCTCTGCCCTGCAGGTTCGAGGGGCACAGGAGTGAGCCTACCAGGGCTGTAGATAATACAGCTACTGTTGCTGGCCCACCCGACCTCTGTTCAGACATGGATGCAATCTTTGTTCTTGCAGGTGGAGAGAGAGACAGGACAAGAAAAAAAAAATCTTTACTTTCCCTGCAGGGCCTGGGAGCAACGCTGGCGCCCAGCCGCTGGACAGCGCACAGTCAGTACTTGTTCCTGCCGCATGGCCTGTGCGAGCTCCGCTACTCCGTGTCTAGGCAACCGCTTCACGGTTTGGTTTGAAATCCGCCCCCCCCCGCCCCTTTTTTTTTTCCAAGCATAGATCTGAGTGCATGCGGATTAATCCAGCTGATTGGATGTTTGAAGGAGGGAGACAGGCTTGGGGGATGGGGCGCAAAGCAGGTACATTTTGAAGGTGGGTTGGGCACAGCAGGGAAGGGGAATTCCAGGAAGGGCTGCTCTGGGGTTTCTTGGTAACCAAAGCACAGTCTAAGGACACAGAGCAGCCCTGTTTACAGTGCAGACTGGGGGGATAAACCACAGACCATAGGGGCTGCATCCCATGGCAGCTGCAGCTCTGCAGTCCTCAAGCATGAAGGTGCATTTGCTAAGGAGCAGGTTCCGCTGCTGACATGCTCAATAGAGCAAATTCTGGGGGTCCCTTCCAGACCCTGCCAGATATTAATAGATGAGGCTCACTAGGAGGGACCTCTAGCATTGGAGGAAGGCAGCAGCTCTTTCATACGCTTTTAGCTTTCTAAGCACAAAGTATGAAGATGGCATCCTGCCCAGCTCAGGGGCAGGGCTCAGGCACAGGGGCACGCAATACCTGGAACACAGGTGAGCCATTTTAAAGTGAGTGTCTTTAGGCAGGGCCAGCCTGCATGGCTGGGGATTGGCTGAGGGATGATTGGGAAGCTGTAACTTAATCACCCCTTTTTCCGCCGCAGTCCAGGTTTGGAGGGCTCTGGTCTATGGGTGTTTAGGTGTATTGCTCTCAATGCCCCACGCAGAATATAAATCACTTTCCTAACTTTAAGTTCCATGTCTCATATCCCAGACCCGAGCGTCTGGTGCCCTTCAAAATTCCCACTCCTTCTCCAGCCCCTCCAACACCTGCTTTTGAGTCTTTTATTTGCCGCTGCTGCTGTTGGAAGGTTGGGTGACTTTGCCCACCCTTTCCTAAGCAAGCATTTATTGAGTGTCTACTACGAGCTTGGCACTGTTCTAGTCAATGGGAAATAGGGAACAATGAACCAAAGCAAAGACGCCTGCCCTGGGCAGCTTCGTCCATCTGACTGCTAGTAGTGGTGAACCCTCACTTCAGGGCTCAGCCAGTGCTCTGCACGCAGGCACATTCCTCATGGGGAGAGCGGGGCTCTGCTCCTGTGAGGAGTGGGTGGTGACTGGCGTGCACTACAGAGTGACAGCAGACAAGACAAAGGAAACAGAGCAAAGGCTATAAATAAAGAGGGCCGGGAGGGAGGGCCACTTCACTAAGGTAGACCAAATAAGGCCTGGGTGGAAGGAAGGTGATCTGCCTCCCTACCCCACCCCCATCAGGCATTGTGTCTGCTTTGTCTGGGCTCTGTCACCACATTGATCGAATGTCAAGCCCAAACAAGAGCCATTTGCTGTGAACATACCAGTGGAGACCAGCGGAAAGTTTGCTAAAATTACTGCTAGGAATTAGGGTGAGGATGGGGGTGGGGTACACAGGCTAAACTAGAAGAGACCTGAATGGGAAAGGGGAAAAATCTGAAAGGAACCCAAAAACCCAAAGGGAGAGGGACAGAAGGAGACAAAAGAGGTAGGGCACCTGGCCCAAGAGGAGGAATGAGGCTTCAGTTGTTTGTGACCAGGAGAGGGGGAGCTGACCTTGGGGGAACCTGTCCCTGGCTCCACAGGGGCTGGGGATTAGGGAGTGAGCTAGCGCAGTCTCAGGTTCCCTGGGCAAACAGCTGCTACTTCTGGTCATCCTTTTGTGTTCCCGCTGGCTCCAAAATCTTTTGTACTCTGAATGCCAGCCTGCACAATGCCCCAGACTCCCATCTCCCAGGCTCTGATTTCCAATGGACAGGGCCAACTGGCAAGGCAGCCCAGCAGCAGTAGGAGTACTTCAGGCAGGTGGGTCTCTCCTGCAAGAGTGTTTGGAGGTGACTTTCTGGGGGTGCAGAGCTCCACTTTGAGACCCAGCTCCTCATTTCCGAGCTGTGTGGTCTAGCTTAGTGGTATGTGTCCCTGAGCCAACTTCGTTGTCAGTGTGTTCATTTGTGGGGCTTATGGTCGCAAATGGCGGGCTCAGCACACACCAGCACATAAGGGACTTCACAGTGGGAAGTTTTTATCCCAAGAAACATGGACATCAGGAATCCAGATGCACACAGCAGGGCTAGTGATCGGCTGTAAGTTCTCCGTCCCCAGATTTCCCTCAGCCCCACCATGTCTAGACTCAACCCATTTTCACAGGCTAGACTTGAGCCAGAAAAGCTCCCATTGTTCTGCTGCTGTCTGCAGAGTTTCTCTCATGACCAGTGTGTATCCCCAGCCCACCAGATGTTGGCCCAGCGAAATGGCCATGTTGTCAGGGAGCTGAGGCAAAGCCCTAGGTGAATGCTTTTTGTGTCCTGGACGGAAAATCTCAGGAACCCCGAATGAAGCAGCTGGTAGACACGGACAGGCTATAGGGAGGAGGCGGGTTAAACCGTAGCCCTCAGGAGGGGGGGGCACCCAGAAATCCTTCAGATATCCCTGAGTTAGGGTCAGCCAAGGATGTAGAAACCTCTGAAGAAGAATACTGGAGTACTGTGACGTGAAAAATTGGGCAAATTTGCCTTGGCAAGGTGGGATAGGTATTTAATCCCAGCACTCAGGAAGCAGAGGCAGGCAGATCTCTGTGAGCTTGAGGCCAGCCTGGTCTATGTAGAGACTCCCAGACCAGTCAGGGAGACACCACGGGACCCTGCCAGTGAGAGACAGCCACTGGGGAACTATGACTAACCGCCTTAGTTAGGGTTTCTGCTGCTGTGATAAAACACCATGACCAAAAGCAGCTTGGGGAGGAAAGGGTTTATTTTGGCTCACAGCTCTCAGGCCCATGCCTGAGGGAAGTCAGGGCAGGCACCCAAGGCAGGAACCTGGAGTCAGGAACTAAAACAGCTTGATGGCTTGCCCCCCATGGCTTTCTCAGTCTGATTTCTTCTTCTTCTTCTTCTTCTTCTTCTTCTTCTTCTTCTTCTTCTTCTTCTTCTTCTTCTTCTTCTTCTTCTTCCTCCTCCTCCTCCTCCTCCTCCTCCTCCTCCTCCTCCTCCTCCTTCTCCTCCTCCTTCCTCCTCCTCCTCCTCCTTCTCCTCCTCCTTCTCCTCCTCCTCCTTCTTTCTGTTCTTCACCCTCCTCCTCCTCCTTCTTCTTTTTAAATATAATTCATTTTTATTTTATATGCATTAATATTTTCCCTGCATGCATGTCTATGTAAGGTTTCAGATCTTGGAGTTACAGACAGTTGTGAGCTGCCATGAGATTGTTGGGAATTGAACTTGGGTCCTCTGGAAAAATAACCAGTGTCCTTAACCACTGAACCATCTTTCCAGCCCCTCGGTCTGATTTCTCATAGCTCCCATGCATGCTTAGGACTGGCACCACCCACAATGGACTATGCCCTCCCACATCAAGAAGGCCAACCTGATGAGGGAGCATTTTTTCAATTGAGGTTGCCTCTTTTCAGATGACTTTAGTTATGTCAAACTGATACAATGACAACAATAAAACTAACCAGGACAGAATGCACATTTTTAAAAATGGACACATTGAAAAAGAGCAAAAGATGGGACTGGTCGGGCGGTGGTGGCGCACGCCTTTAATCCCAGCGCTTGGGAGGCAGAGGCAGGCGGATCTCTGTGAGTTCGAGACCAGCCTGGTCTACAAGAGCTAGTTCCAGTACAGGCTCCAAAACCACAGATAAACCCTGTCTCGAAAAAAACAAAAAACAAAACAAAACAAAAAAAAACAAAACACAACAACAACAAAAAAGATGGGGCTGGAGAGATGGCTCACTGGTTAAGAACACTTGCTACTCTTGCAGAAGACCTGGATTTGTTTCCCAGAACCCACATGACATTTTATAACCCTCTGTAATTCCAATTCCAAGGGATCCAATGCCCTCTTCTGGCTTCCATGGGAATCAGGAATACACATAATGAACATGCATCCATGCAGGCAAATATCCACATACATAAAACAAAAGTAAATAAACCTTTCTTCAAAAAAGGGAGATCTGGACCTATTGACATGTGGTGGTACATGTCAATCCTAGCACTCAGGAGGCAGAGATAGGTAGATTTCTATGAGTTCAAGGCCAGCCTGGTTTGCACAGTGAGTTCTATGACAGCCTGGGCTAACAAGAGAGACCCTGACTCAAATAGAGAAAGAGAGAGGGAGGTGAGCAGAGAGATGTTAAGAACACTGGAGGCTCTTCCAGAGGACCTGGGTTCAAATCCTAGAACCCACAATGCAGCTCACAACCACCTGTTACAAAACAGGGTCTGGATCTAGAACCACCCGGGGGCTGAAAACCTCCTTGCTCTATGGGGGCTGACAGAGTTTTAAGGTGGGAACATGGACCTGGAGTTTAAAAGGAGGAGAGGCCTTTGGAAGCATTGTGCGGCCAGCTGTGCTCCCAGCTGTGAGAATCAGTATGGCCTAAAATGTGGATGGGGAATGACGCGGTGAGCTAGAAAGGACTCTAGGGAAACCTCTTTTGCTATGTGGTTTGGGCGATGTCAGGAGGAAAGAAAAAGACATGAGGCCCCACGGTCTATATATGAGTACCTCTCTGCACAGAGTTAGACACACCTCAGTCAATACAACGTTTTGCAACTCAAATTACAGTTTGTGCATAAGCAGTGGGGTTCAGAGGGAATAAGGCGTTTGCCCAAAGTCAAGCAGGGAATGTGGCATTAGGATTCAAGCTCGGGACCACTTCGTTCGAAGTGCTTTCTACTGATCTGCCATATTTCTCAGACCTGCAAAATGGAAGCTGTTGTGGGAGCAATGGAGAGTGGCTGCAGCTCTAGACTATGGCAGGCAGTGTGATAGTTTGAAAGCACAGCTTGAGGGGCCTGCTGGGTACCGAGAGGGGATTGGCTAGAGGCAAGGAGACGGCAGCAGAGGTTGGAGAGGTAGGAAAAGGAAGCGAGCAGACTGGGAGGCATTCCCACGGAGGGGATAAAATGCCCTGTACAGACCCGCTCTGGGAAGCTGGGAAGGAGAAATCATGACTGTGGGGAGTCAGCAAAGTCTGGGTACAAAGGAGGCAAGTCTCCAGACCGGCAGGGTAGAGACTCGGTGTGAGTGAGCAAGGCGAGAATTGTGGGCTGGCTGATAGGGCTGGTGGGTGAAAACTGGCAACCTTGTGGTGCTGTAAGAAGCCATGAGCTTGGAGACCAGAGGAAAGACTGGAGAGACAGCATGGCCAAAGGAAGAAGGAAAGGAAAGAAGCCCGCAGAGAACGGAAGATGGCCCAGTGAGCAAAAGTACCTACTATGACGTCTGATGACCTGTGCTTGAACCCAGAACCCACTCTAAAAAGGTGGGTGTGGGCTAGAGAGATGGCTCCGTGATGCTCTTGCCGAGGACTCAGGTTCCGCTCCCAACACCCACATGGCCGCTCACAACCATTGATAGCTTCATTTCCAGCGACCATCGCCCTCTTCTGGCCTTCATGGGCACTCCTGCCTGTGGTGCACTGACATGCGAGCAGGACACACACACAGCCCTAACATAAAAATAAATCTTTAGGGGGCTGGAGAGATGGCTCAGCAGTTAAGAGTATTGTCTGCTCTTCCAAAGGTCCTGTGTTCAATTCCCAGCAACCGCATGGTGGCTCACAACCATCTGTAATGAGATCCGGTGCCCTCTTCTGACCTGCAGGCATACATGCAGACAGAATACTGAGAATACTGTATACATAATAAATCAATAAATCTTAAAAAAAAATCTTTAAAAAAAATGCTGGGTGTGGTAAAAAAAACATATGTAATCCCAGCAGTCCTAATGCAAAATGGGAGGGGAAGAAAGGAGAATTATTGGGACCAGGCAGACTGGAAAATGCAGTAGAGCAGAAAAAAGGCCTTGCCTCAAAGTTATGTGGAAGAAAGGAACCAAGTCTGAAAATGTGTACTGTGGCATGAGAATGTTTATACACATCATGCTGGTACACACACAAACAGACACACACACTACAGATTGGAATATCTACACATATCATGCATGTGCACGCACACACACAAGATTAGAATGTTTACACACGTCATGTATGTACATAACACACTAAAGACTGAGTGTTTACACGTCATATATGTTCACACACATTAAAGATTAGAGTATTTACACATGTCTTGTATGTACAGACACACACACTAAAGATTAGAATGTTTACACATGTTATATACACATACACCACACACACGAAAGATTGGGAAGAGAAAAAAAGAGCCAAAGAGAATAAGGAGAGAGAAGTTTCCTAGAAATCCCAGAAGTATTTCAAGAGGAGCAGGTGGCCGGTAGTGTCAGATTCCAAAGAAAGGCCAAGTGACTGAAGGACAGAGAAGAGAACTTGGTTCCTCTTCAGGAAGCAGCTTCCGGGCAGCCACAGGGCAGAGCCTGGCTGCTGGGATTTAATTAAGAAGAAGGATGGTGTAGATGAGGTTAAGAAGAAGGATAGGAAGTGTGGGCCGTGGGGGTTACGCCTTTCAGCTGAGTAATTTGGCAATGGGAAGAATGAGACTAAACATCGACCAAAGGGAAGCAGGCCAGACTGCATGGTTTATTTTGTTGAAGATAAGGCAGCCCTGAGCACGTGGAGCAGGGGGTGAAGAACCATGTCCTTGCTTTGTTCCCTTTTGTCTTCTCTGCTACTGTTTTCTCGTTTCCAGCTCTCTTTCTGGAACCTAGGAGGGTGACTTGTAACTGCTCAGAGAACACAAGCTGGACTTGCAGATGCAAAGGCCCCGGGGCTCCTTCCTGACTTCCACAGGTCCATGGAAGGGAGCTTGCTGCAGCCCTAGCTCTGTCTTCAGCTCTCATTGATCGGCCTGCCAACTACCTCAGCCTCCAGAACTCTCTGCTCTCAAGGCAGAGTGGAAAGTACATAGAGGCCTGGAAATAAGCTGTGTCCAGAGACCCAGGGTTAGCCTTTGCTCAGGCTTTGTTGTCTGTGAATTATTCTAGAATTACAATGTTTATAGGTCTAGAAGTTCAGCTTATAGCCCAGGCCTGGACTAACTTCCTGATCTTTGGGATGGGCCCTTGCTCTTCTCTAAGAACTTGGTAGAATGTTCTCTGATGTTCCTGTACTGTACAGACATGTAGCCCGCCACTGAGAGTCCACATTTCTGAACAAGAATTAGAAACATACCGGCTTTTCTGAACATGGGAGAAGACAGTAAGTCACTCCCTGATCTGAGGCTCCCAAGTCACATTTGGAAGAAGGGACCTTAGAGTCTGGCTGCTGTTTCCTTGTGGATGCCTCCCTTTCAGGAGCTGCAGACAGTCTTGGTTAGAGACGCTTGGACCTGCAGACAGAACTCAGAGCTGGGCAGACTCCCTGAAGTTCAAAGAGATGAGGCTTTATAAAAGGGCTCAGAACTCACTAGGCTAGAAGAGCTGACTCATTCTGAGCAAGAAGAAAGAGAAAAGAAATGGAGAATATGGTGGTTGCTTTTTCTGGAGAGTGGGAGAGAGGAGCCAATGAGGCCATCTGCTAAGTTGTAAGGGTGAGGCTGCCAAAGGTAAGCCCAACTGGGGTCGAAGATAGGCCAAGACTGTAGAGAGAGTGTCAGAGTTTTGCCACTGTGTGTGTTTGTCACAGAGGAGGTGACCTTCCCCAAGGGCAGTGCCTCGTGGTGGAGAGAAACCAGGAAGAAGGGTTGGGCTTGTGCAAGGGGCCCGTGCTGGGCCCCTCATCTATGAGATTACGGTCTTGGCTGCCAAGAGCAACTCTGTGGGGGTGGAATGAAACAAAGCAAAGGCCCTTTTGTGGTGCTGGGTTTCTAAGAATAGCCATGGCTGGGCTCCACGAGGCTCCTCCCCAGTCAGCCATGTCCCGAGTCTTGTGCTCAAAGGTGTTCCTATGCCTGGTGTCATGGCACCGATTGCAAGATGTTGAGGAAGTGGAGCTCATGAACCCCACCTCAGACTCTGCTACCTGTGTTTAGTCAGCTCTACTGTAACAGGAGGCAGAGGAGAGGAAGAGTGGGCACGGACTTGGCACACACGTGTTAGGGAGGGGCACAAAGGTCGGAGTCACAGCTGGAAACAGTGACGCTCAGGGAGGAAAGAAGGTGGAACAGGGGGAGCCGGAATTGGCTGGACGGACGTGGGAACAAAAGACACCAGGAACGGGAAGACTTGTGGGAAGCAGTGGAAGGAAGTGCATGGAGGAAGAGAAGCAGAGAAGAAACCAGACGCGGAAAGAAAACTTGGGGTGGAGGTCCAGGAGCCCGTGGGGGTGGAGCAGATAAGGACGAAGCGACAGTGGTCCTCAGACACACAGGACCAGGGGGTGGCACAGCTCTCGGGGAAGCTTGGGAAAGGCTCTTGAAGGCCATTCCTGTGAGATAATGAAGCACTTCAAATCCTTTCCTAATCTCCCTGCCTATTATTAGCCCCTAGCCCTCCCGGCAGAGCAGCCACAGGCCTCTGGGTGCTGTCTTTCCCCCACGCCCTTGGCTAGAATTAGCAGTTGTGTTGTGAGCAGCAGAATGCAATGTCGTTCTGCCTTCTGGGTAGTGTCACTAGAGAAGAGGGTAGAAAGATGGTGGGAGGGGTTGGAAGGTCATTGGACACCCCTCTAGACATGGCAACAGCCCACATGAAGAGGGGTAGAGGTCCAAGCCTATGCTGAGTCCTCACATCAGTAAATAAACCCATCTTCAATGTGGAAACAGTGTTGGGGGCAAGCTAATCAGCAAGATGACTGGAACCCTAAGCACGGAAGCAGCAGTGCAGAAGTGGCTTTGATGAAGGGCGGGAAAGCGGGGGGGGAGGGGGGGGGCTCCTGGCAGGTGAGCCTGAGGAGGGGTCTTTAAGGGACTGGGTGTCCCCAGCTGCTGGCCAGTGCTGTGACAAAGACCCAGGACAGTGACTTCTGTGTCAAGTCTTGGGGCCTAAACTCTACAGGACTAGATCCCGTAAGATTAGACAGGAGCAACAGGCTGCATGTCTTCCGGGTAGGATTAGACGAGGGGCAGCAGACTGCATGTCTTCTGGGTAGGATTAGTTGGGGAGTAGCAGGCTGCACGTCTTATGGGCAGGCCAGGGACTTGCTGAGTTTCCCTTGGAACTACTCTTGTCTTTGTCCATTTTGCCCTTTTGCATTTTCCCTCTCGCCTTCAGTACCCTTAAGTGTTACTCACTGTTTTGGGGTGGGGGGTGGGGTTGTTTGTTTTTTAATGAAAAAAAGATGTTGCTTGTACTTTATCTGGAGCTCTTTTGCCTCTGACAAATCTCAATAAAATAAATGCATGATGAATAAGGTACCAAAGAAGGCCAGCAGCTGCTGTCCTTGTGACACTGCGAGCTGCTGCCTGATGGGACATAGATGGGATTCCCCAGACCTTATCCGGGATTGGATGGAGAAGAGGGCACAGCTTGCATTTCTTTGTCTTTCCCTTGATCTTCGTTTCTCCTCTGTCTCTCCCTTCCTCCTTCCTTCACACCTTCGTTACTTTTTCTCAAATCATAAAACCAGTGCTAATTTCCCAAGTGAATGGATTTCAGATGCAGAGAAGTCAAGCCTTTCCACTGTGCCATTCCAAAGGAGGCGTGGTTAGCAGTTCAATGTGTCCGTCTGAACCTGATGTCTCCGTTGCTTTGTTTTCAGTTGGGGTCTCATTGTGTTACCCAGGCTGGCCTTGAGTTCCTACCTCAAGAGATCTTAAATCAGCCTCCAAAGTAGCTGGACCTACAGACACGTGCCACCCTGTATGGCATGAAATGGCTTTTAAATAGAAGAAACAAAAGTAAAAGTTCTTTATGCTTTTTGAGGGGCTTCTCCTGTCATGATGCTCCAGGAAGATATCTAATAGTCACTTGCATTTGAGCAGTTGTCAAAGATCCAAAGACTCAAGGATAATCAGTTCTCAGAACACTCAAACTGGGCAGTGATGCACTCGGGAGGCAGAGGCAGGCCGATCTCTGTGAGTTTGGGGCCAGCCTGGTCTACAAAGCGAGTTCCAGGACAGCTAGGGCTCCACAATAACACGCTGGGATGAAGCTTGACTGTTTACACTGCGTCACTCAGGGAACTTCCTGAGCTCTAGGTTGTCTCCATAGGAAGTTATGGGTTCCTCTAGTTAGCAGTTAAGGGCATTCCTTGCGTTGACAGATTGCATCCTGTCCCCTTTCTCACCTGCAGATCAGATCTGCCTACAGCAATACCAGTGCTAGCTTGGGCTCTCCCATGCTCTGGTTACAACAGAACTTCTGCCTGCCTGTCCAAGCTCAGGTCTGTGGCTCATCATTAAAGTGGCTTCTGGTCTGCTACCACCAATCTGTGAGACACAGAAAAGCAATAAAAGGAAACTTTGGTGAGAGCTCAGCTCTGCTCAGTCACACTGTGTCTGTGTCTCCAGGGTGTTTCAAGAGAGGCACATCTGAGAGGAATGCTGGAGAGCATCACCTATCCCTTTAGTGACTGTTAGATATAGACACCATTCCCGCACTGCTACAATCGTGCACTTTGTATAACTTCAAATGTTGCACTAAGAACTAAAAAAAGAGGATTAATAGAAGGGGCTCCATGCTGGGGGTATAGCTCAGTGGACCAAGCATGAGGGCTAGACTTTGAATCCTCAGAACCTATGTAAAAGCAGGCAGGTGTAGTGACCCGCGTGTCACTACAGAGTTTGAAAGCCCAGGACAGGGAATTCCTAGAGCAAGCTGACTATTTGTGTCAAGATGCTGCAAATGAGCTCTGGGCTCAATTAAGAGACCCTGCCTCAGTGAACATGGTGGAGAGCAGCTAGGAAACAGTCCAGATGTCAACCTCAGGTCTGTGCATACCCCTGTGCAAAAGTGCTCATACACTCACACAGACACACACACAGACACACACACCACAGACATATACACACTGGGAAAAATGGGGAAGTACTAATAAAAAGAGGTTTTGGAAACTGTGACTTTTGGTCAAGACACAGAAAGAGATGAAGAAATTGAGGAACCCTATATTCCAGTATATGTTTTTATAAGAAACTTGTTTTTGAGCTGGGTGGTGGTGACACACGCCTTTAATCTCAGCACTCAGGAGGCAGAGGTAGGTGGATCTCTTGTGAGTTTGAGGCTACCCTGGCCTACAGAGTGAGTTTCAGAATAGCTAGGACTGTTACACAGAGAAATCCTGTCTGGAAAACCAAAACAAAACAAAACAAAAAAAGAAAGAAAGAAAGAAAAAGAAAAAGAAAAAAAAGAAAAACTTGTTTTTAAAAAGGGGGACTGGGCCGGGCGGTGGTGGCGCACGCCTTTAATCCCAGCACTCGGGAGGCAGAGGTAGGCAGATCTCTGGGAGTTCGAGGCCAGCCTGGTCTACAAGAGCTAGTTCTGGGACGGGCACCAAAGCTACAGAGAAACCCTGTCTTGAAAAACCAAAAAAATAATAAATAAATAAATAAATAAATAAATAGGGGGACTGGAGAAGTGGCCGAGAGGCTAGATCACTGGCAGCTCTTCCAGAGGAGCCAGGTTTGATTCCTAGCACCAGTGTGGCAGCTCACAACCATCTGTAAGTCCAGTTCAAGAAAATCTGATGTCCCCTCTGTCCTCCACAGGCACTGAATGCACCTGGTACACAGACATCCATGCAGGCAAAACTCCCATACATGTAAAATAAATACGTAACTAAAAATAAAATCTTTAAAACAAATAAGAAATTTCTCTTAAATCTAAAGACACAGATAAACCCAAAGTGAAAGGACGGGCCTGGGTGCGATGGGGTGTGCCGATAATCCTGGTTTTCAGGAGGTAGAAACTGAAGGGAAAAGATCCAGAATTCAAGATCAGTTTAGGCAGAAATAAAGGGGGAAAAAAGGATGAAGAAAAATAAACCATACTAACACCGATCAAAACAGAGATGGAGTAACCATGTTGATTTTAGACCACAGGGACCTTGAAGGAAAGAAAACTCTTCGGGGTAAAGAGTGACATTTGACAACAACAAAAAGGTCAATTCCCGCAGAAGACACACTACCTACTCTTGGCAGCTGCAGCGCCAGGAAACAGCCTCACCTGCGCCACACATCCTGCTAGGCTGATGAACTGATCAGAAGTTCCGTGTTTGGGGAGAGTTTGGAATGCTGCAGGTCTAGAGCCGACTTATCTTGCCTATCATTAGTTCTATTAATAGCCATTCGTAGCTCACTTCCGAGTCTGGTCTAGCATCCTTATGACTCTCTGATGACATCTGTTGGAATACAGTTTCCACCAACCCGGAGCTGAGACTATCTGCCGCCCACGCTGAGGCTTCTTTCTGGGTCTGCCTACCCTGGGGTCTTAGCAATGGACTTAAGAGTGTCCTGATTCGTGATTTCCTTTTGTTCTGTCATTATAACTATTATTGTGTTGAAACACAGTATGGGGGTAACCTGAATCCATGTTCCCAGATCAGTCACTCATAATGGTTCCAGAACGAACCATCTCTTGTTCCCTTTGGAGTGTTAGCACCTAACAAGAAAAGGTCAAAATACATAATGCTAAAACTTCCAGAAATTCAAGGAGATCTAAATAAATCCACCTTCACTATCATAGTTGATGATTTCAACTTCCCTCTACTAAATGATAGATCTCAGAAGCAGAAAGTCTCAAGGACATAATTAAAGCCAACAAAAATCAATTAATTGGATCTAACTGGTTGGTAAAAATACTTTTTCCAGATAGGTGGTGTTGGTGCATTACTTTATTTTATTTATTTATTTATTTTTGGTTTTTCGAGACAGGGTTTCTCTGTGGTTTTGGAGCCTGTCCTGGAACTAGCTCTTGTAGACCAGGCTGGTCTCGAACTCACAGAGATCCGCCTGCCTCTACCTCCCAAGTGCTGGGATTAAAGACGTGTGCCACCACAGCACGGCTTTTTTTTTAAAAAAATATATTTAATTTATTTATTATGTATACAATATTCTGTCTGTGTGTATGCCTGCAGGCCAGAAGAGGGCACCAGACCCCATTACAGATGGTTGTGAGCCACCATGTTATTGCTGGGAACTGAACTCAGGACCTTTGGAAGGGCAGGCAATGCTCTTAACCTCCGAGCCATCTCTCTAGCCCTGGTGCATTACTTTAATTCCAACTCTTAGGAGGCAGAGGCAGGCAGAGCTCTGTGAGTTTACAGAGAGAGTTTCAGTACAGCCAGGGCTACACAGAGAAACTTTGTCTCGAAAAATCAAAACCAAATAAACCCAAAACAAAACAAAGTCAAAAATCAAAACCAAACAAACAAAAAAGAAGCAAAACTGAATGAACTCAGTATGGTGCATTTATAGATACATATGTATCTACCTATACACTTGTATCTATACAATTTACATAGATACATACATAGTCGTGTGTGTGTGTGTGTGTGTGTGTGTGTGTAAAACAATAAGAAGAAAGCATTAAGTTGAGAGAGGGGAGGACTCAGGAGGAACTGGAGGAAGGAAAATGTGGGGTAGAAATGATGTAAATATGTACACACATGAAATTTTCAAAAATGACAAAGAAATGCTAACAATTAAAATCACAATTAAATTTATATTCTTAAAAACATGTGTCGTTGCTCAGTATATACTTGTAAATTTTATAAGTACTTACTAGTATATGGAGCTGTTAAAAGAAACAAAAGACAAAAACTTCAACTTTCATGACCCCGTGTTTCTTGCTTGCTAGTTGAATCTGAGATAACTTTATAAAGATTTATTGTATTTTTTTTTTTTTTTTGGATTTTCGAGACAGGGTTTCTCCGTAGCTTTTTGGTTCCTGTCCTGGAACTAGCTCTTGTAGACCAGGCTGGCCTCGAACTCCTAGAGATCTGCCTGCCTCTGCCTCCCAGTGCTGGGATTAAAGGCGTGCGCCACCACCGCCCAGCTGATTTATTGTATTCTTAACTCTAATTTTTCTTGTGACACACAGGCGCTTGGTATTTTAATGACAAAAATAAGGCAGTATTATTTATTTTCTTGGATATTGTAATAGGTTATTAATAACACATACAAATCAAAACAAACAAGCAAATCCCGATTGACATATAAAAAGTGCTCTTGCCCACTACACTGACCAACTCAATTCTATTTCCAGGACCATATGGTGGAAGGAGATCCAACTCCCATTTGTTATCTTCTGAAGACCTCCCCATGTGCACCACACACAAATCCATTTTCGAAAAGACAAAGACAATACAAAAACTCTTAATTTGACTAAGTAGGCTGTTACAGTGCCCGAGCCTCCCAGGGAACCTTATACTGTAATTAATATCAGAGGCAAATCCTCTGTCCCATTTGATGAAATTCCCAAATGTGGAAATGAGGATATTCCATCCAGAATGAGAAACACAAGAGGGCTATTCTTTTTTGATTAAAAAAAAAAATCACTTATGTGTGCTCAGGTTGTGTGTGTGTGTGTAAGGAAGGGTCTGAGATTCCCCTGGAACTGGAGTTCCAGGTGATTGTGAGCTGCCTGGTGTGGGTCCCGGGAATGGAACTCTGGTCCTCTGCAAGAATAGTATGTTCTCTTACCATTGAGCGAGGGCTCCGGCCCTGTGTTGTTGTTTAATTGAGAACAAGGCCTCACAATGTAGACCAAACTGGCTTCGAATCCACGGAGATTTGTTTTTCTGTTGACTACAGAGAGCTGGGATTAAAGGTGACAGCCTCACCTCAGACTAGATTTCCAGTCTGAGGTCTTTTCAGTTTTGACGGAAAAATTCAAGGCCAGCACCTCCCTTCTCGTACCTTATCCTGAGAGGGGAGGGGGCGCGGATGTTGGAAGATACTGAGAAAAGATTGGGGGGGGGGGGCAAAGGAAATATGCGCAGCCTGGGTTTGAACCATTTCTGCAGTGGAGCCAGGAGGAAGGAAGGCTTTCAGATTGACCCGTTTTGTTTGTCAAAACAGCTGTCTTGTTTTCCCTAAGGAGGAGGGCATGGCGCACTGCAGCCTTTGCGCAGCGTCCTGCGTGCACACGAAGAGGACGGGCCAGTGATGCAGCCGGCAGTCTGAACCGTGGCTCCGGGCTCCTCTATCCCAGCCGTCCGATTCATGGATGAAGAGGGCTTCATTGTCCTACAAGGACAGATCACAGACGCAGGAAGGGGACGCTTGCACGTTCAGGGGGCAACGGCGGCCGCCGCCGGGCAAAGCCACAGGCCGCCACCCAGTGGCCGTTCTGGGTACTACACGGAAAACACCGTGGAAAGACTGGCATTGCGGCATCCGGGAGCCAATCAGCTCTCGGGTCGCTCAGCTAACTTCTTTTTTTTTCCATTAGTTGCTTTAGCTGCCAATCCAATCATTTACGCAACCTTTATTGGAGGTGGCTTCAATCATTCTCGGTAAACCACGAATCACGTGTTTCTGCCCCAGCCTATCTTGGGTGCCTTTAGCTCGCCTCTGCGTCTGACGACTTTAGTCAATTTCTTTAGCCCATTGGTTAGATGAAATCCGGCCCATCTGTTTAGCGGAAATGAAAGATCTCCTATTTCCATTGGCTGAAATTTATAAGCAGTGGTTGTCTATCAAATTTATGAACTCACGTTAGCGCCCAGGAAGTTCGGCCCCGGAAAGGGTGGGCTCTGCAAAGATGGCGGCCCCGGTGAGTGCTGTCTCGTTGCTTCCTCCCGTAGCTACTGTGGGCGCTTCTTTTCGCCCGCTTCTGATCGAGGCAAACCGTTGTCACCGTGCAAGAGTGGTGATGGGAACTGTCTCAGGGATGTGCTCGCCCTGACACGGCAGTGTTATAAGTCAGATGAGAGAGAGGCGGGGTGGACGCTGCATGTTGGCTGGTTCCGGAAAAGAAGCTAACACAAAATTACCCTTCAAAATGAGCTTTCTCGACCAGGGCGGGCCGGGATCCCGCTTTGTGGTGGGAGAATGTTACGAGAACATTAGGATAGCGGTCATGTGCAGTAAAGCATCCGTGAGGTTTAGCTCCGAAGTCTCCGGTCTTCCAGTAAAGGGCAGTGTGGTGGGAGGACTGGCTTTGAGCCGAGGCTGCCTGTACCCGGGAAGGACGGCTCCACGTCTCGAACATACTGAAGGAAAGGAGGGAATTTAGTAGGCAGTGCGTTCTGCCATCTCATCGCCTAAAGTAAGAACTTGGCCATCTTTTCCTGTCTCCTCCTGTCAATCTAGGAAGTGCTGGAGTCAGACGTATCGAGTTCGGTGACACTTTTGAAAAACCTCCAGGAGCAGGTGAGTTGTGTCTCCTTTTAAAATAAATTCCTCGGGGATTAGCTGTGTCTGATCCACATACGTTGATGATTTAGGGACAGATATTTGAATACTACATAAGTACGTTAAGTGTCAAATAAAAGCCTTTCAAGGTAATTCATTTCTGCACCCAAACTCCTGTTAACACACACACACACACAAGAAAACAGATGTTGCCAATGGTGACGTATCACTCTTAAGTACCACTTACTATGCGTTTACATAGTTCGATGTGTTGGTGCAGATAGAATTACACTCCTCAGCCTTCGTGTGTGATGGCCCACGCCTCTAAACTCGGCACTCAGGGACAGAGACAGGTGCCTCTCAGTGAGTTCGAGATCAACCTGGTCTGTAAAGTGAGTTCCAAAACATGCAGGGCTACACAGAGAAATCCTGTCTTGAAAAAAAGATTACACTCACCACCATTGCCCTTCTTCTCTCCTCATCCCCTTTGGTTTCTTAACGATCCACTCTCCCAGCTTTAGAAAGCAACGTGAAGTTTTCCTTTAGGGACCTGTTAGAAACCCTGAGTTGAGCACCAACATTTTAGATAAAGTTTAGGTGGCATTTATCCTTCACTGCTCACAATTTGAATTTCGTTTGGTTAATTTCAGGTAATGGCTGTAACTGCACAGGTACAAGCCCTGACAAAAAAAGTCCAAGCTGGAGCATATTCTACAGAGAAGGTAAGAGTTATTGAAGAGGGGCTGGAGCGGCGGCTCAGGGGATGACAGCTTGCCACTCTGGTTCCCAGCACTCGAGTTGTGTAGCTCAGAGCTCCAGCTCCAGGGGACTCCCTATGTCTTTTGGCCTCCAAAGGCACCCTACACATGTGGCATGTATACACACACACACACACACACACACACGCAAATCTTTTTTTTTTAAAGGTACTTGAAGAGGGAGTACCCCTCATATGTGCTCGGTGTTTTGTTTTTTGTTTTTTCTGAAGATTTGTTGTGTGGCATGTGTCCTAAGTGTTAGGACTTCGTACAAGAGGAGTAATGTGTGGTTTCCATGCGTGTGCGAACGCAGAGCAGAGGGCCAGGTGTGAGTGTGGCATCATTTTACAGAAGCCATAAGCGCGGATGTGCCAGCCAAGCAGAGTCCAAAAAGGTGGCTCAGAGGAGCAGGGTTTTGAAGGATAAATATGAGTCAGGGATACTCACGATTGCAGTGTAAAATTTCAGTTACACCTCTTAAGTTTATTTATTTATTTATTTATTTTGGATTTTCAAGGCAGGGTTTTGCTTTAGCTTTGGAGCCTGTCCTGGAACTAGCTCTTGTAACCAGGCTGGCCTTGAACTCACAAAGATCCGCCTGCCTCTGTCTACCAAGTGCTGGGCTTAAAGGTGCACGCCACCACCGCCTGGCACCTCTTAAGTTGTAAATAGCTTTTTTTTTTTTTTTTGGTTTTTTTTTTTTTTTTTTTTTTGGTTTTTTCGAGACAGGGTTTCTCTGTGGCTTTGGAGCCTGTCCTGGAACTAGCTCTGTAGACCAGGCTGGTCTCGAACTCACAGAGATCCGCCTGCCTCTGCCTCCCAAGTGCTGGGATTAAAGGCGTGCGCCACCATCGCCCGGCTTGGTTTTTTTTTTTTTGAGACAGAGTTTCTCTGTGGTTTTGGAGCCTGTCCCGGAACTAGCTCTTGTAGACCAGGCTGGTCTCGAACTCACAGAGATCCGCCTGCCTCTGCCTCCCGAGTGCTGGGATTAAAGGCGTGTGCCACCACCGCCGGCATTTTTTAATATATAGTTAACAATTATCAATATTGCTAGTTATTGTTAATCTCTTACTCTAGATTTGTAAATTAAAATTTATCATTGGCATAAATGTTAGGAAGAACTGTGTCTGATTTGGGTCTCTGCCAGTGCAAGCATCCATTTGTTTAGGCAGGACTTTGCTATGAAACACAGGCTGGCTTTGAACTCATGACCTTCCACCTTTCAAATGCTAGGGTTGTAGGTTCCCTGATGTGCAGTGAAATAGCTGGTTTCAAGAGGAAGAAATCAGAATTTTATAGTACATTATTGCTGTCAGCAGAGGGTGATGCTCAATGTTTTTACATGCTTGAACTGGGCAGTTGCGCTGTCTGCTTTGTTAGTTTGGGCTGTTGATAGGGTCTTGCTGTGATGACAGTGCTTAGAAGAACCCAGTTGGTGTTCTCGCCTGTCTTTTCCTGGTACGATTCTCTGCTGTGTTTTGGTGCTAGCTAGGCTTCTAGCATACTTCAGTATATGTTTGTTTACTTGTATTAACTTAGCTTTTATGACCAGTACATTTATAAAGTTCCTTACAGGTTATAGAATACTTTCATGTTATCTTATTTGTGTTTCAAAATTTTTCTTAGGGCTGGACAGAAATACTGTTATTTATTTACTTATGAGGAGAATACAGTCTCAGTTCAAGTGACTTAACCAATGTTTGACTACACTGAATATGACAAACATGTCTACTCTTGCTATGTAATTTGGGTCAAAGCATTTAACCTGTCAGAAGTAAATTTTCCCAGGCTTTGGACTGTCATTATCATTTCTTCTTTTTTTTATTTTTTTAAATATTTATTTATTTATTTATTATGTATACAATATTCTGTTTGTGTGTATGCCTGCAGGCCATAAGAGGGCACCAGACCTCATTACATATGGTTGTGAGCCACCATGTGGTTGCTGGGAATTGAACTCAGGACCTTTGGAAGAGCAGGCAATGCTCTTAACCACTGAGCCATCTCTCCAGCCCCCTGTCATTATCATTTCTATGCAAGTGTAAGACCTTGTCTTATTTAATAGCTACAAATGTAAATGTATTTAATAACCATGCTTGTCCATATTACTATATTTTGTTGGAAAAATCAACATGTTTGCTTTTTTTTTAGCTGTAAATATAAAACATTTGGAATTAGAGATTTTGAATTGTTCCACATTCTAGATAAGTACTCTGCTGCTGACTACGGCTTCCAGCCCCTCACCCACTTTTAATATGGGGAGCTTTGGAAGATACATAATTTAGCACAAAAAAAGAAAAATATTTTATTTTTTTATTTTTTATTTTTTTTTTAATATTTATTTATTATGCATACAATATTTTGTCTGTGTGTATGTCTGCAGGCCAGAAGAGGGGACCAGACCTCATTACAGATAGATGGTTGTGAGCCACCATGTGGTTGCCGGAATTGAACTCAGGACCTTTGGAAGAGCAGGCAATGCTCTTAACCACCGAGCCATCTCTCCAGCCCAGAAAAATATTTTAATGACTTGTTTATTTTCACTTTGTGTGCATTTGTGTTTTGCCTGCATGTATGTCTGTGTGGTGTCTGATCCCCTGCAACTGGAGATACAGACCATTTGAGCAGCCATGCTGGGGCTGGTAATTAAACCCAGGTCCTCTGGAAGTGCAGCCAGTGCTCTTAACCCAAGTGCTGAGCTATCTCTCCAGTCACCCCCACCCCCCCAAAAAAGATTTTTTTTTAAAGCAGTACAATTACCATTTTGAGACAACAAATAGGGTATGTGCTTGGTTTATTTTTCTTTCTGTTTTTTGTTTTGTTTTGGGTTTTTTGTTTTGGTTTTTCTTTTTTTTTTTTAAGATATATTTATTTATTATGTATACAACTTTCTGCCTCCATGTACACCCACATGCCAGAGGAGGGCGCCAGATCTCATTACAGATGGTTTGGAGCCATCATGCGGTTGCTGGGAATTGAACTCAGGACCTCTGGAAGAACAAACAGTGCTCTTAACCACTGAGCCATCTCTCCAGCCCTTGTTTTGGTTTTTCAAGACAGGGTTTCTCTGTGTAGCTCTGGCTGTCCTGGAACTTGCCCTGTAGAGCAGGGTGGCCTCGAACTCAAAGACTCACCTGTCCTTGTCTTCTCAAGTGCTGGGATTAAAGGCTTGTTGCACCCTTCACCCCCACTCTTTCTGGATTTTTTTTATTTTTTTTATTTTTTATTTTATTTTTTTTTTTGATTTTCGAGACAGGATTTCTCCGTAGCTTTTTGGTTCCTGTCCTGGATCTAGCTCTTGTAGACCAGGCTGGCCTCGAACTCCCAGAGATCCGCCTGCCTCTGCCTCCTGAGTGCTGGGATTAAAGGCGTGCACCACCACCGCCCGGCCTCTTTCTGGATTTTTGAGATGATCTCTCAAGTAGCCCGGGCTGGCCTGGAATTTGCTGTGATGCTGGTCTTGAACTCCTGAAGTTCCTGCTTCCACTTTCCAGGTGTTGGAATTACCCGTGCAGTGCTGCACCCACGTTTTGTTTCCTTTAATAGAGTAATACGTGCTTGTTGAGAAGGTACCTTTCATAGTACAAGCACTCCGTTTATTATCCTCATCTCTCCAAAGTTTTTTTTAGTGCATAAAAAATGCATGCAGCCGGCAAGATGGCTGAGAAGTAATAGCACTTGTGCACAAATTTGGTGGCTCGTCTCCTCCCTGAAGCCCACCTGATGATGGAAGGAGAAAGTTGACTCCACAAGTTGTCCTCTGACCTCCATGCATGTGGGGTGGGATGCAAGTGCTCACATACACATACACATTCTACGTAATAATTTTTTTAAAAAAGTATATGCACCACACAACCCCACTTGGAGCCAAATTATAGCCACTTTTACAACTTTTGTTGACGATTTAATTCCATGACAATGTATATAAACCATTTGTCTTATCCATATTGTAATGGGGATAGAATTGGTAATTATTTTGGATAATTTAAAAATCAGTTATTATATAGAGGCTTTTTTGGTTCCCACGGGAGGGTCTGTCAGCAAGATGAGGCAAGGGTTCTGCTGAGGTGCAGAGCACAATGGTCCTCTTCCCAGAGAATCATGTGGACTCAGGTGTCAGCAGCCATGAGACTGCAGCTTTGGGCAGCTGCTTCTCAGGTAGCCAGCCCTTATCCTGGGGCTTCACCTCGGTGCTCGCAGCACGCGCTGAGACCGTGTGCCATCTTGTCCCCCTGTGGTCTGCAGTCTTCTGCACAGCACCAGGCTTTATCCTTCCGTCCGTGGTTTCCTGTCGCTGCGTTTTGCCCCTACTCTCAGAGTGTGTTGGAGATGTTAGTAAAGTAGGGGTTTCTGGGACTTTGACAGTTGGACTGGGGTGGCTGCTGAGTGACTGGTAGCGTTTGCATTGTGGATTCGTGTGCCAGGGATGGGGTAAGGTGGCACAAGACTTCATTGCCACGGTAGAGCAATACACAACTTAAAGCATGAGTTATAGTGGGTGTGGTGGTTCAAACACCTTCCCAGCACTTGGGGGCTGAAGCAGGGGCTCGTGATTTCAGGGTCATCGTTGGCTACACACAAGAGCTCCAAGCCAGCCTGGGGTTGTCGGAGACCTGAAATAATCACACAGAACTGTATTAATTAAAACACTGCTTGGCCAGTCACTTAAGCATATTGCTAGTTAGTTAGCTCATATCTTAAATGAACTCATCTCCATTATTGTGTATTTTACCACGAGCCTCGTGGTTACTGGTAAGGTCCTGGGCATCTGTCTCCTTCAGTGACATGGCGTCTCTTTGACTTCATCTCCTCTCTCCTCCTCTATCTGCTTGGAATTCCTGCTTTGCACTGTTCTGCCCTGCAAAAGGCACAAAACAGCTTCTCTATTAACCAGTGTTATTCACGACATACAGAGGGGACTCCCACATCAAGCCTGGGATACGTAGAATGGATTCTTGATAGCTCTGACTGCCTTTGAACTGTGGCAGTCTTGCTTCAACTTCCCACGTGCTAAGCTATAGGCATGAGCCTTATACTCACCCAGCATTTGGACTGCAGCTCCCTGGGTGACCCAGAAATTGCAGATGAGAAGGAATACATCACATACTTAAATGGACTAATTGGGAAAAGGTTGGGCTTGGAAAAACATTATCCTGATATTTGTCCTGTGTGCTCCTCCTGATCCTGTGGTTGAAACTAAGAATCTGCCTCTTGCTGTTGTGTTTGAGTTAGGGTCTGAGCTTCTTGGAAGTGAAAGACCAGCTGCTGCTCATGTACCTAATGGATCTCAGCCACCTCATCCTGGACAAAGCCTCGGGAGGATCTCTGCAGGGACATCCCGCAGTTTTGAGGCTGGTGGAAATCCGCACGGTATGAGCCTTTTGCATATTGGAGTCTCGTTTCTAAGCCCTGCTCCAGGGTTGTCACCGTCGCGCTCCTGTTTAACTAAGGAAAGGGTGCTCTTGTCTGCATTTGCTCCCCCTTGTGAGTGTTTTCATTGCCTTTTCTGGAACAACAGATGGACCCTGGTGTGTGCCTCATTTAGGGCAGAAAATGTAATCTTTATAAATTCCCATATTGTAGGTTTTAGAAAAACTTCGCCCCTTGGACCAAAAACTGAAGTATCAGATTGACAAACTGGTCAAGACTGCGGTGACAGGCAGCCTCAGTAAGTGGGCCGGCCGTCTAAAGGGCAGGGTCATTATGGAGTTCCAGACCTTACCAACTCTTTCTCTTTCAGGTGAAAGTGACCCACTTCGATTTAAGCCTCATCCCAGCAATATGATAAGCAAGGTAAGGTTTGCATCCTCCTGAGAATAGCCCTGTGGCGACCCTGGTCTCCTCTCCCTTGTTCATGGTTCTGTCTTCTTAGGGGGTGCTCCAGCGGTGACCTTTTCTTCTCACTTGTCTGATTAAAACTTCTGGTTTGTAGAAATGTTTCCCTTCTTCTTTTGTAGTTGAGCTCTGAGGATGAAGAGGACGATGGCACAGAGGAGGGCGAGTCCGAGGCTTCAGGGAAGAAATCTGTGAAGGGCTCATCCAAGAAATACGTCCCACCACGCCTGGTCCCAGTGCATTATGGTATGAGTTGTGGCAGTGGCCTCCCTGGTGGGAGTTTTGTTTGTTTCCTGCGCTGACTCGAGAATAACCCTTGTGGACTCTTGTCTCAGATGAAACAGAAGCAGAGCGCGAGCAAAAGCGCCTGGACCGGGCGAAGCGGCGAGCGCTGAGCAGCTCTGTGATCCGCGAGCTGAAGGAGCAGTACTCAGATGCCCCGGAGGAAATCCGAGACTCCCGGCACCCTCATGCCACTCGCCAGAGTCAAGAGGATCAGCACAGGTCTGAGCTCTGGCAGTTGGGGATTCTTTCAAGTCTGGCCCAGGGGCACAGCGTCACATAGAAAATGGAGTGAGAGCCTGTGGTGGCGGTTGGAGATTGATGAGTTTGAAGCACAAATAAGAGCTGGGGAAAAGCTGGTTTTGTTTTAATTATTAAAATCGTTCTGTTTCCTACTGCCTGCTTAGGCCCCAGCAAATGCTGTATAGTGAAGGATATGCTCACTCTCACGGTAGGGCTTTAATAGGCTGCTGCTGTCATCGTCACAGTTCTTACCCCGCCATAGAAAAGGCAGGTTTTGTGTTGTACTGAAGTCTTCTGTGCATTCAGGAAAACAATAGAAAAACAACCAACCTGAATGCAGGCTCATTAGCTTCAAGTGGGCAGCGTCTTTGTAGCTGATGGTTTCTACAGTAGAGCCCTTTCAGGGAGCCCTGCTTCACAGCGCCAAGATGTGAGGATTTTCCCTGATAAGTCATTGTGTGGTTGGACCATAGATTAATCCCTAGGGCTGCGGGAGGATCCGTGAGAAGTTTGGTACTAAGCATGCCACACTCCTCCTTAGCTAAATACTGTATTATCTGTGAATGTTCTGAGGACTCGAAGTGAGAATGAGTAGATACTGGGACCCAGGTTATCCTCGTGTGAACCTTCTGGAAACTCTTTCTGGCAGGATTAACTATGAGGAGAGCATGATGGTGCGTTTAAGTGTGAGCAAGCGCGAGAAAGGACGGCGAAAGCGAGCGAGTGTTATGAGCTCGCAGCTTCACTCCCTCACACACTTCAGCGACATCAGTGCTTTGACAGAAGGGGCCCCCCATCTTGATGAGGTGAGACTGGGGCCCGGTGGTGCCGGCAGCTGTGGGGCTTTGTGCAGTGAGCTTGAGAGGGACCGGTGCTGAAAAACTACCGTTTCTTCACTCCGCTCATCTCCAGGGCCGGGGTCCTGCTAAAAAGCGCAAGAAGATGCCGAAGAAAGGCCGGAAGAAGAAAGGTCAGTGAGCCACTCAGAGTTAGCTGCCTGGGTGGGGAGGCTGAGCTGGAATCCCACCTCTCAGGAACTGCCATCTCTGGTCTCTCCTATTTCTTCCATACTAGTCATTACTCTCTCTAGGTGGGCTTTTATTTATTTATTTTTCCCAATCTTGAAATCCGTGTCCCTCACAAGGGTCTCTGTCTCTGGATTATACTTCTGTGACCCCACAGCTCACGTCCAGGTGTCTGTAAATAGATACGTAAAACATCACCTGGCCAGGCGGTGGTGGCGCACACCTTTAATCCCAGCACTTAGGAGGCAGAGGCAGGGTTTGAGGCCAGCCTGTTCTACAGAGTGAGTTCCAGAACAGCCAGGGCTCCACAGAGAAACCCTGTCTGGGGTGGGGTGGAGGGACCTGAAGGGACTGCTCGCCTTAACTGTATTCCTGCTGTGGGTCCTAGACAGATGGACAGTGCTGCCCCTTTCCTGGCCTTCAGTGCTCCAGCTGTCCCTTGTCATTCACGGTTTTCCTTCCATTTCAGGTTTCCGGAGGCGCCGGTGACACACTTCTGTACTCTGTCATCCCAGGTGCTTCGCCATATGCAAATGGCCTTGGAAGTGTTGAAAGATCTTTACTAAATAAAATGGCTTTTACTTATAAATCAAAGCCCTCTTTGCCATGCGTTGTATGACTGGAATTGCTGGGTGTGGGTGCGTCCAGTGATTGGCAGCAGAAAAGCAAACATGTTCTGGGGACGTTGGAGAAGTTTGCTTTGCTTCCTTTGGTGGTATATTTTTCCTAGAAATGGGGAACTGATTATTTTACAAAAACAGCAGTAGAATACCACAATCAGCTCTCCCTAACCCCTGTTGGCCACCTTCCTGCACAATTTGATAGGTCTAGAATTCTAAAGTAACATTGGTTTTAGGTTTTATTGCTCTATCCATCTTGGCCACCAGGTGGCATTAGTGGCTCAGGAAACCTGTGGTTGTTTGATAAACTGAAAGGCCTTGTGCTCTGTGTGAGCAAGTTCTACTTGTCCCCATTTTTATGAATGCTTCTTTCTAAAATGTCATGCCCAGAAGAGCTGGAATGATTTGTAGCTGAAGTGGTGGGATGAAGAGTCCATGTAGTCTTGTGGTCTAGCCTCTGCCTCTCCTTCCTCAGTTTACCTGGGTCAGGAAAGTCTAGCCCTTTGCAGGAGAATGTCAGCAAGTAGGGAACAGAATTCCTAGTGTGACAGCCAAGAGAATGAATAACGTACAGGAACTGGAGCCAAGCCCATCTTGGGCTCAGATCTGTGCTGTCGGTGGGAGCTTCCGGAAACCTGGGTGACGTAAGCAAACATTTAAAGTGAGAAGCTGGGTCTATAGATCTAATTTACTGGAGTTTTAAAGGTGGGGTCTCAGGAACATCTGATATTTCTGCTTTTCATGACAGGCATCATGGGTAGGAATATAATTTGGGTCATTACATCACTAAAACTTTAATGAATTTTTTTTCTTTTGTGTGTGTGTGTTTTGTTCTTCAAGACAGGGTTTTTGTATGTAGCCTTGGCTGTTCTGGAACTCACTCTGTAGACCAGGCTAGACTCAGTGATCCCAAGTGCTGGTATCACCTTTGTGTGAGCTCTTTCTTTTTTACACAGATTCAAACTCACGTAGCCCAGGGTGGCCTTGAACTCACAGAGATCCCTCTACTTCTGTCTTCTGAGTGCTGGAATTAAAGGCGTGCATCACCATTGCCTGACTTGAATTCAGATCTCTCCTGGCCATCCTGATTGAGGCAAGAATCAGCCGACTACAAGCTGTAGAAATTAATAGACTAGATCGATGGTTACTATTCCTTGTGATCATGTCATGTGACTTAATATCTTGGTCCTTAGTCTTTCTAAGCTAGGAATGTGAGTATGCTTGAGTCCTAGAGCTATAACTCAGTGGTAGAGCAATTATATTGAAGAAACTCTAGGTTTAACCCCCAGTATTGGGGGTGGGGAGGAACCTGGGGAGATGGTTCGTTGGGTAAGAGCACGTGCTATGTGGGCACGAACTTGACTTCAAGACCCCAACACCCACAAAAAAAGGGATTAAGGGCTGGCAAGAAGGCTTAGTGTGTTCCTAATGACCTGAACTTTATCCTTGGGACCCAGAGGAGAACTGAACTGACTCTTAAAAATTGTTCTCTAAGCTTCACAGGCCTTGTACTTTCCTCCACAGAATTTGAGAAGTAATAAGTTAGGTATGGCTGTACACACAATAAGCTCCCCAGCACTGGCAGGCAGAGATGGGAGGATGGATAAGTCTTGCTGACTACCAACTCAGCTGCAGGTCCAATGAGACTTCAGAGGAGTAATGTAGAGGGTCACAGAGCAGAACAGAGCAGAACAGAGCACATTTGGTCTCTGGCGTGCACATGTGTGCACACACCATATGCAAACAATTTAAAATATATATATGTATATATATACACATATATATATATATGCCTGAATCTTTTTTTTGTTTTTGTTTTTGTTTTTGTTTTTGGAGACAGGGTTTCTCTGTGGCTTTGGAGCCTGTCCTGGAACCAGCTCTGTAGACCAGGCTGGTCTCGAACTCACAGAGATCCGCCTGCCTCTGCCTCCCGAGTGCTGGGATTAAAGGCGTGTGCCACCATCGCCTGGCATGCCTGAATCTTTTAAGATTCCCTCTATATCAAGGAGTCCTGAGTTTTTGTGGCTTACCCCTGGATGGCTAGCTTCTGGGGCAGCTTAGTTCCTGGCTAGTCTGAGGGAGCCTGTGTGTTCTGAGACCTTATACTAATATTTGCTCAAGCAAGTCTAAGCAAAGAGACACAAGAGCAGATTTAGAGCTTGTGCCTTTCCTGCTGAACAACCTAGACAAGTTAGCTAAAGTATGCTTTGGAAGCCAGATGAGGTGGCATATGCCCGTGTGTCTAGTCTCTCAGGAAGGAGACATGGGCAGAAGGAATACGAGAGTAAGATCTGCCCACACTACACAGTGAGTTCAAAGCCAGCCTGGGAAACAGCCAGAGCCTGACTTTAACTTGGAGCTGGTACAGCACTTGTTCAGCATATATACAAGACCCTGGTTTCGTCCCTAGTACCGCGGGGTGCCGTGTGGCGTAACAAAGATGCTTTGGTTAGAGCCATCACATCTGATAACCGGTGAACTCTAATTGTGCTCTTTGGGGACAGGATCCCAAGATGGTCTGTGCTGGTCTTGATTTTGTTACTGTTGAAGACAACCTTGAGCTCTTGGTTTCCTGCCTCCACCTCTTTAGTGCTGGGATTATAGGCGAGCAGCACCATGCTTGGCTGCTATTTCTGATTTATTAAAATGTAAGATTATTTATTACCCCATTTCTGCTAGAGGTCTTTTCCTTCAGAGACTACAGCCTGTGTACTCTGGGCCTTCTTGGTATACCAGTCAGTAAACAGAGCAAACCTCAGTCTCTGTGGGTCTTATAGCTATTCTAAATGAGTCTTTAGTTCCGGGGTGTTCTTTCTGGCCTTTTGGCACTACTAGAAAAGACTTTCAACATTTTTTTTTGGCATTTTTTCCTGAGGATATTTGTATAAGTATTATTGGGTTATGTCGTTTGACAGGATTTTATGTAGATGTTAATGTAAACTGCCTAAGTGGGCTTAATTTTACTGGGGTGGGGAAGAAGCATCCTCCTTATTGCTAGAGCCTGCTTTCCCTAACTTTTGGAAGAGCCCAAGATCCTTTAGTCCTCATGGAACGGTTTGAGAGCTGCTGTTAATGCAGTGGCACCACAGAATTAAGGATCAGAGCTGCAAGGTTTAGGCTGTTCTATTCACTTCTGTTCTGTATTTCTGTTTTCTGTTCAGGCTGAAGTCTTTTTCTTTCTTTTAACCTGACAAGCTAATGTAGCTTCTCCCTTAGTTTTTTCATCTTAGGGAGTAGGGAAAAAAGAGAGTTTGACAAAAATTCCATTTTTTCCTCCAGATCTTCATTTGTTGGGGATTTATGGAGCTTTGGGGAAATAGCTATCAAAGGTTGCCAAGTCTTTCTGGATACCTTCTTTGGAAAATGAACTTTGTCAGATGAGGAAGGGATGATTGGGTTGCGGCGGACCAGGTTTCAGCACCGCGGAGAGCTCAAGCTGCCCTCATCCCTCGCCTTGGGGTGTGGAAGGCACAAAACTAACCCTTAGAATGGCACGGGGTAGGTTGGCGCCGGCGCCGTATCTCCTCATCTCCACTTTTAACTGGTACAGATCGAATGGGACATGACGCAGTCTCAAATGTCCCTGCGATCGGTTTGCTCTGTAAATACCAGATTCCTGCCAATGCGATGAAGGGCTAGTGAAATAATACTATCCTTTTGCTCAGAGCTAACCTCGTTTCTATTGTTATGCACAATATTTTTACCATTGCCTGAGAAAAATTCTACCCCTACTTCCCTTACCGGTCTTCGAGGAGACAAGGCTGTTTTCATTCCTTGGCCCTCTCCCTGCCTGCGCGTCCAGAAAGGCTTGCGCTGGCTCCCTGCCCAGTCTCGCTTTTGTGTTCCTTTGATCTCATTGTTCCGAGGGTCTCAGAAAAGCCCCAAGAGCCATGCCTTTGCATGTTTAAGCCATTGATGCCCTGTGAGAAGTGTATTAAAGGCCCATCTTGAACAAATTTGGGTCAATAGGTGGCAGTAGTCACTGAGTCCTGAGGCCCTGACACCTCTGAAAGACAAGCAAATTTGATAGCCCTTATATTTAAGGATGTGATCAAGGAAGTCACATTGAAATAAAAATGGAGAGGAAAGCAGTCCCTTACAGTAAGGTCCAGGAAATCCTGAAATAGGCTAGATGACTCCTGAGGAGTGTTGTGTGGAGAACTGAATCCACTAGTGAAGGAGGAAAGGCCTGGGCTTTGGGATTAGGGGAGGAGGTCTAAGATGTGGGTGTTCGGGTATCCCCCCCACTGGGATAAGGCTGTTGTAAATGAGGACCAGAGCCGAAAGGATAGAGTAGTGTGGGGAACTAGAGGGAGGGAGGGAGAGGGCGGGGGAGCTGTGTGAAGGGACGGTGGGAAGGGTGGGCTGTGGAGGACTGCAGTTGGAGGGGGAGGGGAGACCGCTGCAGTGTGGAATTTGTCTAATGGGGGAGGGGAGGGGAAGATATTGGTCTTTGCTGCAGCTGCATTGGTGCCCCTCCCCCACCCTTCCCAAGGAGCCAGAGCAGTGCTGGCAAATCTGTCTTCATGTATTTATTATTATTAAAAATGTGACGGCTCCTTCCTCGCTGGAAGCACAACAAATACTGCTGATCCCACCCCACCCTCCCCACCCCCCCGTACAGCTTTTGCACCCTCTCTCTCCCATCTCTCCCTGTCCTCCACCTTGTCTTTTCCGACTGGTAGGTGGGGGAACCCTTCCTTTCCTTTTCTCAGCTTGGTGGCTCCCTGGGGCTTTCTAATGGTGGTTGAGAGCTTCAAGGCAAATGCTGGGTTGGGGAAGGAGGAGGGGGGCAGCTGAGTGAGGGCATCCATTGCCCAGGGAGGGAGCTGTGTTCTTCGCTGTCCAGTGAGGAAAGGGACTTACTTGGGAACACAGATAAGACCCTTTGGCCAGCCAGTGAAGGGAGAATCAGACACTAGTGTTTGCCGTAGTTGGCATCCGGCCCCTTTCTCTTTCAACCACCTGCTTTCTGAGAGGGAAATCTCCCTGGTATGGGGAAATCAGTTCTCTCCTTTCCCTTGGTCGCCTCTCCAGCCTCTCTCTTCCCACGAGAGGTACACGCAGTTTGTTTCCTCTCCCCACCTGCGCCCAGACTCCTGTGTCCTGGTAGGGGCCTCTTTGTTGCTATCGTAACCCTCCACTGGACCCATAGGTGGCGCTACTGTTGCTCCACCCGCAAGGCCCTCCTCCCCGGTATCCTCCCTTTCACCAGTAGCCCCCGCCCCCCCCCCCCCCCGCCAGCCCTCTACTGCCTGATTGTTATTCTACCAACGTCTCCTTTACTGTTCTCTTCCTTAAATTAATTTTGTACGCCCCCCCCACAGTGCCATCTTCTTACCCTCCCCCCACTAAGCCGCTTGCTTCCTCTGTCCTTAACCCCCCCCCCCCCACCATCTTCTTACTCTCCCCCCACTCAGCTGCTGGCTTTCTCTGTCCTCTTTCGGTCTGGCTGCAGGAGCCCCATCTCAGTCCCCTAATCTGCAATCTACACTCCACCTCACCTCTCTTCCTCCTTATCTCTGAGGCCCAGGGCATCCTACAGATGGCTCTCCTATTGTGAGGAAGCTATAGAGGAGAGTGGCTTAGGAGAGAACAGGGAGGAAAGCCAAGGGGTCGGCCCTGAAGATTAGGTTGAGAAAATCATGACTCCACGTGAGAAATGGATGGAGAGGAGGGAGGACAGGTCCCCTTCCAGATGTATTCAGTTCCTGGATGTGGGTAGTAGACGTTTTAGCTGGCAGAAAGTCCCAGGTATACAGAATTAGGTTCCAGATGATGAGGGAATGGAAATAGGATTTGGATACAGGCCAGCAAGGTGGCCCAGTTAGAAAGGACTTGGCTTGCAACTGATAGCTTGAGGTTGAGCCTTTCAGGGAGAAGGACGGAACTGACTTCACAGAGTTGTCCTCTGACGTTCATGTGTGTGCTGTGGCATGTGCACACCTCTGCATACACATCGTACACATGGTAATGATAATGTTTTAAAAGAATTAAGATATCAAGGGCCTTTTCATTCAGAACCTTTGAATTTGGATTGTTTAGGACAGCTGTAATTTTGGGTTTGTTATCCATTCTGTAAAACTGGAGAGATTCTAGGTTCTAAAGCCGGTGTGGCCCCAGGAACATCTGGTTACTGAACTTTGGAGTCCTCAGAAGGCGCCTGTTAGGGAAGCCATGACAACCCGAATGATGGGCACCTGGCTCTTTGATCTCTGCCCGGTATGAACCTTGCTGAATGACGTGGGCCCACTCCCGCAGTCTGCTTTTCCTAGTCCATATCTCTCCTTTGCTCAGCTGAATTTATGTGCCCCCCATTCAGCTCTCTATTGTTCTACATTCCCACAGTACACCCCAAACTCATCAGACTATCAATCCAGCTCTTCCTCATCTTCATATCTGGACAACTCTCATTGGCTAGTACGCTAAATGCCTCAGCATAAAGCTATTCAGTTTCTCAGATGGCTAATTTTCTTCTTATCAGATCTTCCATTGTGAACCAATAGCCTCCTAGTCACTCCTTGGACAGTACTGTCTTTGTGCAAGCCCTAGGAATTGCCCACAGCACGGACTGTGGTCTTTTCCTGTGATGGTGAGAGGAAGTCCTTCTTAGTTTGGGTGGCAGTTCTGGAATGACTGCTTCTGCTCTCAGACGTGTGAGTCCAAGCTGCGTGCTGAACTAAGAAGAAAGGCCGGAAGATCTATAGTGCATGGAAGGGCTAGAGCACCACATGCTTGCTTTTATTATTTGAGCCTTGGAAGTTCTGGGCTCTTCTTGCTTCCTTCCAGTCCCGCCTTCCTTGGGTATACTGATCCAGGTCTTCCTCAGCTGCCCCAACTTCTCTTGCTCTCTTTGAATACTCTAAGTTGGCATTGTAGTCTCCTGTAACAGAGATCCCTGTTAAGGTCTGTCTTCTCTCTCTCTCCCTTCTTCCCTCTCCCCCCCTCCCCTCTCTCTCTCCTCTCTCTCTCTCTGTCTCTGTCTCTGTCTCTGTCTCTGTCTCTCTCTCTCTCTCTCCCTCTGATTCACTTTGTGGTTCTTGCAAGCCTAGCTTGCTATGTAGATCATGCTAGCCTTGAACTCACAGAGATCTACCTGCCTCTGCCTACCTTTGCCTCCTGAGTGCTGGAATTAAAGGCATGTGCCACCATACCAAACAATGTCTTTCTCTTAAAGCAAGTCAAAGATCATTAAAATTTTTGTTGCAATGAAACTTTAGAACATTCTGGAACAGTCATTTCGGTTTTAATAACTTTTCTGCGTGCTTTAGGTAACTAGAACCTGAGTGGAATTTTTTTTCCTCCGCTCCTAGGCCACACAGCTGAGCTCGCATCTGCTCCTAGTCCTCTGGCATCTAAGTCTGTTTTCCTCTACTCTGTAGAAACCAAATATGTTCGTTTCATCCTCTTGGTCACTGAAAGCCTTGAAAATAGCAGCATGATCGTTGTGTGTGTGTGTGTGTGTGTGTGTGTGTGTAACTAAGTTAGATTAGTTAGTAGAGCTAATCTAACTTTTATAGAAAGCATCACTGTGGCCATGTTATGTTTAATAAAGAGTTAATAAAAAAAACTTATGTTTTTTATTACTAGTTAAAACCCAGCCTACAATATAGACTTAGGAAACATTTGTGTGTTTCTTAGTCAGTTGCTCTGACTAAGCCTGTGGTAGCTTGCTGGGAGCTACTTTGTTAACCCCACAGGTGGGCTCTGGAGAGCAAAGAGCACCCCTGCATTCTTACTTCTTCTCTTCTGATTTTGATCTGCTCACTGCTGGCTCTTATAGGAAGCCCTAGGTGGCAAAGAGATCAAATCAAAATTCCTACTCGGAAGACCCTGTCTCGTAGGTGCAGGGTCTTCCTCTGCTGCTGCGCTTAGCAGTGTGACAGTTAACAAGAGGAAACCCTCCTCTGGCGTCAGCCCTCAGTGTCCTTCCGGTGAGTCTCTGGTGATCTGTCTCCCAAGGCTTTGAGTCCCGTTTCTTGAATCCAATCTGCTACCCAAGTATCATCAGGTGTTATCTGGAACCGAGTACTTCTGCTTTCTTACCTATCAAACTCTCAAAACAATTCCCTAAGGCTGTGTTTCCCTCCAGAGGATCAGCTGACACCCGGAGAGCCAGGGTTCCTCGCCCCTCGGAGCTCCTGGACTCTGCCTTGTCCTTTCACTGGGAAGCTTCCCTCGATGGCATTTGACAGATTCTTGGTTGCTAGAAATGCCCAGCGTCTGGTAAGATCCTTGAGTTGAGTGCCCAGTCTCCTGCAGCTTGATTGGCTCCCTGCAGGCTCTGCCTCCGCCCTCTTCCAGCAGCGCTGCCCTCCCCCTGCCTGGTATGGAAGTCCCCTGCGCAGATAGCCCATTCCTCTACACATCTTGGCAAAGAAAGCCCGACCCTGCCCCAACGACCTCTTCCTTCTCTATTAGTTCTTCTTTGCCTCCCCCCACTTCTGCCTTCTCTATACCCTTCATTTTTCTTTCTTTAAATCTCTCTCCTTTGCATCTGTCTACCCACCGGTGCCCGTCCAAGCCCTCTCCCTCTCCCTCCCACCCACCTTTCACCAGCTGCCCTCTACATTGCCTGCCTGTATCAGCCTGGTTCAGAAAGAACGACAGGAAAGCTTCCAGATTGCCAAAGTAAACGATCCCTTTCCTCCATGGGATCAGTGGCTGCGTTTTTCATCTTGTCTTCTTTGGTCCTTGGGTGCTAGCAACCTCCAAGATGCTGTTAATTTTCTGGGATGCTGTTAATTTTCAGGCCTTGCTCTTGACTACCTCCAGTGTTGAAGAAGGCAAGCTGACTTGGCTCAGAGGCCCTTCATTAGCTCTTCTGCATGTGGGGCTGTCTGTGCGCACCCTTGGGTCTCTCCTAGCGCAAAGCAGCAGCAGGACTGAATGAGTGAAGGCCCCACCAGACACGCCCCTTATTATTGCTCCTCCCCACTTGCTGTATGAGTAGTTGAGGCGGTGGAGGAAGGCAGTGGCATGGTGCCAGCCAACCCAGGGCCATCTGCAGTGCCTTCTGCACTGAAGTAGGTTCCATCTCTCCTACCCTCCTCCTCTTCCACTCTGGTTCTCCCATTTTAATTAGCTGCTGAATTAATTAAATCCCATGTGCTGATTAACATTCCAACAGGAAAGAAGACAATGGGAACACTAAAGAAGACTTCTTGTCCATTCAGGCAAAGAGATTCAAGGATGAGAAGCCGGGGGATGGAGAGAGACTGAAGGGCAGACCAGAAAACCAGTTTAAGAGTGGATTGAATGGAGATATTTATGAATTGATACCTTTGTTTATATATGGACTCTCTATAAAAATAATGTGTTCATTTATAAATCCAAAAAAAAAAAAAAAAGAGTGGATTGAAAGTGAAAGGACAGGAGAATTCATGGACATTGTCAGAAAGGAAAGTAATACACATTGTTAGCAGCGCAGACGGAGAGTCCCTGGAAGCCTCCGAAGGTCAGGAGGCAGAGCTGTGACTGAACGTCACCGTGAACTGGCAGCCTGAGCTAAGGATGGGAGGATGCTAGCTTGCCGCCTTCACTTTCTTCTCAAGAAGTAGGTTTAGTTTTCAGAGGACTGCTTTAGGCTGGAAATGGAAAGTGAAGTTCCCCTTTGCAAGATAGTGGGGGCACTCTACTGAAAGAGCTTTTTAGGAGGGTCTTCCGATCTGCTCAGAATGGTTCAGGTTTGTCCAAGGCGAGAAGAATGGATTCTTGAGAATTTTCCTAGATGGACAAATACTGGCTTTACATTATATATTGTACTCCGGAGGGCTCTGAAAAATGGAGGATGGGAAAATAATTCAGGATTTGCCTTTAGGAGTCTTTCTGTTGTATCCAGGGTGTGCTTTGAGCTTGGTCTGGATTTGAGCCTGTCAAATTTTAGGGCTGAATCCTCTCTTCAAACCTGATAATCCTTTCCCGAGAGGGTTAGAGCGCTGGTTCCCAGTATGGACTCCAGAAGAATGGCTGCCTAGTGACTGGCATGCCCTGAAGGGAGGAACAGCCGGAGTTCCAGCCTCCTGGGGCCAGGAGAGAAGGTGGAGGTGTAGACCAACTGGTCTGAATGGCCCAGAGGCCTGAACTAGGGTCCCCACTGTAGCCCAGTCTGGAGAGAGTAGCGACAGGACTGGAGAGAAGGCTCCCATCTGCGTCCGTCACAGGCCAGGGTTTGGATCCCAGCACCCATATCTGGTGACTCACAAAATCTGCAGTTCTAGCTCCAAGGGATCCAGCACCTCCTCCTGGCCTCCAGAAGCAGATACACATACCCATTTACTCATTTACTTACTTGCTTTTGGTTTTTCGAGACAGGGTTTCTCTATGTAACAGTCCTGGCTGTCCTGGAATTCCCTCTGTACCTTGAACTCAGAGATCACCTGCCTCTGCCTCCCGAGTGCTGGGATTAAAAGCATGCGCCACCACCGCCCAGCTCACATTTTAAGTGTTTCAAGTGTCGACAACTTATTTGTCTTTGCTTGTCTCTTCTAAGAAATAAAATTATATTCAGTACAAATCTGAGTTTCCCCTGCCTGGCCCATTTCTCATCAAAACCTGAAATCTGGGTGACTTCCTGATGGCTGCTGTGCTAACCTTTCTTGAGGTTATACCTGTGCCTTTAGCCATCATTCGCATGGTCAGATGGCATTCTCTACTACTGTCCGTGCTGCAGCAGCCTCTTAGAGAAGGTCTGTCTATAGCTGTGTGGAACAGAGTGTCTGTCATTAACCCTTCCAGCACTGCACTGGATGTTGGACTAGTTTCCTGCACCTGAGACCTGTGTGTTCCAGATCAGGCTGAAAAAGACACAAACCAAAGCGCAGTAGCTCCATAGGAAATCCCGTGTCAATTGCTGCCGGTGCTTCTTTTTATCGTCTTTTTGTCAGACGTGGATGGCTGGCCGCTTGAAGTCAGAAACCTCCTTCCTTAGAAAGATACAAATTGGCCGGACATGATGGCATATGCCAGGTGGAGCTCTGTGAGTTCAAGGCCAGCCTGGTCTACAAGAGAATGCCAGGCCAGTCAGAGCTACACAGTGAAACCTCCAAAAACAAAGAATGAAACAAAAAAAGCAAGCAAGCAATCAAAATCTAAATAGCAGTACCCTAAAGATTAGATACTAGCCACAATTTAGTAAATGTATTGACTGCTATACAACCACACGTGAAGTCCGCACCAATGCTCTAGAAACTGGTAAATATCCCATGAGCAGAGTTTGTTTCCTGGGCTAGGTTTTGTTTTTGTCCTTGCTGGGGATCAAACCCACGGCCTTGTGTACTCTAAGTGGATGCTCTACCCCTGAGCTGAACCTGCATCCCCCACCTTGGCCTTGCTCAATTTTTTAATAGCATAAAAGTATGGTGATATATAAGGTATAATTGTGTTGAGTGAATTCAGCAAGCAGGAAAATACTGCTCCTAAAGAGGGACAGACAGGCCTGAGGGGACGGGGAGGGGATGGAGAGGGGGACAGGCCTGAGGAGATGGGGAGACGGGGAGCGGGTAGAAAGGGGAGCACTATCTGCGTGGCCCAGTTTCCTTGGGCTTTCACTTCAGGACAGGCTTTTGCTGTCTGGTCAGGGCGTCTTCTGGAGTGAGTTCTGCCTTCCTCTCTCTGCCGGGACCGTGGGAGTGTGTGCCACACCCTACTTTCCTTTTCAGTTCCTGCCATTTTACACTCTGAATTTATGATTAGGACATGGGTACAGATGGCCTTTAATTCATTTAGCATGCTGTTCTTTCCTATACTGTTAAAAAGGTAAGATTAAAAAACACACCTCATAGGCTGAGACAAGATTACCAGAAATTTGAAACCAGCTGGAGAGCCTCATGTGAGGCCTTGTCTCAAAAAAAAAAAAAAAAAAAAAAACCAAAATAAACATGTAAAAATGAGCTATTTTGAATGAACATATATTGTTTAATCAGGAATATATAATGATTACATATTTATTTATTTATTTGACATTAGAATGTTTGGTTTTGTTGTTGGTTGTTTTGAGATAGGGTCTCACTACGTAGGCCAGGCTGGCCTTGAACTCAAATCCTGCCTAAGTCCTCCCACCTGACTGAGTCTGACTTATTTCTAGGGTTTTTTTTTTTTTTAATTGTTGTTTGGCTAGAATTTTTTCCTTCTGTGATGAACATGTACATCATTATGTATAAACTTTTTCAGCGTCCTGAACTGGGAAGCGGGGGCGGCTTCCTAGTATTAGTTTGGAATAGATTCAAATCTTAGACACTACACAGGGAGTACATTGAATCTCTTTCCTGCGTTTCCCCCACATTCTCTGTAGAGTTCCCTGCATGACTATACATATGCGTTCTTATACAGAAAGAGGCTGATTCCACTCTCCCAAAGCTGTGATCCAGTCTAGAGTAGATCTGAGAATATTGTTATGAGTTAGATTCATAACAATAGTGTTAGGATATTGTTATTATCCACCAGAGAAGACCGTTCAGACACGGGTTCAAGTCAATATAGGTATTTTTATTAGCCAAAAAATGTTATTAGGGTGTTTGGGACCCCAGTGCAGTCTGAGCCTTTCTCAGGGTGAGCAAAACCATGTCCTGGGTTGACAGCCCTCAGTCAGCAGGAACAGTTATTCAGAATCGGGGCAATAGAAGCCACAAAGTGAGGTCTATCCACTTAGGGACTTTCCTAGAATATGGACTTTGGTGGATGAGGTCTTTGTTCTCACTTGGCAGGTGGTGATGTCTCAGTGCTGGCTCTTAGGTCGGAACTGTGCCTCAGCACCTCTAACATGGCGCCAGCTGGGCCATGCTCAGTGGCGCCTCAGTGCCCCTAACAAGGCACCAGGAAGCCTGTCACGGTATGTTTTACAGGATTTGAGAAACATTTCGTTAGAGGAGCTCTTAGGATCCTTTTCAACTCTAATAGTTAATGACTAAAATTTACAGAACTGGTAATGTAAGAAAGAATAAGTAGCCAGGCCTAGTGGCGCACACCTCTAATCCCAGCACCCGGGAGGCAGAGGCAGGCAGATCTCTGAATTCAAGGCCAGCCTGGTCTACAGAACGAGTTCCAGGACGTCCAGAGCTACACAGAGAAACCCTGTCTTGAAAAACTGAAACAAGAAAAAGGGAAAAAAGAGAGAATAAGAAGACTGAGACTAAATTACCATTAAATTTAACAATGTGGTCCCCAGATTTGTTTTTTGGGATTGTATCTGTGTGTGCACATGTGCAAGTGTGTGTGCTCAGATCGGTAATAATCTCAGCACCAGGAGGCAGAAGGAAGGACGTTGCTGGGAGTCTGAGGCCAGTTCAGGCTACATGGGTGGTCCTGTGGTAGCCTGAGCGACTGTGAGTCCTTGCCTCAGAAATTTAAAAGAAAAGAGACCCAGAGCATTGGCAGTGAAAGGCAGTTTGGAGAGTGTGTACACTGATGCCGGAGGGCAGGTTCGGAGAGCTAAGAGGAGTGGCCCGGGGGCTCAACCGCTGCTGCGTAGTTCAGTTCCAAGTCTAAAGTCACAGAACTCGGGACACAG